>NC_141691.1:467803161-468403161 GCF_964263255.1 Lissotriton vulgaris
CAATGCGTGCTGCTTTTATGTGTTTTGTGGTGCTGGTCAATTAGTGTTAATTGGCTTCAGCTGGAGCGTGGTGGGGGACAGGGCCAGACTGGGAACCAAAACCGGCCCTGGCAAAGTGCTTGGCTGCCCCCCCGCGGGGGTTGGGGAGCCGCCAAGCTCTTTGCCAGGGCCGGTTTTCTGCCGATGTTGTTTCAGGGACGATTTTGCATCTATGCTGCAAAAACGACCCTGTAACAAAAAACAGCCCCCAGGGATCCAAATCCGGCCCCCACCCGTTCGGCGCACCGGGGTATTGCCCGGTGCCAGCTACGGCCAGCCCAGCCCTGGTGGGGGATGGTAGACTTTGCAACATTCATCATGGCAAAATGGAGCTATTGGCCGCGATTGGCTGAAGTGTTTCAGCTGATCCATGGTGGGGATGGTAGGCACTTGGACAGGTGTTTGCCCTTGGCTAAAATGATCAACGGGCACAGATCGTATATTCCGGCCCGGAATCGGAGATTCCGGCCCGGTATCGGAAATTCCGACGCAGAGCGGATATTCCGGGTGCGGACGTAAAGTTAGTAGTCGGAAGTCTATTCTGTGAATACCAAAAGTAGTAAGTTCATTCTGTGAATACCAAAAGTAGTACGTTCATTCTGTGAATGCCAAAATTAGTAATTGCATTCTGTGAATACCAGATTGGTAGTAAATTTAGGATTTTGTCTTAAGTTCATTCTGTGAATCGGGTCCTTAGAATGCATTTTATGAAAATGTGGATGCCAGTTGAGAAGAATGAAACTAAAGAACAAACAATACTTTAGGAGAAGATGAGTTTGCATGCAATTTCATGAAAGGCTGTGAAGGGCTCTATTTATGAGAGTAAGGTAATACATGACTGGCAATTATCTCAGATGACCCTGTCTCGAATACAATGAAAATAAGATATTCTCTCATTTACAAATTCCACTCAAATGGTGCTTGTTAGACCCGGCATCTTTGGCGTGGTTTCCACTGTCTTTTTGCCTCTGCCTCCTGTATTTTTTATGCTGTGCTGGATTTCGTTTATGCTGGTTTAGATGCTTTGGGCACTTTGCCACTGCTAGCCATGATTGGCATATTTGAATCACCAAGAAGTCCCTAGTAAAGTGCACTGAGTGTGCCAGGGCTGGTGATACAAATGCTACTAGTGGGTCTGCAGCACTGATTGTGCCACCCACATGAGTAGCCCTAAAATGGTGTCTCAGGCCTGCCACCACAGTGCCTGTGTGCAGTGTATGAACTGCCATGTCAACCTGGCCAGTGTCCCCACTGACCAGGCCTAACTCTTCCCTTTCTGAACACATTGGTCACTCCTATGGAAGGTCCAAGGTACCCCCTGGTGCAGGGTGCAGTGTTTGTAAAAGGTAGATCATGTACTAGTGCAGGTGACATGCTATGGTGGTGAATTACATCCATTTTCGTTTTTCACTATTGTAAGGCTATCTTGCCCATAGGCTATCATGGGAAATGCTGGCTACAGTGGGTACCTACATATCTTCCCATAGGAGCATGATAGGAAATAAAAGTATGGTATCCCTGAACTCAGAATTTAATACCACATCTTTTAGGAAAGGTGTTTTTTAAATCCTGTGTTTGAGGGTAGCACCTGGGCCTGAATAGGGCTGTGCCTGGATTTCACAATCCTGGTTCCACTTCCGCTGGGAGGCTGACAACCCTGCCCCTCTCTCTGAAAGGAAAGGAGAGGCCAGGAAAACAAAGTGCTCAAGAAACACCCAGAATTGGTTCAGACAGGGCTCAGAGCCCTCCTGCACAGAGGGAACAAAGACTTTTAGGGGTATAAGTATAGGACCCCAGACTACAGAAAATTAGATCATCCTGGAATCAAGAAGGAACATCTGCCGAGGAGAAAGATGGAAGACTGACGAAGGAAGGCTGTCCTGCTGTTGCTTTGCCGGACTGACCTGCAGTTGCTTTGCTGCCAAGGAGAGGGGAAGGACTTTGTTTTGTGCTGTGTCCCCTTGCTTGAAGGAATCTCCAAGGGCCTGAAGAAGAGCTGGCTACCTGTTAAGAAGTCCCAGGAACAAAAGGACTCCCCCCCCCAGCTTCCCTGAGCTCTACTGAGAGAGTTCTGTCCTTCCTAGAGTCCTTGGGCCAGGTGTGGTGCCTCTGGAAGTTGTACCTGTGTTGGGAAGCAACATTTTAAAGACTTTCTGCAAGTTTTAATGCATCGTTCGCTTGCGGAGCGCATCCCTATCAGTGCTTGTAAATTCCCGCCACTGCAAAGGCAGAGACCGCCGCAGCGCCTTTTGCCGCTGCCAGAGTCGTTGCATCCTTCGCTTGCTGGATGCACCAGTCCGTTGCGGGAAGATTACCATTGCTGCGAGTATTGTCGCAAATCCTGTCGTCACTAGGTGAGATCGTCGCACCGCTTACATGTCGCTGCAAGAGTAGTCGCAAAGCCGTCGCATTGAGGGGCGCGAGAGGAGAAGATCGACGCTGAGCCGCGTAGTGTCGCCGCCCTGGAGATCGTCGCCGCCCTAAAGATCGTCGCATCGTACCTTTTGCAAGCTGCTTCCATCGAAACCTGTGCACCGGTACCCACGCAAGGTATCGCATCCCTCCTCAAACAGACCGGAGTCATCACAACACGCCTGCTGGGTCCAGGGGGGTTGTCGCATCGCCTCCCCAGGGTCTCAAGAGTGATGCATTGCTTGCTTTTAAACACTACAGCTTTCACTGGGAATTATGCCGCTACTAAAGGTACTGTTGGCCAAAATGTGACGCAACTGTGGATTATTTTAACGCAACCTTAAAAACTCATTTGAAATCATATTCTTGAACTGTGTATGTGTTTGTCGTTTTGGTCTAGTGTAGTTTAGATTAAATACCTTTATTTTTCTAAACTATTGTGGAGTCAGTTTGTGGTGTTTTCACTTTGTTATAGTGAGTGTTGGTACAAATACTTTGCAGATTGCCTTGAATAAGCCTGACTGCTCGTGCCAATCTACCAAGGGGGCGAGCAGGGTTTATCTGAAGAGTGTTTTCTCCTTACCCTGACTAGAAGCAAGGGTGCCTATTTGGACAGTGGTACCTACCTCTGCCAACAAGAGACCCCCAGTTCTAACAGTGCTCATGTATATTAAAATTCATTCTGAAACTTGGGAAGCAATTAATTTGAGGTAACAACTTGTTGAAAAGCAATAATATGGTCTGAAAGCCGCTACTAATATGTTATGAGTTGAAAGTACAGGGCCATTAGCAGATTAATCTAAAGATATTTGTATAGTTCTGTTGAAAAGAAAAAAGAACACAGATTGGACATTCAGGCTGTCACAACCGTTAACCACTTAATGAAAAGCAGAAGCATACCGATTTCCTTATCCTGGAAGGGAAGCTTGAGCATTCCTATAAATACAAATCAATGGTAGCTTATAGTTCCTCTACAGATTAGCACCTTTTTTCCACTATATTGGGAAAGTATGCACAATATCATTGCTTTTATAGCTTGAAGTATAAGAACACTAAATGGAGATTCATTTTCAAGTACAAATTGGATTTAGAAGACTGTGTCTTAATATAGGGATACTTTAAACTGTGCACACACTACCTACTGCGGGAAAGAACAGAATCAATATCCTTAAGTTTTACAACCTCCTTTGTCTTTCAAAGGAGTACATCGTGAAATTTAATGGAGAAGACTCAAAGACTACAAATTTAACCATGGGATAATATAGCAAGGAAAGTACACTATGGGGCTCTTTACGATGGGGGGCGGACCTGAGTCGTTGCAGTCTTTGGGACAGCCCACCAGACATGCGGCGGTCACACCACTGCAATTACGATGCACCGGCCATTCTGGCGGGCGCATCCAGGGCATTTAACATTGCGGACGGTGATGCTGGCAGCAGCACCGTATGCAATGTTAAAATGCCATGCTGTGCATTTCCCTGCGCTACATGACAGGCACCACGCGGTGCCTGCCACGCAGTGTAGGGAAATGCAGGGGGTACCATGGGTACCCCCCCCAGTGCACAGGTACCTCCCCCCAACACAAGGGGGGCCCACTATGAACCTTCAAATCTATTTCAACCTGTCTTTTCATGGTGGGATGACCGTCGCTAATAGACACACGGAAAGGGATATCGTAATTCCTATGGCAGGACCTGCAAGCATCTCTGCAATGCTGCCCTATGTTTTGGTTCCGCAAGGCAGGCGGAAAAGGACCGCCTTGCATAACCGTGGCAGACGGTCTTTGCGTTTGCCACATTTCCCTTGAGGATTCCCCGTGCCATCATAATCAGGCGGGGGAAAATGTTGTCAGATGGCGGAGGGCCCGCCAACGCACGGATGGCTGTGGCAGTCCCACTGCCATTGTAATGAGACCCTTTGACATGTTGACTCATATTAGTGCAGAAGGAATTGAAAAGTAGCCAAACCGATTAACAATGGCTTTGAAGAAAAGACTATGCCTTTTGTCATTCCCCTTAAAAATCTTTTTTGTTAATACTCCTTGACTCTTAGGCGAGCCTGATACCATTTCATTTCACCAAGATCTAGCAAACCTGGATACCAAATTCTTTTGTACACAGATTTAACAGTCTTCCTCGTACAACCTACTAGGCACATATAATAATAGATTGATCCAAATTCAAAATATGGCCTAGTAAATGACTTTAATGTTCATAAAAGAAAAAACTGTTATAATATATTTTGACAATAACACTTATAGCAACAGTTGACATATCAAGAGAAACAAAAGATGATTGAGGTCAATGTGGTTTTCTATCTGGGCTCTAAAAAGAAATAGAAAAGTTAGAATGTGATTTCTGACTAACAGATTGCAGTTGGAGCATCAATTTGGCTCGAACTTGGCTTTTAGAGATTGCAAGAAATAGATAGTTACTGCCCTTGGAGACGTTTGGTAAACAAGTGATATTTGGCCATTTATAGTCCTCCATATCTGATCAGCAATGAGTAAAATTATTTCTCCAAAAAAACTATGGATTTAGGCCCACATCTTTGTACTGGGGTGAATGTAAGACATTGTTCTGCATTCTGTCCATCAACTGTGTTTTTTGCAATTTCACCCTGAGTGGGCTGGGTATGCTCAGACGTGAGTCCCAGGCTCTCCACATCACTGGAGTCAAGCTATCCAGGCTGAAGAAGGCTGATAGACAGAAACCGGTCCTTGGATGCTTGATTCCGGTCTAGGAAAGACATGGCTTGGTAGTTCGGGCTGGACTGTTCCCATGAGGCACAGGGTCAAGGCTGAGTTACATATGGCCATTGTCTGACCTAGGAAGGTGTGGATTGCAAAAAAACAATGGATTTAGGCCCAGATCTTTTTACTGGGGTGAATGTAAGACATTGTTCTGCATTCTGTCCATCAACTGTGTTTTTTGCAATTTTGTAGAATTATTTCTCCCACTGTGGGGGAAAATTGGTTGTATGTAAGCAGCTGGATTTTTATGGCAATGGTTGATTAAGGTTGCAGGATTTATAGATTGGTCACCATTTCAAGGTATCGAACTACATAGGAGTATGTTTTGTCTTCTTCGTCAACTAAACAACTTTAATGGAAATTGTCCAACTGGCACATGATTTTAAAGCTTGCCATACCGTGCTGGGAACACATAAGATATTCACAGGAAATTGTAAGGTGACCTCTCTTGTAAATGTGAAGCATCACCTTGAGGATAAGGGGCTCATGAAACATTAATACACATGCTTGTGTGTGTGTCTGCGTCTTTTATAGCGAAGAGAACTCAAACATATGTTACTGAAACAACAGAAGTGCCCATAATATGGTCCTATGACAATTGAAGATAGTTAGTTAACAAAGCTTCTAGCACTGTTAATTTGTGAACTGAAGCCTCTATTCCAGTTTAAAGAAGTGCTGTATTAAGAAAACGAAATATTAAGTATGGTGTATTAATTGTAATGCTTTTGAAATCTTGCATGTAAAATGATGTAATTTTAAGTTTTACGTATTTATTGTAATTTTTTTGAGCTTTTACAGAAACTTCACATACAAACACCCAAATTAAGGGCAGCTAAAAACCAAGGGGCATATTAATCAGACTGTCACACAATGCAGAGTAGCAAGTAACCTTGCTGCACAGCACTACGCGTCACAGGAGAGGGCAGGAATGCACTGTATTTAGGCCACATGGAGCATTCCAGAGATTTCCCACTGCGCTGGCGCACAATGGGCTACATAGTACCAATGTAGGCTCCCTTGTACCATGGTGCAAGGGTGCCTGCACTGCATGCAGGATTGTGTTTGTGCTGGAAGGGAGACATTCCTAAACATAAACAATCCTGGGAGGCATATTCTTCTTTCAATGTGTGCTGCAGAATGCACCATACATTGAAATAGAAAGACGAAGAAAAAAGGAGAAATAGAGATATGTCCCCTCATTCCACCTCCCCTGTGTAGTTGTAAGATTTTGGCACATCCCCAAGTTTACATGTTTTTGTAAATCTGGGGGTGCGCCAAAATCCATAGGAGCTGCCTGGTAATGCCCAGGCAATGCCCATGGAATGCCTCCCTAGCGCACAATAAGGCAACACAGCAATGTGTGCTGCGTTGCCTTATTCCAGATTTTTGAAGCCACTCCGAGCCACACAAAGTGACTTTGCATGGCTTCCAAAATCTGACTTACGGTTTGCTGCGCTCTTTCACAACGTATAATGGTTCAAGAGTGACGCAAACCGGATCATAAATGTGTCCTCTACTTTTTAGCACTTAAGGCAAAATTCTATGCAAAAGCAGACATTCAGTAAGAGAATTCTCCAGCAAAAATGTTTTGCAAGGATTAATTTCAGCAAGAACTACTTGGCAAAGCTAATAAATCTTTGCCGCAGAGATGTTAAAATTAACAGGGACAATCTTAATTTCTCCCAGTCCTACACCTAATCTTTGCCTCATAGTTTTTGGATGATGAATGCAATTTCAATAGGAGCAATTTATTTAAATTGTGTTGTGAAAGCATATCTTTCCACAATATAAATATGTATTTAATTAGTGCAAATGCATCAGCTATAAAACATAAAGCAAGCCCTGTATCCAGAGAAAAGATTGAAGAAGCTGAATTCTAGCTCGAAACAGTCACCCTGAATCTGACAAAATTACTTGTGATTTACAAGCCTCTTAAGACTGCAGAATTCAGTTCATCACTGCGGAACCAGCACACCTTTTCTGCTCTTCTGAACATTGTCTCGACTAAAGGATCCTCCTGGGATAAAGGTAGTTTCCTCAAACTGTCACGGCTTCACTTCCTTTTACAATGAAGCAGTGATCAGTGTCCCTTGAAACCATTTTAGGTTTATGGTACAGTAAATGTTACTGAAGCAACAAATTTAACCTAATCTAACTTTATGTTCCTTACATTAAACTTGATAACATTTTCCTGAAATCCTTTAGACCTCGCTCTGAGTTTTATAATGAAAATGAACAAGAACCTGTAAAATTTGGAATCACTCGGTTGTGAAAAAGGAAAGTATCTATTAAAGAAAATAATTTATGTTTTACTGGCAGGTTCATTAAAAAAGAGATCTAAGTTTGTGCCGACATTAAAACGGTCTCCCTTGCTCCTTGCTGCATCGTGGAACGCTTAAAGGGGCATAATGGACAGATATTAGTCCATATATTGCTTGATTGGAAAGAAATTATCAGACTGCTAGAGTCATGACCTTCGAATTCCATTAAATACCGATTTTTACTAATGCTTTGCTATAACTCCTCCTTTGACTTCCATCTACATAAATATTTTTCTTATTTTTCCTGTTTTTTTCTGTACTAAAATAAACATCTTTAAACGCATACTAAATGTGTTCACCAGTAAAGTCGCATAGGCCCTGACTCACAAATATTTAGCTGTGAGTATGCGAGGCTTACTATAGTAATGCTATAAATCAATAACTAGTACTCATGAATTACTCATGGAATGCAGGGAAAAGTCCGGAATACTCGAAAGGTAGGTCATATTAGAATCCTTTTCATCAATTTCGCAAAATCTTTCTGAAGCAGGCCCAGTTTATTTATATTTAATCAAAGATACCACGGTAAAGGTAGTTGTCTAGCAGTCGTGATGTATAAACATTCCGCAGTTTCAGATACATGTGTTTCATGCTTAACAATGAACACATTTGTTATCGCCTGTTACATGGCCTTTTGCCTGGTTGCTGTCCCTGCTTTGGCACCATCGACCCAGAGGGTGCCACTTTGAATGCAAGAACAACCTATCCTCCATGCGGGGACTCTAAACTCAATGGCGGCTATCATTGAAAGGAAAGTATTCACTTTTGCCTCTTTATCAAATGTGATCATTAAGTCGCCCTAGCTCAACATCTTTAACAGCATTACAAGAACTGAATTGTCATATTATTTGGAAGATGGGAAAAACCAACAACGCGGTGATTTATTGATTCAGAGTACCAACAAACCACAAAATAGTCAGTTTGTTACCTATAGATTTTGGAACTAAGTTGACAATGGCAGTTAATTTTAATCGTGCAAAATCATGGTGTAGATCAAAACCTATAACATCTACTATTCAATGATTGATTCAATTGAGATCCAAACAATATCAAATATTAGTTTCTTGAAAGGACCACAACTCCTTTGTGAATCATGACTAGCATAGTAGACCTTCCTTTTATGAATGAATCAACAGGAAAGCCATTTAGCTATGTTGCGTCATTTTCTAAGTGCAGGGATGCGTTGTATTAACAACAATACAATGCATCGCTGTGCTTTCCCCTGCATTGGTAAGCAATTGGCTGCCATGCGCTAGCGCAGCCACTCTTGGTTAGTTTGCAAGCGCGCTTGTGCTGCAAGGATGATTGTTTTTGCACAGGAAGGGGCACCTTTCTGCACAAAACAGACATTAAGGGCATAGCAAGAGGAAAAACCGAGGAGAAATAAAAGTATTTCTCCTCAGTGCACCATTCCTATGACTCCCTTGGGGAGGGACAGGATTTTAACGCAGTCCCAGTTTTACAAAATTTTGTAAATCTAGGAATGTGTCAAGTTCTATGGATGTTGTGTGGGAATACCCACAGCAGCCCCCATGGAACGCCCCTTTCACACAGGGTAGTGCGTGAAAGGGCCCATATTTATAAGGTGCATGCAAGGTGACTTTATGTGGCTTTGTAAATATGGTGCGCAAAAAAACATTACCCACCTGTGGCTCAATGGGCTTGTAAATATGCCACTTGGTATATTCAGTTGCACCTTAGCAAAAAAGAATGAGTCATTTAATGGCTGTAGACTACGGAATCTAGGGGAATTGGTAGCATAAAGGCCTGTGGGGGTGCTATTGCTTCTAATATAGTCAGTCATGATGGCCCCATGTTGTGCGTACGTTTCAAATCCAATTGTTTGGCCCAATCATCTGTTTGGACAATGGTATTACAAGTGGTGTGTCAAATATACGCGGTGTAGTGAGGATCGTTAGTACGATCACCTCATCAAAGGCCAGGCCGAAGAAGTCAGCCATTGTAGCATAGGATTGAATAACCAAGCAATGTCTATGTGGGTCATGAAAAGGAATGATAGGACAGACAGGAATGGTCAACACTGTCAGCTCAGAGGTTCACTGCTCATCCATGGGGCAGCGTGGGACGGAGAAGCTGCTCCAATAAAAAATATACACAAGCATTTACAATGCAATGGTCTCGGCATTATTAAAGGTAGAGCTATTGGCATTGCTCATGACTTTTTCTTTTTTGTTAAATCATAAATAAATGTCATTGTCATTTACATTGGCAATAGCTTAATCGTGAAATAAATGGCATTGTCATTTACAATGCCAATAGCGTAATCGCTCGCAAATGCATGACCTATTGCATTTACACCCACACAGAGCCGCCCACACACACATACAGAGCCACCCACACAGTCATTCACATAGAGCCACCCTCACACAGACAGAGCCACCCACACATAGAGCCACCTACAGAAAAACGATCCACACAGAGCCACACACACACAGAGCCACACAGCCACACACACACACACACACAAATGCAAAGAGTGGGGAAAAAATTGCCTCTCAATTGAGAAGAAATCACCAAATTATTGGCCAGTACTCCTATTGGCACAAGTCAAGTTAAAGTGTTGGGGGTGGGGTGGTGGTAGGGTGTAGCAAAATATTATTCTTGCTTTGTCAAGTTGATATATACACGTAGCTTAACTCTAACACTCCTCCTTCTACTATACAACAACTGCATCAGACAATGAGAATTGCACAACTGGTTACTCTATTTATTCTGAACCATACATGCATAACTCTGCTGCTGCAGTGGCTGTGAGCCTAACTTGTTCTCCAGCACACACATTGCAGACTTGGTACCCAGCAAAATACCAGCAGCATTTCTGAAAGGTTCAATTGGGGCAGCTGCAAGGGCCTATTCTGCTAGAATTCAGTCTCTTTATCATGCACTTAGTAAATGGACAACGCTAAAAATCAAGACATTTGCAAATCCAATGTGGACAAAGAATCTACAAGCCACAACTGTTTATAATCAAACTTTAGCCATCAGTATCCTAAATTACATGTATACTAATCTAAGATGCAAACTGTGTTTTGGGTATGCATCCTTATCAAAAAAGGAGCAATTTTTGGAAAACTGCCAAGATACAGTAACTCCAAAGCCTTTCCTAAAACCACCATTATACCTATTCAGTAGAAATATGACCACCGTGCCACATAGCAAGCCAGAACAATGAAACCTTTCCATTATTAAAAACAAACTGCAGTGCGTGTACACGACACAAAGGAAAAAATCCTTGAGAAAAATTAAGCAAGTAGAACACAGCATCGTTAGTGCCCGGCCCTTGGGAACCTGCTAAGTAACCAGATGCAAGGACTATGAATAGTGAGCAGAAGATGGATCTCCAGGGAGATAAGCCAATTCTAAATAATGAGCTCATGAAAACTCCCAGCTCTTTCATGGCCCGCTCAGGGAAGTTCATTTGGGAGACTGGTGTGGGAAGGTCATCGGTGACTTCTAACGGCAGCGAGTTATTTCCAACACAACTCAAAATTAGCATCCTGCCGAGAGCATGGGAAAACTCAGACAAGCGCTTCAATTAGATGTCGGGACTAGACAGAAGATAAAAAAAGCTTCATTGATAAAAGATTCTCGCTCATTTTAGGATCATTGAGCTGTGAACATACAGGTTTAGATGGAGCAAGGGCATTTACTGACCCAATAGTGCGACAGAGATTAACTAAACACCTAACAAAGTCTTGTTACAGCAAAAAATAAAGGATAGAGTGAATACCTGAAATCTGCAATCGCTACTTAAAATACATTCCTCATCCCTCAAAAGGTCTCCCTCATTTAGCAATATTGGCACTTGTTTTGAACTACAACAGGCGAATATTTAGATGTAGGGTTACTCTTCTCCTGCTGCTCCCCAAAGCGTAGTGTGGCCTATTACGCAGTAATAACAGAGTCATGGGCAATGTGCAGATCAAGTAAAAAATGTTAAAAAATTACAGAACTGCACCTTTAGACAACAAAATGCACTAAACCACTAGCAGAAAGCATGAATGCCTGAGCACAAACAACAGGTATCAAGTTAGAAGCATTCATTAAGTAGTTACTTAACCTTTACACTGATCAGAATGTTCACTGGGTGCCATTTCAGTGCTGTCACTTCAGAAATGAAGAACTATGCAGAATTCTCACTAGTCATTTTAAACAAATAGTAAACGTCCTACTCAATTCCTCTATGTTGTCCCTGGAGGACTTTGCACACACCGTGCAATTTTCTAACAAATAGAGCCCATGAACTAACTCACAGATGCAAACACACACACGTGACCCTGCACATGCTCGGTCATCAATGCGATAAGTGTGCACATCCCATTACACTCAACTGAAACGATAGCTGCCCCGACCATCACGGTCCTTCATGCCCCATGCAATCAGCAAACCATGAGCGCACCCCTTTATTCTGCAACTTCTACATGCGGATCATCCACATTCTAGGACATGGGCCTGCACTTACAGGACTGCATTAACAACAAACTTAGGTCGGTACCTCCTGCCCACGTTGCATATACTGCGTTTGACACTACATATGCACATACCTCCCAATGCAAGTTTAATGCACCCTTGCATTCTGGCTATGTGGCAGGTTCAAACACACTTTGAGGTGTCCTCAGATATGAGTTGTTAGACATATCACATTCATGACCAAGAGATAACCCCTCATCCTTTACGATTAGGGTAGATTCCACGTCCACCTTTACAGGACTTATAACCTCTGCGTGGCACTGCCGTCCTCTAGCCAACCTACACCAAAATATCGCTATACTCGGTACTATGCCTCTACTACTGAGCATCCTACTTAACTTTGCCTGCCCGTGTCTCTTCGCTCTGCGCCGGTCCTCTAGTCCCTTGTCTGACATGAGTTCACTCTACACATTACCCACACGATGCTCCAGGAGCAGCCAATGTGCACAGACCTGGCTCGTGTCTCTGCCTCCATCGGGTGACCTCCCCATCGCTCTCAACATCCCTCCAACATCCACCCTCAGCATGCCCCGGTCGCAGCCTCACCTTCTCCAGCTCATCGTGCAGCTCGGCAAAGCTGGGACGCAGCAGCTTCTCACCCAGGTCGGCTGCAGTGTGGCGGTAGTGGTCGATGCGGGGAAAGGCATCGATGGTGTGGTGTCCGAAGGTATGCATACAGTAGGTGTTTGTCGGCATGTCATAGTAGTAGTGCTGCTGCCCACCCGAGTGCTGGCTGCCGGCCTCGCTCAGCGTTGTGTCCCCGTTCTGGAAGCGCACCCCGCTGTGCGCCGGAGCCTCTGGGGAGTCACCGCCGTTGTCCCGGTCCAGGAAGTTGACATGAAACCGCCCCCCTCCGTCACCGGGTCCACCTGGAAACGGCTCTGACTGGGCATGTGGGCGTGGGTCTGAGGGGCTGGTTGGGCCCGTGGCCGGTGCCTACGGCGAGCAGTTCCTCCTCGCCCGGGGCCAGCGGGGCCTGCGTGCTGCCTGGCTCGGTTTACTTCTGGACGTGAAGTATCGCGGGAGCGGGGCGGCGGTAGGACAGGAGAGCCGCGGCGCGCACACGGGGAGGATGATGCTGCAGGCCAAGACAAGAAAAAAAACAGCAAAAACAAAATGGCGGCCGCAATGATTTTTGGATTCGGGCGGGAGCTGCGAACAGCGGGAGGGGGTGGGAACGAGGACAGCGGGAGCAGGCGACCTACCTCATCTTTAACAAACAGCAAAATGGCAGCCGGCAACTCTGAAAATTTTCGGATTCGGGGGCGTGTTTTGCTGTTTTGAGTGACAGACAACGTCACTGTCTATAGAACAGCAAAACTTACGCCCCCAAATCCAAAAAAGACGGAGCTTCTTTGGAGGGACGGCTCTCTCCTCCAATGGCTGGCCTCCGTTTAGGAAGCCAGCCAATGGAGGAGAGACAAAAAGAGAGGCGGGATAAAGCAGCCACACTAAGAAACATTAATTCTCTGGACTTCCGGTCCCTCAACCTAAAAAAGGGCAGGACTAGATTTAGAGATCAGCGAAGACAAACTCCCCTAATTTGTGTAAAAAAATCACCTCACCACTTGCACTGTGTTCCTCACCGCAACCTCAAGAAGCTCTCATTGTGTATTTAGTAATTACCCTCCTAGTACATAAAACATCACCTGAGCTCCTCCCTCTCAGAGAGGGGGTTGCAGCCTGCACCATGACTATGCTTCATTATGCAAGTAGGGTCCTCAATGATGAAGCATGCCACCTCTGGTGGGTGAGGGAAATCATGCTTTAAAGGGAGGCCTCTTCATTTTGGCATTCTTTCATTTAGCTTACACTTCACTTCTTAGACCCGAGGACCCATGTGTGTTTTATTATATGAGTTAGGGAAGTTTTTCCTCTGTGGTCTCTAAATTTCCTTTGGCCCTTTTGTGTATTTCTGCAGACTATTGAATACCATGAGAAGGTATAAGGTTATGGCGAATGAGGCTCTGATCCCATCTCCATACAAAGAAGCGCACTCACGTCTAACTAATCCAGGCAATACACAACCTCAAATCTTTTTTTTTTTTTGTTAGAGTTTATTGAAAATTAAAGAAGCAAAGACGCAAAGTGAAAAAACAATCAAAAATTACAATGAATTAGCAAGCATGTTACAGAATGAAAAATTAAGTAAAACATGAAGCAGTAGGATTAAATCAGAGATAAAAAAATCATACAGAAACAATAGAAAAACATAATGATTGAGAGTATGGAAAAATATAAATGCAATAACAAGATCAAATATTAATAGTAATGCTAACAGACAATGAAAGAAAATCAAGGTGGTTCACGAACTTCAACATTGTCAACGGGGGAAGGACGTGAGGAGGGAGCAACTGAGGATAAATAATTGGTCAGAGGGAGCCATAAAAGATCTCGTTTGACTTCAAGGGAGATGGGAGTAACAGAATTGGTATTAAGTCTGTGATGGAAACAAACTGCATTCCACCAAGTACGAAAGGTGACATCAGCAGCTCGTTTCCAATTAGAGGTGATGAGGTGAAAAGCAACAGCTATCAAGAGATCCAATAAGGCGTAATGTTGTGGGGATTGAGGATAAATAGGGGAAAAGGAACCTAGAAAAATGTTGACAATGGAAAAAGGAAAGTGGAATTGAAAAATCTTCCGATTCTGATTCCAAACCAGAGTCCTGAAACGGGAGATGGTCGGGCAGCCGAATAGCATGTGTTTCAAATCTGCAGATGGATAAGAGCAGGACCAACAAGTGGCAGGAGTATCAGGGAAAAAAGTTGATAAAGCTAGTGGTGTAAACAAAGTAAGATTAGAGATAAAGTATAGAGTTTGGGTAGTGTTAACAGTTCTAGAGGTCCTATGTATGTTTTACCAAATTTAATCCCATAAGGTTATGGACCAATCTTGTAACAAGTCTTTTTCCCAAGCCAGTTCAACCTTGGATTTCGCTCCATCCAGCACACACTGGAAGGATTTATACAGGAAGGAGGCAGACGGAACGGTGTCTAACGCAGACGAAATGGAACGAAAAGAATCAGGAACGTCATTGGTAGGAGGAAGTGAATGAAGACATTAAGTGAGAACAGGGCAAAGCAAAAGATATTGAGAGCGGGAGGAGGAGGGAAGAGAAAAACGTGATTGTAGATCAAGGAAAGAGAGGGGTAAGTTAGAAGTAGTGAGTTGGGAAATCCACTTAAGACCACGAGAGTGCCAGTTTCCTAAAAATAGAGCGGTTTCGAATTTTAAGGAATTTATTATGCCAAATAGGCTGTAAATGAGTAGAAGTAGCAGACAGGTAGGAAGAGGATAAATATGGAGTAAGAAGCTTTCGTGAATGAGAGATCATAGGATTGCGTAAAGAGGTAACATTAGAAGTAAAGGCTAGAATTTCGTGAAAATCAAAAGGAAAAAGAAAGGAGGCCTCTATTTGAAGCCAAAGAGGGGGATACAAAGGAATATCAGAAGAAGGCCACCGAGTAGCCTGTTTAAAGAGAAGGCGTTATGATAAGATTTAAAGTCAGGAAATTTAAGACCGCCAATAGATTTTTCTTTCTTCAAAGCAGCAATGGCGAAGCGTGAGCGCTAACCCTTCCATAAAAACTTAAGAAGAATGGAATCAATCGTCTTAAAATAATAAGAGGGAATGTGAATGGGTATCATAGAAATAGTGTACAATATAATTGCTGCTAGCATCATTTTAATAGAGTCGAGACAACCCCACCAGGAAAGAAAAAGGGGTATCCATCTAGTGATAGCAGTGGATAGTTTTTTGGAAACACAATCAAAATTAATTTTGAGAGTATCAGAAAGATGAGGAGCAAACCAAACCCCTAAGTATTTAATTTTTAAAGGTTGCCAAGAAAAACCGGAATGTTCAAAAAGATGTTTTTGACAAAGGGGGTTCAGGGTCAAAATTTCACACTTATCGACATTCAGTCGGTACCCAGAAACTGAAGAAAAGGAGGAAACCTGCTGTAGAAAAAACGGAAGAGAAGATTGAGGATCCGAGCAATATGGAAGAATATCGTCAGCGTAAACCGGAGTTTAACTTGCTGAGAGCCAAACTTAAAACCAGAAATATCAGCATCATTCCTAATTTTAGTGAGAAAGGGTTCCAGAGCTAAAACAAACAATAAGGGAGATAAAGGACAGCCTTGCCTCACTCCTCGCTGAAGGGGAAAATAATCTGAGACCATACCATTAACAAATATCGAAGCATGAGGACTTTAATAAAGTAATGAGATAAGGGAAATAAATTTGGGAGGAAAGCCTGCCCAATTGAGTGCCTGGAACATGAAATCCCATCCTATCCTGTTGAATGCCTTCTCAGCATCTAAGGAGATGGCTGCCAATGGAAGAGACAGTGAGGGAGCCTTACTCAAAATGTTAAAAAATACACAGGAGTTATCAGACGAGAGGCGACCTTTTACAAAGCCTGATTTTTCAGGGCCAATTAAATCAGGGAGAAGAGGATCCAATCTGAGGCCAAGATTTTATTGAAGATTTTATAATCAGTGTTCACCAATGAAATGGGACGATAATTTTTGCATAAAGTATGATCCTTATCGTCCTTCGGTATCAAACAAATCAAATCCTCTTGGAAAGAACCACAAGAGGAACCGGAAGTAGTAAAAGAATGAAACAGTGTGAGTAATTTTGGAAGAAGAAGGGATGCAAAAGAGTTATAGAATTCAATAGTAAAACCGTCAGGGCCAGGTGCTTTACCAAGTCTTATTGACGAGACTGCGTGGGAGAGTTCTGTGAGAGTGATAACAGAATCCAGGGAATGAAAATACACATGTGAAGAAGGAGGGGATGGAATGTCTTGGAAATAAGAAAGAAGGTCAGCCGAATCGGGAGAATGTCCAGGAGTATACAGAGTTTTCTAAAAAGAAACAAATTTGTTTAGAATATCTTTGTCTTTAAACAAAGACAAACCGATAGGGCTTTGAATAGATTCAACCTTTTGTCTATTCTTTCGTATTTTAAGACAATTGGCTAGCAGTTTCCCCATTTTGTTTTGACCACCATAATAACGTGAATTGAATTTCAACAAAGAATTAGAAGCAGCATTAGTAGTACATTTATTGAAAGTGAATTTAGCACCGATAAGTTCTTTGAGGGACGGTTCAGATAGGGACTGATAATAGGTATATTCAAGTTTTTTTAATATTATCTAAAAGATGAGCCGACTTAGTTTGGGCCTGTTTCTTTTTGTGAGATACAAAATTGATAATAAAACCTCTAGCAGCTGCCTTAAAGGAGTCCCAAATCATCACAAAAGGGGAATCAGGGTTTGGCTGAGAACAAAAATCTCTTCAGCAAAAGTTCTAAATTTGGTACAAAAAGAGGGGTCAAGGAGAGGGAGAATTATTAAATCTCCATTGTCCGGAATGGGGGGAAAAGAGAAGGAGATCAATATCTACCAAAACAGGAGCGTGGTCTGAAATCAAATTGGAACCAATGTCAGAATGAAGGGTAAGTTGGGCTAGGGATTTACTCAAAAATAAATAATCAATGCGGGATTGGGAGTGGTGGGAAGGGGAATAGAAACTGTATTCTCTGAGGTCAAGGTTACATAAACGCTAAATATCAACAAGGGCATTATTGCGAATAAAAGCAGTGAATTGAGAATGCATTTTGGAAGTAGAAAATTTAACTTTAGAATTTCTATCTAAAATTGGATCTAGGACTTGATTGCAATCCCCACCAAAAATAATATAATCATCAGTAATCGTAGCAAGTTTATCTGATATAGCAGGCCAAAACAATTTATCAATACCAGTAGGTGCATAAATATTATATTTAACCACAGGAATCTTATCAATAGATAACTTGGCCAGAACCCACCGACCCTCAACATCACATTCTTGAGAAACAAGAGAAACATTTAACTTTTTGTGACAAAGCAATACAACTCAATTTTTCTTAACCAAAGCTGGTGAATGAAAAACATGACCCACCCAGCAACGTTTAAGCTTCGAGGCTTTGGCATCAGAGAGGTGGGACTCTTGTAAGAGAGCTATATCGGCCTTGAGTCTAGCCAGATGGGAGAGAACCCGTTACCTTTTAATAGGGTTATTCAACCCTTTAACATTCCACGTAACAACTCGGAATTGAAGGCAAGTAACATATGTGTGCAGCGGTAGAAGAAAGGAGAGAAAAGGAAAAAGAGAGAAGAAAAGAAGAAGAGAGAGAAGAATAGTAGATAATAAACGACAAAGAGAAACAACGAAAAACATACTTAGAAATACAAATTGAAGAGCAGGTGTGACGACGCCAGGAGATGATGACTCCAACAACGAGAGCAAAAACACCAACAGACATCCGGGAAAGGGCAACAGGATATCTGACAACAAGGGAGATTGGGAAGATGGTAAAGAGTAGGAAATCTGCAAAGATAGAGAAACGGGAGGAAAGAGAGACTCTACAAATAACGATACAAAGAGAAAGAGATAAGAACACATCAATACATATGTAAATTGAGGGAGAACACAAGAAGGATGTGACACAACAGTGGATGAGTGGACAAAATGGATCACATAATAATTGACTAAACGATTAAACAACTCTGGAAGTGTCCATAACATCAGCTCCATGTCGATGAAGAAATTCCAGCAAAGCAAGAGGATCTTCAAAAGTCGTGGTTTGTTCTTTGTAGGTAACCTTGAAGAGGCATGGATGGAGTAGGCCAAATCTGGCATTAATGGCATGCAGTTGTGGACGCATCTCCAAGAATTGCTAGCGTCAGTCAGCTGTTAATTTAGCCACATCCTGGGAAAGATATAAACAATGACCTTCCCAAATAATCTGCTTCTTAGACTTGGCTTACAAAAGGGGGTGGTGATGAACAGAGTGTCTGAATTGAGCAGACCACTCTTACCCAGTCCAAAGATCAGGGCTTGATCCATCACCGTTATTTATCTCACTGCCCCATCCCAGCTCAGAACCTGGCTATATGCAAATCAGTCTGTCCCTGGCCCAGTGCATCATGGGAACAGGGTAGACTTGGCAGCAGATGTAACCTGAAGAAGGTCAGTATATTGAAGAAACAGCATAATGACACCACGAGGTTTAGTGGAGATTTTCGGACCCAGTCTATGAGCTTGTTGGATATTGAAAATAGAGGAAGACAGGAGGCCCAAAATCTTTGGCAGAAATGATTGGAAAAACTCTGTTGGATTCGAGCCCTCTGTATGTTCCGACAAACCATAAAGATGAAGGTTGTTCCTGCGATTTCGGGTTTCCAAATCCTCTGCCTGCCTCTTGAGGAGGGATATATCCTTTTCCAGGGTTGAAATCCGAGAGCAGGAAGTCTGAAGATATTCTGTAGATTGTTCCACGAGAAGAACACAAGATTCTAAGGAAGACCATTTGTCATGTAAAAATTGCAAAGTTTTGGTAGTTTCAGCCATAAATGGATTTAGCGCATGGATCTCTTCTAGGATGAGATCCATGGCGGCAGAATTTGGCAGTTGCCTGGAGAAGGTGGATCCTTCTTGAGCCTTTTGGTGGATGACGATTGTGGAAGCTTGCTTAAAGGCTGTGATTTTGGAATAGCCCCAGAGGTTACATCAGTCTTTTATGTAGCAAGGTCCTCCACGACAGGAGGATTATAATCAGAGTCAGAACAGTTGCAACGCTGGGTAGAGGAGGAAAGCTTAAGGTTGCACAGTTTCCCCATAAAAAGAACGTAGAATAGTTGAAAAATAGCAGTTCATCTAGAAAAAGCGCAACACAATGGAAACATCTGGTGGCAGAGCACACACAAAGCAGTTGAATCCACAATGATGAAGGAAAAAGTACGTCAGAAATTTTCAGGAGAACGTTTATGAGGAGAAAAATGTTCCAGGCAACTCCTGAGACAAAAAGGTGGCACCGTGGAGTATACAGAGATACATGACAAGCAAAGGTCAAGAAAAGACAAGAAGCATCATTTGTTGAAAAGTCCCAAAATAAGTGTGGGAAAGGTGAGTTCTGCCCTGCTCCTGAGACAAAATGGCAGCACCTCAGATGAAAAAGATAAAATAATGCAAGAAAAATTGAGAAAAAAACATTAAGTAGCAGCTGCTGAGGAGACCCACGTGAGTCAAGAGAAAAATATTTGCAAAAAAGACGTTATTTGGGCGTTTTTTAGGTATTGTGCACCAAAAAACGAGCATTTCTTGAGGGAACAAAAAATAAAATGGCGGCCGCGGCAAAACGGGCCGAATTTCGGATCAAATCCAGATGCTTCAAAGTTATTCGAGGTTCTAGAGCGTCACATTCTGCTCACCTCATGTTCCGACCTGCAGTATTGTGCTCAGGTGAGTTCTCCAACAAGGAAAATCGTGTGAAAAAGCCCTTTTCAGAAATCCGGTGGCGGAGCTCCGCTGCTAGGCTGCCATCCCGAGTGGCTTCAAGCCACGCCCCCCACAACCTCAAATCTTGATTCCTATAATTAAGCATTACAATCTTATTTACAACTATATTTAGCTTTTATGACAAAGATCATGTCAAATAAGCAACTTCCTGAAGTTACACTTGGTACTGGCGATTTTTATTTTCATACATCAATCATACAAATAATCACTGGATATTACTTTTAATATAGTCAAAATCGTTCCAAGGTACACTATAAATCATTTATTCCGCAGTGCATTGGATTCTATCCTTTATCACGAGACAACTTCAACACCACTTTAACAGCAACTTAACTATGCTACAGTGAGTAAGATAACAACCATATCCCCTCTAAATCCTGAAGTTAAATCTTCATAGCATGCACTCCCCTACTGCTGGGTTACACACCACCCACATAAAGTAATGTAAAACATACAAACATGTTATTTTATTGACACTTGTATAAAACTTTTCTCAATAAAAAAACTATGGGATGCTGTTTAAATTGATTGAAATATTACTCCATTCATAGTTAACACCTAAAATTGTTTTGTTTGTAATATCAACACAAGGTTGTATTAAATTGTTGTGGAAGGGTACAATTTCAGTACAAAATCTTATCCCTAGACATACTACAAATTTTTTCACACATTGTATATGAGTTGTACAGTGCAATTCTCATTCAATATTTGAAATGTAACAGTAAGTGATTCATTTGGGCGTTTTAGAGGCATATTTAGAGTTAATAATATTTTGTGCAATAGCAAAATGCAATGGAATAAAAACATGTATACATTATGATTTAAGAGCAACTGTAAGCTCCTTTATAAAAAGTAAAATCATTTCATGCATCTAAAAACTATTGTAAGGTAAATGCAAAACATTAAAAGTTATTTTTTTAAATCCATAAAAGTTAAAATTGTTACATTTAGAATTGTTGTACCTCACTTTTTTCTAACTTCATCATGGCCATGTGCACAAAGTTTCCAAACTTGCCAAAATTACGCTAGCTCAGTCAGCTGATTTGTTTGGACAGGCTTAGAAGGCTGGTGGATATAAAACATTGTCTTCAACAAAGTGTGACAGACAGTTAGCGACTCAGGGTAGCAGCATAAAACGTATTCTCTCACATAGTCACAAAACCTGCAGCCAATTGGGGTTGGTTTCTTTGGCCAGTGGTATTGGCGGTAATATATTGGCAAAACCATTAATCTAGCACGTAATAGTAACTGTCTGCTGTTTCTATATAAGGCTTGCTTTAAGACTGTTACTGTAGTATAGTAAAAGAGTTTATTATGTATTGGGCATACAGATTAATCTTTTTCCATATCATCTAACCCGAACAGGGCCTGCACCTGTGTTTTTAATAATCATCTTAATGGCCTGAGGGGAGTATGTTTCTGTTATTGATACAAGCCCAGTCTTCAGGGCTTCAGCCATGATTGTTAATTCAGTTGACGGGGATTCTTTGATGGCCTAAAAAACTTGAGAAGGACTTCCTTGAGGGATATAGGATGCTTTGCTTTTAACAATGTGACTGTTCAGTACAAACTTTAATTGCACTAATCATTGCCACAGTATATTTTGACAGGTTAAACATTCTTCTGAAAGCTTTGAATTACAGTCTGTCAAGGATGGTGGAAAATTCCCCTGGATAGACTTGATGTCGTAAGAAATGATTGGCAGTAACTTTTCTTGAATACCTTTTTAAATCCCTTCAGCCATAGGCCTGTATAGTTGCTTGTTAAGTGTACATAGAGCAAATATACCTGTTGGTGATTTCGTAGTCATTTTTTTATTTGCCAAAAACCATAACCATATTTGGACCAGAACAATCTGTCCAACTTCCGCCCTATCTCACTGCTTCCATGTATGAGCAAAGTTTCATCAATAAAATTCTAGGGGACTATTTAAAGTCCAACAATCTTTTACAGGTATCCCAGACGGGGTTTCGTCCCCAGCAGAGGCAGCTAGAGATATAATGGACCAGGGAGGAAAAACAGCCATTATACTTCTTGACCTCAGTGCCGCGTTCGACACTGTTAACCATGCCACAGTATTACATTGTTTGAATGGCATGGGGGTGTCGGGCGCGGCCTTGACTTGGCTGACTTCCTTCATGGAGGAACGTTTTTTCCAGGTGTTTGAGGGTGAGGTGGCATCATCCAAGCATCCACTTAGCTGTGGGGTTCCGCAGGGTTCCGCCCTGAGCCCCACACTTTTTAATGTCTATATGCAGCCTCTAGAGAAGATAGTCCTCCCTTTTGGTGTGCGGATTGTCACCTACGCAGACGATACCCAACTTGTGGTCTCTTTGGACCACAATGAGGGTTCGTCTAACACCTTGGGCCCTTGTCTGGAGGATGTTGCTAGGTGGATGCAACTCTCCCACCTCAAACTCAATGGGGAGAAGACTGAGATCATGGTGCTAGGCAATTCCCCCCCTACTTCCTAAGCCTCTAGCTGGCCTTTATGCCTTGGTGTCACCCCTCCTCCTAAAGACCAGATAAAGAGCCTGGGAATTTGGCTTGATAGAGCGCTGGATTTCTCAGTCCAAGCTACCAAAACTGCCTCCACTTATATGGGGCTAATGAAAATGCTCCGTAAAGTGCTCCCCTTACTTCCATTCCAGGCGAGAAGGATCATGGTCCAGGCCCTGATACTCTCTTGCCTGGACTATGGAAATGTCTTATATCTAGGAGCCCCGGTAGCAGTGACTAAAAAACTTCAAGTCACCCAAAGCTGTGCCGCCCGACTATTGTTCAACATTCCCCGCTGGCAATCAGCGAGGAATGCTTTAAAAGGACTCCACTGGCTTCCAGTGGCCGCCAGGACACAGTTTAAGGCCATGTGCATTTTGCACAAATATTTCCACCGAACTGGCCCGGCGATCCTGCGCCCTCTAGTACTACCTTACTCACCATCTAGAGCCCTCCGCTCGGCCTCATTGCATCTGGCAACTATGACAAAAGTCAAGAAAGCCAGTTGGGGTGACCGCTCCTTCACTCACACAGCGGCGAAACTATGGAATTCCCTGCCCCTAACTCTCAGACAAAATAGCAACCGAATGTCATTTAGGAGAGATTTAAAAACCTACTTGTTTGTAAAAGCATACTAATTTCCACCCAGGAGCCCGACACACTAATTCAATCTAAAGCGCTGCCAGGCCTCCGGGTGGTTATGCGCTATACAAGTGGAATTTTTCATTTTCATTTCATTTTCATTTTCATAACATTAGTTTTCTTATTATTTGCCTTCAATTGATTGTTGAGGCATTAAAGACTTAGCTAGTCAAGTGCCTGCAGTATACCTATTTTGGTGTGATCCAAGATGATCAGATCATCTGTGTACTAGGACCCAATTATTAGTGGAAACTGATCTGACTTTCAATATTTCAAGGTCTGCCGTGTAAAGATTAATCAACATGGAGGCCAATAGGCATCCCTGTTTAAGCCTTTGAGACATTGGTATTTCTGAAGGCGCTTTTTTTTATATTTCCTATATTTACACATGCTTGCGTGTTTAAGTAGAGGAAGATAACTGCTTTTAATAGAATGTCTAGGATACCTCAGTTTGTGAGCTTTGACCACAGTAGATTACAGTCCACACCGTCAAATGTAGCAGAGTAATCAGAGAAGAAGGAGAAGAGCAGTGGGATGAAAAATTTGGAGGAGCGGTGCACAACATAAGAAAGATCAACTGTGTTATCTATGATGGACAATTTTTGCCTAAACCAGGTTTGATAAAACAGAATTAGGTTTTCATCTGCTGCACATATTTCTAAATCCTGAAGCAGGTGCTTGGAGGGCATGGGAGTGAATGATGTTATCTGACGATGAATGTTGGGTAGGTCTTAAGTCAGAGTTGGTCAGTCTGTTTGCTCACAAGTTTGATGATTGGCAGATGCTAAATTGTGCCATATTACTGGTGATGTTATTCCACTTACTCTTTTTTCTTAGAGCAAAGGATTCTTCTCCATTATGGGAGACCACAGTGCAAACCTGACCCGCTTCCAGAGGTGTCAGTCATAAGCAGGCTTACTGAGGAAAATACTCACTTTCCTGCAGATTCTGAACTGTGAAGTACCTGCAGGAGTCACAAATTGTACAGCTCACGAAAAGTACAATCCAGTATTGAGATGTTCCTGTATGATAATAAATGTTTGTTGGCCTGTCTTGGTGGAAACTGAGATAGATGCAAGGCGGCTAAAGATTAAGTAGCTAGGCAGTCAATCCTTTATCCAGTAAAATTGAACATGGGGGGTGTTTGTGTGTCAATAGATTTCATAAGTGAATATCTTCATAAAAGGGTCATGAGGGCATCCCTGCAGAAAGCCAGTAGAGATTGTTTGTTAGTCTTGTGTGCGCTTAAATACACAATAATCAGTAAGATGTGCATTGGTTTACCACAGATATTACTTCCATTCAGTATTAAGACTTTAAGCACTGGATTTTCTATTTCAGTTAAGCTCAAGACAAGGTTTAGTAATGTGGAAACATCAATTGACAAACCACCTGAAGTCTGCCCAGATACATTTCAAAGCTGATTTCCTTGATTAATGAAATCCCGGTAAGAGGATTTCTTCACTCATCCAGGCTTCCTGCAAGCATGTAGCAATAGCACTCATTATAAACCTGATAGCCTGGGTATGGCAGAGAATATGATGAAGACCTGTTACATTCAAAGATAATAATATAAGATTGGATTTATTTGTCCTACCACGGTTCCTGAGATGGATTCTGTAAAAATGCCCAGATGATGGCAAGCCTCCAGATGTTAAAGGGGAGTTAAGGAAGTATTGTCCAATTGAGTTGCAGACAGCCAGCTTTAGTTTTGTATTTTCCCCAATGGAGGTTCCGCAAACACTTGTCAAAACATTTCATGGCCTCAAGAGACCTTGTCCAGCATGTTGGGGTTTTTAATCATGTTGGGGTCCACCAAACTATGTGCACTCCTCAGGATTCTTGTGGACAGGTGCACTGTGGGCTGTGATAGGTTGGTTTTATCCAAAATGTGAGGAGACTTCTCTGGTTTTACCGCTCAAATGTCAAAACACTATTTTTCAAATGTTTGCCTTTCTTTCAGTACTAAGGTCTCGTGCGATGGGGATCTCCAGTCAACTGTAGTGTTCTCTGAGAGGCGATGATATCAAAATAGGTTCGAACTGGACTCTGTGAATGCACTCAGATAGATGTTGTAAGGTAGGTATCTGTTGGAAAAAGCAAAAAAACATTTTTTCTGTTTAATCTGTCATTTGTCCCTTTAGAATTGCATTGTGGTGAAAGACAGTTTGAGGCAGTGAGTTGTTTGACTGAGTGGTCCTGTTTCATTGGGGGCCCACAATCTGCTGGCTGATATTTAGGGCCACCCCTTATAGTGTAGGTGACTCTAAGGGGGTAGACGTGTCTGCTATTATGAAGTGTTTTGTGATGAAGGAGAATGGGAAATGGCACCTAGTTGAGGTTGAGGTTAGCTGGAGGTTGCATAAACAGGGTTCTGTGCTCTACCATATACTAGGGAATTACAGGTAGGCAGTCTGAACCAATTATAATTACACCAATTTCCTTACACCCTTTGAACAGAGCACTAACCCTGGGCCTGATTACCGGGCTCCAGTGCACATTCGGAGACAGTAACCATTAGTAGCAGTCAGAAAAGGAGGGTGAACAGGGCAAAAAGGATTACTTTGTCACATATCCCATTACTGTTGGCATACCAGTTGTTCTAGGCCCTGAACCAGTGTTTCAAAGCTGACCACGCAGAATGGACTATAACAAATGAGAGAGACTTTACCAGCAAGCATAGTCCGAGGGAGAACACCTGTAGCAATATTAAAAGATTGCACTAAAACATGTTATAATGTTCTCAATCTAAAAAAGACATACAGAACCCCAAACATTGGAATTTTGTACCAGACAAAGAGTACCATCTATTAGAAACTGTGAGCCATTT
Organism: Lissotriton vulgaris; assembly: GCF_964263255.1. NCBI lineage: Eukaryota > Metazoa > Chordata > Amphibia > Caudata > Salamandridae > Lissotriton > Lissotriton vulgaris. Next base: position 467,829,502 of record NC_141691.1, read on the forward strand.
ATTATCTTCAATGTGGGGAGGAGGGAAAGACTGCCCTCTACAGTAAAACATTTTTGTTGGATGATTGGTGTGTAGGGTAGGGTATTGGAAGACACTGCTCTGTGTGCTCTCTGGCTTATAGTGCACTACTGAAGACTACACAAGTTATTGTAGGCTATGAACTACTGTTATAGAGCTTAGCCACACATAAAGGCGAGGGATTAACAGAAGTAGTATACTTCAAAACAGAACAGCTGCAGGGTCACACGTGTTACCTGTCGATCATTCACAGAAAGAGCTGTAAATGGTGTTATTCTCCAGTACAATGATGAATGTATATAGTAGATTATGCTGAGATGGCGATGGCACCTGTAAAACCTTTCCATAGTGTAATGATTGTATGTAGTACAGTTTACTTAGTCATTTCTAACTCTGTTAAAAACTGTGAGGCACATTTACAAGCCACTATCGCCACAGGAACATCACTTTTAACATTGTTCCTCTGGGGATAGGGGCTTCACCTTATTTACAAGGGGGCATTAAGCAACTTAACGTAGCTTAACGCTGCCTTGTAAATAATTCACTCTTTCACGCTATACTTAGCGTGAAAGGGCTGGGCATTGGGTGTTGCAGTAGATGTCCTGCCGCAACATCCATTGATTCTGATATTGCTCCCAATTTACAAGTGTGGCGGAATTAGGAGGCAGTGGCAAAATTAAGACCGGAAAAAACCTGATCTTAACATTGCGAAATGAGGAGAAATGCTTTATTTCTCCTTGTTTTTGCTGTTTCTATGTGTGCTGCATTGTGCAGCTCACATAGAAACTGCAAAACATTAACAATGATTCCTTATGCGCAATAAGGTGTCCCTTCCTGCATATAATCAATCAATACAAGAATTACGATTTGCACCTTCTATGTGAGCTGCAAAATGCAGCATACATAGAAGTTTCAAATCCCAATTTGTGATTGTTTATGTGCAGGAAGGGACACCTTCCTTGAGATAAAAAAATATTCCCTCAGTACAGGCACCATTGCACAATGGTACAAGGATCCCTGCGTTGGCGCTAGTCAGCTTAAATTAGGGACAGCCTAGAGATAACACAGGTTTTGTCTTTGTAAATAAGGTTCATCCCTGCATTTTCAGAATGATGGGACTGCCATGAACAGGCAGTCGGAAAGGGATGTCCTAATCCCTATGTCAGTGCCTGCGCAGACACCGCCTCCATTGTAGGGATTATAGTCCGCCTGCAGTCCCAATGAACTACTTGAGCCTGTCTGAGGTGGCTGTCTTATCCCTACATAATTGCTCTGACCACCAGTATTGTAATCCGGCTTTCGAACCGATTGTCTGGAAGTTGGGTGGTCTGTCTGACATCATAATGATGGCCTTCATTTTGAAACTTTTGAAAAATCTACAATCTCAGTAGTTTTTTGCTTTCTATACCTTGGATGTTTCACAACATTAGTATAAAATCTGAGATGAGGAGCATACAGCTGTCTCAAAAAATTGTATTCTATTACACATAATGATTTTTCTCTCATCAAAGTGAAGAGGGTATAATGCTGAAACTGACCTAACCCGTGATAACGCAACATACCAACATACCTTCTTTTAACACTGTGTGACTCATATTTTTTATTGCTGCATCCAAATATAATTCTTGAGATTTGTGAAGTGTAAAAGCATAGGCCAAACACAAAGGAAACTGTTATCTTTTTACGTACAGGTCTTTTACCAAGAGAAATCTAGCAGTGCACCTTTCAATTTTTTTTGCTCTCTTCATTATGCTCAAATTTAACCAAAATGTATCTGTACTCTGTGCTATTGAGATATACAATGAAGTCTACCACATGTAACATCGGGCCATTCACTAATCCCTCCTTGACGTTCAGATTTTTTGAAAAATTATTCTGCAATCTTTGCACATGTTTTCTAAATCAGCAGCATATGAAACTGTTTTCTCTAGTGATTCAACATTCTTTACCACTGATTCCTTTAGCGGTAGGTTTTAAGCTTGATGTTCTCTGTTATCTTCACTATTAAGACTAATAATCTCTTGTTTTTCCAAATGAAGTTTTTCTAAGTTAAATTGAGTGTACATGTCCAATGTTGACACAAGGCATTCAATCTATTTGCAAGTTTTCATAAGATTTAAAATTATAGAAGCTGGTGAGCCATTGTGTGGGAACAGAGACTTAACCATGCAAGAAGCAAGAGCTTTCCTTGCTTCTTCAGTAATAATTCTTGTTCCTATGTCTTTTAATATATTTTTATACTCTACATCTGCAGCCAGTCTCACATTTTGTTTCAACTTAGCATACAGAACATTTGACCACATGTTCACATTTCCAATACTCCCTAAAGTCTTTTTAGTTTCTTCATGAGGAAATTTCTTAAAAACTGCTTGAAGTTTGACAGGAGTCAACTGCAGAAGGTCACCAAAAAGGATGACGTGTTTACCACCAAACAGAACATCATGGGGCACATGCATCAACCTATTTAGGAAGTGCAAACGGTGCGAATCAGTAAATTCGGCCGTTTGCGCTTCCTAAATACGTTTTTGGGATGCATGAAACAATTTTTCAAAATTCGCTTTTTTTTGCATTTCCTAAAAATGCGAATGCATTTAAGGAATCGCATTTGTGTGATTCCTTAAATGCAATGCATCAATTTTTTAAAAAATGCGAATTTTGAAATAGGAAGTGCAAATTAACACGAGGTTGACCCTCGTGTTAATTTGCGAAATTCTTTAAAAAAGCCCAAATATGCATTTTGGAAAGTGTCATGTTACAGACACACATGTCCTTAGGACATGTGTGTGTGTGAAACATGCACTTTAAAATACATTTCAGGGGTGCAGGGGGGGGTCCTTTGGACCCCCCTCTGCACCCTTGCAATGCATCAACAAATTGTGAATTCCAAAAAATAGAAATGCAAAACGGCAATGATTCCTATGGGCCTCTAGGCCCATAGGAATCAATGTAATGCCATTCCTTAATTGCGATTCGCAATTAAGGAATCGCAAATTCCGAAAATTAAGACATCCTAAAAAATGTTAGGATTTCTTGATGCATAGGATTTTGCAATTCCTAAATTAGTATTCCTTAATTTTCGCAATTTAGGAAATGCAAATTCCTACAATGATGCATGTGCCCCCCTATCCGGTGCTGAAGACTTCTTGCTGCCACAGATGAATGAAGGCTAGCTTTAGGTTTGATACCATGGTAACCTCATCAATAATAAGAACTTTTATTTTTTCAGAACTCTGGACCCTTCATGACAAGCACCACCTGATAACTTCAAGGTCTCTAGTTTGTTTTCATTCTCTATAGGCAACATAAGAAGCCTATGCAATGTGAATCCTTTATTGGTGTGAGCAGCTAGTCCAGTAGGAGCAGTCACAACACACGAAAAATCACAACTAGTCTTCCTGTGAACAAACACAGTCAGCACTTTAATTAGGATTATTTTTCTGTACATGTCTAACAACTAACATAGAGACATGTAGGCTTGAATTTTGTACAAGAACATTCAGAACTATCCTGTAGTAGTCTATGCTCTACAGATGTTTTTATTTGCCCAAAATTGTGTAGTTTATTCAGTTGAGAGATTAATGTTTCTAAATCAATGGTCTCACTCCGCACTTGGCCCATAGCATTTTCCACTTCATTATTAGCTATGGATCCCTCATTTTTAATGATAGTAGTCTGGCTAAGGGGATCTTGACTATCAGGCACTGACTTCTGACCTCTATAACAATTAGTTCCTCTTGTTGCATGTCATCACTTATAATTTTCTAATATGTGGGAAGTAATTCACATTGAATACTATCTTTGGCTGCATTGAAAGCATCTTCATAACAATCTTAGTCACTTCGCAGTTCAGTCTCTGACACTAAGATTTACAAAGTTGCAACAGAGCTTGGTAAAGTAATTATCTTTTGACACTTGTTTGATAGCTCAATTTATAATAGTTAATGAGACTTTGTTTTGAATATCTCGCTAAACATCCATTACAGCCAGTCTCTTCAAACTTTCCTTGCTCAATATTTTTATCTATGTTATTTCTGGATGGATAGTACTGCAGTACCTCATGTAAACACAGCTTCTCTAGATGCATACTTCAACTAGGGGTATTTAGTGTACATCATATTTGTTTTAAGTAGCTCAGTACTTTCTGGACCAAACTAAGTAAGATGCTAAATTTGATTAAAAGGTTCCAACACACATTTTTGTGCTGATCCAGACTTGAACTGTCCCAAATTATTCATTTGGACTTCCCATACGAGCCAAAGGAACTGATCTTGTCACAAGCTTCACAAGATCTATTTTTTTCTGTTTGGGAACATCTTGAAGACTAAACTATAAAGCTTTTACTTAAAGACTTATGGTGTATATCAGGAAGCCGGACAGGGTGGGGAAAGGTGAGGGCCGATTCTTTGCCCCAGGGAAAATAAGGGAAGTGAAGATAATGTGCTTCCAGGATGACATCCTGATTTATGGTTCAAATGAAAAATAACACAGTGAGAACATCAGAGAAGTACTAAGGAGATTGAAGGAGGTAGGGTTCACTACCAGAGTGAGCAAGTGCAAGTTGGGGGTGAGCTCAGTGGACTATTTGGGCCACACCATTTCGGAAGAAGGCATTAAACCAAAATGTGATCTGGTCAACGCTGTTAGAGATGCTCCCACGCCAAGGAACAGAGAGGAGGTGGTGTCATTTCTTGGGCTAGCGGAATACATGGCGAAATTCATTAAAGACTTTGCCACCAGGTCTTATTCTTTGAGAGAATTGGTAAAGAAAGACATAGTCTTTAACTGGGGAGAAAACCAAGAGACGGCGTTCAGAGATATAAAGAATGCAATTATACAGGCACCCTTTATAGGAAAATTTGATCCAGAAAGAGACATAATAATTTCTACAGATGCAAGCAACCGTGGAATAGGAGTAACCTTAGCTCAACGAGTGGAGAAGGAGCTAAAAGTGGTAGCATTTGCGTCCAGAACCCTCACCTCTCCGGAAGATGGGAAGATGTGGAGTCAAGACCAGGTTGTTCCTGTTACCATTAAAAAGAACCAGGTGGGTGAGGGGTTTCAGAGTCAGCTGTCAGTTGGCAGGAAACGGGGCAGAGAAGAGAGAGTCACAGGAAAAGAACCACCCCGTCCTGGCATAGACAGTATAACATGATTTAAGGGGTCACTCTGCCACCTTTGGGTAGAGGCTATGGGTTTCTCCTATCAGGTTAACCCAGGTGTTGAACCTGGGAAAGGGTCTTCTGTGCAAGACTCAATGTTGTGTTTCTTTACGCATTTGTTGTTACCAATCTTACCTGCTTTCACCTGTTCTCCCCTCACTTTCGATCTCTCTCTCTCTCTCTCTCTCCCCTTCTTTCCCTTTCATCACCTCATTCCTACCCACCTGCTGTATCCTGGTCCCTTTTTTCCCCAACCTATTGTGGTCTCCCTAGGGAGGATGATGTGTTGTAATTTATCTCTTGGTCCCTTCCTCTCCTTCCTGCCCCCCTTGCCTCCTTCCCACTTGGTATAGACCGTTGCTGTCACCTGAAGGCAGCAATAGAATGTTGGATGTTGTGACAAGCCCTTCAAGCTGAGAGCACCTTTGTATAATAGAAATGAATAAACATTCTTGAACCTTACTACGTGTGGACTTTCTTTACCACAACTTCTCTTCTGCTATGTCTTCCTATTCATCCTTCTTTTCTGTCTTTTCTGACTTTGTTATATATGAATTCATGTATTGAGTTACAGCAATAGAATTGTCCGCTACAAACTGAATATCCAAGTTAGCATTCCACATGGACAGGATTACTGAACAGTAATCATTGATAGGTTTTGAAGCTACAGGTGATTCCCCACTAACTGCATACATAAAAAAAATCACTCTTCCGTAACACTTACTGTAGCATTTCCCTTTTTCTTTGCATCTTCTTCTACAATATTTGCCACATTTATGGGACTGCAAATGCAAGACTAGGGGCCTTAGAGTTCTGTTTTGAGACTTTCCTGGAATTTCACAAGCTACGTATTGCTCAATGAATGACAATCCTGACTCGTCTCTATCTTAACCAAACTTTGGTGCAATTTTCACCCACAATAACATAACAATAACATATGTATATGTGGTGCACCTCTGCCATGGTATTCTTTCCTCCAGAAAAGTCTACAACATTACTTAGTGGTGGGTTATTTGTGTTTCAGATAAAATGGAGCATGGCTTAAAATCTGTCCATAAAGTACCTACAACAATTAGCAGGATCAATGGAAGACAATTCACTGGGAGTCTTGAAATCAATCCATGCAATGTTTGCATTAACCTGCCTGAGAACATAATGAAGATCATCCCAAACATACTCTGCACATCTCAAAATGAAAAACTAGGTAGGTCAACCTAGATTGCTGAGCATATATTTTATCTAACCGTGGTGAAAGAACAAATTACTCTCTATTCATTTATCTTTACCATGTGGTTTTTCCACAAAATCGCTTGCAGTGAAGTCAGTAAACCTTGTCTCTGTTCTAATTACATGGCCCACAGCATAAGATAGCACTGACAGATCACTTTCAAACAAAAGGTGGGAAATGTATGGAATGTTTTGTCTGAAGAGAGGATATTCAGAATATAATCTACTTGAAGTATATTCTGATGCAGGAATCTGTACTGGACGGTAATTATAATGGCCACCTTCTCCTGTAAGGAGCAAAATGGCCACACACTTACTTGTTACCATTTGTTTACTTCATTTGGTTCAGTTCTAAAGCATCGCCTATCATGTCTCCTGAATGTTGAGGAAGAATACTGTAATGTTCATATACTTCTGCTTTGCCCAAGTCAACTTTTTCAAACTGAGCAAAAGGAGCTGAGGTGAAACTTCCTGTTCTAAGACAGGTAAAATCGTCCTCTACATTAACATATTTCTAAAACACATTTTCTATTTTAAGATATTGCAAAGCTTTCTCAATCCTATCAATTCTTACAAGTTCTGCCAATTTTCTGTCTTTGGTTTGCACTACATTTACTAGAACCACTACTCATTGTTCTTCTTCTCCATTTACACCATTGTTTCAAAGTTCTCCTTCATAGTCAAAGGCAAATACACAGCCTTACCTGTTAGACCTTTTAATAATTCAATAGACAGTAGTTTCTTATTCTTCAACTCCATTCAAACAATTGCTTAGAAGGGATGCACTGTCTCTATGAGAATACTCTGATAGACGTTGAGATTTTTAAGCGAAGGAGGAACTGGATAAACTTACTTCCAAATTATTATAAACACCTCTATCAGACATTTTATTATCATCCAATTTGTCAATACAATATTTAGAGATATTCTGCCTTATGCACAAGTCAAACCGATCTTCAGCTATCAAGTAAAGAGCTAGTTTATACCTCTGTACTTTATCACTCGCTTCTGTTGTTTTTCAAATAGAATTTTTGGGGTATTTGTGTTCTGTTGTGAACTCCTACAACAAACATAGAGTTTGTCAGAATTTCTTTGCAGTTGATCTTGCAAATAAATACATTTCCTTTTTAAAATTTTCTAAAACTCTGTCTGTATTAGAAATATTAGTGTTGGTCTAAGCAATCATCTCAATCTCCTCAGTTGGTCTTTCAGGCCAAAAGCATGTCATCTGAGTATCATCTATAACAGAACGAACTTGAAAATGGCTACATCTTAATGACACATCATTTAGTTTCTGAAGCTAGAGAGACAAACTTTTCCCAAAATACAATCTTCTTACTATGATACGTATTTTAGTTTGGTGCACAAATAGCATCTGCATATGATGGAAAGTACTGGTACAGATCTGTTCTAATAAGCAAACCACTGAATGGCCTTAAAGGTTTGTCAGTCTCCTAATTTGACAAGGGTCAGGGCATTGCAGTATTTGTTTTCTTTTACAGTTCCTGTGCTGTATTTTTTTAGGAAATGGTGTAGGTTTGTCAATAGGCTGATATCTTATTTTGCATGTTTTTCTACAGTTCCATTAACAAATGGTTGTCAATGGCATTGACCAAAAACTTCATTGGTTATTTCTTCTTCTACATTTCTAGGCACTAATTATTCTTTCTCAATTGGAGTACCTTCATTTATTTCATATCCAAGAGCATATCTGTTAATTGCAAAGACTTAGGGGCAGATTTATGATGCCCTTGCGCCGCAATTGCGTCACTTTATTTGACGCAACTGCGGCGCAAACAATGCGCCTTATTTATAACGTGACACATCTAGGAGATACGTCGCGTTGTAAAGCCCTGCGCCATAAGGAGGCGTTCCTGCGCAGGGGGGGGGGGGGATTCCTGCGCAGGAACGCCTCCTGAAAGTGGCTGAGTGAAATCTATGAGATTTCACTCAGTCACTGTCTGGCCAATGCTGCGTCAAAACCCTGCGCCTGCTTGAAGCAGGCGTAGGTCTTGATGCAGCATTGTGTAGATGGGGCACCCCCGAGCCTTGCTGGAGCTGCGTCGCGCTTGCGACGCAACTCCAGCAATGCGCCACATTTCCGGCACAGATGCGTCACGCATCTGTGCCGTTTTTGCACCATGGTGCGCCGCGTTATAAATGCGGCGCACCATGGGTGGCGTAGCTGTGGCGCACTGTGGCACACGTTAACTGGCGCATCCCTCGGGATGCGCCAGTTAACATAAATCTGCCCCTTACTTGTTTAGATGTAAATAGCTTTCCTCATTGAAAAAATGGCTCACAACTGAAAATGTGTTTCCACTCTCCATGGAAAACAGTTCAAAATGTTGTTTTGTTAACTTAAATCATTGTGCGACATTTTCTTTCATGAAAATTAACCACTTTATCTAAACATCTTATTTTCTTCAAAATGACCATACTTAGCTTGCTCTTTCATACAAAAGCATTTTCTACTAGACACTCAACAAATTCTTTCTGCTTTTTACTGTCTTCATGCTTCTTTTTAAATCTGTCTGGTTGTTCTGTTTGTTTTCTGGTATTATATGTTATAGTACAACAATAGAAGACTGAGTGCTCTTACTTGATTTTAATATGTTTTTACCATCTTTTGTTTCCTGTGGCTGTATTCCATGTTTGGAGATTTCGTTGTATATGCTTTGTTTTTACTTTTTCTTTCTCTGGTCTGTCAGTGCTATCTTAAATTGACTTTAAGACATTACATTGTTTTCTGCTTTTCATGGAACTATTACTAAAAAGTCAGACCATTGCATGGTTCACCATTTTCATTGCCATCTTTAAACAGATTTAAATGTTTCTGAACAATGAGTAAGATAAAACAACACTTGTATGATCACATTTTGAGAGAGTTTAGATTCTATATGCTAAAGATTGAGGAGTATCGTTTCTTATAAGTATATACAGGGTAGATGCATCTTTATGTGACAACATGGTCTGTCTGGTGACATCTCCATTCAAGGTAAAGGCTGGGTGTGAATGGCTTTACTGAGAAACTCATCTGTGTCTAAATATGTTTCCTCTGACTGATTAACGTGTGTGGTTCACTACAGTGAGACCACCCTCTCTAGCGATTTCTCTGAACAAAATAAGCAGTGTCTGTAGAAGGATTAGGAAAATAAACATTTGGCCTTCTGCCCGTACATTTCTACATGCTATACATTCTGGGGCAGATTTATGAGGCCTTTGCGCCACGTTTACGCCGCTGTTGCGTCACGCAAGGCGGCGTAAACGTGGCGCATCCCTACGAACGATTTACAACGTGACGCATCTAGGCAGATGCTCAGACAAGAAAGAACAATTTTCACTTACCTACCACATAATTGAAAAATGCAACTACTACAATATAGGTGACAAAAACTAGACCATAACTTGCAATATTACAACAAAATATATAATATTTATTTCATTTTTATAAATATATGCTCCATAAATTTACTTCAAATAACATTGTTTCAAGAATTCATCAGATATGGTGGGATTTATAATTTTTATACAAACAAAATATTTTTATAAATACAGAAAAAGAGAACACAAGAAAATAACATCAAATGTAAATGAGTCAGACATTTATAACAAATCAAATGACTGAAGACTAATACATGTTTGAAACAGCCCCTGGAAAAAGGAAAAAAGATAACAACATCCAAACACATTCATAACAATCTCCACATTCTCACTCAAACTTCAAACATTCCCACAACATTTAAAACACGGAAGAAAAATCATGAGTGCAGGTCTCCAAGGTCAATGAGAGACCCTGCACTTGGTCGACGCGTTTCGGCGGCTCAAGGCCACCTTCTTCAGGACCACTTAAAGAAACCCAGATATCCAGGGGGTAAAGAGGAGCGAGGGTTGACAATACTGTTGGAGTTCTAATGATACAATCCAATTACAAAATTTCCTGAAGATAGTATATTATCTATATTTCAGATAATGATCCCTATATAGGTAGATGTTGGAGTAAATCGGGTATTCTGTGATTACTGCAATCAGTATAATCCTTGACTTTCTATTTATTGAAAAAAAACACCAATAGTTGGGTCCCAGCTCTATTAGATGACAATTATGTCCATAAGGTTTTGTAAATTCATTTTCTATTCAGAACACTGAGGGTATTGCACCCAAACTTTAGAGCGTCCTGATCAAATTAGAGCCTCGATTTTAACGTGTCCGCATCTCAGGCAATCTCCAACGCAGGGAAGCTAGGCAGATGCGTCACGTTGTAAAGCCCTGCGCCGCTTGTGGGCGTTCCGGCGCAGGGTGGGCGTTCCGGGGCAGGTGCGCCTTGCAAAAGTGGCTGAGTGAAATCTATGAGATTTCACTCAGTCACTTTTAAGCCAATGCTGCGTCAAAAGCCTGCGCCTGCTTGAAGCAGGCGTAGGTCTTGACGCAGCATTGTTAAAATGGGGCACCCCCGAGCTTTGCTGAAGCTGCGTCGCGCTTGCGACGCAACTCCTGCAATGCGACACATTTCGGGCACAGATGCGTCACGCATCTGTGCCGTTTTTGCACCATGGTGCGCCGCATTATAAATGCGGCGCACCATGGCTGGCGGAGCTGTGGCGCACTGTGGCACATGTTAACTGGTGCATCCCTGGGGATGCGCCAGTTAACATAAATCTGCCCCTCTGTATGGTAGCGTTTCATAAAATAGTGCTCCTATCTCATCCTACTCTGAAACAGCAGTTCCTTTTGTGACACCTCATTAGAGAGCAAATGGTATGTGTACAAGAACTTGGACAACTAGTAGCTGCCATCTTATATGGCTTTAAAAACAGACAGCTCTCCACTGACTCCTCTGAACCGAGTAAAATTTGGCTAGAAGGTCTCAGAGAAACTCTAGGCCCTTTGCTATCACATTTTATGAAAGTGCAGATTGACCATGGTAGATCTTGATGCAAAACACAACCTTTCTAATTCGATTCTATACATTGTGAATGACTCACTTCTATGAGAATAGTCCCTCTCCATAAATAGCTATATACAGATTCAAGTACGGGTATAAAAGGTTTCCTAGAGTAATTTGCCCTGTATAAAGGCAATTTTTTTGAGGCAACATGCTGTATGAATGGTTGAGCTTTTAAACAACGCACCATGTTTAGTGACATCGCTTTACAGAATAAATGGTGGGTAGGAATCGTTTTTACTAATGAACCCATGTCTCTCTAAATATCTTTTCTCAGACTAAACAGAGTGTTAGACGCTGTTTACAAACATCATTCTGACTACAGATACCTCTGAAATGAAAAAGTACCTGTGTTGAGGGGTCCATGGAAATACTAAGCCTTTTATAATCACATTTGAAGAGGGTGTGAATTCTGTATGTTACCCTTTGATGAAAGAGTAGCTCTGTTAGAAATGGGGCTTCTGATTGGCTGGAATATGCACCTAAGCCATGCAGAGCCCACCTATCTAGTCAGGGAAAGTGAATTACACACTAAAGTTAACCTGTGCTCACCCTCTGGTAGCTTGGTGCATAGCAGGAAGGCTTATCATCAGAGACAATGTGTAAAGCATTTGCGTAATTACGACACACAGAAACACAATGAATACACAACAAACGAGACTCCACACAGGATTACATAAATATTGACATGAATCATAAATACTGTGTGCACTATGCAAACTCTGAGTTACTCATTATCCTGACAATGTGAGGCAAAACAACATTTATATTAACATCAAGACTTGAAATATAGTATTTTGGTTAGGGCAAGAAAACACATGAATCATCATATACCACCATAAACCCATAAAGACTTTGCAGTTAATACAGTCTTATTTAGAGGCCACCACCTGAAATTCCCATTCAATCACAGAACATAAGATCCAGGGCCTCTGCGCTTCGACTCACAGGACTATGGTAGCTTTTGGGAACCTCATCTAAACAAGTGTTTTTACGAATCAGGCCGTTGGAGCACCTACGCACAGGAAATTTTTTGAGATTGCTCAGGGCTGGTTACTTGGACAATTGGTGTGATCGGCTGCTGCAAAATCCTGCAATAGAATTTCACTGCTTACCACACTGTGTCTGGGCGGATGGTGCAATCAGTCCAAGACTCCGGTGAGAAGTGTAAAAAGCCTGCGCTGCTAAGCACTCTTACATCCTTGAGCCGAGGCACACACACAGGCACTCAATGGTCCGGAGCGTGTACTCAGGAAGCACTTACGGCTCTGGCGAAGGCAGGACTCTCAGTGCTGCAAGTAATCTAGAGTGTGAGTCCCCGTACAGAAAGGGGGTATGAGCCAACAGCCACCATCCAGTGCTCCCCACACCAAATTTTGTGAAATGGGTAAGCCTCCCAGGCACTTACAGCATGCAGCGGCAGAGTCCGAATACACAGTTTGGTGCTGTTATAGGGTAGCGTGAGCCCTCAGGGCACTCGCGGGGCAGTGAAGCAGGCTCAGGTTACACTGCAGTCAGGCCGGTATGGCAATGTCACAGAAGCAGCCCATGGGTGATGTAATGTCTTTGATGTCCCTGAGACCTCGAGGGAGAACAGGAGGCAAGCAAACAAATCCTTAATAACACTTTTGGTGGGGTACATGCAAGGGGCTGGCAGGCAGCAGACCAGGACACAGAGTCACTTTGCAGAGTAGCATTCTCTCCAACAATCCAGGAGGCTAGCGGACCAAAAACAAGTCGTCCAATTGGCTGTTTCTATTGGCAGCACAGTAGTCCCTTGACAATATGCAGTATGTAGAGCCAGCAGTGTCTGGTTGCAAGTCCACACAGTGTCTAATATTGTGGGGTCAGAGCCACTGTACATATACTCAAATTGTCTTTGATCTAGGGGTGACTTCAAAGGAACCGTTTCAAGGGCACAACAACCCCTTTCAACTCAGTCCTGTCTCCAGATATTAGTAGGGGGTAAATCAGAAATTTGCATAAGGACAGGACATAGCCAATACAATTGTAAATTATGAACACCCTCTCCCTCTCCCAGCCCAGGAAGACCATCAGTATGCAAATACATGCAGATGTAACCCTATCACACCCAACCCTACCTGTGTGATGGCTGTCTGGAAAGTAGGAAAATGTGGGTGTTTTTTAACAATCAGGACATGCAAAACTTAAAAATACATGCCTTACCTTTTAATTATACAGCACTCGGCCCTATTTGCCACCTATGTCCTACCAGGAGGTGACCTATCTGTATTAAAAAGGGAGTTTAGGGCTTGGCAAAGGTTCTTAAATGACAGGTTGAAGTGACAGTAAAACTGCTCACACAGTCTCTGGTCTGGCAGGCCTGAGGCATATTTAAAGGGCTACTTGTGTGGGTGGCACAATTGGTGCTGCGGGCCACTAGTAGCATTTAATTTAGAGGCACTGGGTATATGGTATACCGCTTTACAAGGAACGTTCAAGTAAATTAAATATGCCACTTGGGTATATACCAATGTTAAAATTTTTAGGGGAGAAGCAAATGCACTTTAGCACTGTTCAGAAATGATAAGAGTCCTATGGTCAACAAATAAAATCAGCAAAATGAGGAGGTAAGCCGAAAAAAAGTTTGGGGGAAGGTCACCCTAAGGATGACAGGTCTACCATGTGTGCTCCAGACAGCTCGAATTTGGGAGAGCTATCCATCCTCTGGGGCAGTGTCTTCAAACTGGGTGCAGGCCCCCTAATGGGGCCTCAAGAGATCCTGAGGGGGCAGCAGGCTCTGGCCAAAAGAAGCATTATGCTGATAGCAGGGCTTTGTTTTAAGCTGGGAAACCTTGAGTGGAAGTAATACACTCTGTAATGGGCCATCACTAACATATTTTGTCATTTATTTCCTGGCAGGTGCCAAAAAAGAAGGGACTCCAAATATTTTGCAAACTCCCACCCCATTTCTAATCATCTCAATATGTATACCTTTGCACATTAGTAATGCCTGCCTTACCTGAATAGTATATTTGGGCACAATGTATTTGAATGTTATTTTCAAATATTACAGAACTCAATATCAATTCTTAAATAAGTCTAGACATATTTAAACATTGCCAGTTTAATAGAATAATTGTGAAACATTTTGATGGGGGTCCCAAGGTTCTTTTTTTACCATGGGGGGCATGACATTAAAACGTAAGGCAGGAAAAACAGGATAGACCATAAGCATTTGCATGCTCTACCTGTGTTCCACCCAGAAGTCCACACCCAGTACAGAGATTGACCATCTCAGCAAATTTGTATGCTCACCCTTCATTTGCATTAGACACCTGAAGGGCCTGTGGTCAGGCTGAATCAGGAAGTGAGTCCCAAACAGGTATGGTCTCAACTTTGCCAGTGCCCAGTCCATAGCAGAAGCTTCTCTCTCAATAGTACTCTACCTTTATTAGCTAGGAAGTAACCTACTGGAGACGAAAGTTTCAGGTTGGTGTAGGCTCTCTTCATTCAGTTGTGAAAGTTCTGCCCCATTCCCTATACCATGCTCTGAAGCATTTGTCTGCAAAAAAGAAATCCGTGGTAAAGTCAGGGGCCTTGAGCACAGTAGCTGTGCAAATGACAAGCTTTAGGGAGTAAAATGCTTTTTGGCATACCTCTGTCCAAATTAAATTTTTGGGCAACTCTGTCAAAGGGGCAACAATGGCGCTGTTCCCCTTGACAAACCTCCTATAATACCCAGTGAGGCCCAGAATGCTCTGGCCTCTGCCTGGGTTTTGGGTTGCCCCCAGGACATGATAGTCTCTATCTTGGCCTGGTCGGACTGTACCTTACCTCTTGCCCACCAGGTGTCCCTAGTACACCACAGATCCCTGCCCTATCTGGCACTTACTGGCCTTGATAGTTAGGCCTGCCTGTTGCAGAGCCTAAAACCCATCCTGAATGTCAGAATGGTGGTCCTTTCATGCTCCTCAAGACAGCTGTGTCATTCAGAAAGGCAGCACTAAAGGCCTCCATGCCTGCAAGGACTACCAACCTCTGGAAGGTGAAAGGGGCATTTTTGAATCCAAAGGGCATCACTATAAACTGGAGTGGTCCTCTTGAGTGGAGAAGACTGCCAGTACCTTTATATAAGATCAAAGGTACTTCAGTACTGGGCAGCACCTAACTGGTCCACCAGCTCATCAGCCAAGGGGAAAGGATGAGAATCAGTCATAATGACTGAATTGTGCCACCTATAGTCCACACAGAACCGGAGTTCAGGTGGGGTGCCCGGGGAGGCAGCCTTTGGTACCAGTACCACAGGACTGAACCAGGAGCTACTGAAGTGTTTTATCACCCCCAACTTATCCTTTTGGAAACCTGTTCCTTAATGCTGACCAGCACCTTGTCAGACAACCTGTAAGATTTGTTCCTGGCAGGAAGGTAGTCTAGTGTGTCCACATCATTGGTACACAGGTGGGCAGTCCCAGGGAGGAGGGGAAACAGAGAGGAGTACTGCCCCACTTGGTGGCAGTCCCTCTGCTGTGCAGGAGTCATACTAGGGTAAAAGATTACTCCCGCCACTGATCCATCTTTCTTATTGAAGGCTAAGAGGTCAGGTAGAGGTAGACTCTCCTCTTCCTCCTCTCCATCCATCATCAACAGCATAGTGAGCTCAGACCTCTCAAAGTGGGGTTTGAGGTGGTTTACATGGAGCACCCTGTAGGGGTTCCTAAGGGTTTTAGGGTCAACCATGTATGTGGCCTCACCCTTCCTTTCAACAACATCATAGGGCCCAAACCATCACCTGGGAGGACCCTGAGCTCCACAGGCTCCATCACCCACACTTTCTACCCAGGATGCAATTCCACAGTGGCAGCGTTTTGGTTGTACCACTACTTTATCACTTCTTGATAAGTTTCTAAGCTGTCTGAGGCTTGCTTCCACAATTTAGCTATTTGACTTCTGAAGGCCAGCATGTAGCTCACTACATCCTAGGAAATCTACCTGGCAGCTTCCCCCCACCCTTTTCGTCATCAAACTCAGAAGTCCTCTGACAAGGTGTCTATACAGTTGCTCAAATGGGCTGAAGCCCACTCCCTTCAGTGGTACTTCTCTGCAGGCAAAGAGAAGGCATGGCAAGAGGAAATCCCTCTTATACATCAATTATCCAGGCAGGCCTTTAATCATGCCCTACAAGTCTTCTTGAACCTTTCAACAAGCCCATTGGTTTCCGGATGGTAAGGAGTAGAGAACTTGCAGGTTACCCCATACTCCTTCCACATTGACTGCATATTAGCAGACATGAAGTTGGTGCCACTGTCAGACAACACTTCCTTGGGGCAACCCACTAGGGTAAAAATCCTCATTCGGACCTTAGCCACTACAGGTGCACTCATGGTCCTTACTGAATGGCCTCTGGGTACATAGTGGCTTGATCCACCAGAACCAGGATAAAACTGTTGCCTGACAAAGTGTGGTGATCAATAGGCCCAACAATGCTGATGCCCACCCTCTCAAAGGGAGTGCCTCTTCCCTGTCTTTCCACTGGCTTGTCAGGTCGCATAAGTCCTACAGAACACATCTGAGGAAGTCTTGATCCTAAGCCAATAGAAGTGGAGCCTTGCAATGGTCTTGTCGTGCCAGGGAACATTTTTGAGCCAGCTCCAATAGATAGGCCATGAAGCATTGGGGGACCACCAGTGCCCTTGTTGTCCCATGCACAGGAAACTCAGGCTCACTGTGAAGTAGGTTGTGCTCCCAGTAAGTGTGATTACTTCGAGAGGCATCATCTGCTGCTTAGGCTTTGGCATTATGCCTCATGCCCTCAAGGCTGGACACTCCCTCGAACTGCCTCACAGAACTCCTCCTTGGTAGGTCCATCTTCCACATGTCATGCAGCAAGCTCTAGCAGGTCACCAGGTGAGCAATGCCCTCCACAGGGGGCTCCAGGGCAGCCATTGTAGGGTCCCATCCACCACAATGGACACTAGGGTAATCTCACTGAACTACCTCCCACTGACTGGGACAAACTCCTCCACCAGCACTACACCCACCACCCCTGGTACTTTTCCTCCAGTGGGACGTTGTGCTCTCTTTGGACACTTGAAATCCCCTTTGTAGTGCCCACACTCAAAATACTCCTAGCACGTGCAAGTCTTTGACTGCTGACTGTTTTCAGGTAAGCTCTTCTTTTGGTGGGCAGATTGGAAATTGGACCCTTTCTCCTATTACTTGTTTTAGGGCCTTGAGAAAACTTCTTCTTTTCATCTCCCTCTTCTTTTTTTCTGATTGGAACTGTTAGAATTGGCATCTGTTGTCGTGTTTCCACCTTTTAGCTTTCTGACCTCCCGGTTTTGACTCGGTTTGTGCTGGTTTCGTGTCTCTACTCACTTTCACACTGCTGTTCAGTTTTAAAGTGCAAGTGCTCCTGTTTTAAGTTGTTATTACAGATTGATGTCTCCATTATTGGGTATTTGATTTACTAATCAGTCCCTAGTACAGTGCAGTATGTGTGCCCCGGGCCTGTAAATCAAATGTGCGCAACAAATATAGTTTTATTTATTTATATGTTTACTTACCTGTATTTGGCCATGTTCCGTGGTTTACTACACCTCTGCCCCTCCCCCGCCCCACATCACCGCCCGGCAGCACTCCCACCACTAACCGCTACTGCCCCATCACATAACTGGACACCAAGTCTTTGGGTATGCAGACTCTGATCTCAACAGTGAACACAATAGGATTGCTACTTCCGTTCAACATTACTGCTTGACTTTACTTGAAGTGTTTTCATATCCAGGTCTCTGAGATGGAGCTCATGGGCCAATTTCTTCTCTTTAAGAGCCTCCCTGCTCTCCTCTAGAGCTTGCTCTTTCTGCAGCTTCAACCTAGTGAGCTCTAGCTTGAGCTTCCTCTCCCCCTCCTGTCTGCCAGCTCCTCTGGGGAAGGTTCTTTGATGCAATGCTGCTCCCGGCTCTGGGAACCCCACTTCTTCCAGCAAGTTGGTGCCCCTCCAAAGGCAGCCCTAGATTTACCTCAGACTCTAGGATCAGCTCCATATCCTCCTACTCAATTTCTTGCAACTGGTCCTCCGGGGTCCCGACCCCTGCTTTTCAGGCCTCTGCCCAGGGTCCCAAAGCCATCTGCAGCTTCCCCTTCCAGGTAAACCCTTTAGTGGAAAATTGAACCCCCTTGCAAAAATCCTTGAGCTGGACCACTGTGTAAGTTTCCAACCTGGCCAACTCGAAATCAATTACTGCAGGTGAAAATGCTGTTTCTCTAGAGATAGACTTGGTTTTAGCAAAACATCAAAATGGCAATTAAGGGAGACTTTAAAGGGGTTTGAAATATTAAATTGGTCTACAGTATAGAGTAGCAGTGAATAATGAGCTACTATATGATATTGCACAAACCAAAGTCCTATTCTCACCGCTGATCACCATTGTTATAAATCGGAGTTCTGGTTTGGGTATGCAGACTCTGATCTCAACAGTAAACACAATAGGATTGCTACTTCCGTTCAACATTACTGCTTGACTTTACTTGAAGTGCTTTCATATCCAGGTCTCTGAGATGGAGCTCATGGGCCAATTTCTTCTCTTTAAGAGCCTCCCTCCTCTCCTCTAGAGCTTGCTCTTTTTGCAGCTTCAACCTTGTGAGCTCTAGCTTGACCTTCCTCTCCCCCTCATGTCTGCCAGCTCCTCTGGGGAAGGTTATTTGATGCAATGCTGCTCCCGGCTCTGGGAAACCCACTTCTTCCAGCAAGTTGGTGCCCCTCCAAAGCCGGTCCTAGATTCACCTCAAACTCTAGGATCAGCTCCATATCCTCCTACTCAATTTCTTGCAACTGGTCCTCCGGGGTCCCAGCCCCTGCTTTTCAGGCCTCTGCCCAGGGTCCCAAAGCCATCTGCAGCTTCCCCTTCCTGGTAAAACCTTTAGTGGCAAATTGGACCCCCTTGCAAAAATCCTTGAGCTGGACCACTGTGTAAGTTTACAACCTGGCCAACTCGAAATCAATTACTGCAGGTGAAAATGCTGTTTCTCTAGAGATAGACTTGGTTTTAGCAAAACATCAAAATGGCAATTTAGGGAGACTTTAAAGGGGTTTGAAATATTAAATTGGTCTATAGTATAGAGTAGCAGTGAATAATGAGCTACTATATGATATTGCACAAGCCAAAGTCCTATTCTCACCGCTGATCACCATTGTTAGAAATCGGAGTTCTGGTTTGGGTATGCAGACTCTGATCTCAACAGTGAACACAATAGGATTGCTACTTCCATTCAACATTACTGCTTGACTTTACTTGAAGTGCTTTAATATCCAGGTCTCGGAGATGGAGCTCATGGGCCAATTTCTTCTCTTTAAGAGCCTCCCTCCTCTCCTCTAGAGCTTGCTCTTTCTGCAGCTTCAACCTAGTGAGCTCTAGTTTGAGCTTTCTCACCCCCTCTTGTCTGCCAGCTCCTCTGGGGAAGGTTCCTTGATGCAATGCTGCTCCCGGCTCTGGGAAACCCACTTCTTCCAGCAAGTTGGTGCCCCTCCAAAGGCAGTCCTAGATTTACCTCAGACTCTAGGATCAGCTCCATATCTTCCTACTCAATTTCTTGCAACTGGTCCTCCGGGGTCCCAGCCCCTGCTTTTCAGGTCTCTGCCCAGGGTCCCAAAGCCGTCTGCTGCTTCCCCTTCCTGGTAAAACCTTTATTGGACAATTGAACCCCCTTGCAAAAATCCTTGAGCTGGACCACTGTGTAAGTTTCCAACCTGTTCTCTAATAAACAAAAGGAGAGTAAGGGTATGACAGGTCACTCTCTTACCCCAAAGGAATAATTACATAAACAACTGAAGAGTGATAGAACAAAATACCACTTCCAAGGGAGACTCTTGACATGGTAAAAAACAAACAGGAAGCGAAGGAGAACCAAAAGTAAGTTGAGTAAGAACCCTCACTCACCACCTAGTGGTGACATGCTTCATCACTGGGTTCCCACTGGAAAGACCTAGCGTCTTTCCAGTGTGCTACGACGCCTGTTTTACAGCGGAGCTGGTTGTTGTGAGTGTTGAGGGTGCAGACAGAAAAACCAAATTGTGCTAAGTGAGTGCAAATAATTAAAAAGTGCGTAGTTGTGACGGTAAACTATTTTATTCAAAGTCCAACCAGCACTGGTTAAAAACAATTTAAAGTGGAAACATAGGGTGGGTCTCAATAATTAAAGACACCTAGTCCACTGAGTGAAAGAAATAGTCGACATGTTTCTGCTGTGGGTGAGCCCAAGTCGCTCAGCTTTCGTCAGGACCAAAGAACAGTGATCCTCCGGTGGTATGCACGCACTAAGGTGCACCCAGCCGTGAGGAATAATATGTGAAAAAGTTTAAAATATGAGGAACATTGTTCCAAAATACTTACAGCTTAAAGCCGATTTTGACCCAGGCAGCAAATTGCTGGGGTCTGTACTTTCAGAGGACGACAGTCTCTCTTCATAGGCAAACGCGGTGGAGGGAAAGCTTCATGTCGCGTATATTCACGCTGACAACTCCCCGCCTGGGACCTAATTAGTCAACACCGCGGCCCGGAAGCTTATAAAATAGGGAATAAAATAGTTTACCGTCACAACTACGCTCTTTTTAATTATTTGCACTCACTTAGCACAATTTGGTTTTTCTGTCTGCACCCTCAACACTCACAACAACCAGCTCCGCTGTAAAACAGGTGTCGTAGCACACTGGAAAAACGCTAGGTCTTTCCAGTGGGAACCCAGTGATGAAGCATGTCACCACTAGGTGGTGAGTGAGGGTTCTTACTCAACCTACTTTTGGTTCTCCTTCGCTTCCTGTTTGTTTTTTACCACGTCAAGAGTCTAAGTTTCCAACCTGGCCAACTCGAAATCAATTACTGCTGGTGAAAATGCTGTTTCTCTAGAGATAGACTTGGTTTTAGCAAAACATCAATATGGCAATTTAGGGAGACTTTAAAGGGGTTTGAAATATTACATTTGTCTATAGTATAGAGTAGCAGTGAATAATGAGCTACTATATGATATTGCACAAACCCAAGTCCTATTCTCTTTGCTGATCACCATTGTTAGAAATCGGAGTTCTGGTTTGCAGCAGTATGCACCCTCTCCAACCGGAACCACAATCTTGGTCAGGGTAAGCTAGATACACTAAAAGGTAACTTGTACTCACCTTCTGGTAACTTGGCACAGTGCAGTTAGCCCATCTAAAGAGGCAATGTGTAAAGCAACACACACACAGTCACACAATGAAAACCCCACAAAATGACTCCACACTGGTTTAGAAAATTAAACAATCATTTTATAAATAAATCAATACCAAAATGACAAAATCCAATAAGTAGAAGTCAAGACGGGAATTTTCAAAGACTAAAAGTGTTTCTAGCATATAGAAGTAAGCCTTTATGGTAAAATTCACATCGCTCACAGAGTTTGCAGAATTCAGGAACTCCTCACTACATGTTTAATGTGAAGTGCCCGCTATATTCCACCGTCGAGGGTGTGACAGAATTTTGGTTCCTTTGGGGAATACAAAGCGTGTTCCTGACTGCCGGTGTGCACGCACGAGATTTGGCACATCCACTGACATGGCTTCCAGCTTCAATGGCACCTTCGTCATGATGCTGTAAAGCAGCTGTATCTTGGGCAGATTATCTACTCGAGTAGCAGCTAAGTCAACTCAAAAAGACGTTTTTGAGTCAATATTCTACTCCAACAGAGTAAATTTTTCGTGCGAGAAGCGTTTTTTAAAATTTGCTTATGTTTTTCAACAAGAAAGTAGTGGCGCTGAGACTCCAATTTCAGGTTCCTCAACAGCAATATAATCCCAGTGCTTTATCCTTGTCCTGGTCACTTTTGGATTTGGAGCTGTAAGGATTACTCATTTTGAGGCATATTTACAAGTCCTCAGTTCCACCAAAGCCTCACTTTTATTGATGCTCCAGTGAAGCAGCACCATTTTCCATATTCACAAGGGAGCGCTGAGTCACTTTGCATAGCTTAACTTCACCTTGTAAACATGCAGTGGGTGTTGCTGAGGGCCTTCCACCATAACATCCATTTCTTCTTGACGCTATCCGAGATTTACAAGGCTGAGGCAGCACCAAAAATGAATGGCATGGAATACCAACTTTTAAAATGACACAAATAGGAGAAATTATTTATTTCTTCTTGTTTTTTGCTCTTTCCATGTGTTCTGCTTTCTGCAGCACACGTAGAAGGTACAAATCACCATTATTGATTGTTTATGTGCAGGGAGAGACAAACAGTCGTTCTTGTAGTGTGGGTACTCTTGCAACATGGCCCAAGGGTGCCTACACTGGTGCTAGGCAGCTTTTTATGCACCAGTGGAAACACAGGGGAGTCCTTATTCTTGTGAATACAACATATCCCAGAATTTTTTAAATGTCAGAGTACGGCACTGCCATATTTGGTGCAGCTTGGTGCTCCAACATTTTCTTGTGAATATGCCCCTTTTTCTGCTGAATAAATAACATTGGAGTTGAGGACTTTTTTGTGATATCACAGGTAAGATTGAAAACTTTATAATGGTTTTGTTGGTTTGATAGAAGCCCTGCACCAGTGTTTATTTGTACTTTTATTGGAGCGTTAAAATGTGTTGTGGTGGGTGGCCCGCAGTTTCAGTAGGGGCCTAATTATTTTTTCCGTTCAATTTTTAATCTTTTGAAAATGAAAAATGTTGCACAGCTCAGTAAATGTTCTCCATGTTTTTTAAATGTAGTATACTTGTAAAGCGCACAGGTGCCCCAGCAACAGGGCGTCCCGGCACTGTACAACGCTGTGGAACCCTTCCTGGGAGATACCCCTCCTGGGAATCCCCAAGGTGAAGCCAGGCATCCCAGTGTTTTTGGGGCCATTGTGGAAATTAAGCAAGCTATTGCCCAGAGTTGCAGCATGGGACCCATGATTAGAGTAGGTGCTGAGGCGAGAATTATCGAGTCCATGGACATTGAGCCCAAGACCCTGACGCGTCAGGATTTGAAGCCTGGTCCCGGGCCTGATCTCTGCTTCAGATTCTGCAGCTCTAACCAGTGAGCCACACTTCTCCACTAAATACATTTGCTATATATATATATATATATATATATATATATATATATATATATATATATATATATATATATATATATATATATATATATATATATATATATAGATAGATAGATAGATAGATATATTTATTTTACTGTGAGCCCTAGTCTGCCTATAGGCCATCCAGCCAGTAAACCCAGTACTAGTCATGGGTTGCACAAGTCATGAAACAACTGTTTCTGTGGAATATGTTGTTATAATAGATAATTTCGGGCAGGGATGGCATATGATTAAATTAAAAATGTGTGTGGTATTTTAATTTTTTCCCTGCAAAAAGTGTATAAAGCCCCTTTCTGATGATCTGGACATGTATTGAACCCTGGCTGAGTCTGAAACATGCCAGCAGAGTCTAAGGAAAAGGAATGTTCCTGAAAGCCTTATAATTATGGAGGGGTATGGGAATGATTAGCCAGTCTTTGTCATGGAAGGTGGCCCAGAGGAGACTGACATTATGCTCCTATTCATCCTGTTCTGAGGGAAATAGCACCACCACCACGGCAGGCTCCCATATTTTCAAGGACCCCACTGAGACCTGCATCCACTACTACCTCATTAGAAGTATGCATTGAAGAGAGGTAATCGTAGACACACTGGTTTCAGTCTGCCTTCAGTTCTTTGTAAGTTGGCAGTGGCACCAGTGGCTCACTAAAAAGTTCACCTCCCCAATTTGGGAGTTCTTCTTTGATCAAGAAGGAGGATAACGGGAGGAGCCAAGCTGTCGACCGTGATGGCCGCTTAGGCTCTCAGCTCCGCCGTCTTCCTTGCTTTGTGCTCACATCCTGTAACCTATTCTGAACCCGAGCCGCATCTTCGTGAAGGGGAAATGACACGGCCTCCGGTAGCGGGCCCCCGAGATTCCTACCAGCTGTAGAACCGGAGAAATATCCTCACTCGATCTCCGGCCCTTAACAGCCATGGAACCGGGGCTTTGCGTGAAGGGGATGGCCAGCCTATGATGCAACAACTACGGTCATCCGTGACGGGGAGGAGTCGGCCGGCCGGAGTGACTCAACTGCATTGCGCAACCCTTGCTGCAGTTCTCTATCCCACCCAGCGGGTCGAGAGCCGGCGGAGCATCTGAGGTCCGAGTGGACTATATTTCAGCTGTTTTTCCGCCCGCACGCCGCTCGGATGATCCTTCTGTTTCTCCCGACGCCATTGCGGGCGACATTTTGTGCGACTCGGGACCTGTGCTTGGGCAATGAGAGCTCCAGACTGCGGTAGCGAGCCTGGCGCTTGTCGAGTCCGCCTCCACAACATCGTCTGCAGCGCCATGGAATCTGATACTCCTATGGCCGTGACTCGATCGTATCCCGATGTGTGGCAAGATAGTGACCGTTCGGACACCTGGGAGAGCGATGTCCTGGCTAATGAAGCGCTGCCTGCCGGGGAGCCTCTGGTGAGGAGGAGCGCCGCAGATTGTGCCCACGGAGCAACGCCAGGGATCGGTGATGTTTTGGCTGCTCTCAGTGCCCTACGCGTCGCCCTGGACTGCAGTACCCGCGACCTGGGGAGAAAACTGGACGCCATTATCCCCGCGGTGGGATACGCTCAAAGGGATTTTTCTCGAGTGCAGGACACTGTGCCACACCCTAAACCTGAGCGGGGTGTACTGATTACCCCAGTGGACATGGTGAAGTTGGAGGTCCGGGATCTCATGACAGCCACTGGGCTGATTGCTGCCGGTGGGGAGAGGTCCGGGGGTTCTGGACCTATCTCGTGGGTGGAGATTCGGCTCCGGATGCTGCTTCCGACTATTCGGCTGTGGATTGACAGGGTGACTCTTCCTCTTCTCCCGGAACTGGTACGACGGGACATGATAACAGGCTGTGGGGGCTTCTTGTCGTTCATGGAACTCTCTCCCACTGCCCCTGACTATAAACTGTTGTTTTTGGCTGGTGGTGGTGGGCAGTCTACCGCATTATCCTGGTCACCTTGGTCGCTCAAATCATCCAACATGGCGGCTGGCCGGCTGAACTCCGTTGGTACACTTGATCGCACGGGACAAGGCTGAGGATATTTCCTTGCTTACTGGTGTTTGTTAGGCTGGTGACTATATGGGACATGCTTTATTAAGATTGAAACGCATATCGCATTGGTGTCGGTTTGATAGTCTGGGCTTCAGGGGTAGGCGGCTGGGAGCTAGTACATAATATTTTCTTCTCCTCCTCCGCTTTTCTTATTTCTTCCTTACTACATTTTGGGTCTCTGATATAGGGCGACAGGCACACTGCAGGGGGGGGGGGGGGGTAGGCCGTAGCCTTCTGCAGGGGTGCGGGGTGGGGGTTTGGGGGAGGGGGTTTCTTCCTTTATTATTTTTTTCTTGTTTCGTCATTGGTTCTATGGCTCTTTACTTTTCTCTTTCTCTGCGTCATCGCCTCCTACGGTTCCTGTAGTATGCTCAGTTTTGAGGGGTGGGGCGTTGGTTTGATATGAAACGTGATTATGCTGGAGACTATCCTGATCTCTGTACTTCGCCTTTCTCACTCCTACTGTAATAGTGTTACTCGCTGACCTACTACTTTATGCTTGCTAACTACAGGACCTGGTACGACTGTTTGCCATTGATCCTGTGATTCTTATATTGTAAAATGAACCTTATTTACTCCTGATGGCCTACGTGTACACTTGAATACAGGTTATATCCTGACTTTGCTGGACCCCCTGACCTTGGGTTGCTATGCTTTCTTCTCATTGACTTGTGGTAATCATGACTTGTTTAGTGGCCGGCCAGGGTGGTTGTAGGCCTCTGCCTGTAATTGCTTGTAAGAACAATAAAGGTTCTCCAAAATTTTTTTAAAAAAAAGAAGGAGGATAACATTGCAATATGCTCTATTTGCCATGCTAGTGATGGTTGAAGGAAGCCTGGTTCATACTATGGTACTGGAGGACACCTGATCCATATGAAAAAACACCACGTAATCCTGTGGGAGGCACACCTTAAAAAAATGACTTCAGATTGTGGCAGTGATGAGAAAGGGGCATCTACTCTGATCACAGTGGGAGGTGAAGGTGATGAGTAAGAGGAAGATGAAATGCTCAAATACGCAAATTAGTCTTGTCCCCAACACTACGCCAGCATCACCCGCCTAAGCAACCGCGCAATGGCACTAGAGTCAGATGGAGACATCACAGCAACAGCATACAGTGACTGCCCCAAGAAGCACATTGAGTCTACAAACACCTGCTGGTATTTCACCTTCTTTCCGGAAGTCCTCTGCATCAGTAACAGCAGAAAAGAAAATATCAAGGCTACTTCTATGGGCTCGAGGGACCGTTCAAATGCAACCACCCATTGGCACATTTGTAAACCGGGAAGCTTGAAATGTTAGCTCTAGACTTCCTCCATTTTCTTTTGTGAAAGGAGTGGGTTTTTTTTTAGAATATGTGGTGGCCATATTCCTGACATGAAAAGCTCACAGACGGACCTATTTTGCCAGAGTTGCTGTTCCAGTGCTCCATCACGATGTGCTGCAATTCGTTGGACAAGTTTGCAGCAGAGTTTTGTTCACAGTGTCGACCTGACGACAGACCTATGGACCTTTCACAGATTACACTTGTATCACTGCACACTGGGTCTATTTGTGGGTGTTAGGCAACAGCGATCTATAGGTCTCAGCATTGAAGAAAGTTTTCAAGGCATGAAACAGTAGCCATGTTAGCCATGGAGAAATCCCATTCTACTGCAAACATCTTGGAAGACTTTAGCAGCTAGGTGTTTGAATGGCTGCAACCCAGAGGTCTCAGAATTTCATTAGTTGCCACAGACAATGTCAGTGATATAGTTCAGGCCATAGCAGATCATGGCTATTTCAAGGTCCAATGTTCGGCCCATTACATCAACCTGATTGTGTGGGACTTACTCAAAAAAGAAGACATAGGACCCAATTACGATGAAGTTCGGAAATCATTCTGACTGAATCGGTTTGGGCATGGTTTTCCGACTGACTCAGATCGGGACAGTCCGACTGACCAATCACGATGCATCCGGATTTTTCCAGATACGATTCGGTTGGACTCCTATTGACTTTAATGAGAGGCTATGTTCCGACCAAATGCTTAGGCCCCTATTCAAGAAAGGGGTGGCTGGGGAAAATCGGGCACCCTGTGACAGGCATCCCCTGGTACCTGCCACACTTCAGTAGTCTGGGAAGGAGGGGCTGATGGGTACCCCCACAGGCCTGATTGGAAAGGCTCCGGGTGTAGGGGGGTCTGCTACGGGCCCCAAATGTCTGATTCTGACTCTGATTCGAGTTGATGACACGATTCAGAAAGGCTGTCCAAATCCAGCATCGCAATCGGTCTTTCAGAAAAGCAGCCCATAGAGACATACAAATCTGCTCTATACTGCTCGGTCATTCCGAATGCCATCGGGTTCGTCTTAGGATATTCCTAACGTCTAACTCGCATTGTAATTGGTCAGACGGAAACCTTTCTAATTCGGTTGAAAAGACACGTTCCCAATCCAATTCAGATGGAGCACATGCTGTTAGGAAGACTTCCAAACGGCAGCGTAATTGGCTCCTTAGTCTGTAACTTACTGAGCACCAGCAGAAGTATCTGAACACATTTCAGCCATTCTTTTACATCTTGGAAGCAATTGAGGATCATCAGTGTGCTAATAGAGTACCAGTTAAAGCCCTCATACAGGAGGTACCCGAAAGCAGTTGAGGATCATTCAGTGTACTAATAGAGTACCAGTTAAAGCAATCATATAGGAGGTGCCAACACGTTGCAACATGTTTTTCTTCTTGTCCTTCAACAGCAGTGTACTTTAAGTCTTGAGACAGAGTTGGACTGACTTGTTATTCGGAGTCAAGAAGAGGATTCTTGGACTTAGGGCATGACTACCAAAACAAAAACAACAGTTGATGGACAGAATGAAGAACAATGTCATACATTCACCCCAGTACAGTGATCTGGGCCTAAATCCATTATTTTTTTGCACTCCACACCACCCCAGTTCAGACATGGCCATATGCAAATCAGCCTTGACCCTGTGCCTCATGGGAACAGTCCAGCCTGAACTGCCGAGCCATGTCTTTCCTGGACCGGAATCAAGCATACTAGGATCGGTTTCTGGCTATCAGCCGTCTTCAGCCAGGATAGCTTGACTCCAGTGGTGTGGAGAGCACGGGACTCACGTCTGAGCATACCCATCATACTCGGGGTGATAAATGCAAAAACAACAGTTGATGGACAGAATGCAGAACAATGTCATACATTCACCCCAGTACAGAGATCTGGGCCTAAATCCATCGTTTTTTTGCACTCCACACAACCCCAGTTCAGACATGACCATATGCAAATCAGCCTTGACCCTGTGCCTCATGAGAACAGTCTAGCCCGAACTGCCGAGCCATGTCTTTCCTGGACCGGAATCAAGCATCCTAGGATCGGTTTCTGGCTATCAGCCGTCTTCAGCCAGGATAGCTTGACTACCACAACAGCCAGAAGAAGGTAGATATTGAGTCTATGACTTTAAATGGAAACACCTGTACACCTGCATAGACCACAACTTAGAAATACAGACATGCAAACACTTTTTCATAGATATAGATATGATCATTCCATGATGTTGCTGTCCTGAAAGCAACTATTTTGTATTCAGAGATGTTTGGTATTGACAACTGGTCAGGACTGCGATGGGAAGTTGTTTCACTCCAAGCTATGCTTGTATGTTTATGGGCTGATGGGAAGAAAACATTTCTGGATTGAGGAGAAAATGAGGTGGACAAATCAGATTGTCCTCTGGACCAGATATATAGATGATTTTTTTATAGTTTGGGATGACCCAGAGGTGGAACTGCATGATTTTCTAAAATGTATCTCCCAAAAATTTTTAAATCTTGCCTTCAAACGCAGAATTGATAAGACAGTGTGAGAGGGATGGGCGGAAGAAGCGAGGAGGCTGGACTACGGGCTCAATGATGGTAATTTATTTGAGGTTACAGAACTAAAATAAAAGTCAATATGAGAGAGTTGTAGTTGTGTTCTCTCCTGGATTATGTCGGGGTTGTCTTTCCTTGGATCCTTGGCCATTCTTCTGCTTGGGTGAGGGAAAAGTGGTCCCAGGACGCTCGCAGGAGAGAGAGAGAAGCAACACAGGAATTAAGCAGTTAAACAAACTCTGTCCTTGTACTGGTTTGACAGGACAGAACCCTTCACCGAATAAAGGAGCCCGTAGGGGTGCGGCGTAAATAAAAAAAAAAGAGAGCGGAATGTAAGTTAGAAATGAGGTGTCCGCGAAAAGAAAAGAGATTCCATTCCCTGATCAGGTGTGACTTAACGTTTTGAGATGCCTCTGTACCAGTACAGTTGGTCCACACAGAAGCGGCACGCAACAGTGGTGAAGTCAACAAGTGGCAAGGTGATATAGCTTGAGGGATTGGGGTAGGTGTGGGATACAGTGGGCGACACACACACACAGTGAGTATCTTTCATGAACCCTTACACTAACCTCCGCTCTCCAGCATCCTCCGGGTACATCCACCACTCTTCGGTCCAGGCCTGGTGTCTTGCTGTAGCGCGGCGTCTTCCTGTAGCATGATGTCTTCCTGTTCCTCCCTTTCCTCTGAGCACCACGACGTGCCTCCCTTGTTCTCCGGTTCTGCCTTTAGTGGGTGTGGCTCGATTGGTCATGACATCCCTGTAGGCAAGGAGAGGCAGGGGGTGTTAACTCCTGCTTCCCCGGTCCTGGTGGAGCACTATGTGTGGTTGCAGTGTCCAGGGGATTTAAGGGCAGGAGCGATATTGTGGCATCCCCGTCGACCCTCTCACATCCACAAATGGATTTCATGGATCTCTCAGTTTTAGTAATAGAGGGTAATATACAGGCCACTCTGTACCACAAGGAGACAGCAGGCATTAGCATCCTTCATGCAAAAAGCCATCACCCACACAATTTTAAATGAATCATTCCATATGGTGATCTCCTTAATGCCAAACTAACTTGCAGCACACTACTGAGCTTTAGCCATGAGGAAGGCAGGATGATCTCAAGATTTAGAGCAGGAGAATATCCTTATAAAGTTGTCAATGCTGCCAGTAGGAAAGCAACCACAACTTCAAGGAAACACCTACGAGTTCAAAAGAATAAAGAGTGCTGTGAAAAAATTCTTAACAAACATAGGCATTTGATCAAAACAGATCCCGATATAGGGAAAACAGTGCCTGCACATCCTCCAGTGACCTATCAATAAGTTAAATCCCTTGAGGACTACCTTGTACACAGCTACAGTAGTGTCTCTACCAACAAAAGGGATTGGCTACAAGAGCAGAGAGGTTTCCACAAATGCAGCCACTGTAAAGCCTGCAGTTGCAGCAAGAACGGAAGAGAATACACACTACCTACTGATAAAACCAGGGCTATCAATAAATCCATCACAAGTGGGAATTATTATGAAGTGTGTGTACTGGAATGTCCTTGTGGTTATAAATATGTTGGTAGCCTCATCTGCCTGGTAAAAAAGAGTGTGTGATATAAATTATCAAGTAGCCAGACACTGGGAGAAATCCTATTAGCATGATACTGATTTATTGTCATATTTTTGCATTGACGGTGGTGGAGACCGGGAGAGAAAATTGAGACAATTGGAGTTGGAGTATACAAACCTGCATGGGAGCAAATCACTGGGAAGCCTCAATGAGGATGAGGAACTTTATGTGCATATTGGCTGATACGACATTGGAAGAATGACAATCTCTCATCAATTTTTAATTTTTGAATCTAATCTATTGATCTAATTTGTGGCATGAATGGTTTTTCTTTCCTTTCCTCTCATACGTACACCACGAACGTTGTCATCCATATGTCTTCTATTTTCTTCATAAATGTATAATCTCTCTTCTGTCCCTCTCGTGAAATGAATTATGGGGCCATTATGTTCTTCTCAGGCTCTCACCCTGTCCAGAGGACTTACGGTGTGCTGTCCTTTGATCTGTGTAACAATTTGTTCTATGCATTGCTCTAGGCGGAGCTCCACGGATTTGGACAAACACTCTTTGGATTTCAGCTCTGTGCCCCCTCAATAAATATTTATACAATAAAAATAAAAATGAAGGTAAATAAAACACACAGACCTTTATTGCTGTGTCTCCGGGCTGCCCTCCTCGCTGTGGTCCTGTAGAATCCCCTACATCAGATGTATGTCATGTAGGACTGCACTCGCATGCGCAGTCCTACAATGATGAATGTCTGACGTAGGGGATTCTACAGAACCAAGGTGAGGAGGGCAGTTCAGAGACGCCGAGATAAAGGCAAGCGTGTTTTATTTACCTTTCAATTTCATTTTTTTAAAAATATATATTTATTGAGAGAGGTCGAGGCAGGAGGGACCGGGGCTGAACTAGACTCCGCTGCGGAGTCGGAAGTTTTGCATGACCTTCGTGTTCTCCGCGGAATAGGGAGTATGCAAAAATCTGCTAGCTCCACCAGCGGAGCATAGTTCCCTGCCCAGGGTTGGTTATATGAACAGTGGTGACGACTTTGCTTTCCAAGGTTGATTGCATGGTGCTAGCCTTTGCAATATTTGAATTCTCTTCGCGGGACCTTTTGAATGACAGCCATATGAACTTGACTCTGGCTCTTTCCGATCACTTACTATTTGGCTGGCGCAAAAGTATATGGAATCATATGGGGCATTTCATACAGTGTGATTATATATTTATGCCACTCTGCAGCTCGAGTTATGTGACACCCGGCTGAATAAATTATGTTACTTTTGCCACTTGGCAGGCATACAGGGCATGAACTTATATAATATTAATTTTATTTATAGCACTGAATATATTTTGGTCACCACAAATGTGTTTCAATGCTGCAGCCTAATTTGGATGTCAACAATTATATGCAAGCATAACCAAGAATATTGGTAATGACAATTATAATGGTTGTTAAATGAATGAGCCATATAGAGGGAAAATATGTGCATTTTCTTCATTTGATGATGACTGTCCACTCTATGTGTGCTTTTTAAGGGCAATAGGGGACCATGTCTCTGTTGTTGTGGCCGAGAGAAAGCCTAAGACCGAGTGAAACATGTTGCCAATAAAGCTTTTGTTGAAAACTGCAACTGTGGAGTGCAAGCCTTCCTGAGGCTATCTTCTCTCAGGATTTTTGGTTTGTGATATATTTATAAATGTTGTGATATATAGCGGATCCAGTAGGTAGTTATAGCGAGGATGTTGTTTCCATAGGAAGAGCGTTTTTTATTTGCCAATAATTTTGGGGTCATTCGATGAATCCTAATGACATTTCAAACCTAATTTGCCACTCACTTCAGCTGCTTTCTTGAACGTTTTGGGGTGATTTGTCAAGTGGGGGTCAAGAAAAAGGGGGAGTCTCAAAACACATTTTCCCAATGTTAAATTTCTTAGAAAATTTTGATAATACTACAGCTTGAACTGCCGAATGGAATTACACCAAATTAGGCAGACAGGCATTTTTTGGTCCAGAAAAAACCTTTTTGTAAATTGGTGTAAATCCATTCAGTAGTTGCAGAGTTATATAAAGAAAAGTCCAATTGTCCGCAAATCCTCCCGATCTCATGCAGAGATCCGATTGGCTGCCAACACACCAGGGCTAAAATCAGCAGGGATGGGATCCCCAGGGGTAGAATAGGCCCAGAGAATGGGGGCCACAAGGCCGCTCTCCCCTAATCAAAGATAAAATAAAAAAGTGCCCGGCAAGTCATCGTACGACGCACCCCTTTCTCATCCACTCCGAAAACGCACCTCCTGGTGCATTACTTATTGGGGGACAAAGTCCCCTTGGCTGCTGATGGTCTTTTTGGGCAACAAGCCCTCCTGTTACTTCCTGTAAGTCCTACACTGCAGGATTGCTGAGAGGACTTCAGATACCCACCCCCTTTCTCCACCACTTTGCAAACACACCTCCTGGCATACTACTGGTCAGGAATAAAGTCCCCTTAAATGCTGAAGGCACTTGGGGGCCAATATCCTCTCCTGTTACCTCCAGTATGTCCCACAGAGCAGGATTGCGGTGAGCTGTTTGGATACCCCACCCCCTTTTTCCATCACTGTGCAAACACAACTCCTAGCGCAATGCTGGTTGGGGGAATTAGTCCTCTTGGATGTTTGGGGTGCGTGGGGGCCAAGAAGGCCTTCTGTTACCTCCAGTAAGTCTGACACAACAGGATTCTTGAGAGCTGGTTAGAGTCCTCACCCCCTTTCTCCACCACTCTGCAAACGCAACCACTAAATAAATAAACATAAAAAATTACTTTAAAAAAACAATGGTTACAGGGAACATATAGTTAGGAAATAGAATTTTAAAAGACGTTAAAATTAACTGGAAAAAACAAAGGTTACAGGGATACTACAGTTAGAAAATAGATTTTTTTTAAACGTTAGAAATTCAATGAAAAATAACAAAGGTTACGGGGCATTATAGTTAGGTTCAGATTTCACCTGTACAAACCATAGAAATTCTGTAGTTATATTTACCTGAGCTAACTCTAACTTAAGAACTGCAATGCACTGCTTATGACCTCTCCTATTACATCACTTACGACATGGTCAGTGACATCACTCATGATATCACTCATGACATCTCAAATGACAATCCCACTTCCTCGGGCCAGCCCATCAACACAGTAGGAAGGGGGCCCTGAGGCCACCACTCCGGGAGCCATTATTAGCCATTGGGACAGCCACCCCCAAGGACCAGCTCTTGCTATGTTCCAGGGTGTCCACCTCCTTGTCAGAGCTGTTTCCTCTGGCTTGGTGGGAGCTGTGTTAGCTCCTGCCAAGTCATAGCAAATACAGCTCATCTCCCAGCAAGCAGTAGCTGTCAAAACACTCCTGCTTTCTGGGAGAAGAGTTTTTGTCACAGCAGTCATAGAAACAGAGAAAAGGATTGCTCTCACACAGAGAGCTGAATGTTTAGGATCTCCCTTTATATGAGGGCAATTCCAGCTCTCCCTGGAGGTGGGCAGCCGACAGGGACAGCAGGGACATTTATGTTCACATTACAGTCCACAACAGTGCAGACTGGGTGCCCTGGGTGGGCTCCAGGGCACCAAGCATTTCAAGGCCAGGTCCCCAAGTGTGAGGTCCCCAGGGCCGAAATCTGCCCAGGGAGTGGCACAGCAGGCCCTCCTACCCCACTGTATTGTGGCCAGGTCCCGGGGATGGGTTCCCAGAGGCAAAATTATCCCAGGGATTGGGGGCGCGTAGTCACCCTCCGCTACTTTTTTCTGGGTTAGCCCCAGGGGATGGGGTCCACAGAGCCAATATTGGGATGAGGAGGGGGGCATGTGACCTACACCCCCATTATATTTCTGCTGGGTCCCCAGGGACCCAGGGAGGAGAACCAATAGCCCCCCTTCTATATTCAGTAGTGGTATGCAAAGGTCTTCCTAATTTGTCCCATGTTGATGGACAGCTTAATAAAAGGCCCCTGAGCACAGTTCCAGCCAATTTTGGTGATTCTGAGGAACACAAGGACATCTTGTAGAATTTCCATAAAAATGAGGAAACATTGTAGACTTCATCAGAAGTTTATTCAGGTACACAGGATCCCATCCAACAGCTGCCAGAGTAAGCTTCAACTGAGCAGCATCCTTCAAACCCCTAATGACATCAGAACATTCCATACTATGCTAGGATGGAACTTAAGCACACATACAATTCTGATAATAGAGAATAGCAATAGGAATATCACACATCTCACTCCTATAATAACTATATACAGATTCCAACATTTTCAAAACATTATACATAATCCTTTAGATATGATGGACGTTTTGAAGTCCTAAAGGAATGACGAAGATAATTGTGCTCACCTCTGTTATTATAAGTATGTTCACCTTGGCTACCACTGGTAGAAGCACATTGACTCTCCCCAGAGTGAGCATCCTTTTTGTTTCCAGGACCATCACCACAACCATCATTTCCATTTGATTTAAATATTACAATGACCACTCTATTAAGATTACATATCCTGTGATCCTGAGTTTTCACAGCGTTATTGAAAACCTTTATGACTAACATTGGTTTGAGATATTTGGAGTTCCCACCACCAAGTAAACAAGGTCGCCTAATAGCTACACAATCTCCCACCTTAACAACCGTTCTTTTCACAGATTTTTTTGCATTAAAATTCCTTTTCCTTTGCTGAGCTGTTGTATTTCTATCAAGGACCCTAATTCAATATTCCCGATTTATGCCCTGTAATAGCCCAAGCAGTCCAAAGCACAGCATGGCTACTCCCATCAACTCCTAGAAAGCACAACGCGTTCTTTAAACAAACCAAGCCTCCAGCAGCCCGGAAAATCCCCCCTGCTTTTGTTTTGAATTGAACAAGAACTCCTGGAGTCCAGAAAGAACTGTTAGTTCTTAGGGACGTCTTATGTCCAACCTTACGTCAAACTCGGCACCTTTCAGGTATAAATATACCAACAGTTGCCTTAAGCAAACACACAGTAGTTTGGAGCAGAGCGGCTATCTACTGAGAGAGACGCTGTCTTTTTCTCTAGCCAAGAAAATCCAGCTCCGGTGTTTCCAGCCACCCTTACGGGAGATCGAGTCCTGAAGAAAGAGATACCAGACCTCCCGCATTCTATTACCAAGGTACAAAGCTGATTAAACCCTTAAGAGAATTCTTGATTCAGATTCTTGGCAAAACAATCTTAACCAACTTAACTTAAACTGCTACTTACTTACTCCTTCCCAAGTATTAGGTTTAGGTCAGGTACACCGGGGTAGGCGTAGTTAGAAGCACCAGTTGAGTACGTTAGTCAATGCTTTTATATATGTATATATTTTATCCATTTTAAAGTATCATATGGCTAAGAAACCATATCAATGCTTTTACAGTATTATTTCATAATACTAATTTTACTGTACGCACTTTACTTTATGATAAGAATTGCAATTGTGGCAATTCATTTCTCTTGCATGAGAAAGAAGACTGCTCAATAAATACCACCTTTTATGGAAAACGCCAGTCTCTCTATTTCTCTGCACTCTGGTGAAACTAATTAAGTCTAATATAGTCAGTAGAGACCTAGTTGACCACAGTCCTACGTCTACACTGCTGTTTATATTATTCCAATGCGCAGAGCCTATTGGGAATATAGGAACTACACTACATGGCGCCCAACGAGCGGTAAGGCGATAATCTTACGCAAGACACTAGAGTAACTCAGTTGTGCTTTTTCACACAGAACCCTTTTCCCGTAAAAACTCCAAAAGACGTCTGGAGTGGGTGAAAGGTTAATATCCACCAGAACTTAGTAGGAAGAGATTCCTATGTATTAGTTTTTGGTTTAGTCAACGTTGAAGGATACAGTGTTCTAAAATATTGTGCACCTAATCTTTGTTTCCTTGAAACTCGCTCTGCAACAAGAAACTTTCAGTCAATAAAAATGTCAGAAAGTGACGACGAAAGGGAAAGAGCTAGAATAGCATCTCAACTAATAGAGGATGACACAACCATCCAAGAAAATGACCCGAGTGCTATACTCATTCCAGTCAACGTAAGGAGAACTATAACTCTTAAACTTATAAAAAATGGACTGACATCACGAGGTGGTACGGTCATATTCGTGGTAGAGGCCCATAAATATCAGCAGACAGAGGTATTCTATTCATGGATACACTTTCCAGCAGCAAACGCTGTAACAAAAGAATTCCACTATTACAAAATAGAGGAACCTCCGGATGAATACACTCCTTTCGAGGACGTTTAAATCCCACTAAATTACCAAGAGCACCTGCTCTGGTTTAATGGCGCCCTAAAACATCAAAATCACGTCACCAGGCACTGTCCACTACGTAGACCAGGAGCCACGGGGCCGGTTCTAGCCATCTACGCAACACACCCAGACATTGAAACAATGTCCAGCGAAGAACTCCTAGTTAAACTAAAAGAATTAACAAAGGCATATAGAGAATTACTTCAATTGGCAAGGGATGATATAAAGTACCCCCAGAAATTGAAGGAAACAGATATAGCAGACTAACCATTTGAACGTGCCAGAATCATAGAAAAATCCTATGATGAACTAGGAAGAGATAGTTTGGGTGGGAAACTGGTAATACCCCAACTAACTGAAAATCCTGGAAAAACATTTATTAAAAATAATTTAAACACTCCAAAAAAGGGTTGGGAGGGTAATAAACAATCCACTCCCAGGGAAAAACGATTCCAGTCCAGAGGAAGGTCCAGAGGAAGGTCTCCTCAACGTAAAGAAATTTCTCCAGACCGAGGAAAGCTGTCTCCCCAAAGGGAGCCCTCTGAGAAAAGATACAATGTTAGAAATAGGGATAATTTGAAAAGACCTGATAGATATCAAGATGTTGATACACGTCCCTCTCGATCTTTTCAGACTTCCTCACAGAAATCGGAATGAAGAGGACGGTCAGAACACAGAGAAGAGCATGTCAAGTCCAAAGACAAGGAACCTGCTCATCAAAGTAAAAATTACAATATCAAAGAAAGAAGGTAGCTAGTATTAAAATAAAAAATGGCGAGGATACTGAAGACACAACTGAAAAACAGAGAGTGAGCCCAGGCAATGCTAGACAGCGCAGCAGAAGTGACCATAGCTCACAAGATCCTGATGAATCTTCTGAAGACAGTGGACACGAATGAATACATTCAGGTGGAAACTGCAGACACGCGAGTTAGCGTGCCCCATAAACTATATGCATTAACATTACGTATAGAGGGAGACAAAACAAGGAAAATAAAAGGTCTCTTTTGGTAGAATCTATCTAAAGACTATGACATCCTGTTAGCTGAAAAAGACTGGCCACCAGAGTTTGTCAGAGAGTGCCCCCCTCATGGCGAAGAAATGATTATGCCTGCCTTCTCAAATCATATTCCGATTCATAAAAAATACACATTGGCAAGAAAATGGGCAGTGGCTCAAGCTCCTGCTTTATACAAAAATCATGTGGGATGGGATGAGGATTCGCCTCACCACAAAATCCAGTTAAAAAATCAGCCCACTGCACAAAGGCAGTACCCAGTTAAACAAGAAGCTAAGAAGTAAGTCAGGGAGATCTTAGATCAACTTGAATATCAAGGGGTGATTGAAACATGCACCTCACAAATGAACAAAACAGAAAAACACATAGATGGAGAAACCATGCTGGCGGTAAAAGAGTCTTTCTGAGGTTGTGGGACGCGGTGTCAGGGTTGGTAGGGTCAGCTGGGGGGCTTCGGGCGAGGTGGGTGGTTAGCTGGTTTTCGGTGACTTTGCTCCAGCAGCAGCCAGGGATCTGTTGGGTGTGGTGGTGCGTGGTGGGTTTTCTGCAGTGATGGTTGGTAAAATGGAGTTTGTGAAAGGGTTGAAGTAGATGTGGGGGCATGCAGAGAATATGGGGTCAAGCGTGTGGCTGGTGGAGTGGATGGGTGTTGTGACGAGTTGTCTGACTCTGAGGTTGGTGATCAGGGTGGTGGAGTGGGTGTGGTTGTTGTTCTCAAGGTAGAAGTTCCGGTCCCGAGGAGGATGTAGTCCATGGAGGCGAGGGCATGTTTGCTGACGAGGTTGGCGATGGAGTCGCTGAACTGTGGTCGGGGACCGGGGGTCTGTAGATGAGGGGTCCTTTGAGGGTGGTGTTGGTGTGGATCTGGAAGTGCAGGTGTTCGGTGGTGCAGAGGATGTCGTCAGTGTTGGTTCGAGACTCTGAGGGTGTTCCTGTGGATGATGTCGATTCCTGCTCCTACTCCATTGGTGCAGTCCCTGCGGGTGATCTTGTAGACGTCCGGGATGGCTATGGTGATGTTGGGTGCCGGGGAGGGGTTTAGCCAGGTCTCTGTCAGGGAGGCGACGTCTGGAAGGTGTAGTCGAGTAGGTCCCAGAGTTCAAAGGCGTCTTTGCGTGCGGAGTGGGTGTTTGAGGATAATGCATCTGAGGTAGTTGGATTCTTTCCTGGTCGTTGGGTTGGCGGGCCGGATGCGGGTGAAGCTGCAGGTCCGGCATGAGAACGGTCCTTGGGTGCACTTCGGGGCAGCCAGGCAGCAGGTGCGTGATCGTCCGGCGTTGAGTCCGTGGAGGGGGTTGGGGTTGTAGCAGAGACTGGCGCTGGGCGCGGTACAGGCGCAGAAGGGCGCAGACGGGTTTGCCTTAGGCATGCAGCG
Source organism: Lissotriton vulgaris (assembly GCF_964263255.1). Lineage (NCBI taxonomy): Eukaryota > Metazoa > Chordata > Amphibia > Caudata > Salamandridae > Lissotriton > Lissotriton vulgaris. The sequence continues at coordinate 467,869,037 of NC_141691.1, forward strand.
GCCGCCATAACAAGGGGAGGTGGGAGGGAGGAGAAGCTGGGAGGAGGGAGCGAACAAATGGGCGAGCGGGGGGATGGGGCCACAGGGGACGCAGCGACGGGAAAATATGGAATGGCGGCGGAACAGAAGGAAAAAGAGGGCACAGAGTACAATGGGAAGGAGAAAAATTAGTTAAATTAAGCAGTGAACACAGAAGCATTACAGTACGGGGTGGGGAGGCAGGGCGGGCCGCAGGGGGCACAGTGGCAGGAAAAACAGGGGCAAGGAGCAGCGAGGGAACAGAAGGCAAAAGAGGGCACAGGGCACAGAATACAAGGAGGAAAAACAGAGCAAATTAATAGTAAAATAGAAGGAGGAGAAACAAGACAAAATGATTAGACAGTAACACAGAGGCAATCGCGCATAAGCAAAAACACGTTAAGCAGTACAGTACAAGCAACCTACGGCCAACCCAGCCTCTAGCTTGTGACAGGGAACACAGGCACAACAGGTGGTGCTGTTGCGGCAGAGGTAGTGAGCGGGAACTCCAAAGACAGCAGGATTTATCGGAACGACAGTTCATTGAGACGGGCTCATCATGGCCGCTGTTGGTAAGTATAATAGGTATTGGGGATTTGATGCACGGGACAGGTTGCATGGGTGTCTTCCCTTTTGGGAGGGAGAATGGACAGCTATTTAAAACCTGCATGACGGGTTCAGTGATTTGATGTTTTAAAGTGAGCTTTAAGATAATTGATTTGCCCTAGTGGGTAGAAAGCAAAGTTTAGACGATTTTTAGAAATGGGAATATTAGTGCAATCTATGAGAAGTTTTCGCCTGTTTTTTTGATACCGAAAGTATTTGTGTTATATGAACAGTCAAGTAATTGGGTTCTAATGAAGAGTACAGATATAATTGAGGATCGATAAGATAATAGAAAGGTATGTACCATAATAAAGAATGCATAGACATTAAGGTGAATAGTTTATCAAATTTATGGACTAATGGCAGGTTTCATTTAAAAATTGTTTTTTCCCGTTTCAGAACAAATTCACAACAAGACCAAATGATGCTTCGTTTTGAATACAATATTGGTTAGATGTATTGGAGGAGGATCCATGGGAGGATAATGGTCAATAAAATAAACACAATATATAATATGAAATGGAACATACAATTGACTAGGTAGATCTTGATAATTATAGGGACTATAATTAGGCCTTTTGGAATCCAATCGCCATGTAGAGAATTAATGCCCCAAAAATATTTTTTTATTTAGAAGTTGATGCTTATGATTAAGGATCAAATAAGGAAGATTGTAAATAAAAGAAAGGACCAATTGCATAAAAAATCTAGGTATGTCTCTGATTCCAGTTTATTATTTGATTGGGGTAGTGAGTAACAGGGTATAATACATTTAAATTGGATTACAGGGTCGACGATTATGTTAGGAACAGTGGATTTTTAATTAATTTTAAGTAATAATTTAGGAACTGAAGTATAAATATGATTTGGAATATTGTGGGTAAATAACATGTTCACTTCAGAAGACTTTTTCAATGTTATCCTTGGATATAGAATATAGAATGGGTATAGGCAGGAAATTGCGGGGAAAAAAAATGATAAATAGTTTGTAATTAGGTAGAGACTTAGTAATATATTTATGTATAAAACACATGTAATTCAATGTACTGTAAGTGTTCATATGTACTTTTCTTGCAGCCCTGATGATGTCCAGCATAGGACGAAACGCGTAGCCTGTCAAGACTATTGGATACTGAACATATGATGCTGAGCCCTATTTTTCTGGAATAAAACAGAATACTGCATTGTAACTAAAACTTGGCCTGCAAACTGTTTTTTGGACATACGTCAATCAAGGTCTGATTTAATTTTTTGATACTGAGAAGAAGTTCCTTTTCCATAAGTAGTAGTTTCATTGTGAATAGTGACCTGGAGCGGTGGACCACGGAGATTTGAGATTTAATACTGAACTTTGATTGAAATAGCTTGAATTGTGACTTGTGCACACTGGGTCTATGCCCTCATCACTTATGTTTCGCTGTATTATTGTTAAATATATAGGATGTTGAACAGCTGGATGGCCGACGATATAGATAAACAGGCAAGCCATTGGCAAGAGTCATTCCAGATGGAAAATGGGGAAAGCGCAGAATCATTAGGCTTTTCTCACTCATTTTTAATCTCTGCCAATCTGAAAGCCCAGCACTTTAAAACATGGTTCAATCTTTATATTACTCATTGGAAAATTATTAAACGGGGAGTGGTATCTGGTATAAAGTGTCCTTGTTGTCAATTTAATGGGTGGATCTATTACAAATGTTTGCAAAATGCCCCAGATTGGATGGATTAAAAAAAACATCAACAAATTTCTGGAGATGAAACTGGGCCGGTAGACTGAGGTCACTCCCCAACTGATCATACAAGGGGTTCAAAAGAGTGAAGTCCCCTCATGTCCAATCCTTCAAATTTCTTGCAATGGCATTACTAAGGCTTTGTCTAGCCACAGCATGGTTAGACCCTGTCCTTTCCTCGTGTCATCAATGGATGGCTCTGGTTTTATCTATATATCATATAGAATTGGCAGTATATGCTCGGAAAGGTAGAGCAGCCAAGAAAAAAGGTTTACAAGTCTGGGCAACAATGAGGTAATGGATATTGGCGATGTCAGAGAAGGTAGGGACAAGGAATAGTGGAAATGATGGTATTTAATAGCTGGTTTAAATGAAGGCGCAGTGCAATATTCTGATAATATGAAGTAATGCACAACAGCACTTTATAAGGGGGTGATAGTAATGAATATGCATTGCAGTCTCAACTACGGTTGAATATGTTGTGTTTTATGCTGACTAATATATGCTTTCTTATATCTTGATGAATTTCTCTGCTTTGAAGGGGTGGGTGGGGTAGGTGATATGGGGTTGTATTTAAAAATTCAATAAAGATATTTTAAAAGAGAAAGGAAGCAGATTAGTGCACAAGTGGTAAGGGGTGGAGAACCGGTAGGTAACCCCACATTCTTTCCACATAGCCCGCAAGTATGCTGACAGGAAGTTGGTCCCCCTATCAGACGCAACCTCCTTGGGGAAACCCACTCGGGTAAAAATCCCCATCAGGGCCCGAGCCACCGCAGGTGCAGTAACGGTAATCAAAAGAATTTCCTCTGGGTACCGGGTGGCGTGATCCACCAGAACCAGGATAAACCTGTGACCGGCTGAAGTGGGTAGATCCAATGGCCCCACAATGTCGATGCCCACCCTTTCAAAGGGGGTGCTAATGACAGGTAGTGGTTCCAGGGGAGCTTTCAACTTAACCCCAGTTTTCCCACTGGCTTGGCAAGACGCACACGTCCTACAGAAAGTGTCGGACGCCACCCTCATCTGAGGCCAATAGAAATGTGGGACAAGCCGGGCAAAGGTCTTGTCCTGACCCAGGTGTCCTGCCAAGGGGATTTTGTAAGCCAACTCCAAAAGGAAGGCTCGGTAACGTTGGGGAACTACCAAGTCCCATGACGACCCGTGCACTGGAGCCTTGGGTTCACTGTAGAGAAGTCCATCCTCCCAGTAGATATGAAAATTCCCAGCAATGTTACCTGCTGCCTGGGCTTCGGCCTGTCGCCTCAGTCCCTCAAGGGTAGGGCACTCCTTCTGCCCCTGGCAAAACTCCTTCCGGATAGGTCCTCCCTCCACATGCCATTCCGTAGGGATAGGTAGGTCCTCCAAGGAGACAATATCCATCTCCGTGGACTCCGGATCCACCACCTCAGGTGTCCCATCCATCTCACAGGGTGTGTGGATTCCGAGGCAAGGTTCTCCTGTCCCCGGGTCTTCCCCTTTTTGGCAGCTGGCTGTGCCGTGGTTCCAGGCTCCAGCTCTTGCGAACTCGCCTTGCAGGTAGTCACAGACCGGGTACTTGCACAGGTCCAGTCAGGTGTACCCAGCATCTCCGAATGAGTCCGGTATTCCACCTCCTTCCAAACATTGTGCTCCATATCATTCCCCAACAAACAATGGACCGGCAGGGCTTACTGCAACTCGAAGAGGACCTGCGACCCCTTCCCATTTAAAGGGAACTTCAGCCACAGGGTAGTGGCCTATTCTGCCATCAGCCATTGCGGCGGGGTGGAGTACATTTGGGATCACCTGCACTGGGGACACCAGATGACTCCTTACCATAGTCATACTGGCACCATCTCTCTGTCTCCCAGGGACACTAAGGTTATTCCCACCCACTCCCCTCCCTTATCCAAGGGCAACTCCTCCCCAGGCACTACACTAGCCACTCCCAGGGTTTTTCCTCCAGTGGGAGGGGGTGGTCTCTTTGGGCATTTGGCGTCTCCTTTATAGTGCCCAACCCCACCAGATTCATAACAGCGGATAACCCTTGGTTGCTGACTATGGTCAGGATGAGGGGGTCTTTGTGGGTTGGCTCTAGGAGTGAAACCTAATCCCATTCCTTGGAAACTGTTTTGGGGACCTTTCGAGAACTCCCTCTTTTTGTCTCCCCCCTCTTTCTTCTGGGGAGCACCCTGTCCAGTCCTTTGGGAATCCCCTCCAGCCCCCTTTGAGGACACCCGGGTACTGGCCCAGATGTCTGCCTCCTCTGCAAGCTTCCTAGGGCTAGTCAGCTTGCTGTCTACCAGGTGTTGACGCAGCTCTGGAAAACATTTCTCGAGTAGGTGCTGCTTCAATACCAAGTCATACAACCGCTCGTAGTCAACCACCTCGCTGCCTTGCACCCACCCCTCTAGGGCCTTCTTGGCAGAGTCTAGGAAATCCACCCAATTCTGTGTAGCCAGTTTGTGGCTGTTCCTGAATTTCTGTCTGTATTTCTCAGGGATCAGCCCAAACTTCCTGATCAGTGCCACTTTCATGGTGTAGTAATTAGTCTGTTCCTCCTGCTCTAGGGCCAGAAGTGCATCCCTCCCTACTGGAGGCATATATTTGTACAGGCTCCCCCCCCAGTGACTCTCTAATATCCCATGGGCTCTTAGCGAGACCTCATAGGCAGCCAACCTCTTGGCAATATCGTCCTCTACACTGAAACTGGCGACTACGTCTTTGGGCAAGTAGGGTCTGGGTTCCCCGGTGATTTCTTTAGGTACGCTGCCACCAACAGGAGTACTAGGGGTCCCTATCTGTAGGGCTTTGAGGTCTAACTCCCTTAAACTTAGTTCATGAGCTAGCCTCTTCTCCTCCCTCTCCTGTTCCAACCTAGCTAACTGCAATTTTAATTGTCTTTCCTCCCTTCGGTCAGCTAATTCGGCTTCGGTCAAGCTCCTTACAGAAACACTACTGCCCTCCCTCACAGATGTCCTAGGACCATGTAACAAGTTCCCCCCTTTGGTTTGGTACAGTGCGTCTACTCCAATGACAGTGTCACGATCCCCCTCTTCCTCCTTTTTCCCATCCGGGTGAGCTGTCACCCATGCTCTTAAGCTGGTTTGAAGTTCCATCTTCCATGCTTAAAGAACACCCCCTTTTCTTGGCACAATACCCTGAGCTGGGCCGCTGTGTAGGTCTCCAACTCATCCACCTCAAACTCCATTTTACCAAGCGGGGCCTCTGAAGTTATTTTGGAGTATTTCCAGAAAGAGGCGCAGCGTAAGGCTACTTTAACCCACCACCAGAAAGGAATTTGAAAAGAACAAAACATCCAATTAGGGAGTCCACTAGGAGAAAACTCCAGGTGTAGGTACGAGGTGCACACTAAGCCACTGCCAAGTGTACGCAAGCACAAGCTCCCATCCCACCGCTGAACGCCAATATGTTGGACCTTGGGTAACCAGTCCACATAGGGTAGCCTGGCTCAGAGTGAAAAGGCCTACTCCAAAGGCAATTGTGCTATGCTTGCATTACACTTGTGACAGTAACCCAGCACCCATCCACTAAAAAAAGACAACACACCTTGTTAGAAAAAATAGAAATTCTTTATAGAAATCTTTTTGATCAGTTTACTCCTTCAGTAGTATAGAATTTGTACACGTTCAGCATTTCCACATTTGATAACATGTATGCATAGAGCTCCACAGGGCATTGCTTCGGAGGATATACTTATTCTCTAAATAACCAAGGGCTCCTTCAAAGCCCTGGTCCTCCCATTTTCCTAACAGTTATTTCACAATTTCTTTACAGAACACAGCTACATTATTGCCCCTTTATGGTGAAGCAAAACTGTACATTACCCTTAAAGGCTCATTTGTCATTTCAATCATGAAGTTCACGGTTCAGCATACAGTTCTGCAGTTTGTACTCTTGAAAATATCTATAACTGAACAGCTGGATCTATAAATGAGAACAGGCAGATTATTTACTTATTTCAGGTAACTTTCTAGTTTCTGCTGCGATCACTTTGGCCTGTCAGGTTATCGCAATAAATCCCTCAAACCCGGAATTATCCACATGCAACAACAACACATCCCTGTACCCAATCGGCACTTGTTCCGGAACCCGCCTTGTTATTCTGGCTTTCCTCCAATGAGAGCTCCTTTGAGCTATAGGCACAAAATTTCCTCCTAGGCCCTCTAAAGAAGACTCCTCCCAGGCGGGGATATTGCCTCAACAAGTAGGTACAGCAGACCGGGACATGAGTCTGTGGTACGGTTCAAATCAGCCCGAGTCTGCAGCACCTTTTGTCAGCTGGGCCAAGATTACAGTCAAAAATTACTTCCCCCTGGTGGCCCTTTCTCCCTACCAGTCTATGCTCCCAGCTTACTTTATCAGCAGTTCTGTCGAGCCCTCCGGACCAAAGTTAGTTTCCTTTTCAACTGGCCCCACTCTCTAGCTGATGTCGATTTCCGGGTGATAAGGCCCCCCCCACCTCAGCGATGGTTTCCGACTGTTCGCCTGACAGGGATTGATGCGTTGGCTACTCGGCGCATCTACAATTCTTTCCTTGCCAGCTTCAGTAGTCGTTCCTGGGCTCCTCTAGGATCCTCCGCCTGACTGGTTTCACCCGGGAAGGATCCCACCAGAGACCGGCCTCCTCTCACTTCTCCCCTCCCCTTCTGACGCTGCAGTGCTCAGAAGGGGCTTTCCTTCACTCCCTCTTCTCCACCCGGCAGTTCTCTTCAACAGCTTCCGCTTCACCCCCTTGCCGGCTCTGCGCCGTGGGCACAGACAGCTCTTCTAACCCCGTGTGGTGCACCTCACCTCTTAAGCCTGCCGCATGGGAGCTCACACCACTGGGGAGATCTCAGGATTCGCTGTCAACCCCACTACTCCGGTAGGTTCCTGGTCACGAAGGGCAACCTCAGACAGGTCACGAAGCCGCTGGCACAATAGATCTTGCCACTATGTTGAACAGCGGCTAAGTTCTACTCCGCAGGTGGGAAGAGAGATGACGGGGGGAATGTCCAGTTCCCCAGAGAGGAAGGCAGTTACAGCTGCCCTCACCTGTCCTTCTTCTTTGGACAATGTCACGGTCTATTCCTAAGAGCAGACATTCCCTTTTTCAATATCAGGGGTAAGAGGGGCTGTTTCTCCTGATGGGTACGGTCAGTGAGGTAGGGACAGCGTCAGGAAATAGTAAGAGCAGCCCCAAAAGACAGTCAAGCTCTCCACTCTGCGCCAACCTCCTCTTCTCACAGCCTGTGCTCCAACTGGCAACTCCTCAGCTCTCTACCCAAAATGGCCGCACAACATTCCACTATTTATAGCCTAGGACCAGGGGGTCTAGAGTGGACCAGAAAGTTCTGGAACCCTGCATCTTACCCAATGGCCCCAAGCACTGAGGTAGAACTTGGCAGTTGGCAGGCCACCATGTTGTAGAGGTCCACTTACTCCCACCTCCATTTTGAAAGAGCACCGGTGCCTCTTCATTGTATAGAAATAAGGAGGCACCCCAAGCCCTAAGGTCGACACCAAAAATATAGTGGACAAAAAGGAGGGTTAGGAGGCAAAAAGGGGAAAAAAATAGGAGGGACCACCCAAAAGGCTGACAGGTCTAACAGGGTCTCTAGTTGGCAAGGGCTTGCACCTTTGTCCAAGTGGGGACCCTTCTTCCTAGTCAGGATAAGGGAGTTACACTGTTAAAATAATCACTGCTCACCCCCTTGGTAGCTTGGCACGATCAGCCAGGCTTATCTTAGAGGCCGTGTGTAAAGCATTTTCACATAACTAACAGTAATACAGTGTAAGCACTACAAAAGGACACCACACCAGTTTTAGAAAATATCCAATATTTTTATATACAAGACCAAAAATGATAAGAATCCACAATACAGTACTTAAAAATCTACAGTTCTCAAAATACGCTTTAAAACAGTTCCTTGATGTCGTTAGCTCAGTCCGGGGCTATCACGGCATCATGAGCAAACAAAACCAAACAGTTCAGGATGGTCGCTGTGTTGCGGACCAGCTACAGTGTCAGAAATTCACTCTCATTGCAGGTCGAGCTCCTATCTGTTGGGATCAGGAGCGCTGGCATCAGCAGGCGATGGGTGCTGCGGTGCGAAGTGCAGAAGTGCGTCGTGCAGTTCCCTCAGGTTACAGTGCGAGCAGCAGCTCGTGGCGGCGTCAGATGGCATCATTGGTGAGACCAGGGTCGCAGTGCAAGGTGAAGTCGAAGCTCTGTTGTCGGATGACGGACGGGAGTCGATGGCGCCGGCGACGTTAGGCCAAGGCTGCGGTGCATGATGAGGGCAGTGCGTTGTGTAGCTTTACGTGTTGATTTTGGCGTGGATCGGCATCATCTGGGAGGCCACGGCATCGTTGTTCAGCGAGGCGGTGCGGAGTGCGGTGCCCACAGGTCGAGCTGCGAGCAATGGCTCAGTGGCGGCATCAGCAGGCGTTATCAGTGAGACCAGGGTCACAGTGCTGCATTAAGGGGGTGCTCTCTACAGTACCCAGGCTTCGGCATGAAGCAAGGCAGTGCGGAGTGCGGTGCCCACAGGTCACAGTAAGAGCAGTGGCTCGGTGGCGGCATCAGCAGGCATCATCAGTGAGACCAGGGTCACGGTGCGGCGTTGCGGCCGTGCCCTCTGCGGAGCCGTCAGGACACAGAGTTTGCAGCAGCGTCATAGATGTTGTCAAGTTACTTTGCCTCTGTTGCAGCACAAAACAATCAGTCTCCAGTGCTGCGGACATAAGAGCTTGAAGTCTTTGCAGTTCCTGAGACTTCGTGAACAGGGGCACACTCTACCTCAAGTCCTTGGAGAGACTCATAAAGAAGGTTGCAGAAAGTCCAGTCCAGGCCTTTCACTGCCCAGCCAGAAACACCACTGCAGGTCAGCCCAACAAAGCACTCAGCAAAGCTGTCGTTCCTCCTTACAGCTTCTCTGGCTCTTCTTCTTGGCAGTCTTCTTGATCCAGATGAGTTCTAAAGTTCAGGGGTCGGGCCCCAGTATTTGTATCCAAAAATCCTTTGATCCTCTAGGCAGAGGGTGCTGGAACCAGTTCTGCCTTTTCTGGTGGGATTTCCGGGCAGGGGGTGGAGACGGCATTATCAGAGGCAGACCAGGCCCTTTGAGGTTCAAGGAAATCTCTCCCCACTTCCCCCATCGCAGCCCATGTCTATTCAGCCCTTTACTGACCTACCTAGACCATCGGCAGCCACCCTTTCTTCCTAGCCAACTGTTGTCCAAATCCCAGACAGGCAATCCACATTCCAGCAGAGGCACACAGGATGACTGAGCAAGAAAATGCCTACTTCCTAAAAGTGGTATTTTCAAACACAGAATGTAAAAATCACCTTTACTAAAATATGCATCATTAGATTCTGAGTTCAGGCAAACTAAATTTTATTTTCCCACCTAGCTCCCAGGGCAACCAGTTATATTTATAAGATGTTATAAACAGACTTCCCATTCTGTCCTATGGGGAACAGGTAGCCTTGCAAAAGTGAAACATGAAATGGGCTGTAATTCACTAACAGGACAGGCCACACACACCAGGGCATGCCTTACCTCTCACATACACTGCACCCGGCCCACAGGGGCACTATGGGCCTACCTTAGGGGTGCCTGACATGTCAGAAAGGGGACGTTTATGGACTGGCCAGTGTGTGCACGAGCCAAGTTGACATGACAGTTACAAACAGTGTGCAGACTCTGCAATGGCAGCTCTGAGGTACCTTTTTTCGGGCTACTCATGTGAATGGCACAATTCATGCTCAAGGCCCACATGTAGCATTTGATTCCCAGTTCCTGGCACACTCAGTGCACTTTACTAGGGGTTGAAAGAAAACCAAACAGCCAATCATGAAAACAGCAATCTATAATGTACTTTACCACAGGAGCACTTTCTCTTTACCACTGATCAGCAGTGGGCAAAGTGCGCAGAAACACTATGCCAGCAAAAACAAAGTGAAAACCGGGAGGGCCGAAAGCAAAAACTCGGGGAACACACACCAAAAGACGCAAAGTCTAAGAAAGCCAAAAATATTGAGGTATGAAAGGAGCTCAAAATCCAGCTGGCACCTTGATCAGCAACATTGCAATGTGAAGGTGGTGGTCTCATAGTCCGGTATAGTCCAGGGCGCCTCGAAGGTTTGTGACACCTGAATACACAGATCATCACCAAATTGTTTTTGCGAAGGACTTCACAAGATGTCCGTGCTTGAACATGAGATTTATTGGAAAAGCATAAATTGAGTGTGGTCAACCCAGGTCACTCAGGAATCAACTGCCTAGACCTAGAATGTGACCACTCAAGGGACAACAACCAGACCTTGATGACCATTGCATCCGAAATCTTATAAATGTAAGAGATGTTTTGGTAAGATCAGAAGGCAACACATTAAAGATGACAAATGCTCCCTTACAGTACTGTGGACAAAGATACAGGCCTTTTTCCATTTTGAAACTAGGAGAACTTTATTCAGTGTAGAAAAAAGGGTCCCATTTCGAAGAGAGACATACCAGCACAGTTGGCAAACATTTAGAAGTGTGTAGGGGAGGGGGAGGAGGTTTTCACAATGATGGAGCCAATGTCAAGCAGTGATCAAGAAAACCCTTTCAGTGAGGTAACCATTGACATACATGGGAATGGAAGGCCTTCTCCAATAAGGGTGGATGCTTGGTAAGAATACCTATTTTGGAATTTGAGGTTCCCGAGCATTGAGTAGATTGTTGCAAAGTCTTGAGAGGAACTTGGCAAGCCTGCACCCATATATAGTTGCATAGTACTATGCTTAGGAAATGTAATTGCCTGAAAGATTGAAAACTGTACTTACTTAAGACAATTGCTTTTGTTTTCTGAGTACAATCCATAATCCTAAATAGTGGATAGTTCTTAAGCCCAAATTTGGAGTACCCTGCAAATGAGTCTACCTAAGGACACATGGAAAGGAATTTTTGAAAAACTATCTTCAGACTGTTTGCAGCCATCTAGGACTCACTGTTGTGTAGTATGCTCACAGCTCAAGTTATTGGCACTGATAGGATCATAACCATTAAATGGTGCATTTTGTTCCTCTAGTACAAAATTTGTTTGAGAAAGAGAACTGCAGAGACTAAGATGGCGTCTGCATGAGAGACAGCTGTGGTCGCCCGAACATGCGCCACTCAATGCTCCAGTTTGTAGCGGTACCAGGACTTGGAAGACTCACTACAGACCCGTGGAGGTAGCACAACGTGTGGAGTACTTATTTTGCAATGGGAAACTGCTCTGTGTTCCACGTGGCCGCTGAGACTCAGGAAGTCCAGAAAGCACTGAGGGGCTCCCTTAAACAGATCACTTTCACCACCCGAGCTGTTGCTGAGCTCCTGGCTTTGCTCAAGGTACGGCCTAGGTGGCTCTCGGTGTGGAGAAGTGCCAAAAAATGCCTCCCGAAACTGCCACTCTGAGCCAGGGTTTGGAGTGGAGAGGACAAACAGCAAGTTCATACAACCACTACCACGGCGGCATGCCCCCTTCACAGATGTAGGACGTTACAACGCATACTTTTACCACGCATGCCTTTACAACGCGGTATTTACAACGAAAACCTTTACAACGCATAGTGCTTTGGGGTGCTGGATAGTGAATAGTTTAATTTACTATTCCAACTCCAGTCCCCGTGGACACTAGGGAAGGTGTTGGATAGTAAATTAAACGTATTTCCTATCCTAGAACGCAATGCGTTGTAATGGTTTTAGTTGTAAATACCACGTTGTAAAGGCACTGCGTTGTAAAAGTTGCGTCGTAAAGGATGTTTCCCCCCCTTCGCACCTCAAGGGAACAAAAAAGACTCTCCCCTGTGGCCCCAAGAACGCACCAAAAGGAAGCAAGGGATCAGAGGTTAAACCTAACAAGATCAGTGCCACTGTAGACAAGAAGGGTACAGGGGTCTAAAGTGGACTCTCCCCTGCAGCAGCCAACCACCGAATTCTTCACTCCCACTACGGTAGCTCCTGGAGCTTGACATAATGTCACCAGTGTCAACAGTGAGGTAGGAGATGATGGGGGGGGAGTCCAACCCACAACCTATAGAGAAGAGCTGAGCTGTAATGATTGGGCTAATAATAATATTAATGAGAGGGATAGGCTGGGGCCAGAACAAGTGGTAAACATTCCAGGGCAAGAGACGCTATCAATAAGATTAATTCCTAAAGATTCAGGGGTATGTGGAGGACAGATTGACATTCAATCTGAAGAAGTGCCACATCTTCTAGAGTGTCATGAGATCATACCAGATGCTTCATGCCCTCCTACTTGCAGTAGGGCAGGACCAGAGACACATGCGTTAGTAAAGGGGGCTGGAAGCTGCAGATCCCTCCAAGAATCCCTGGACTTAGGGGATAGGTTTTTTTCATTGAAGGATGGCTTGGATAGAAGTGCGGCAATATCTGAGGGGGAGAGTGTGTCCATATCCTCTAGCTTTGACCCTAGTAGCCAGTTAGAAGGGCCCAATACGGTAGTCTCAGGCCATCTCAGGCCCAGGGCTAGGAGGGCCAGAGGAAACAAGGAACTTGTGCCTTAAAGTGGGACTAATCTGCCACACAAAAATCATATGAGGTGCCTTATATGGCAGACACAAAAGAACAGAGCAGCCAAGACTCTGAGAAGCCGACCCTGAAACTGATATATGACTCAATCAAACAACATCAGGAAGAGACACGATGAGACGGCAAAAAAAACACCTAGTCACAAAAAAGCTATAAGGGGCAATCAAAAAGATCGTGAAAGCCTGCACTGAAATTAACAAAAGGATTAAAGGGGTAGAGGATCGTACGGCTGGCTTAGAAATCAAAGTGGCAAAAGGACAAGACCAAATGGAAGCACAGGGAGGACAGATAGTGGATATGCAATGGAAGCGTGAGGATTATGCCTAAGACACAATATTTAAGGATCTTGGGCATAGAAGAAGGCATAGAGGGGGTAGACATCAGAGCCTATGTCCTAAACCTGTTGAAGGGGGCCTTTCCAGAGCTGCAGCAGAGGAACTGGGACATAGAGGTGCAACGGATCCACCGCTATTCCCTTTTAATAAACCCCAGGCAGACTGGCCCAGGGAATCCACAGCTACCAAGAGCCATCATGGTATATTTTGGGAACTATCTGTTGCGTGAAGCAGTATTCCTCAAAACTCACCTGGACTCTAAACGATTGCTTGAAGGACAATTCTATTTTATGAGACCTGATTTCTGCCATGTGACTGTGGAAAGGCGCTGGCGCTTGAGACAACTGACTCAATCTTGTCAGGCACAAGGGCCAGATGTGTATCTGTTAAATCCATCCCATCTGTCAATAATCTACAACACAACCTCTGAAATATAGGCAAAGGAGTATTTGGGTGAAATACAGGAGTAAGGGCAGATCTATCAGTAGTATAATGAAGAAGGGAGGAAGAGCTTTGAAGAAAGGACCTGCCCAGACATCAGTAGACTTATGGATTGGAACAGTAGGGGGCACCAAGTGGTTGGGGAAGGTACACAGACACTATCACCCAGACCTCGTAAGGTCTGTCAGTCTCGCTAACAGGGTGGGGGGTATAGGTGCAAGGAAGGGAGAGGGAGGTCCCCTAGGGAGGGAGAAGAAAGGAGGAGAGATGGGGAGGGGTAGTTAAAGGAGGAAATGGGGCACAGCAAGCACTAGGGAGATTTTGGTGGCAACAAAAGAGGAAGTAAAGGGGGTTTCATGGAGGGGGCATCTTTTATTGAAAGCAGAAAATGACCAAACAGGACAAATATAAGAATAGCTGTTAACATTTGTGGCTTGAACGATCCAAGTAAATGACGTAGGGTTGCAGAGGACTTTAAAATTCTGCAATCTGAAATCTTTAGATCAGTTAGGGTATAATTACATTTTCCTGTTTTCGGTTTCTATTTTTGGTAAATTCTGGTGGGGTTTTTTCAGTGTTTTCAATGGTAGAGAGACAAAATATTGAAATTAAAATATCGATATACAATAATATCGATGTTTTAATTTCGATGGAATAGAATATCGATGCGCAATAATATCGATAGACAGAATATCGATATTAAGGTATGTATGTTTTAATATCGAAATTGTGTTTAGTGTTATGTATTTTATTATGTTGTTTATATGTTTGTTAAATATGTTTTTAATGTATGTTTAGAAATTAGTAATTTTGTTTACAGTTTTAGTATCAGAGCTGGTTGTGGGTTTATAGGGGAATAGGGTGGGAAGTAGTTTAATTATAATTAATTAATTATTATTTTTTAAATATTTTTGATTAATAAATAATTATTAATTATTAATTGGTAATTAATTATTATTAATTATTTAATTACATTAGAGTTAATGTAGTAATATTTATTATTTTTTGTTATTGTTAAATAATAATTAATTGGTAATTAATTATAATTAAGTGATTAAATGACAATTACATTTTGTATGTGATTTATTTATGTGTAGTGGGTTGTGTGTCTATTAGAGAATAGGGTGTGACATTATTAAATTAAATTAATTGGTATTTATTGTTAATTAATTGTTAGTTAATTAATTGGTAATTAGTTTTTTAATAATTTCATAATATTCATTATAAATATTGTATTAATAAATATTGTTTATTCTTGTAAATATCTTGTTAATCAATTATTAATTGGTAATTAATTGGTAATTAATATGTGTTAATTAGTTAATTAATAATTACATCAATGTAATAATATTTATTGTTATTAATTGATTCATTGATATTTATATTAATTGTGTTTTTTTGTATGTGTAGTGTGTTGTGTGTTAAAGGGGGAGTAGTGTGGGAATAGTAATTTTTACCCCTACGCTATCCAATGCTTTCCCTACTGTTGCACCCTCTGGGGTGGGAATAGTAATTTTTACCCCTACGCTATCCAACGCTTTCCCTACTGTTGCACCATTTGGAGTGGGAATAGTAATTTTTACCGCTACACTATCCAACGCTATCCCTACTGTTGCACCTTTTGGAGTGGGAATAGTAAGTTTTACCCTTACGCTATCCAAGGCTTTCCCTACTATTGCACTCTCTGGAGTGGGAATAGTAATTTTTACCCCTACGCTATCCAGTGCTTTCCCTACTGTTGCACCCCTCTGGAGTGGGAATAGTAATTTTTATCCCTACGCTATCCAATGCTTTCCCTACTGTTGTACTCTCTGGAGTGGGAATAGTAATTTTTACCCCTACGCTATCCAACGCTTTCCCTACTGTTGTACCCCCTGGAGTGAGAATAGTAATTTTTACCCCTGTGCTATCCAACGCTTTCCCTACTGTTGCACCCTCTGGAGTGGGAAAAGTAATTTTTACCCCATACGCTATCCAACGCTTTCCCTACTGTTGCACCATTTGGAGTGGGAATAGTAATTTTTACCGCTACGCTATCCAACGCTATC
This sequence comes from Lissotriton vulgaris, assembly GCF_964263255.1. Classification (NCBI taxonomy): domain Eukaryota; kingdom Metazoa; phylum Chordata; class Amphibia; order Caudata; family Salamandridae; genus Lissotriton; species Lissotriton vulgaris. Next base: position 467,884,786 of record NC_141691.1, read on the forward strand.
CCTACTGTTGCACCCTTTGGAGTGGGAATAGTAAGTTTCACCCCTACGCTATCCAACGCTTTCCCTACTGTTGAACTCTCTGGAGTGGGAATAGTAATGTTTACCCCTACGCTATCCAACGCTTTCCCTACTGTTGCTCTCTCTGGAGTGGGAATAGTAATTTTTACCCCTACGCTATCCAACGCTTTCCCTACTGTTGCACCCTCTGGAGTGGGAATAGTAATTTTTACCCCTACGCTATCCAACGCTTTCCCTACTGTTGTACCCCCTGGAGTGAGAATAGTAATTTTTACCCCTGTGCTACCAACGCTTTCCCTACTGTTGCACCCTCTGGAGTGGGAAAAGTAATTTTTACCCCATACGCTATCCAACGCTTTCCCTACTGTTGCACCCTTTGAAGTGGGAATAGTAATTTTTACCCCTACGCTATCCAACGCTTTCCCTACTGTTGCACCCTCTGGAGTGGGAATAGTAATTTTTACCCCTACGCTATCCAACGCTTTCCCTACTGTTGTACCCCCTGGAGTGAGAATAGTAATTTTTACCCCTGTGCTATCCAACGCTTTCCCTACTGTTGCACCCTCTGGAGTGGGAAAAGTAATTTTTACCCCATACGCTATCCAACGCTTTCCCTACTGTTGCTCTCTCTGGAGTGGGAATAGTAATTTTTACCCCTACGCTATCCAACGCTTTCCCTACTGTTGCACCCTCTGGAGTGGGAATAGTAATTTTTACCCCTACGCTATCCAACGCTTTCCCTACTGTTGTACCCCCTGGAGTGAGAATAGTAATTTTCACCCCTGTGCTATCCAACGCTTTCCCTACTGTTGCACCCTCTGGAGTGGGAAAAGTAATTTTTACCCCATACGCTATCCAACGCTTTCCCTACTGTTGCACCCTTTGAAGTGGGAATAGTAATTTTTACCGCTACGCTATCCAACGCTATCCCTACTGTTGCACCCTTTGGAGTGGGAATAGTAAGTTTCACCCCTACGCTATCCAACGCTTTCCCTACTGTTGAACTCTCTGGAGTGGGAATAGTAATGTTTACCCCTACGCTATCCAACGCTTTCCCTACTGTTGCTCTCTCTGGAGTGGGAATAGTAATTTTTACCCCTACGCTATCCAACGCTTTCCCTACTGTTGCACCCTCTGGAGTGGGAATAGTAATTTTTACCCCTACGCTATCCAACGCTTTCCCTACTGTTGCAATATGTGGAGTAGGTATATATATTAATTTATATGTAGAGTTTCATATTTATTTTAAATGTATATGTATTAGTTATTATTTTTTAAATATGTTTAATGATTATATTTATAATTTGTTAAATTATATGTATTTTAAAAATATGTTTACATTATTATTAATATATTTTAAAAAACGATATTTTTAACTTCAATATTTTTGTACTATGATATTTTATTTTCGATATTTTTGTACTTGCCTTTATGTAGATAGAACTCCGATATTGTTGATGTCGATATTTTTGTGTCGATATTTTTGTATGTCTATATTCTGTCTGTCGATATTATGTTATAGATTCGTTTTCAATACCTTAAAAAACAGTTGTTATTAGTGATTACACATTTTCACGCCACTAAAAACAACAGAAAAAGTGTTTTTCCTGTGTTAATGGAATGTTTTGCTTTTATTATTGCTTGCTTTCTGCACTTACAGAACATGATATATAGACAATGTATGTATAGTGTATATGAGGTCCAAATAGAATTTTGCAAATTAAACTTATTATAATACACCATACAATACTTCTTCAGTGGGTCTTTGGTCATGTGCGCTCGCCCTTTCCTTCCCATGTAGACTTCTGTGAAAAGACGCTCTCAACATTGGCACTTGAGACGGGCTACTCCAAAACAGCCAGTACACAATTTAACTCTGGCCACTGACATAGCTTTCCATGCCAATACTGGTTGCTGTGCCAAAGTCACTAAAGGTGTCGCCCAGCCTACTCTCACGGAGAGGTTTCACATCTACACCAATTATGCTGATCACTTGGCAGACAAGTATTTTTTCAAGCTCTAGTTTCTTTTATTATGTCCACTACAGAAATGATGTTTTCCAGTTAAAATCTAATTATGCAGTAGATTGCACTTTTTTCACATCACTATGTTTATGCGACCAAAGATCCTCACATTTCTTGCCTTTGGCACCATCACTCAGCAAACATTCTGTAAACGGTTGCCACATGGATAATATATCATTCATAGCCCCTTGGAGTGAGAACCATCAGCTAAAGGACCCAGTAGAGATGTCTCTTTTTTTTTTATGCCACACAAAGCACAAAATTATAAATCTTTGCGTTTTAGTTCCTGTGCATAAGGAAACAGTGCACCAGAATGGACTAAAAAGTCAATAGCATCCCTCATTAACTCTGAAGATTGCAATGATGTTTTCAGCATACCATTTAACAAGTGGCAAGGATCTCCTACAGGGAATCACTTCAGCTCAGGTATCAATTTTGACAGGTCATCACACAACTTTTTCATATATGTAGCTGAATCACTGCAAATACAAACAATATCACTCCAATCTTTGTTGAACTTGGAAAGAACATTTTTGCAGAGCATTCCAAGTGACACTGCGTTCCATTTTTCCAAAAATCTGTTTTCATCAATATCCTTGATGCTTGGTGATTGCACTCTTTATACATATGCTTGTCACTATACCTTGCATTAAATGTTTAAATCCTGAGGTGTTGGCAATTCACCTACTGTCAACACAGACCCACTAGAAACTGTGGGCTGATGTATTAACGGTGTTTACCCATTCTCGGTGGGAAAATGTGATTACACATATCAGGAAAGCTTCTTATGAAACAAGTAATTTTACCTAAAGTGAAAGAAGCATACACAGCCAAAATATCAAATATGATTTTGATATTTCCTGATTCTCTACAGTTTATAAACTAATTAAATGTAAATGAGACCTAAAATATTCTTCTAAACCCTGCATCTGTAGACCAAATACCACAAAACTGAAAAAAGCAAAAGGAAGAAGAAACTATATTTTAGTGGCATCCCTAAACAACAAAACTCAAGCATAATAATGTTAGCCCAGGCTTTGTTACTGCTAGCTTGTATAACAATGTTACATTTTATTGGCCCCCGTCAGGAAGAAAATGAATGACTCTTTCACTCTCTTTTTCTTTTCTGTGAATGGCATTTAGTTTGTGGTTATGCAGGTGTTTTTTCAATGTTTATATGTTTTCACTGGTGAGGGCTATTTCTCTTTCAGTGGGGTTTTATCAGTTATCATAGGTTTAAACCTAAAACCCCACAGCCTAGGTATAATCCAATAGCATACACTAAACAGGGCACCAAAACTAGAGGGGTGGCTATAATAACCCAGAGAAAAGAGATTGTATGTAGGAAACAGCTGTTTGACAGATATGGGAAATGAGTTATTGTAGAGCTACATATACATACATTTTCATTGACCCTATGTTCGATATATGGTCCAACAGGGGACGACCCTGAGATTTTCAAGCTTTTTAACTTGGAACTACCAGGATGGCCAACCCCATCATAATTTGTGGGGATCTAAACATCAATGGGATCAGTGTACAATGGGGCGGCATCCAGGGTTCATATAAAGTCCGAGAACTCAGGGTCTACAGGGCTATGTCCCACTTAGTAGAAGGAAACTGGCTATTAAATGCTTGGAGTAATCTAAAAATGATAAATCCAGATTCTGGAAGTACTTATTATTCGGCTCCTCTTAGAACGGTTGTACTATTTTTTTGTTTCTCAGGGTTTAATTGGGAAATGCCGTATTGAAAAATTTCCCCGAGTGATGTCAGACGACAATCCCCTAGTTCTAGAGATTTTGCAGATTGTGGGGGAGAGGGCACCACAGAATTGGTCAATGGAAAGGGGGTTGCTAGTAAGTATGGGCAAATTTTGTGAATCAGCGGTTCGCGAAATTAGGCAAAATTGCAAAAGAATTCGCGAATTTGCGGATTTCCTCGCTAAATCGCGATTTTGTTTGCGATTTTGCACCATACCTAACTGGAGTACTTTCTACTGGCTAATTAGTAAGTGCTACCTAGTTGGGTAAATGTATAGTGGTTTTCCTGTACTACAGCTTCATAGGGCCAGAAGAGTTGCCTCCAGTGACCATGTGTGTGCAACTTTGCCATCGCACTGAAGGGCGCCGGGGTCCCTCGAGTGAGCTGTCCATCATAGTGTGTAAAGGGCATGAAGACGGTGCACACCGCTAGTGTGTGTGGGCGGGGGGCAAACGGGGGGCTTCTATGCGAGTTAACATGCTTCTTCTGTGTATAAAGGACAGGCACCGATCAGAGCACCAGATGGGGAGAAAGAAGCCTGTGGTCACAGGAACTGCATAGCCCGGACAAAATGCAAATTTTTTGGGGGCTGATTAACTTTTCCATCGCGCCGAAGGGTGCCGGGGTCCCTCGAGTGAGCTGTCCATCATAGTGGCTAAAGGGCGGGAAGACGGTGCACACCGCTAGTGTGTGTGGGGGGGCAAACAGGGGGGCTTCTATGCGAGTTCACATGCCTCTTGTGTGTATAAAATGACAGGCACCGATCAGAGCAGCAGATGGGGAGAAAGAAGCTTGTGGTCCCAGGAACTGCACGGGGATAGATCTCGTGAAAGTCAAGGATGCAAAGCCTCCATCAAGCATCATAGCTAATTTTCGACGGTAGATATGGGGAGAACACACCTGCCCAGCCTCGACAAAGCGTACATTTTTGGGCTGATTAACTTTGCCATCGCGGTGAAGGACGGCGGGGTCCCTCGAGTGAGCTGTCCATCATAGTGGCTAAAGGGCGGGAAGACAGTGCACACCGCTAGTGTGTGCGGAGGGGGCAAATATGGTGGGGGTCTTCTATTCGAGTTCACATGCCTCTTGTGTGTAGAAAAGAATAGGCACCGATTAGAGCAGCAGATGAGGAAAAAGAAGCTTGTGGTCACAGGAACTGCCCAGCCTGGAAAAAACGCACATTTTTGGGGGGCTAATTAACTTTGCCATCGCACCAAAGGGTGCCGGGGTCCCTCGAGTGGGCTGTCCATCATAGTGTATAAAGGGCAGGAAGACGGTGCACACCACTAGTGTGTGTGGGGGGGCAAACAGGGGGGCTTCTATGCGAGTTCACATGCCTCTTGTGTGTATAAAATGACAGGCACCGATCAGAGCAGCAGATGGGGAGAAAGAAGCTTGTGGTCACAGGAATTGCACAGGGATAGAGCTTGTGAAAGACAAGCATGCAAAGGCCTCCATCAAGCATCATAGCTAATTTTCGACGGTAGATATTGGGAGAACACACACCTGCCCAGCCACGACAAAACGCACATTTTTTGGGGGCTGATTAAGGCGTTACTGAATTTGATCTTCAACTCAGGCACCTGCTTTATCTATATCTGTAAGTGCTTATTTATTTATTTATTTGTTTATTTATGAACAGTTTTCTATAGCGCGAACTAGACCCTTGGGTATCAGAGCGCTTAACAACATATGGTATAAATTAGAACAACAATGATAATAACACACACATATGTAGCCTGTGAAAATAAAGTATATATCAAAACGAGCACATAAAGGGCAGATGCAAGAGTACCATCAATGACTTCTTGCCGAGGGTCAATTTCTTTATACTTCCCAATATGTAATCCAGATGACCCTCGCTGTAGAGTCGCCGATGGTCAGTTGACTACCTACTGGAGGAATTTGTGCATGAGAAACGTCCTAGTTTCCTTCTTGAATGTTGCCGTGTCCGAGATCTTTCTGATGTTCGCAGGAAGGGAGTTCCATATTCTATTGGCTGCACCTGAGAAAGATCTCTCATAAGTTTTTTTCTTCCTGAAGATAGGTGGTCTCAGCATCAGTAGATTAGCACTCCGGATAGGTCTATTTCCTCCTGCAATTTTTATTTTCTTGGCAAGATATCTGGGTGTGTTATGATGAATCGCTTTATGGGCGATACATGCCATTTTTAGTTGTATTCTAGCTTCGTAGGGTAGACACTTTAGAGCTTTCAGGTGAGGGGAGATGTGGTCAAATTTCCTCGATCCTGTGATAAGTCTAGCCGCTGCATTGGGTCAAGCTTTTAAGGGAGCAGTAGAGATTTTTGGAAGGCCTGCAAGTGTTGTGCATCCATATTAAATTCTTGAGATCACCAATGATTGCACTGCTAGTTTTAGGTCTTTCTCTGATAGAAATGACTTCATTTTTCTTAAGTAGTTCAGATGAAAGCATGCGTTTTTTGCCATTACTTTGATGTGGGTTTTCATATCAAGGTGTTCATCTAGTGTGAATCCGAGAGACTTAGCTGATTCAACCAGCGTCGGGGTGCAGTCGTCCTGCAGGAGCCTTGTTGTCTACTTGTAACTATTCTCTGACCCTGCTTCGAGGGTCAGAGCAGGGTCAGAGAATAGTTTCAAGTAGGCAAGGAGGCGCCGCTCAGGAAGCACTTACAGGGTTACAGCATGTGCCCAAGTTGAAGTTTATTTCTTTGTAAGCATTTTGTAAATGGTTTCAAAGAAATTAGCTTCTACTTGGGCACCTGCTGTAACCCTGTAAGTGCTTCCTGAGCAAAATTCGTCCCGCTCGCGTATTTGTCCGTGATTTCGCACGATTCGTGGATCACGAAATCGGGAAAATCCGCAAATTCCGCATGCGGAACAAATTTTCCGCCCATACTTAGTTGCTAGTGGATGGGGTGAATATCGCATACATGAAAAAATAGATGGTAGACTTTCTGATACATCACAGAGGGAGTGCTCGAGGAGAGACATTAAGTTTCAGTCTATACCGCTCCAAAGAACAACATCAGCAACTAACCAAACTATGCCAGATATTAAGATTAATTGAAGAAGAACTAGTCTAGGTGATAGAGGTCAGAGAGAATGGATGGTAACTTAAATAGACTTGCCCTAGCTAAAGCTGAGTTAGGTGATGTAGTTATTGCCAAGGTTACTGAGAAGTATATAATGCGAAGGGAGGAATGCTAGGAGTGTAGTGAAAGGGCAAGGCGCTTACTGGCAATGAACACCAGAGAGAAAAATGTGAGGAGTGAAATAATAGCAATCCAGAATGAAAACTGGGACTGGGTACTACAGCTCCGGGGATCCGTGATGAATTCCGTAGGTTTTATATGAAATTATTTGATTCTGAGAAAGACAGTGAGGATAGTAGGGTGAATGCAATTGGTGAATATCTAGCCACTGTCGGCTGTGAGAAATTTTCTCGGAGCAACAGGAATCCCTGGCTGCTGCTTTTTCACCCGACAAAATATTCAAAGTGCTTAGCGAGCTTGCAGCAGGGAAATTCTGCGGGCCAGACTTGATCCGGCTCAATTTATACAAAGTTTTCTAGCCCTCTCTTGGGGCTTACTTTTCAAACATGCTCTGTCAGGTGAAATCAGGGGAATCCACCCCTAATTCATGGGCAGAAGCCAACATAGTGGTATTCCCAAAGAAGCCTACTATAGATCCAGGTTCAAGCTGACCAATTACGTTGTTTAACACAGACACCAATATATATTCAAAAGTGCTGGGGAATCGGATGAACACGATCATTGGACGCGTCATCTCACCCAGACAGCACAGATTCATATCGGGGAGGGAGACGACTGATCATGATAGAAGAGCCATTATGCTCTTCAATGCTATGGCAGTCACAGGTGACCCTGTGGCGCTTATATTATTAGATGCATAGAAAGCATTTGAGAGGGTCTCCTGGTGCTTTTTATGGGCAGTACTCGAACGGTTGAGAATTTGAATTGATTTTAATCAAGGCCTTACGAGTATTGTACACCTCCACTACAGCTAGACACGCATTGGCGGGTGGACAAACAGAGGAATTTAAGATACAAAGGGGATCAGGCAGGGTTGCCCCTGCTCTCCACTTCTATTCTCGTGCTATATCGACCCTTAAATCCACAGGATCAATGCCAACCATTGGATAAAATTCATAAGTCTCACAGAGTCGAAACGACATTTCAGAGTGCGCAGATGATCTAGCGGTCACTACACCACAAAATCCAAATAATAACCAATGAATATCTCTGGCTGAAAGACCCTCGGATAGCTCAGTCGGCAACGTATTTGGGAGGCAAAATCTCAGTTAATATAGGGCAAATTGTGGAGCTGAATTTAGCCCTAGTTATTCAGAAGGGATTACAGGACTTTGCTTGGCTAAATGACCTTCACTTATCACTAATCGGCCGTTGTAATGTGGTAAAAATGATTTTTGCCTAAAGTTCTATTTTTATTCGGATCACTACCTCTGATATTTGAGAGCATATGGTTCCAAAAGCTTGATAGGGTGGTAAATAGAGTCATATGGGCGTATTGGAAGACAAGGCAAGCCTGAAATACATGTCTCTCCCTAAGGAGAGAACAGGATTGTCGGACCCAGATTTGAGACTATTTCATCTATCATCAGCCCTGCAATATATGTGAATGCTAGCTGGGGGAAACACCTTTGACTGCTGAAGTCAGGGCAGGATACCGGATATCTATGAGCTACTGGTCAGGAAGATGACAAATACAGTTTCTCAAGGTTCACTGAACCTAGTTACTACCAGAAGGTGAGGTTCAAAACACTATTAGCAGCATCATGCAGGGCCGGACTGGGAACTGAAAGCATCCCTGGCAAATTTTGCCAGACCAGCCCCCGTCCGGCGCATAGCGAGCCAGCCCCTGTCTGGCGTGTAGCGAGCGAGCCACTAGGGGGGTTTGGGGGGTTATCCCCCCAAGAAATTTTTCCAAAAAACGACAGACCAAAATGGTGAATTTTACAGCACATTTTTCATTGCATATTCAAATTGTTTCAACTTTCAAAGCACAGTAAACAGTAGATGATGACCTTAAAGAACGTCAGGTTACCCCCCCAGTCATATGTATCCATAGGCATTCTTTCAGAGAGCACCAAAAATAGACACAAGTAATGAATCAGGGAGAACAAAGTAAAAGTGAGACCAACCCCCCCTCCCACATGGTGTGTAGCAAGCAAGCGCTGTGAGCAACCACTAGGGTGAGTTGGGGGAGTTGAACTTCTCCCCCCAAGAAAATTTGGGAGACAAAAAGGCCAAAACAAAGCATTTTTCAACACATTTCTCATTACATATTAGATTGTATTCACTTTTAAATAATAGTAAATGAGTACCTATAGAGCACCAGGATACCCAATCCAAAATCACAGACATTCCTACAGAGAACACTAACAAATGAAATGTTGAGCATGAAACATGAATTTAAATATAACCAATTTATTCTTCATATAAAATAGCATAAAGACATTGAAAAACACACTGAACTTCAAACAATTGTGCAAAGTATCAGAGTAAAAAGAGTACAAGACAATGTGCAAACATTAAATGATTTTTATATCCTGAGTTTTGTAAACAGTGCTTAAATAAAGCATCTTATTTATAGTGCAACAGTGCACAACTTTATGATTGTAGGCATATTGATATTGTAAATGTAAATGTAGTATACTTGTAAAGCGCACAGCTGCCCCAGCAACAGGGCGTCCCGGCGCTGTATAACGCTGTGGAACCCTTCCTGGCTCTCCCTGTGAGATGCCCCTCCTGAGCACCCCCAAGGTGAAGCCAGGCATCCCAGCGTTGTAGGGGTCGTTGTGGAGATTAAGCAAGCTAATGCCCAGAGTGGGACCCATGATTAGAGTAGGTGCCGAGGCGAGAGAATTATCGAGTCCGCGGACATTAAGCCCAAGACCCTGCCGCATCGGGAATTGAACCCTGGTCCCGGGCCTGATCTCTGCTTCAGGGTCTGCCGCTTCTAACCAGTGAGCCACACTTCTCCACTTGTAAACAGCTAACATGTCCTGCCTGTAGTAGCACATCCTTCATATGATATTAAATACTATAAAACATAATAACGTATTTCTTCTCAAACAAGTGTTATATTCAATTGCACTTTGCATTAATTTGTGTCAATAGGGTGTTTCACGGATGAGATGTCGGAGCAAGTCCCCAAGCAACTACCCATGGGTATTGATGTAAAGCCCTACCTACTAACAAAGGTAGACCTGGATTTAAGACAAAAGCTGATGCCTTCTTGAGGTTTTCCAAGAATGCATGTATGCTCTAAAGTACAGCATAAATACAGTTCAGTAAACATTTTAAAGTTTTCCTAAGCATAGGATTTTGTAGTGGATGGATATTACTTGTTGTTTCAGTGCGAAACCTATGCTAGACAGTAGACATAATGCTCACAGCCTTTCACTATGGTACAAAGGTGTGTGCGTGGTGCAAAGCAGGCTCAAAGAGAGCCAACGCAAGGATGTCAACACAGGTTATTGGACTGCATTGTTTGATATTTATAAATGGCCCTCAAAATGTTTACGGTAACATGCACAAGTCAAATGCTTTTCATGTCCAGAGTGCAACCATCAAAGAATATGGATAAAATAAGTGTGATACACTTCTGGAGGGTACAACAACCTGTTAATATTTGTGAATAGATGGCACGACTAATGACCTCGAAAACATCATTATTACGAAGGACTTCCTATTTAAATATGAAGAGTCTGCATATTAGGCCAAATTCCTGCTGTACCATTCCAGATTAGAGGTATGGTAAAATCGGGCACAAGGCAGAACTAAGATCCCAACATGGAGATTCACTGTTCGGGCCTTATTGAGAAGGTTGAAGGAGAATGCTAAATAATACATGGCCAAAAAGTATAGTAACAAACAATACCTGGGACTGAAGAAATAGAAAAAAGATTCAGTTAAGAGAAGCAGCATCTACAATGCAACCGAAAAATGCTAGACTTGTTATATGTATACGAAAAACATGGGCTACCCGTGACAAATTGACTATTGCTACATATAGAAAACCCAGCGCAGTGACCATATAACTAGATCATGAACATATGAAATACCACAAAAGACCTGCACATTTGCTTAATGTTGCGTGAAAAACTTTGAAATCCACAATTGTCTCAACCTTATACAAACATATTTTGACTTGAACTTATGTAGGTTGTCTATTTACCTATATATTATTGCGGGGCCTCCTCTGATGTGTATGTAAAACGTACCTTTTGCCCAAAAGATTTGTACTGAATTTTGACATTCTGTCCTGAATTTTTGTCCTGAATTTTGACCCTTTGTCCTAAATTCTTACACTCACCGTCCTGAATTTGCACCAATGCCAGTTGGTCACGCTAATCATGCTGGTTACAAGGATCATCATGAAGAAGCCTGCTTAGAGCGGTGAGTGCAGGGGATGGGACAGGTGTGAATACTGATGGCGATGGTTTGGCACAGATGTATTAAGGGGTTGTATTGTGCGAGTGAGCAATATCTGAGGGTTACTGACTGTTTTGTGTTTGTCCGTGTTTTTCCTACGTTCAGGGTCCCTTTGAACTACGATGCTGCTGTGGGATGGATCCTCCAGAGCTGAGGCCCGGAGCCGCAGTTGTAGCATTGTAGCTTGTTTCATACGGTTGTTTGCCCATCCTTGAATCTATCCCCTGCTGCCAGCCCACACTCCTCCCTTTAAGGGGTACAATATCAAGCGGCAGCGCTCAGATTGCACATCATAAAAACGTCTAAATGTCTTATTTATCCCTAGTTAAGTCTTTCACAGCAGCATTTTCATAATATTAGCCGAATTGGGGCGATGTGACTTGTGGGCACCCTTGACCTGGTTACTCTTTCCGGAGCGGAGAAGAGAACCATACCACTACATCATCAGGCTGGGTAAGATCAGGGCGGCCCGGCGAAGAAGATAATGGGAGCATTGCCTGATCCATTTCTCAGCGGCCAGTGCCAGTGCAGTGCTTCTGTTTTTTTAATGCTTACAGGCAGCTTGTGTGGGATTTTGTCTGCAAGTGCAAATGATCCTCTAATTGCATTTCTAATTGAAAGAAGCAAACAGCGTGACATGAGTGACTTATGTGTACGTACCTCTCGAGCCGGGAGGTCATAACTTACAAGTTATGAGGTACATAGTCAGTCAGGTAACACGTTTGCTTCTTTCAGTCACTCTCTGCCCCAATTATTGCATTTAGTAAGATGTGAGGAATATTCTGCAAGTGAGGGAGGTATGTTTCGAATCAGAGATAGACACTGTGATACAAATACCCATTCTGTAAAACTCTGAGCTCCTATCTTCCCCTAGACTAGATATTGCAAGTCCTAGACTAGATATTGCTGGTTCCACCATAAATTTACTGCTGTCAATCATCTGGCCTCCTCTCATATCTTTCTGTCCAGTGCTTCTGTGTTGTCTGAAGATGCCTGGTTTCCGGGTGCGGGATGCATGGTCGGGCTGTGCTCTGGGTTTTCCATCACTGAGGGTGTTTCTCCGGGGGGGGGGGGGGGGGGGGGGGGTGTTTCTCCAGGGATTATCGGGATGAAGATGGTCTGAGCTGATAAGATCTGATGCTCCTGGAAATTGTGTTACTTAAAAACGACTTTTTTAATATATTGGTGTGTCTTATCATGTGTTGAGCGCATCTGTCAAGTGTGTCTTGCAAGTCTTGTGGCAGTGTTGGTCCTTGCGATCTAATTGGAATGCTGGTGTATTTGTATGCATGCGTTCTTGTGGACTCAGTTGAGTTGGCTAGTCCCACTTTGGCCCCTTGGATAACCTACAGTCCTGTCAAGTATCACGCATTGAGTGTGACGCTAATGCATTTCAGTGTGGTGATCCGCATCATCGCACTGAAATGCATGTCACGCATTATAGCGCCGTTCGGTGCTGCTATAAAAATGCACATTATAAATTGAGCTACAGCACCTGTCAGCACGCTGCGCACACTGCTCCCAGCAGGCAGAGGCTAACAGGGCTGGGCCTGGCTAGATCTGGTTGCAGCTCTGAAAAGTTAAGTACCGCTACAATGTTACAAGTTGCAGAGGCACGTGGCGCCAAAATTAAACAGACATCACTGCAGTGCCCACTGGTGACGTTAATTGACTTCCTGCCGCCAGCGCTTCTTTAAGTTCTGTGTAGCTCCTGCTCCTTCATCCTGACATCGACGCTCTCACCGCAGCAGGGAGGCAGGATGAGGTGATCTTGCGTATCGGCGCTTTCGTTTTCGAGGAGCAGCAAATATCTTCAAATCACTGCAACATCAACGCGTAGGCCCCTGCTGCAGCCGGCTTCCCAGTTTGATGCAGAGCTGAGACGGCAGATAGAGGAGGTCTGCTTCCAGACTCCGAGGCGTGAGACCCCGGGGAGTTCAGGGCAGTGAATTTACATGGTGTCACTTAGAGCCAAGGTAAGGAGATGCCGGTATGAAGTTCCTTTTGGTCACTGACTTGTGTTCAAAACGGAGGTCTGGTCACGGGAGCTCTGATTTCATTATGTTTAATGTAGGACAGAAATAACGTCATTTCTTTTGGGCTCGGCGGGAACACTCGATATTTAAAGTGGTGCTTGTGCTAACAGCGTTGCTCTTCAAACTCTTTCTGTGGAGCCTAATGCAGTGTAATTCATTTACGTATGTATAGGCTGGTAACTCCATTATTGCATTAGCAGAGGCAGGCGATCCGTGGCACAGCTCCTCCGAAGAGGAAATACACGGAAGTGCCCCCTCCCCCCCAAAGGATTGGGGGTGCTGAGCCACAGTATGCCATACACACCTACCCTCCCCACGAGGTGTGGGCATTACAGTGAGGCTGGCTGTCAAGGAAACAACCATCTCAAGCCCCCCCGCCCATCCTCACCTGAACATTCCAGCATGGGGCTTAAATTGAGTTGAAAAAGAGTTTATAGTTATATAGCGCTTTCCCACCACTTGCAAGGTATCAAGGAACTAGCCTGGCAGATAACCCAGGCAACAACCCCTGGTCGCAATTGGCCTGTTCATCTCTGGTAAGTACACAAACAACTCTTCCCTCTCCACTGGCAACCAATGTTGTGCCATCAAATGGCTGCGATACCAGCTTACTGGCCTTCCTTACCCATGCCTCAGTCTCGTCTGTTTTGCTTAATGGCCACAAATCCGTGCGTTTTCATCATGCCCTGGTAGAACTGAACTTCTGAAAGCGCAGTAGTCTTAAGTATATTCATTAATTTTTTGCCTACCCCAAAAATCTATTTTCAAGAATATCTGCTACATTAAATCATTGAAATAGGTTTTGAAACTCTGAAAGGAAACCCACAGTTACGTTTTTTAAAGTATATGCATTCATGTTTTGCCTAACCCTGGTAACCCTGAGCACTTACTTCCAAGATTTTTAAGATCGAGTGTTGATCTCAAGTGGGTGTAATTTCTAATGAGTATAGGTTTCCCACCTCTTCATTGCTGGATTTGCTTGCGAGAAAGAGCCACTCATAATCGTTGAAATGTCACTCATAACTACAGTAAAATTATAAAAAGTCACACATAGCAATCTGAAACCTTGGCAGCTATGAACCTACGTCCTTTACAAGCTGGAGGAAGACGGCCATTCGTGGCAGTAACTTTATGTCCTGGTGGCCTCTTGCTTATAACTGTGAAAAATGAGCATAAGCAATATCACTCTGCGACTGCGAACCTGATCCTAATTGCATTTGCATTTCTAATTAAAAGAAGCAAGCAGCGCGAAGTGACTATGTACCTGGCTGATAAGTTATAACCTCTCGGGGCGGGACTCCGCCTGTCTCTCTGTCCATACACCCGTGTGTATTATCTGTAATTGCAGGTCTGGTCTATATGTGCATTAATACTTGTAAGTGTGTGTGCAGTGGTGCGGGTTTGTTGACCCCTATGTAAAGGTATACCTTGCCCTCTTTTAGATGCCTGCTGCTCCCTGTTTGAAAGGACATGTCTGTTCTTCTGTGTTCATTGTTGTGGGTATGATTGCTGTCCTCTGTACATGGATGTCTAGCGGTGCTGGCCTTGCTGCCTGTAAGACTTTTCCCTCCCACTCATTACCATCCTTTCTTTCATGTTTTCATGCTTACGTGTGTGTCACCTGTATAGAGAGCCTGTTATTGTGTGTTGTGCATACATGTTTGTATCTGTTTCTATGGGTTTCGGGATGCCTTTGTGTCGATTGGTTTATGTGTTATGGATACCTGTTTGTTGGCACCAAATAGAAGGAATTTCTCCGAAAACCGGACAGAAATGAAGTAAACGTTGACATTTCAGTCCCTTTAATTATATCCATTGTCGAGTGTCTGAAGGTTACTCTTGCGTTCCTGCAGTCACATTTTGAGAAGTCTCTATCACTTTGTCTGACAATCTATCTTTTTGGCCAGCCCTATATTTCCGTGTCCTTGTGTGTTGTGTGACTGCAGGAAAAACGAACTCACCTCTGGGCAGGCCTGCTGACAGCTGTTGGTGGCAGACACGGGGGTCGGGCTAGGCGGCAGTAGAATACAATTATGGCCCCCTGCCTTCAACTAAGTACCTGACGACGTACGTGCGCACCTCTGCTCCTTTGCTCTCGTCACTCCTGTGGCAGTCACGCGCAGTTAATTACCTAATGCGCATGCGGGTCGGGAATTAATTACACCAGCCAGCCGAACACTGGAGACTGAGGCGCGCAGGCGCAGAGGAGGAGACAAGGACTGCGCGCTGCGCACAGGCACCTCCTCCTCCGTCATTTGCACATTTGCTTGCACATTCAGTGATGTGTGCACACCGGACCGGTCAATCAGGCTTGCTGGCATTAGTATTCGGGGCAGGCCTGCTTCGGAACTGTCTGTAACTTGGAAGTCTGAGAGAGTCTCAGACATGATCCCAACGAAGTGAGTGACGCTGTTGAGGCTGGGGGCCGATTTTCAGTCCGACTGTCACAGGCTGTGACGGTCGGACTGAAAACCGGCCCCCAGCCACAAAACCGGCCCCCTTTTTGAAAACCAGCCCCCACCCCCCGCCAGTTTACCGGGGGATTGCCCGGACTCACCAGTCCGGCCCATATTTGGAAGACAATAAAAAGAAAGATGGGGAATGGGAAATTAAATTATGATACCCCCCACCAATACATGAACCCAGCAGTACCAACAGTCTTTCATGATAATGTAATGAGCCGGTGATAGGGGTTGTGTACAGAGGTGATTGGGGACCTAGTCCATGTAACCAAATTCAGATCATTCTCAGAGATACAAGACAGGTTTGGAGTATACAGGAAAGATTTTTTTAAATACTAACAGGTGTGTAGTTACTGGGGAAGAAAACAGGGGGCCTAAAAGGGATAGTCAAGAATACCATGATTGATAGGCTAAAGAATAAAGAGGGTTGTACGATTAATAGCATTTACAGCGAGTTGATTGTCATGCAGTCAGATGACTTAGAGAAACATGTTCATGAATGGGATTAAAGGCTTGGAATAAAAGTATCCAAGCTCCTCTATTCCCTATAAAAGTGACATAATATACTCTGCTCACCAGAACTGCAGAAACAGCACTTTAAAACGATTCTAGATATGTACTGTAGGAAGGTGGATATCTGACTATGGTTACCCCCAAACTTTTTGCCTGGTGTTTAGCTGGTTTTTGACTTAGTTGGCCTGGGATCCTGCTATTCAGGGCCCCAGGCTGATTGCTCTCTCCTTAAAATGGACTCCATGTACCTTAGGTGCATAACACAATTGGAATTGGTTCACCTTATAGGCCCCTGTAACAGTGTACCATAGGTACCCAGGGCATAGGTGTAGCCAAGGCCTACCAGGGGCTGCAGCATGTATTGTGCCACCCCTGGCCTGGCCTCCATATTTGACACAACTGGCTGATCACTCAGCTGGGGTAAGTTGGTGTAATCACCTCTTACTTAGGTACAGTATGCCTGTGCCTAACCCTAAACTGGACACATGTGTTCCTATCAGCCACTCCTATGGAAGGCCTCATCAATCCTGGAGGCAGAGTGCTTGGAAATATGTGAGATGGTGCTCTAGCATGAGCTGAGCCTGTCTGCAGCTGTCGGGAACCACTCCCTAAGCTGTTCCGGGATATTGCCATACCATATACTCTTAAGTGCATTATAATCCTCGCGGTTAAATGCTATCTTTGGTTTGGCTTTATCAAAACATGTCGAGTAAGGTGTCATACGAATTGGAATACTATCCCCTCGCCAATTCTGGCGACGGGGATAGCATTCCACCCTTCTAGAGGGACACGACATGTGTGTAGCCTTAACCCCGGTTAAAGTTAAACAGAGCCTCAGCTTCACAAAATGGACGCTGCCACCACAGACACAAGTCTGGCCTCCTGCTGCTGACCGAAACTCGGCAGATGGTGGCCTGGACAAAGGGTTTCCTGCCTTGGGAGGTGCGAGCACCACCCCAGACAGGATTTTGTGTATTGGGTAGGACAGGGCTGAATAGAATCAGACATGCCCGGGGCACACAAGGTGTCCCCGTGCATAGGCCAGCCCAAACCGGTTCTGGGGCCTTCCAGCCCCAGTCCTGGCGCGGAGCTGGACAAAGGAAAGGGGGTGTAACCGCCCCCCTTCCTGGTTCCTCCCAGAGGAGGGACCTAGTAGGTGATCCACCCCCCTAGATTGGAATAAGAGGGGGAGCAGTGCCATTGCACAGCAGATCATCCCGAAATCAACTTAAAACTAAGAAGAAGACTGGACTTCGACATTCTGCTGCACAGAAGACTGAAGAAGAATCTCCCTTGTGGCCAAGGAGTGACCACCCTGTGAACACAGGTACCAACCAGCAACTCGACGTCTGCTTTGCCGCCGCCTCCCGCCGGAGCCCGAGCCCAGAGCCCGACAAGAACCAGATTCCCAGACCTCTCAGAGCCCGATCCACAGTCCCTGCGAAGAAGGGACCCGTGGAGGCACCGAGTGACGTGGGACCGGACCTCTTGAAAGACACCCGAAAAGCTGACTGCGCAGCTTCTGAGGCATCCTCGACGTTGTGCTTTGGGGATTGAGAACCCCCACCACCGAGCAGCCCTTGCACCGAAGATCAGCCCTCCAGCATCTCCACGATCTGCGTGGGGCCCTTTTGCATTGTGCCACTCGACGCGCCATCCCGGCCACTAGCCACGCGGCCAGCGGCCATCTTGGCGACGAACCCGAAGATTTAAACAGCAGGTCTGGTTGCTCCAGACCTACCCAAGCTCCTGTGAAAAGGAGCACCCGCTCTGACCTTGCTGGTCCGAGTGAACAGCATCTTTCAACTTCTGCGTGGCTTGCATTTGCCAAGGCCTGTTTGCTCCGATCAGGTCGCCGACACCGCCAACAGCGAGAAGCCTACGTGGGACAGCTCGTGACCGACTCCTGGACGTCCTCGACCCCGGGTATCCACGTGGCTGCAGAAAGAAGCTACCCGACAACGCCTGTTTGCACCCGACATCACCTGGTTCCACTCTGGTTCCACGGCAGTCACTGGCTAGTGACTTTGAACACTGTCCCCTCTGCTTTCAGGTCTTCACATCTACAGATCCACCCTTGGATCCACCGGAACTCTTCTCATCGAGCCGCCTGCAGCATCTCCTGCTCCAAGCACCATCGACCAGCGTGACGAAACCCGACACATCTTCGACCCTGTGCACCCGCTTCCTGTGGGTGAGGTAACTCAGCTCCGCCGGTGCTCCTGCACTGGTACACATCCCAAGGGCCTGTGTTTTAAGTTTCAGCTCCGTAGGTCACTCGGAAGGTTCCTAACTTTCTAACTTTGTGCTTTTTACGCACCATAGACTTTGTATTGAGAAGTGCGTGCACTTTGGACACTGCACCCGAGTCCCGTGGGCCTTTCCCGACTTAGCTAACCCCAGTCTCGAATAGCTCCAGCGATTCCCCAGGCCCTAGGCCTCTTCACTTTCCTCCTGGTATCCCTTATACCACTTATTTAGTATATGGTTTAGGTGGCCCCTAGGGCTCATCCATATTGTGCAACTTTTGTGTATTTTAAACTGTCTTGTGATTTAACGCTTGTGCTCCTGTGCTCATAAAGAGTCCAGGGGATTTTAATTGTTAATAAATCAATATATATTTTCAATATATATCTGTGTGGTGTCCCTTTCATTTGGTATTCAAGGGGGTTGTGTATGGTATAACAGCTGGCTTCACATGCCTTTCAGAGTTTAGCCTAAGACTGCTTTGTCCACGTTACCACTAGGATAACTGGTCTACAAGGTTGAATTACAACCATCATCATAAGGGTTGCTTGGCATGGTACAAAGTGATCACTAGAACTAGTGAGCATTATATACCAGGCCAACTTCTCACATTGGTGAGCAGCGGATTGGGATCTGAGCTTGCTGTTGTTTTACCATTACAATCTTTGAGATTATCATTTGAAAGATCATACAGGTACCTGCTAGGTACATATAAAACAAGACTAGTATACTTAAGTTCTACTGAACTTAGTTGTTGTAGAGCAAAGGGAGTAGCACACCCTAGCTACAACTACTAGATAGGTTTAGTAGGTAAACACCAGTGTAGGTAGATTGCAACACATCCACCACACTAGAGCAATGTCTGGAACAGAGGGGTCCAGTGGACTTACTCCTGTTGAGAGTGACCCTCCAAGGGCACCATCCAGATTTGCTATTTTTCCTTTTAAGGAATTAAGACAGCTTTGTGTCTTAAGGGGTCTGAAGACAGGGCCTTCCCCTACTACAGACCACCTAAGAGAGCTCTTGGATCAGTCTGAGGCTCTAAAGACCTCTAAAGCAAACCCCACAGGGAATGCTGAAGGAGGCCATCCTTCAGAGGATGACACTGTAGACACCCCTGCCCCTATCATCCTAGTAGATGAGGAAGCCTCCACCACTGGAGCTCCTCAAGTAGATGTAGAGGAAGAGGAAGAAGAAGAGGAGGAGGAGGTGGAAAGCAGTGAGTCAGATGATGACAGAAATAGTCAGGTGCTGGTCAGTAGACTGAACCAGGCTAACTTAAGCTTACTTGGGAATGAATCAGGTAACAACCCATTCAGACCCCCAGGTGGACTTAACCAGAGGCCTAGGAGGAGAAGGACTCACTCAGGTGACTCTGACAACTCCCATGCTTCTAGAGGCTCTCATGGTCACTCTAGAAGAGAGATGACTAGCCCTCAGAGAAGGGAACATGAGGCCAAGATGAGAGAGGCTGAGCTTAGGATTCAGAGGCAAGAACTAGAGGTTGCCCTGGCCCAAGAGAAACTTGCTAGAGCAAGACAGCCTAGAGAGAGTGGATTAGGATCCACTGGTGGCAGCACTATCCAGAAGGATAAAGACAGGTCTTTTGATACAAGAAACCTGAGTAAGATTGTGCCCCCCTACAAAGCTGGGGATGATATCCACAAATGGATGACTGCACTTGAGAGAGCCTGCATGGTACAGCAGATCCCTCAGGAGCAGTGGGCAGCAATCTTGTGGCTCTCCTTTGAAGGTAGAGGCAGAGACAGACTCCTCACAGTTAGTGATGAGGATTCTAGAAACTACATGGTCCTGAAGAGTGCTCTGATTGATGGGTTAGGCTTAACCACTGAACAGTACAGGTTAATGTTCAGAGATACCCAGAAGACACAGACTCAGGACTGGTCTGAATTTGTTGAATGTGCCACTAAGGCTCTGGAGGGCTGGTTGCTGGGAAGTAAGGTTACTGACTATACAGGATTGTATAATTTAATTATGAGAGAGCAAATCTTAAGTAATTGTCAAAATCAGCTTCTACATCAGCACTTGGTTGACTCTGATCTGACCTCCCCACAAGAATTGGGTAGGAGGGCAGACAAATGGGTCAGAACCAGGATCAGGCCTAAGAACCAGGGTGGTGACCAAAAGAAAGAGACTACCAAGCCTCAAGAGAAGGGTGGGGATAAAAGTAAGGAAAAGACTTCCCCAGGGCCCCAAAACTCCAAGAATGGGGGTGGGTCCCAAGACACTTCTACATCCCAGAAAAAGCCTTATTGTCATACCTGTAAACAGGTGGGGCATTACAAAACAGATAGCTGTTGTCCCAAGAATGGCAATAAGGAGAATATACCTCCAGGTAAGGCTCCAACACCTCCTGTCACTGTTAGCAGTGGTCCCCCAGGTGGTGGGAGCACCCCCAAGAATTTGGGTGGGTTTACTTTTGGAGGACAGGTGGACTCTGGCCTATCCAGGTCCCCTAACTCAGATACTCTTGTCTATGAGACTGGCATGGGGTTTGCCAATTTCACAGCTTGCCCAAACACTTTGAGCAAGTATAGACAGGAGCCCCTCATCAATGGCTTGAAAGTGGAGGCCTTCAGAGACACAGGGGCTAGCATCACCATGGTGGCTGAATGTCTAGTCCCCTCAAGGCAACTTTTACCTGATGCCAGATATCAGGTGACAAACATTGATGGCATAGAAACCAATCATCCCATGGCAGTAGTCAATCTTAGCTGGGGAGGTGTCACTGGCCCAAAGAGAGTGGCAGTGTCAGCAAACTTGCCTGTAGATTGCCTACTGGGTAATGATTTGGAAATCTCAGCCTGGGCTGAGGTTGAACAGCAAACCCATTCTAGAATGGTAAATCTCCATGGAAAGGTTAGTGGGGCTGTAATGGCTACAGCCCCAATTCAAGATGTCCTTCCTGAAAAGGTTGGGAGGGCTGAGCAAACCTCAGCCCCATCTTTAGATAACTTCCCTCCTGGAAAGAGTAGCAGGGCTGTACTAGTAACAGCCCATACCCAAACTGAGTCTCCTCCTGAAAAGGTTGGTGGGGCTGTGATGGCCACAGCCCAAACTCAAACTGATACATGGGTAGTGAAGCCTGAAATGATGGATCACTCCACCCAAACAGAGAGCATTGAGGAGGAAGAGAAATCTCCCTCTCACCAGACTTTAGGAAAGGATCAGCCTCCTCAGGGAACTGATCTTACCCCTGATGAAGGAACTGTCCCAGAGGTTGTTAGGCCTGGCCTAACAGAGCCTCTGATGGCAGTGGACCCTTCTCAGGTGGGACCCAGTCTGAAGCAGGTAACCTGCCCCTCTCTACCTTGCCTTACTCAGCCCAGGGCTGCAGAGGACAAGAAGGACAGTGAGACCCAAAGGGCCCCCTGTCAAAGAAAGCACCACCATCAACAGATTAGGGGCACCGAAACTAGTAGCCCTAGTGAGGTGCAAACTTTAAAAACTCCTGAGGGATCCCCCTTAAAAGTAGTTAGGGACCTCCCCCAGATGGATATTGTTGGGCACAGCCAAACCTGGGACCCTAAGGGCCCAAACCTGAACTGTCCCTCCAGTAAGCCAAACAGAGGGACTCAGCCTCCAGCTTTAGGTAGCCAGAGGATGACCCTGAGAGCACAGTGCAACTCAGTCAAAGAAAGAAAGGCACACATGGTGGAGAGTGATTGGAGGAAGCTGAGCCCTACAGAGGAAACTCACTTCAGTACTCCATCCCAACACCAGCCTTTGACTTTGCAAAGACACACCACAGGT
The DNA here is from genome assembly GCF_964263255.1 of Lissotriton vulgaris. Taxonomy (NCBI): domain Eukaryota; kingdom Metazoa; phylum Chordata; class Amphibia; order Caudata; family Salamandridae; genus Lissotriton; species Lissotriton vulgaris. The sequence continues at coordinate 467,907,083 of NC_141691.1, forward strand.
AGAGATTCCCTATGGTGGAGACCCTCAGATACCCTTAGGGTGAGGGATTGCTTAGTGGACCATGAAACAGGGGGTTACCAAGCCAGAGCTGGTACTTCCTTATATGGCCACTTAGGCAATATAGGCTTACCTGGTCAAGGATAGCCTTATCTCCTTTCGTTTGGGGGGGGGGTTATGTAGGAAGGTGGATATCTGACTATGGTTACCCCCAAACTTTTTGCCTGGTGTTTAGCTGGTTTTTGACTTAGTTGGCCTGGGATCCTGCTATTCAGGGCCCCAGGCTGATTGCTCTCTCCTTAAAATTGACTCCATGTACCTTAGGTGCATAACACAATTGGAATTGGTTCACCTTATAGGCCCCTGTAACAGTGTACCATAGGTACCCAGGGCATAGGTGTAGCCAAGGCCTACCAGGGGCTGCAGCATGTATTGTGCCACCCCTGGCCTGGCCTCCATATTTGACACAACTGGCTGATCACTCAGCTGGGGTAAGTTGGTGTAATCACCTCTTACTTAGGTACAGTATGCCTGTGCCTAACCCTAAACTGGACACATGTGTTCCTATCAGCCACTCCTATGGAAGGCCTCATCAATCCTGGAGGCAGAGTGCTTGGAAATATGTGAGATGGTGCTCTAGCATGAGCTGAGCCTGTCTGCAGCTGTCGGGAACCACTCCCTAAGCTGTTCCGGGATATTGCCATACCATATACTCTTAAGTGCATTATAATCCTCGCGGTTAAATGCTATCTTTGGTTTGGCTTTATCAAAACATGTCGAGTAAGGTGTCATACGAATTGGAATACTATCCCCTCGCCAATTCTGGCGACGGGGATAGCATTCCACCCTTCTAGAGGGACACGACATGTGTGTAGCCTTAACCCCGGTTAAAGTTAAACAGAGCCTCAGCTTCACAAAATGGACGCTGCCACCACAGACACAAGTCTGGCCTCCTGCTGCTGACCGAAACTCGGCAGATGGTGGCCTGGACAAAGGGTTTCCTGCCTTGGAAGGTGCGAGCTCCACCCCAGACAGGATTTTGTGTATTGGGTAGGACAGGGCTGAATAGAATCAGACATGCCCGGGGCACACAAGGTGTCCCCGTGCATAGGCCAGCCCAAACCGGTTCTGGGGCCTTCCAGCCCCAGTCCTGGCGCGGAGCTGGACAAAGGAAAGGGGGTGTAACCGCCCCCCTTCCTGGTTCCTCCCAGAGGAGGGACCTAGTAGGTGATCCACCCCCCTAGATTGGAATAAGAGGGGGAGCAGTGCCATTGCACAGCAGATCATCCCGAAATCAACTTAAAACTAAGAAGAAGACTGGACTTCGACATTCTGCTGCACAGAAGACTGAAGAAGAATCTCCCTTGTGGCCAAGGAGTGACCACCCTGTGAACACAGGTACCAACCAGCAACTCGACGTCTGCTTTGCCGCCGCCTCCCGCCGGAGCCCGAGCCCAGAGCCCGACAAGAACCAGATTCCCAGACCTCTCAGAGCCCGATCCACAGTCCCTGCGAAGAAGGGACCCGTGGAGGCACCGAGTGACGTGGGACCGGACCTCTTGAAAGACACCCGAAAAGCTGACTGCGCAGCTTCTGAGGCATCCTCGACGTTGTGCTTTGGGGATTGAGAACCCCCACCACCGAGCAGCCCTTGCACCGAAGATCAGCCCTCCAGCATCTCCACGATCTGCGTGGGGCCCTTTTGCATTGTGCCACTCGACGCGCCATCCCGGCCACTAGCCACGCGGCCAGCGGCCATCTTGGCGACGAACCCGAAGATTTAAACAGCAGGTCTGGTTGCTCCAGACCTACCCAAGCTCCTGTGAAAAGGAGCACCCGCTCTGACCTTGCTGGTCCGAGTGAACAGCATCTTTCAACTTCTGCGTGGCTTGCATTTGCCAAGGCCTGTTTGCTCCGATCAGGTCGCCGACACCGCCAACAGCGAGAAGCCTACGTGGGACAGCTCGTGACCGACTCCTGGACGTCCTCGACCCCGGGTATCCACGTGGCTGCAGAAAGAAGCTACCCGACAACGCCTGTTTGCACCCGACATCACCTGGTTCCACTCTGGTTCCACGGCAGTCACTGGCTAGTGACTTTGAACACTGTCCCCTCTGCTTTCAGGTCTTCACATCTACAGATCCACCCTTGGATCCACCGGAACTCTTCTCATCGAGCCGCCTGCAGCATCTCCTGCTCCAAGCACCATCGACCAGCGTGACGAAACCCGACACATCTTCGACCCTGTGCACCCGCTTCCTGTGGGTGAGGTAACTCAGCTCCGCCGGTGCTCCTGCACTGGTACACATCCCAAGGGCCTGTGTTTTAAGTTTCAGCTCCGTAGGTCACTCGGAAGGTTCCTAACTTTCTAACTTTGTGCTTTTTACGCACCATAGACTTTGTATTGAGAAGTGCGTGCACTTTGGACACTGCACCCGAGTCCCGTGGGCCTTTCCCGACTTAGCTAACCCCAGTCTCGAATAGCTCCAGCGATTCCCCAGGCCCTAGGCCTCTTCACTTTCCTCCTGGTATCCCTTATACCACTTATTTAGTATATGGTTTAGGTGGCCCCTAGGGCTCATCCATATTGTGCAACTTTTGTGTATTTTAAACTGTCTTGTGATTTAACGCTTGTGCTCCTGTGCTCATAAAGAGTCCAGGGGATTTTAATTGTTAATAAATCAATATATATTTTCAATATATATCTGTGTGGTGTCCCTTTCATTTGGTATTCAAGGGGGTTGTGTATGGTATAACAGCTGGCTTCACATGCCTTTCAGAGTTTAGCCTAAGACTGCTTTGTCCACGTTACCACTAGGATAACTGGTCTACAAGGTTGAATTACAACCATCATCATAAGGGTTGCTTGGCATGGTACAAAGTGATCACTAGAACTAGTGAGCATTATATACCAGGCCAACTTCTCACATGTACCACCAGACAAAATAGCAAAGTGGTGGGGATCAGTGGATATCAGCTGCCCCCAATGCCAAGCCTCCAGGGCAGATGTAGTACACATGTTTTCGACTTGCCTGCAGCTCGATACTCTTAAGAAATATATAAAACAGTTTTTAGAGGTAACCATGAAGGCGAATGTGTACTTAACCCCAGAATTAAGGCTATTGGGGGTAAGTAGCTCAGGAGTAGATGGTACGCAACCTTATTTTATGTTTCTGGCAATGGCAGTGGTTAGAATCTGTATTGCTACAGCCTGGTGAGACCCGGCGGCCCCAACATTCTTGCAATGGGTAGTCCGGCTCCTTTCCACTTTTAATCTTGAGAAAGGGATCTATGAAAGAAAAGGCTGAAAAGACCAAAAACTGGAGAAAAAATATTGTCCCCAATTTTTCTATGGAATTCAGAGGTAGCGGGTCCTTGAAGAAATAATAATATTAATAATGTACTGAAACCTTGCACACGAAAAATAATGCTGCTATCAATGTCTAGGCTTTCTTTTATCCCAATGCCTGTCTTATCTTCAAGAAATCTTTCTGAATAATCGTCTATAACAACATATCGATTTGAAAGCACTGTGTATGAAAGCAAAGCTGTCACTAAATTTATGCATAGGTTTTTATTTTTCTCACCTCAACGTCTATTTATTTCTCCGTGAAATCTCTCTAAATATATGTTTGTAAAAGGATCTATTTATGTGCCCCCCTTAAAAGAAATTTCTCAATGAAAATATTTAAATAAATAAAAAAATGAAGAAAGAGAACAGCAACTTTAATGAAGCCTTCAAATGTGCTCCCTACTGTGGTTGCTGCCCAAGAAATTTTGCAATGCTGTGGATAATTGGAGGCTGTTTTCATAAACAAAATTTCATAGATTCGCAAAGGGATTATTTGGACAAGTTTCATGGGTTTAATTTAAGCTGAGTTTACGTATCCGCCGTAACTCCAGACATTTGAGTGATGGTCGATATTTTCTGTGTCCATTTATTATCCTTATGAGTTCCTTCCTCTGTTTGTGAACGATGAATGCCACAGCTCAACTGAAACAAAATTATGCTCTAGACTCTTTCACACACCTGATGATTTATTGAATTCCTACTGTGGAAAGTCACTGGTTGGATGTTTCCATTCCTGAAGGCCTCATATGAACTTTAATATCACTATCAGGGCCTCATTGTCTGGTATGAGGTTTCTTGCCATCAGCATTGCACCATCTCTATAGTTTCAGTTACATTTTGGACTGGAAGGGTATCAGAGTGCCACGCCCTATGTCCACCATCAACATTGCGGACTCCTGTCATTGGTTTAAGGAGCCAGTGACTCCTTTATCAGTAGTCATCATTTGTCTCCTGATTCTTGGCAACAGAAGACCTGTGGAATCTTAAGACTTGTAAGAGATATTTGCATCCACTGAAACATTATGGCAGGCAGGTCAGATGAGGTGCACCGATGGACTCTTGGCACTCTTCACAGTAAAGCTTTGAACAGAGATGCTTCTCCATAAAAGCAGCCGGCTCAGAAGGGTGCTTGATCACTGATGTGTTTCCAATAACTGACTTTAGACTGCGTATCTTGAACTGTACATTGTTTTTAGCTGAGTTCTGTGCACATCTTGAATGTGTACGTAGGATGCAAATTTAGGATCAGAAAGAGGCCTGTTATGGGAGGGCAGTAAACAATAGTTGAGGACTTCCAATAGAAGTATGGTTGAGTGCATTCAACTTGGATTTTTAGTATTGTGATAATGATAACAGTGAGTGTCTCCTATGTTCCTGAATTTAAAGAGGCCAAGGGTTACAAAATGATGCTCAGTAGAGGAGTTTTTGTGCGGAATATCAGATATAGTTTAGTCTAGTTTCTTTGATTCCAAAAGTATATGTAGCGGGGTGCATAGTAATGGGCAAGAAACAGGTTTTTGTACGTGTAGGCTTTATTTGGTGAAAGAGTATATCTGTACAGGATTTCCTAGGAGGTGGTCTCCTCGGGGACGGGCTTCTCTCCGGTCGCTGCTTCCGTCGGGTAGCCTCTGCCTTCTTCCGGATCGGGCTCCATCGCGTTTCCACTGGATCCGTCTCCGTGGTTGTGCCTTAATACACCTCGGAGGAAGGGATAAGAGAGGGCGTATCAGTACTTTGTAATCACACACTAGTGAGGGAAAAAGGAGTGAGGAATACCCAGGTGCATGTATACAACGTCCGTGAACGGGGAGGGGGGAGGTGTGCTGGAAGGGTTCCCGGGGAAATAGAAAGGATAGGGCTTAAACTACACGCGGTTTTCCTGCCTATTCACCCAACTCGAGATACGATCACGTACCTATGTAAGCCACACGCCTCCAGGTCACGTGCGGCTCGTGATGCCGTTGGCCTCCTGGCTCCCGCGCCGTTAACGGGTCTCGCAACTCCTCCTCCGCCTCGATCGATGGTATTCCGGGTCTTTCCTCTTCTGTCACTTCTTTTTTCCGTTCTCTCCACCACTCTCCTCTCTGCTCAGCGTCCTCCTCTCCAACTCCCACGCCGGTGAACAAGCACACCCGGCTTTCCTCCACTGCTGTATTTACTTCCTGTTGAGGCTCCACCTGCGCCTTGGGTCGTTGCCAGTTAAAGGGCCAGTCCATGCTGTCCTCCTCATCGCAGCTATACTATTCGGCTGGTCCGGCCGTGACCTGTGGCTGGGAAGGCAGAAATGACAGGAGGGGGGGGGGTCACAAGATGAAAACCCACTAGGGAAGGCACGAGCCTTCGAGGCGCCTGCCAGAACACCGACCCCGTCACAGTATACTTACAATTGATGCTAAGATGCAGACGTCTGGGAACATTGGTATTATCTTGGATAAAGTGTCAAAAAGTCTCATCTCCAGATGAAATGTTTTACAAAAAGCATAACATTCTGAATTCCTCACTAGTGCAGTTTTTATTGGTCACGAGCATCGCAATTTGTACATGGTCTTCTCCTATTTTCCTCTCCGAGTAATACGAAGCTACATTAAGTTGACCACATAACAATGTGAATGAGACCAGCTGGGTACACAAAGCTGAAGGCAGGTGTCTCACATAAAGAACTTCATTTACATTTGTTATAATTGTCTGCAAATGTCATTTCAATACAGCTTTTCTTGAAAAAGTATTGTTCTATGTAATTGACGATTAAGAGCTATGTTTAGAGCGAACTGCCTTCCGCAACTATGGCTGTGTCTTAGTCACATGTTCCTGTAACGATTGTGCCTCAACAGAGATCTCATTATTTCATTGTTTCTATTCAGTAACTTTAAGAAATACTTCAAAGTCAGTCTGACTTTTTCATGCTTTGGACTCCTATTATTGCCTATTGCGATTGTAATAGAAAAACACATTTATATTAATATATCCCAAAGTCGAATTTAAAGTCAATTATTTGTAAGTGAAATGTTAGATATGGGGGTCTCTAGTTGCAGAGGTAGGTACCTTTGACCAAATAGGGACCCTTGCGTCTAGTCAGGGGAAGGGGCTACACTCCTAAAATAACCCCTGCTCACCCCCTAGGTAGATTGGCAGCTGCAGGCAGGCTTATCTCAGAGGTAGTGTAAAGCATTTGTGAACACATTCAGTGATACAGTGACAACACTACAGATGGACACCATATAAGTTGTATTATAAAAATAAGTATTTTCATATAGACTTAACACAACACCAAACGACAAAAATCCTAAATACTGTACTAAAAAATAGACTTAAAAATAGGTTGTTCACTTAAAATCAGTCTCTCACAACCAATAACTCCAACGTGAGTTATCACGACGTCGTGACAGGAGAAATACCAAAGTACAGCACCAACCGCGAGGTGCGCAGCGTCAGGCCTGGAGTCAAACAGACCCCCAAAGAACAGTACCTTGGAAAAGCGATGAAAACAAAGACTGCTCACGGTGTTAGGGAGGTGCGGCTTTGTTGGCGCTGTGCAGCGTCATTTCCTCCCCAGGGGAGGTGTAGACACGGATCCTTACTGCAGCGTAGGGGAGGTGAGACGACGGTTCCTTACTGCGGCAGTGAGGTGATGTCATAATGGCACCAAAACCACGGTTCCTTAAGATGACGTGCTGTCGATGGATTCTCGGTCACCCACGTCAAGGATAGGCTCTGCGGTATCAATGTCAGCTTCGGAGTCGATGGGGCCCGGCAGCAGGCGTCGTGACCACGGCACAAGTCGAAGCAGCGCTCATGGCTCTGGGCAGGTTACGGTGTCGCTCGCTGACTTCGTTGTGGCACGACGGCCGGCAGCGGGCATACGGTGCAAGTCGGAGCAGTACTCACGGCTTTGGTACAGAATGCAGCGTCACTCTCCGGCATCATGTTGCAATTTCCTTCTGCAGCAGCTAAAACCGCAGTTCTGGATGCAGGCAACTAGAAGGGGTGAAGTCTTCTATCCCTGAGAGTTCAGGCAGGAGGCAAGCAAAAGTTCAAGCCCTTGGAGATCTTCCTCAAGATGATTAAAGCACACTCAGTCCTTTTCTCCTTTCTTTGGCAATGAAGCAACAACTACAGGCCAACCACAGAAACACCCAGCTTAGGGTCAGTCTCCTCCTTTCGTTCCATGGTTTTTCTCCACAGCAAAGGGTCATCTTGATTCCCAGAAGTGATCTAAAGTTCAGGGGTCTGGGTCCCCTCTTTAATACACCAAAATCATTTCTCTCTGAAAGAAGAGAGAGTCTGTCCCTAGTCCAAACCAGTTCTGTGCAGTCCTGGAGCACTTTGTTTGCAGGAGTCCTTCTTTCCTTTGACAGTGTTGGCCAGGGTCATCAGACACACCACAGGAGGTGGAGCCAGCATGGTGGAAGGCAGGTACAGCCCAATCCATGCCAAGGTGCAACTCCTCCCACCACTCTACATGCAGATAGGTATATTCAGCCCTGTGCTGACTCACTCTGTCTCCTGCAGCCCCCCAGACCCTGTCACTCATAAAACAGACACAGAATACACAACCTATGAGAGGCAGGCCAAGATAGTTAGGCAAGAAAATACCTACTTTCTGAAAGTGGTATTTGTAAACAAAGAATGTCACAACTAACTTCACTAAAATATATATTTCAGGCATACTAGACTCAAATTTCTACCTACGTGCAGCCAAAGCATTTATATTATCTGGAGATATCTGAAAAATAAGAAGACGTGAATACTATTACTAGTGGTGAGTGGATACGATCGTCAAATTAGATCATTTATTTGACGTGGTTATGAAGTTAGGTATTTAGTTATATTAAATAAATATTGACTTTAAAATATTTCATTATTTACATAATAGGATGGCAGTATTATTGGCAAAGAAGACGAGAAGTATCTTCTATTAATGCTACATATAATTTTGAGGTGATTATATCATTATTTATAACAGACTTGGGATATATTGGTGTGCACAATGGTGACCCTCTGTCCTTGGTGGCGTTTTTACTTCAACTTTTTTTTCCTCTGATGACACGGGTGTCTATGAGGTACATTGCAACTTTTTTACCTAATTTCGGTTAGTACATTGATATTGATATTGTACTGATATACATTCATTTGATGTTTATTATACAGCCCTGATGAAGTCACAGACCGTCATATTGGGTCAGACGAAACACGTGTAGGCTGTGAAAGAAAATTTTTGTATTGAAGTGATACACCAATCAACACAAGCTTTGAGAATAAAGAAGAAAACTGCTAAGCTGTGGACATTTATTTACTTTATATTTGGATATAAGGATTATTTGGAAATTAATCGGAGGAATGATTACTGTCCAATTTTGACTGAGTTACTGTTTGTTCATAGTTTAATTGCTCAATATAAGAACCTTGTATTACAGTTTATGTGTTGACAAACCTATCAAGTCTAAAACTGATTACCAGTTGAATTCTATTTAGATATTGGAGCGCAGGAGAGATCACTCATTGTCAAATTTCTACCTACTTCCCTGAGTCAGTTAGGATTATAAAATGTTATAATCAAACTGCCAACTATGGCCTTTGGGGAACAGGTAACCTTACAATAGTAAAAAATGAAAATGTCTGTAATTCACTATCAGGAAATGCCACACACATCAGGGCATGTCCTACCTTTTACCTACAATGCACCCAGCCCTAGGTTCTACCTTAGCGGTAACTAATAGTAGAAAGGGGAAGATTTAGGGACTGGAAAGTGGGTGCACTGGCCAAGTCAACATGGCAGTACCAGACAGCATACAGGCTCTGCAATGGCAGAACTGAGATACACTTTACAAGCTGCTCCGGTGGGTGGCACAATCAGTGCTGCAAGCCCACCAGCAGCATTCGATTTACCAGCCCTGGGCACATGCAGTGCACTGTATTAGGGTCTGATAAGTAAACCAAACAAGTCAATCATGGAGTCGCTAATCCATACATCAATTTATGCACTGTGGCACTAGATAGCAGTGGCACAGTGCCCCAAAGCATCTAAAACCAACAAAAACATAAGAGGCACCAGCAAAAAATGGAAGGGAGACCCACACCAATGGTGACATGTCTAACATGAAACTATTACTAAAATAAATGGCAACAAGGCCTCGGAGGATGGGGTCCCTGGGGCCAGAAGGGTCATGGAAAAAGGGGGCCACACAGCCCCCCTTCCTAAAAAGAAAAACAAATGCTCCACTACTCTCCAAACGTGCCTCCTGGGCAGCTCCTGGTTGGGGGATGAAGTCCCCTTCACTGCTGAGGGCCCTTAGGAGCAAACTAGCCCACCTGTTACCTCCAGTAATCCCCACACTGTGGGATTGCTGAGAAGTGATCAGAGGCCATGCGTCCTTGGAGAGTAATTATGTGGTATGGTTCTTTGTATTTTGTTATGTACTGGAGTTTTATTATCTGGTGTGCTGTTGTAATTTTGTGGTGCAATGTTGAATTATGTGGTGTGGATTATATGTCTGTGGTGTTTTATGTAATTGTGTTTTTGATTTGTGTTATGTGGTTTCTTGTTGAATTATGTGGTGTGTAATGGAAATGTGTTGACTTTATTTGGGTGATGTGGTACTGTGCAATTCTGTAAAAATAGATAATCTTTGTAAAGTTTAAACATTCAATAAACTCCCTCCCCCAGACTAATTGTAGCAATACATGTTCTATGTTGTTTTTATGCCCTGTTTATTTAAACCTTTTACGTATTTTCCAAATAACAAAATATACTAGGTTTAGAAAAACTAACAGATAAGACCTACAATGTGACCCCCATACAGGATTTCATGCATGAGTTGTATTTGAGGGTAAAGCTAGATTCCTTTTAGGTAGATTGGTCTACTCTTAACCAACAATCAATCCGGCTATCACATGCAGACCAAGTATTGCCCTCACCAAACTCACTTGTCCACCATACAGACGATTGAACCATATAAAACAAGGAATAACACAAATCAAATAGAAATGCACTCATTTATTCATTTAAAAAAAAAAGTTTATGAGTTTTGATGGAAAACACCATCCATATACAATGCATCACGTTAATACCAAAACAAACAAGTTCAAAATCAATCAATAGCACAAAAAAAAGAGAGAGTATGAAAGAAATAGACAGGTACACTATGTCGTCAAATGTTACACATCCGACATGTACCAATATTTAGGGCACGGAATTCAGTGATTTAATGATTGGTACCCTAAACCATGACATTTGTTGATAGATTGCATGTTTGTATTGAGGCGGCGAAGCGTTTCGATGGTCGAAATTATATTTCCGTCTTTGTCAAGACCACACTGTACCTAATATTATTTTAAAACCCAGCTACTAGGCACGCTTACTTTCTGCCAGTTTCACACGTTTTTGGGGTAGAACTTCTTCGAAATGCTGAGCGATCCCGCCTGGGTCTTTTCCCTGATAAAATCCAGCGTTTCAGACTAAGCCACTGAATTTTATCAGGGAAAAGACCCACACGGGATCGCTCAGCATTTCGAAGAAGTTCTACCCCAAAAAGTACAGGGAGGATAAAACTACACGACCTCTGATTTTTATGAAAGGACGTGTGAAACTGGCAGAAAGTAAGCGTGCCTAGTAGCATTAAACCAGCAATGCTCCCTCTAAAGGAGATACTATCCTTCGGTGAAGGAAACTTGTAAAAGAAATTCCACTGTGAATGTTCTGGGTTTTAAAATAATTTCAACCAGACATTTGGCATCATTTACAAACTACAATATGGAAGATGCCTTTCTCCTCTGATTTAAAGGTGACCTTGCAAACCAGTTTAACATATAATAGAGAGTATACAATGTGGTCTTGACAAAGCTGGAAATATAATCTCTACCATCGAAACGCGCCAACGCCTCAATACAAATACGCAATCCGTCAACAAAAGGCATGGTTTAAAGTACCAATCATTAAATCACTTAATTCCGTGCCCTAAATATTGTTACGTGACGGATGTGTAAGATTTAAAGACATAGGGGTTCATTAAGATTGCCTGCGGATCGCCACCGCCCATATGGCGGTGGCGATCCGCCACTGAAACACCTCCGCCCGTATGGCGGTGGCGATCCGCCACTGAAAAACCCCTGCCCGTATGGCTGTGGCGATCCGCCATCGAAAAACCTCCGCGCGCTCTCCATTTACCCCCTGCCACATTACCATGGCGGGGGGGGGGGGACCCCGACAGACGGTAAGACCGTCCGCCGGTTTTCTGCCCGGTCGCATCCATATTTGCATGTCTGCTGGGTTGTGCCTTTCCGTGCCTTTCCGTGCCTTTCCGTGGCGGTGTTGCCGCCACAGAAAAGTAGGCGGTTTTCGCCATTGGGGGCCCATAGCGGGCCCCCTTGGATTCGCAAAAAACATGAATTTTTGCGTTTAAGTCCTGTAGCGGGTTTGGGGTTTATAGGGGAGTTGGGTGGGAAGTAATTTATTTGTAATTAAGTAATGATTTATTTTTATTTATTGGTATTGATAATTATTTTATTTTTAATTAATTATTAATTGGCAATTAATTATTTTAATTGGTAATTAATTTTTTTATTTGGTCATTAATGTTTGTAATTGGGAATTGAAAACGTAAAAAGAAAAGGTGCTGTTAGACCTGGCATCATTGGCGTGGGTCTTCCCAGCCTTTCTGCGCGTGCCTCCTGTGTTTTTGCTGTGTGTTGAACTCCATTTTGCTGGTCTTGATGCTTTGGGCACTTTGCCACTGCTTTTCAGTGCCAAGATGCAAGTGCTCCTTTTTTACTTTTTTTATGGATTTGTGATTCCATTATTGACATATTTGATTTACTAGTCAGAGCCTAATACAGTGTACTGTGTGTGCCCAGGGCCTGTAAATCAAATGCTGCTAGTGGGCTGCTGCACTGATTGTGCCAGGCACAGAAGCAGCCTGTAAAAGGTGACTCTGGCCTGCCATTGCAGAGCCCGTGTGCAGTCTAGTACTGCCATGTCGACTTGGCAAGTGCACCCACTTGCAGGCCCTAACCTTCCCTTTTCTTACATTTCAGTCACCCGTAAGATAAGCCCAAAATACCCCTGTGGGCAGGGCGCAGTGTATGTGAAAATTAGGACACACCCTGGTGTGTGTGGCATGTCCTGATAGTGAATTACTGCCAGTTTCGTGTTTCACTATTGCAAGGCTACCTGTTCCCATTGGACAGGATGGGGAGTTTATTTAGAACATCCTTTAAACATAGCTGGTAGGAACAAGGTAGGAAAATTAATTTTAGTATGCCTGTACTCAGAATGTTTAGATGCATCTTAAAGTGAGGGTGATTTTTACATTCGGGATTTAAAAATACCACTTTTAGAAAATAGGTATTTTCTTGCCTTACAATCCAGTGTGCCTCTGCTAGTTTTGTGTATTGTATGTCTGGCTTTTGGATGACAGGGGCTGGAGAGGGGCAGTGGCTCCAGAAGTCTGATGATTAAGGGCTGGGCTGAATAGCTCTGGGCTGCATTTATGTAATGTAATGTAAAAAATTCTTGTATAGCGCTGCGTACACCGGATAGGTTTCATGGCGCTTCTGCGGTCAGGCTCTTTTGAAGGAGAGTGATTAGATGGAGTAAGCTTGTGTGAAAAGCCAGGTTTTCAGCTGTTTTTGAAACTGGAGGTGATTATTTGTTGTGCGTAAAGACAAGGGAATTTTATTCCACTCTTGAGGAGCAAGGGTAGAGAAATGCAGGCCCCCGTGTTTAGCACGGCTAAACTTAGGGGTGATCAGTAGATAATGGCTGGAAGACCGGAGAGTGCGGGGCGGCGTATATTTCCTGATCTTGTTGGAGATGAACTTGGGCCCTCCTCCAAGTAGCGCCTTGTTAACCATGAAGGCCAGCTTAAAAACACTACATTGTCTCACCGGTAGCCAATGGAGTTGTTTTAGCATTGGTTTCACGTGCTGGCGCACAGGAAGATGGAGAATGAGTCTGGCCGCCTGGTTCTGGTTAAATGGCAGGCGCTGAACTTGATAGGCCGGAATACTGGTGTAAAGGGAGTTGGCATAGTCCAGACCGGATAATGAGCGCCAGGACGACCAAAGTGAGCGCTTCTCTTGAGAGAAATCTTGTTATTTTCTTAATTTTCCGTAGGAAGAAGAAACAAGTCGACACTACGGAACTGATCTGGGGGTTCATCGATAAGTCATTGCTTATCGTTATCCCCAGACTTTTTACTTTAAGTACTGGGACGGGCGGAATACCACCAGATGTTGGCCAGATGTTAAGATTCCAGGCGTTGAGGGTCCCTCCGGTCAAAATAAGATCCGTTTTATCAGGGTTCAACTTGAGCTGATTGGCGCTCATAGGAGGAGTAGATTTCCTTTCACCTGCATGGGCCGGGTCTGCCTTCAACAATCTCCACCTCCTACCCGGAAGCTGCACCAGTGAAGACAGAACTGGTTTTGGCTGGGTACAGACACTCTCTGCCGTCATGGAATACAGGATATTGTGTGTAAAAAGAGGAGCCCAGAACCCAGACTTTCAGATCACTTCTGGCAATCAAGAGGAACATTTGCCATGGAAAAGAGCCGGAGAAGATGAGGAGGAATACTGTCCTAGTGCTATTTTCTGTCTGGGGTTGGCCTGCAGTGGCTACCTGCTGCCAAGGAAAGGAGAAACGGACTTTGCTGTTTGCTTTGTCACCTGCTTGAGGAAAAGATCTCCAAGGGCTTGAAATTAAGCTTGCCTCCTGTTCTGAAGTCTCAGGTTCTCTGTCCCACTGCATCTGGTACTGCTGTTTCAGCTGCCACAGACAGAAATTGCAACACCGACGCCGGCGGGTGATGCCGCCACCTGCACTGAAGCCATGGGCACCGCTCGCGAAGAGCACAACGCATCGCCCTGACTTGTACTGTAGGCCCGACGCCTACTGCCGCCGTGCTGCATCAACTCTGAAGCCATCACAGAGGCCGCTGCCTGCATTGGAGCCAAGGACACTGCTTATGAGGTCCATGATGCATCATCCCGACACCCCAGACCTGACTTCACCGACACTGGTGCTTCATCAACGTGGAGCCGACAGTCGACGTTGGTGACTCCTGAATCAATCGACACCGCACCGTTGTAAGGAACTGACTCGTCACCGCCACCGTGACTTCACCTACCCGACACAGTAAGGAAAAAACGTTTCACCTCCCCTGCATCGCTGTAAGCAACCAAGTCTTCACAACCCCTGGGGTCCTCAGGAACTGACGCCGCTAGGCACCAATGAAGCATCACCTCCCCAATGCCGTGCACCGTCTTTGCTTTCATCAATTGCAAGGTACTGTTCTCTGGCGGTCTGCTTTACTCTGCGACCGACGCCACGTATTTCGCGGGTGGGCGCCATTCTTTGGGATTTTCATCTGTCACAATGTCGTAATAACTTCCGGGAGGAGTTATTTGCTATTACAAACTTAATTTGAGTGAAGAACCTATTTTTGAGGATATTTTGATAGCTATATTGTGGATTTTTGTTGTTTGCTCTTGTTTTTGTTCATATTGCTTATTTTTGCAAACTGGTATGGTGTCCATTTGTAGTGCTTTCACTGATTTACTGTATGTGTTCACAAATGCTTTACACGCTGCCTCTGAGATATGCCTGTCTGCTCGAGCCAAGCTACCAAGGTGGTGATCAGCAGTTATTTTGGAAATGTATCCCCATTACCCTGACTAGAAGCAAGGGCCCCCATTTGGACAAAGGTACCTAACTCTGCCAAATAGAGACCCCCATTTCTAACAGCTGTTGTTGGAATATAAATGGTTCTAGGGGCTCTTCCTTGTCTTGAAGTGTTGGCCTCACACACCCATGGGCACATCAAGATTCATCATAGGGCGTTTTGTTGCTTGTGGTGCCGGTGCTGCAATGCCCCTTGGGCCCCATGAGAGGGTACTTTGTTCCAGATCTTTTCTTGCATCAGCTGTGACGGTGCATGCAGATGTGTTGGGTAAAATCTGTAAGGTGGAGAGTGTGATCTCAAAATTACCTAAAGGAGATCAACAGTTATTAAAATGTTATTCAGAGAACCTTCGGTAAGGTTAAAAACTAAGATGCTGTAGTGTTTGCAGGGTTATGATACGCCACTACTCAGTGAGTGGGTTTTAGGGTACTATTGTGGTTTCACTATTCAGGTCAACATGTTTCACGCTATGTTGGTTCAGTACTGGATCCCGAGAGTTTCTTCAGTCCCAAAAAATAAGTTCCCTACCCCTGAATTAGGCTGGGTATCTAAAGTCTTATTATACTCAATCCCTGGTAGTGATACAATGGATGCTAGGTATCTATGTCATGCTCCCCCCAGTATGAATCCATAACTCAAACCCTACTCAAAGTCATAATGTGCCCTAGGTTAAGGCAGGGGACTACAAGGTTATTGAGGTTTAGTTCCATGCACACTCAGCAGCACGTCACCTACCCCTCGTCCTGCCTGCCTGCAGATGTAGATCTATCACCTTGCTCAATTGATTGTGATACTCATCCAAACATCTTGAAATCCTCTGGCTCTGCTTTCCACTGTGTTAGCAGATGGGGCATGAGGGGTTTTGAATGAAACCTTGCCTAAGGGATAAGGAAAAATATTGATGCTATGATTTCCTGGAGTAGGAGTCACTGTTGTACTGTAGCGATCCCTTTTTGTATGAGCATCCATAAATTATTGCTGAGCTTGAATTTTGAGTTATGGTAGAGATACTTTGTCCTTCACTGTTTGTAAGTCCACTCCTATAAAGTCCAATGTTTGAGATTATCTCAATTGTTTTATGGTTATGTTGATCAAATGACCAATTGTCAGTAAAAGTCCACATAGTATTTGAACATGGCTCCTTAATAGATATCTTAAATGGGGTATATATCAGTTAGTCACCTGGAAATGGATGCGTTTTTATACTTTTTGGGTGTATTACATAATCATCTTCATAAACACTGGGTCAAATGGTAAAACTTTGAAATGAAAAACTTTTCGCATACAGTCAAATGGATAAGTGCTTGGTGATTCTCCCACACTAGAACATGAAGTTAGATATCTTGAAGATCCAATATAACTTGATACTTATTGGGGTGGATTAATAGGATACCTTACGCAATGACTAATTGTGAATGGTCATTTCACAACCCAAATGTTAAGGTTCTTAAAGCTAACACAAGTCCCTAGCATCCTGACATATTTAGCACAAGGATAATGGAGTAGAAACATTTATTCATTCTGATTTAGCCACTGCGATCCATCACCCTAGCTGGACTGATGGCAGCCAAATCAAAAGATCACCATAGCTCTGCTGTGTTCTCTGTGCCTTTGTAGAAGTAGACCTCACCAAGCCCTACCGGTGCTAGGGGTTCGCCCTTTTTTGCGTATTAGTCCTTAGACCAACAAAAGAGATTGACACAGAAGCTAGAATATCAAAACAACAGTTTATTAAACCTCATCAGTGAAACTACATCTATACAAAACCCTCAGGTAGTGTATGAGGTAGGTACAGAAACTGTGGGTCTTTTATACCAACTCAAGAGCTCAAAAAGAGGCGGTACAAGTACACAAGAATAGCTAATCACATATATAGACATACAGAAAATGCACAGTCAAAAAAGTAGGAGGAGTAACGAAGTTGCTGACATCAGTTAGAACAGCCTGACATTTACAGACTAAGACAGATGCATAAGCAGCTACAGACTTTTCTGAGCATGCTCAGTGTTACAGGAGCTAAGTATAGACAGTCATTCTAGTAAAACACAAGGGTAGGCAACAGCAAAGACGGAAAGAGCACATGGCGAGCACATGGTCAACAAAAATGGCTGCCAAAGAACATAATGGCATCAGCGCATGCCAACAGTGATCTCTGCCAAACTTCCACACCTTTACAACTGCCATTGTAATATTTGCCTAACGTCTTAAAATTAATGTTAGGCTGATACCACCTATCTCCTTTCTCTGTTCAGAATGCCATGCTTAATGTTTTAGCATTTGATTGTAGCTTTGCTTACTGACTTTAGAACCTTACTTAATTGAAATAAAAATTCCCTTTCATTGTTTTCTTTTCACAAGGTTCAGAATAAATCATTTACAATCAGTGTTGGTGGAACCTCCAGGGTGGTAGAGATGAAGGATTTGGCCCCTTGTTTGTGTGATAAATTTACTAGTCAGGACACATTTCATTTTATGATATATTGTGATTACTATTGTTGTATTTGTAAATGATTTATATTGCCATTGTTAAAAGACAATGGCGTCTTGCAGGTAAGACTTACATTGTTATACCTCCAGATGTTAAACAGTCCTCTGGAAAGTTTTAGTATTGCAAGTTTTATAGTTGCAGCTGTCAGAAAAAGGAAAAAAGGGACAATATTTGTATATATGTGCTCGATGCAGTAATGCTTGGAAATGATTTTATTGAAGTCAGCCTGCTTCCCAAGTTTCCCATGATCGGTGAGCTTAGAATAAATCAGGTGCTGGCTCACTTCTCTAAAACAACTATTCAAAATTTGCTCTGATGTAAACAAATTAAACAGCCAATCCTGATCATATACTTTGCTTTCCTTCACTCTTTCAAATGCTTTCAAATAATTAAACAAAATCTTCTGACTGCTGTGTGGCCTCTCTGAACTTAAGGTAAACATTTTTGAGGATGAGTTCACATTTCTGAATAAAGGCCGAATTGGATGGCAGGGTGTCTGTTCTGATTCCTTTAGAGTCAATAGAATGCTCCTCCCCAAAGTAGGCACATGGCATACACATATATATGCTACCCCCTGCCCGCCTCTAATGCACTTCTGGTGGTATAGAGTCAAAATATCGAGTTGTTATTATCAATAGGATCTGTTGGATGTCCCTGGATCTCTGTGAGATTAATCTGCTCTTTGCTTTCTTGTAAGATCCTTTCATCTCACGGAGAGATCACTATTCAAGGAATATACACACTATAATTTATGATAGCATATTTTATCCTTTGTAACCCTTTGTTGTAGTACTTCTGTTATCAGATATGTTCTGTTTCCAGACTTTCAGTGTCCTGTTCTTCCCGTCTCTAGTCGTCAGCCTCTGTCATAACTTTCTCCCCAACCGTCACGTACTTACTTGTATGCATTTCCCCTTCTTTGTAAATCTCTTTTCCCTGCAAGATGCCACATCCCCTGTAACCAAGTCTTGTCCTGAACTCACCCTACTAGTCCCCTTACAAAAGTATCCAAATGGCAAGGGTCCTCGCATGGGCTCAAATTTCAAATTTCTTTCAGTCTGAGATTTTCTGCCAAAAATCTAAATATTCACTTGCACCTCGTTCATAGCCTATCCAGCTTCATGGAACCCTTTTTGGCTGCAGCCTACCATCTTGCCATGGTGAAGATTTTTGGCTTCCATTTTTTAGACTAAGTCCTAAGGTAAAACTCCTGGCTGGATTGCATCTGGTTGTTGTATCTTATTCTTGCTTCATGGTGTTCATTCTCAAATTGCACCTAGGCCTCAGTCTACCAGTTGACCACAAATGGCACCTAATGCTTTTTGGCATTATTTTTTCATCTAAAGTTAAAAAATTCTGATATCCTGATCCCCTTAATGGATTTTTTAATTAACATTTGCTCTAT
This sequence comes from Lissotriton vulgaris, assembly GCF_964263255.1. Taxonomy (NCBI): domain Eukaryota; kingdom Metazoa; phylum Chordata; class Amphibia; order Caudata; family Salamandridae; genus Lissotriton; species Lissotriton vulgaris. The sequence continues at coordinate 467,926,004 of NC_141691.1, forward strand.
TTTTCTACATTGGTTTGGGATTTTCCTTGTGTTGTGACCATAATAATGTCTTAGTACTCCATGGGTACCTTACATTGCCTCTAAGTTAAACCTGTCTGCACTGCGCCATATGTAAGGTTACTTTTGTGACTTTATTGGTTCACCCAAAGAAGGATTGGGTTTGTTACAAAAGGTGGGTAGTCACGCCCCTTAACTAGCAACCCAATTTCTTACAACAACACAGTTGAGGCTGCTTCTCAATGAAAATCCTCCTTTTGCACTGGTACCTCATCATCTGAATACCGATTCTATTCTGAGGGCATTTCCATACTCTCCCTTCCTGGCATTCTGGCTCACTCTCAGCCATCATGCTTCATAGATGGCCTTCAGGTCCACTACTGTAATGCAGGCCACTCAAGGCCACTCAGGTCAGACAGCTTCACCTCCATGTTCCTAATAATTGATCAAGGTGCAAAAATGTGATCCAAAACAATGACATTTAATTACAAATTAAAAATATTTCTTATGACTTAAAAATGATAAAAAACAAGTTATTATAGTGGGATTGTTGCAGTCACTAAACATCAGTCTCAGGAATATGGTTATCACTTTGGGTGAAGTATACCCCTACTAACTTAATTTAAAAAACCTGGTCAGGTCAAACCACAGTTCTAAGAAAATCTGTTCAACCAATAGCAGCTATGGCACAATTACAAAGAAAGGTCTAGAACAGTGCATGCTAAATAGAAACAGTACCAACGAGGGTAAAGTAAGCAACACAACTCAATAAAATTGCCAAAATAATTTGAAGAGTTGAAAAAAATATTAATCAAAAATACACCAAGATCATTAAAATACAGCACTAAAAAGCATGCATCTTGACTTTAAAGTCACCAAGGTTGCCTCTCCCTATCAAAGGTTTCACTTGAGACTTAAACTTATTTAGATGTCCATATCTCTCAGCAGGGTGAGGCTTACATCTTTATCTAGAAAGGGCTCCATGTAGCAGAAAACCTTACCTGAAAAACCTCACTGAAAACAGCAAATAGCTGTGGGCAGTGCAAGCTTGGTTTCTTTGTCTGCCTTTGGTTCAATGTTCTGTGCAAGTCTCATTGACTTGTGCTGGTCCTACAGAGTTGGCACAAATATGTTAGTCCCTTTTTTCTCTAACTGGAATGTTACTTCTAGTTGTTAGTGGAGTGGTGTGACTCACTGGTTAGAGGCGGCAGACCCGGGAGCAGAGGACGGCCCGGGACCAGGGTTCAATTCCCGACGTGGCAGGGTTGTGGACCAGGGTCAGCGGACTCGATAATTCTCACCTCAGTGCGTACTCTAACCATGGATCACACTCGGCAACTCTGGGCATTAGCTTGCCTCATCTCCACAACGGCCTCCCACATACGCCAGGGATGCCTGGTTTCACCTTGGAGATACCCCGTAGGAACCATCTCACAGGGAAAGCCAGGACGGGTTCCCCAGCGGTCTACTGCACAGAGATACTCCTTCGGGAGTCGATTCTAGCGCATTACAAACCCACAATTAATTAGTCTGTCCTGCAGCCGCTAAATCCTAAAGTCACTACAGCTTTCTCCGGTCAGATAGCCTTAAGGGTATAGCCCTTTATGATCAGTTTGGCCTTCTTGGAGTGAGGAGTCTGTGTTGTATGTCCCTGTACAGGAAAAAAGGAGGCAACCACTTAACTGCTGGAGTCCCTGGGTGCTAGCAGGATTCAAAATAGTCCTTAAGTGAATCCTCTTCTATCAAGAGCCAGGCTAAATGATTTCTCTTTCAGTAGGGCCTCTTTCTTCAAGTGGAGTAATTTGTGGTCCTGAAATTTTCTGAGAAGATGATTGTTGAGATGGCAGATTTTCGTATACACTAAGAAGGGATTGGATAAATTCTGCTATTCATTACTAACTATTTTTTCATATTCCCCCATCTGTTTCCACAAGACTAACACATTGCTTTACTGCAAATTTACCCAGGAGCGCCTGCTTCAATATGGCAAAACACAATTGCTACCTAGCAGGCTTGCCTTCAGCTCCAAGGTCAATGAGCTCTCCTTCTACCCGAAAGTGCCAACATTTGTTCTCTCCTATACTCTACTTGAGCCTGGCTTTTTAAGAAGTCCTGGGATTTAAATGCAGAAACCCTACCTGTCTTTTTCAAGTCATAAGGAGTACAGCTAATGCTGCATGTGTTTTGATAACTGTTCTTGTCCTCTCACAAACAGCTACTTTCTGCTATATGGTCAGTAGTCAACACCCTTCTGTTCTTCCTGGGCTCGGAGGTAGTCTATTGTCTTCTAAGTCATAGTTATTAACCCTATCATGAGTTAACTATTGTATATTTCAACTATTGAGTTGCTGGGTAGCAAAATCCTGCAGGTCAGTTATACCCCAAGCATCACAATGTACATTTTACATAGTTACTTTCCCCTTAAGTTATCGAAAACCTGATTTCTCCACGAAACCAGATTTTGAAGAGTAAGAATGAAATAACTGTGAAACCTGTTTCTAATATTTTCCTAGGCATACATAGAAAATAAACATTTTCATCCGAAATAGGACTAATTAGGGAAAATTCAAACAAATCCTATTCAGTGAAAACATATTTGGGTATTATTTCAATGTGTGAAACCACTAACCCCAACATACAGTGTGCTGTATTTTAATATATTAGCACCTTGTATTAAGGGATTACAAATCATGCTTTAGGGTTGACATGCATATACAGAGATAAGATTTCCCTCCACAAAAAATGCATCCTTCCCTGCAATGTGCCATTGCTGTGTATTCTAATTGTGCCTAGTCAGTGTACAGTGGTGCCCCTGGCAGCACATCATTTTACATATATTTGGGTTGGTTAAATATGCATTGCAGCCTACATATAAAATGTAACCTTATATTTCTAGATACCATTTATAATGGACTTCTATAGAATTGAAGTAGGCCAAACAGGAAGATCCAATGTACAGCCTTTTAAGAAATTGCACTACTGGTTGGGCGAGTGAAACTATACTCAAGCAGGAACCGCAATCCTTGTCAGGGTGAAGTCACAAGCAACCCTAAATTAGCCTCTGGTTATCCCTCGGGTAGTTTGGAACAGAGCAGTCAGACTTAACTTAGAGGAAATGTATTTCTGCAACACTTCAAACGGTAACACCACATGTCAAATACCAAAACCTGAACTTGGATTTTACACAGGAGCAGATGGTATTTCCTCAATCCCCTACTCCACTACCATAAACTTCAATGCTCATGAGCAGCACAGAGGGGAAAGCGGATTGGGAAGAAAAGAGAGACTGCCAGTGCTTTACTTCTTCTGGACCGCTCCCGAGTCGTGCTCCTCAAGATCTCCCGTAACAAATACAACATGTAACAACTACAAGGGCACACTGGTAACCCACTTCTAGTACCTCCCAAAGTTACCTGTCCGTCTTCAGTGGTTCGCTGCTCTCTAAGAGTGTCTATTTGGAAATAAGGATTGTGACCTGTACCTCCCAGTGCAGGTGAATATCAGCAGGTAGTCTCCTGTAACGAAAATACACATGTAAATACTAAAACTAATTTAAAGAGTATGACCTCTCTTATTCTATCCCTGTTACCTGTAATTCCAATTATTCTGCTTTTATGTTAGTCACTATGTTTTCAATCTTTTGTATTGAATTTCGTTTCTCTTCTTTTCTTGTCTTTTAGGATACAGAGCTCTACTCCCGTTGGTAAGTACAATTATACATACATATATATATATATATATATATATATATATATATATATATATATATATATATATATATATATATATATATATATATATATATATATATATATATATATATATATATATATATATGTATATTACCTACTGGCGGTCGCCAGTAGGTAGTTATAGTTAGGACCTAGTTTCCATAGGAAATCCGCAACATTCTACTTGGAATAACTTTGGCGTCGTTCAACGAATCTTCGTGAAATTCTCCAAGAAAATTGCCTGCTCTGCTCCTTCCCTGAAAGTTTGGGGGTGATTTGTGAAGCGGGGGAAGAGAAAAAAGGGGGTTCCAAAACGTGTTTTCCCCATGCAATTTTCCATAGGACCTTTAAGACCCGCTACAGCCCGAACTGCTGAACGGAATTACACCAAATTTGGCAAAAAGGTAGAGTTCTGTTCACAGATTATGCTTTTTGTTAAATGGTGTAAATCCGTTCCGTAGTTCCTGAGGAAATCATAGATATAGTTGTAGACGAAGTACTGTACACGTATGATAAGCGCACGGTCAGGCATACCATTACGAGCACAAGCTGCATGCTCATTCGCTGTCAACTGTCTGTCAACACTCCAAACCAGAAAGTGTTGGCAGCCATCTTTTACCTCGGTAGAACTGAGGCACAAGAAAGCAGCAAAAACACGCAAAGGGGGCAGGGTAGAAACACCCTGATATATTTTTTTAAATCGCGGGGTACACGTATGGTACGCATACGCGGTAAAAAGGAAAAAATGAAGCCCGCTTTATTCTTAATTAGCCCCAGAGGGGGCCAACTCCGGGGGCAATTTTTATTCCGGGCCCCCCCCCCGGGGCTTCTTTTTAATAAAAAAACCTGTGTGGTGGGCTCAAGCCCCCACCACACACCCCGCGGACCACCACCTCCCCAGGGCTCTAATATTGAAAATAGGGTGGTCCGTGACAGACCCCTAGCCCCGGGGACCACCACCCCCGGGCTTTTGAATGTTGGGAGGGGGGCCGCGTGGCCCTCCCTCCTGGAGCCTTGTGGAGGTACTGGGGACCGCCACCCCCAGGGCCCGGGACCCTGCATTTTCCCGGGGATGCCTACCCCCGGGACACTGCTGTTTGCTATGGTAGGACGGGAGCCTCGCAGCTCCCACCCTACTATAGCAAACTGCTTTCCTATTCGAAAGAGACAGCAGGTTTCCTGCTCTCTTTTTCGAATAGGAAAGCACATTGCTTTTCGTCAGAGAGAGCAGCATGTTAGCTGCTCTCTCTGACGAAAAGCAATGCCGGATCCCGAAGGACGGGGGAACCGGCTGGGACCGTTGTGGCATTGGGGCTCCCCCCACGGTTCCCCACGTTATATTTCAGCCCCGGGGGATGGGGTCCCCGGGGATTATAATAAATTAGTGATAGAGGCTATTTTTTTTTTACTGTCTATTCACCGTACTCGTACCATGCACGTATGTATGACGTACGGTGCGAAGCCTGTAAGTCCTCCCGCAAGCGTACCTTAGCAAGAAACATAAAAATATTTTTAGATATTTATGAAGTGTATGGGTTTACATGTTGGGTGGCTCTAAAAAGAGCCCTTGTGTTTTTTGGAAGATTTTAGTACCTACACAAGAGTGTACTGATGCAGAGTCTAAAGTTCATGAGGAAGACTCTGTTCCCTTTATCTGTAAAATGTACATCATCTCTCCTATAGAGGCCCTGCATATTGAAATGCAGATTGTTGTTGTAAATGGACCCCTTTCTATAGTCTCGGAGAAAAGCAGAAACTGATTTATTCACATGTTTCCTAGCTTTCTCAATTTGTGGACAAAATTGATTGGACCAGTTCCAATTCTGCCTTTGGCATATATTAGAATAGACAAAGGTAGTTCGGGGGAAAAGTGACATCAGTTCAGTAAAGGTGTCCTTCATAAACATTTCCAGACCTACCCCAGTCAAAGTGCCTAGGTCATTGCCACATGCAAAAAGGATTTCACCAATGGCATCAATTGATGCCACTTTAACCCTCTGTGCAATCCATTTATTGTCTACATTTGGTAAACCTAGGTCTTTGTGAATTCCTTTCTGTTCTGCGGACCTTTGACTCCAGAAAATATAGCTGTGTCCCACAATCCACACTCAAAGCATCTTGAAGGCAGGTCTGGATGCATTCAGATGATCTCTATAAATGAAAGGGCAGTTTGAAGAACTTGTTTTTCTAAAATGGTGGATAAGCGGAGTTTTGAAAAATGCAAAGAAGTGATTGGTTGTTTGAAAACTTTTTAGATAGAAAACTAGGGTGCAATTTTCAGTTTTTTAAAAGCCTGTTATTTATTAGTTAAGAAAAAGAGATAGAAAAGAACATTACTTAGATAAGCTGGTATATTGACAAGTCAAGCACAATTGCTGTTTTGATTTGCAACAATGTATGATGAACTTTTCACCTGTGTGCTCAGTTAGGTGTTCCCTGAAATGTTTCTATGGTAACTAGCCGAATGTGGAATCGGGGAAGGGTTGAAAGTTTTGTCAGTTGGAATGGGTTCAAAAGTGCAAGCAATAGAAAAGTGAGTTTTGTTTTAATTTAATGTGGGAATAATGTGAATTGTTATTTATTTCTATAGGTGTGTAGATTGAGTCTGTAGATTGACAGGAAAAGTTTGCTATTTGCTATAGGACTTCCTGACCCCTAGGGCTGCTTAGGGGGTTTCGCAATGATCCCTAAGGTCAAAATATTTTATTTTTTCTTGCTTAGGTACGCTTACGGAACGACTTACAGACTTCGCACCGTACGTCGTACGTACGAGCATGGTACGCGCACGGTAAATCTATCATAAAAAAATAGCCTTTATTACTCATTTTTTATAATCCGCTTGGGATCCCATCCCCCACGGCTTCTTTTAAAATAAAAAAAACATTATAAAAACATCTGTGTGGGGGGGCTTAAGGCCCCCCACATGCCCCGGGACCACCACTTCCCCGGGGCTCTAATATTGAAAAAAGGGGCTCTGTGACGGACCCCCCAGCACCGCGGACCACCACCCCCGGGGCTTTTCAATGTTGGGAAGGGGGCCGCGTGGCCCCGCTCCTTGAGCCTTTGATGGCCCTGGGGACCACCACCTCCCAGGGCCGGCTCCTGCAGTTTCCCGGGGTGCCTACCCCCGGGACACTGCTGTTTGCTAAGGTAGGGCGGGAGCCTCATGGCTCCCACCCTACCATAGCAAACTGCATTCCTATTGAAAGAGAGAGCAGGAAACCTGCTGGGGGCAATAGGGCTCCCCCCCAAGGCCCCCAACGTTATATTTCAGCCTCGGGGGATGGGGTCCCCGGGGATTATAAAATATTTGTAATAGAGGCTATTTTTTTTGTACAGTAGATTCATCGTATGCGTACCCTGCACGTATGTACGACGTACGCTGCGAAGTCTGTAAGTCGTCCCGTAAGCGTACGTAAGTAATAAAAATCAATTTAAAAAATATATTTTATAGATATCTATCAAGTGTATGTGTTTATATGATGGTTGGTTCTAATGATACCTTTTTTTTCTTTATTGTTACTCATATGTATGTACCTATGCAAAGTCTAAACTTTTTGAGGAGGAGTGTTTTACAGTGTGCTGAACTTTTGACCTCCGTTGACAGTTGTCTTTTGCATGATCTGATGGGGGTAGGGTGGAAAATGATGTCAGTTGGAAAGGTTTGAAATGTTGAACCAATAGAAATGTGTGTTTGGTTTTGAATTAATGTGTGAAGGAATTTGATTTGTTATTAATGTGTATATATGTGTAAATTGAGAGGGAAAATGTGCCATTCTTTGGTTCTGCTGCAACCACTGAAGTAGAGAGATTTTCTTTAGGACTAACTGCTGTGTGAGTGGCATTCTTCTTAATCTATCAATCAGTTCCAGAGGTGAGTTGATAACTTGTAAGGGAATATATGAAGAGCATTTAATTTTTAGTAAGAGTAATGTGTTTATCCTTCTAACATTTGTAGAATCATATTTTGAGTTTGTCTGCATTTGGATAACTATTGTGATAAAATCATTTGGTAAGTTAATATGTTTAGTGAGTTACATTTGTGCAATTAAGTGCAGTACTAAAAAATGTAGAATGTGTGTAGTCACTTTTTTAGTTGTAGAGTAGTTAATAGTGTTGCTTGCTTAGAATTAGTCTTGTGTTCTAAACCAACAATTTTGCAGTCAGTATACATACACTGCTGCATGAACTCTTGGGCAGATTTACAAGCCCCTTGCACCTCATTGTTGGCCAAAAAAAATGCAGCAAATTTGAAATTAATTTGCAAAATGAGTAAGGGTTGTCCACTCAAATGTAGTAGTTATGTACATGGAATGTGTGCAGTCACTTAACTGTTTTAGTGTAGTTAATGTGTTTTGGTAAAATGTGTGGTGTCATATTTTTTGTCTAGCATTAAACTGAGCATCCGTGTACATTAAGGAATTATACTTGCCCTTTTTCCATAATATCCCCCCTCTTTCCTCACAGTCTACCTCTCTCTGCTTATACTTTCTCCTGTCTTCTGATATTGCTCCTTGTCCTCATAGTCCCCTCTGCCCTCATATTCCCCCTCTGTTCTCTTAGTTTCCTCTGTCTCCTCATACTCTCTCTTCTTTTTATACTCCCTCCTCTGTCCTCTTACTCCTCCCTCTCTCATCATATCTACCTCTTAACAATTCATTAGTCAGTATACATACACTGCTGCATACACTATTGGGCAGATTTACAAGCACATTGGGCCTCTTTGTTCTACCGTGTCACATTTTTGATGTAATGTTGGCAAAAATAATGCAGCAAATTGGAAATGTATTTGCAAAATGAGTCAGGGTTGTCCACTGAAATGTAGTAGTTATATACATGGAATGTGTGCAGTCACTTAACCGTTTTAGTGTACTAAATGTGTTTTGGTAAAATGTACGGTGTCATATTTTTTGTCTAGAATCACACTGAGCATCTGTGTACATTAAGGAATTATGCTCGCCTTTTTTTGGCATATTTTCTCAAATCTCTACTCACAGTCTACCTCTCTCTCCTTATATTATCCCTCCTCTCTTCTGATATTCCCCACCTATTTCCTTATTCACACTTCTCTCTCCTCATAGTGCTCCTTGTCTTCATATTCCCCTTTGACCTCATATTCCCCTTTCTGTCATGGTACTCCTCCCTTTCTACTTATATTCCCCATTGTCCTCATAGTCCCCCAGTCTGTGCTCATACTCGCCTCTTTTTTGCATATTCTCCCCTCTCTCTTTTCACACTCCCTCTCTCCTCTCTCTCCTTATACTCTTTTTTTCTCTTCTCATACTCCCCTTTTTTCCTGTTACTTCACCCTCTCTCCTCATTTGTCCCCCTTTCCTCATACTCCATCCTCTCATTATACTCTCCCCTATTTTCTGATACTTCTCCCTCTTTCCTCATACACATCACTGTCTACTTATACATATCTGTGTGTGTTTTATACTCCTTTCTATTTCTTCATTCTCATTCCTCTCTCTTCATATTCTTATCTGTTTCATCATACTGCTTGTGTGTCCTCATATACTCAAGCACTTATAAATTCAATCAGTATTGATGCAGTGAAGTAGGGCTTAGCAGATGAAGTGCTTAATTTTTTTTATAATTTTATATATATTTTATTACAGATTCTATTTATCAACACTAAAAGAAATTCATCATGCCTTCAAAAAGTGAAAAGAGGAAACAACGTAATAAAGGTTATTCATCCACAAGATTTACCTGAACAACAATGTGTGAACAAAAAGAAATAAAGTTCTGGTGAAGAACAAAGATTTTCTTGTTAAAAATACAAATTGTGTATCTGCAACAAAAAATAAAAGCAAGAGAAAAGAGAGCAACCATGGGAATTCATCTTGTAAAAAAACAGTGTATAGTAAAAGGAGGAAGAATCAGTTTCAGGAAATTAGAAAAAGAATGTTTTGTAATAGAGTTTTGTCGAATTTGATCAAAGAAGTTAAGAAATGTAAAAAAAACAGCATTTTATAAGAAGAAGAAACGTATAGAAAATGTAGTTGAGAAAGCTTTGGAATTGAAAAGAAAATTGTTTGTTTTAGTAATCAATAGAATTCAATCACTATTTAATGAAGGCCAAAAGTAAGTGGAGAAGAGTAATTAACAGAAGTAATTTTTCTGAGGTTTTTTGGGTGAATGGAGACATAGTTCAAGTTCTAAGCCTTTTTTTAATGAAGAGAGTTATCGTCAGAGTAATTATTTGTTGGTTGCAGTTGACACTAGTGGTTGTCCTTATGAGGTTAGAAATGGTTGTCCGATTGAAAAAGAGAAAATTGTTCCTAGAAATGCAGAAGAGGTGTTAGCTGATGAAGTTTTAGGGAGACGTCCTAAAGCTCCAGTGTACACTTGGAATTGCAGTAGTATTTATAGTGTGCAGCAGGAATCTATTGATTTTTTACACAATTTCTTACGTAACTATACTAAGAAAAGTGTTAAACAAAAGATTAGGATGTTGCAAGGACTAGACCCTTGTAGAGTGAGAGAAAATACTGGTTTGCAAGGCCATTCTCTGGCGTGTCTTTCCAAAAAAGTATGTTGAAGTGTTTTTCACAATTTCAGGATGTTAGCAGGACATCATACTGAAATGAGGAAATTAGTCAGAAGATTGGATTATGCAAAAAGTCCAGCACTAATGTTAAAAAAGTTGAACAGGGCTCTTTTGCCTGGATCTGTATCAGATGTAATTAACGTTTTTGATGAAATTCAGGTTAGTTACTTTGGTCCTGAGGAAGACAGTGCAGAAATTGATACATTAATAGAAGTAAATGTAGAAGAGAATCTATAACATTGTAGTACAGGGAATTGTGAGCAGGAAATTGCAAAGTTTAAGGTGATTTCAGGTGAAAGGCCAAATTATTCTTGTATTTGTTGTCGACCAACTCATTATAAAATCAAACCAGGACTGTTGATGTGTACTTAAAAAGAATTGTTTTGATTTGAGTTCTGATCAGCGTATTTGTAAATATTGTTATAACAAATTAGATGAGAACAAAATGCCTGCTAGAGCTGTGCATAATAATCTTTGAGTTAGTAAATATTCCTTCTGAACTGATGGATTTAAATACTTATGAGTCTATTCTTATCCAATGTGTGCATCCATTTCATGCTATTGTTTGTATGGAGCCTAAAACAGGAAAATTGCCTCCTTCAGATATACAGAGAGGATGAAAGGGAAGAGTTGTATATTTGCCTCTAGATTTAAAGAAAAATATTGAAACAACTGGTGTAGAAAATGTAGAAGATGAACCTTTAGTTATTCTTGTTAATGTCGTTCCTACTAAGAGTAAGATAATCTGGCAAGAATTATTGAATTTTAGGAAATTGAAAAGGGCAACGTTGTATCTGGTAAAAAATAATCAATATTATAAAAATGTGTATGTGAGAGAAGAAGAAATAACTGTAGAAGAAGATAGTGACTTGCCATCAGGACAAATTGAAAAAGTGGATGTGTCCAGAACTGAAGAAATCTACGAGCATTACAGTGTTCATCCACTTCATTCCACAGAAGTGATAGGGAATACTATTGAGATATTCTAAATTAAAGTAGCAAAGGGAAGTCCCATTAGTGTATGGGAAAAAAGCTTGGAAGCTCGTTGTTTCCCTAGTTGTTTCCCAAAGGAAAAGGAAGACGATATGATGACCGACCTGTGCAGATTCCTGCATCTGAATACCGGTCTTCAAGATAGTATGCAGAAGATCCAAGATTTCGACAATGTATTCCGTATTTGTTTCATCTTATGTTTGAGAGTGATTTGTCTGTACTTTCTAATGCAGTAAACCATATATTGAAAACAGGTGTACATCTGCAAAATGTTTCGGCAAAGGAATTTATGGATAAAGTACTGCAGAAAGATAATGTTTTGGAAACTCAGCTGATTAATCTCAAGGCATGTATGCGTGGTACTTATGAGTAGTGGTACCGTCGTCATGGAAAACTTAAATGTATGCTAAGGAACTTAGGAATTCCTACATGGTGCCTTACTCTAAGCTGTGCTGAATATGCTTGGGATGATTTACTTTAATTTCTTCGAGAGGCAAATCCAAATATACTAAATATTGAATACAAGACTCCTGGAGAATTGTGCTCTTGGATCCAGTTAATGTATGCAGGTATTTCAATCATAGATTTGAAGCTATGATGTCTTTTATCACCAATAAAAAAAATCCTCCTCTTGGAGAGGTTCTGGATTTCTATTGGAAAAAGGAGTATCAAGCGAGAGGTGCTCCTCACATACATATGCTAATATGGATCGAAGATGCTCCCAAATTTGGAACAGACTCAGATGATACTGTGTTGTCTTTTATTGAAGAATATGCTACATGTGATATACCAAAAAGTACACTAGATAAGGACTTAAGACAACAAGTCTTATGATTCCAAAACCATCGTTGTGGTAAATACTGTCGTCGAAAGTACAAATCTAAGGACAATTTCTACAACAAATGTCGTTTTGGATTTCCACGTCCTGTAACATCAAAAGGAAGAGTGAACAGTTTTATGTCATCTTTGCGACATACTATCACAAGAAAGTCTCCAAAAACTACCTACAACTTAAGAAGAAATGAAGAGTCAAAATACGTAAATGACTACAACCCAGTCATTCCGCCATGTGGAATGCTGATATGGATATTCGAAATGTTGCGGACAATTCCATTGCTGTTGCTCGATATGTAACATCCTACATAACCAAATTAGAAAAGACAGAATTGAAGGAAATGTTGGAAGAGATTTCCCACAAGAAGAGTCTCAGTAAGAAATTATATGATTACAGTTTGAAGATGTTATCTTATCGAGAAATTGGAGCGCATGAATGTTCGGATCGCTTATCATCTGTAAGTCTATCCTCCAAATCAAGAAGATTCATTTAGGTGAGTCTAGGTCTTGCTGCAACACAAAATCAAGTACTTAAATCTGTACAAGAAATTGAATATTTATCTGAAAAAAGCCAGAAAGTACAGATATTGCGAAAACAAATATGTTGGATACATATTATCCAAATATAAGTCATCATCTAGAGAACATGTGCAGCAGAACTATATTTTTAAACGGAATATTACAGAAAACATCAATAATGGTATATATGCCATGATTGGTTCTGAGTTGCGAAACTCCTTACAAAAGGGAATTTTACTATTTAGCTCTTTTGCAACTTTTCAAGCCGTGGCGTTCAGAATTGGAATTACTTGGAGATTTTGAGAGCTATGAAGATTCGTTCAATGCAAGTAAAGATACTATAGAATGTCCTGTTTTTGCTAATTATGTGAAAATGTTGATCGACGAAATTGAGCAAGAAGCTACAATTGCAGCTGAGATTGCTAGAGACAATTCTCAAGACAGTCAAACATTTGCTCCGTTGAGTCAGGATCCACTAGGAAAAACAATTGTTCAAAATTAAGTAGCAACTACTATGGAAGAGGTGGAAACAGCAATGTATCAAGCTCAAGAAGATGTAACAAACTTAGGAAACTTGGAAGAACAAATACATGTTGAGCAGAAACAAATATATGAGCAAGTGAGAAAACAGATAAACCATGGATTACTTCATGAAAAGAAAGAGTGTTCTTGCTCATCATTTCAACTTATCCGAATGTACGTGAGTGGACAAGCTGGAACAGGCAAAAGTTTTTTATTTAAAGTAATCACAACGTTTTTACAGAAAACAACTGAGTCGCATTTGTCTTGTGTTGTCACTGCTCCAACTGGATTGGTAGCACACAATATTAAAGGAATTACTTTACATCGTTTATTAATGCTACCAGTAGAGCAGGAACACCAATTGGAATACCACAAACTATCTGGAGAAGTTTGTTGTGAAGTTTCAAGAGTTTTGAATAAAATGAAACTTCTCATTATTGATGAGGGAAGCACGGTATCAAACTTAATGCTTGCCTTTGTGCATTTAAGAATGCAGCAAATTCTTAAAAGAGAGTGTGACATATTATTTGGAGGAAAACATGTAATCGTTTTTGGAGATCTACTACAACTTACTCCTGTAAAAGGACAACCAGTGTTTAAAACACTGGCGCATGAAGATACCAGAAAGTCTTCTGGGAGCATTGGAAATGTTAATATTTGGTCATATTTTGAGTATAAGGAACTTATTACAAATATGCGACAGGCAAATTATGCTGATTATGGAACTATTCTTCAAGATATAAGAATTGGAAAAGTGACTATACATGACAAAGAAGCTTTACAGAGACGATTACTTTCCAATTTGTTTCCAAATGAAAATATTGTTCCTGAGAAAATATATATGAGAATTGCAGAAAATAAATCTGTAATCTGCGTAATGCCAACACTGCGTGAAAGTTCTATATTCAATGAAGAAATTTTAAAGTTAGAAAATGAAGACATTATAAAATTGGAAGCCATTGATGAAATAGAACATGAAGGAATCATTATTATTTTGACTGAAAAGTTGAAGAGGAAATTGGATTCTTTAGAGAAATCGATAGGTAAAACTGCTGCTTTAGAAAAGAATTTATATGCATGTGTAAACTGTAGGGTAATTTTACGACGTAATTTGAATGTGGAAAAAGGTTTAGTAAATGGAGCAATGGGTAAAATTGTTGATTTTGTTAATTATGTAAATAGAGATGGTATTGACTTTTTGAAAACCAAATTTGATGAAATTGCATAAGTACAACAATGTAGTCGTTGTTCAGCTCCTTTTTTGATTGTAAAAGATTTGTATGTACACAGTAAACAGTTTCCTATTTCTTTGGTGTATGCAGTGACCATTCATAAATCTCAAGATTTAAGTGTAGATAGTGCTTTAGTGAATATTGGAAATACCGTGTTTAAAGAGGGTATGGTATATGTTGCTTTGTCTTGAGTGAGAACTTTATCTGGATTGTACTTGATTGATTTTGATGAGACAAAGATTAATGCAGATGCAAATTGTGTGAAAGAGTATAATAGGTTAAGAAGAGAATATGCACCCAATTTAGGTCAATATCTAGTATTTGAAAAGCGTGTGGTAGGTAGAAAAAGAAGATTTGAGAATATCTGTAGTGAAGCTGTAGAGAAAGAAAAAAAACAAGTTGAAGTTGTGATTGGAAGCAAAAAGAAAAAGGACAGTGTTGAAAAGAATGTTGGTTAGCAGTTTGAAAATAGTTCTGATGTCAACTGCTATGCTAATGTAGTTGTTAATGTTGTTTTTTTTCTTGAAAGTTTGCAACAGCAAATTGTTGAAAATCGGGAAGAAAGATTCTGTTCGTTGTTGTATTCTGTTTGTGAGAAATGTAGTAGTGATAAAAGTAAAATACAAAGTGTTTCTGATATTCAAAATGTTTTGGACATATGTGCTGGTTCTACTCAATTTGCGCAGAATAATCAGCAAGATTGTCAGGAATTTCTAAAGTATATGCTTGTTGTTTTGGAAGATGAAGGTATAGATATTGAAAACCTTTTTGGCCTTTCTTATAAATGGCAACATGACGGTGAAAATTGTTTGTTTACATGTAGCACTAACATAGATACTGAAAGATTCATATATTTGACTTTACCTGACTGTGAATCAGTGTCTTTTAACAATCTAGTTAGAGGAGCTAGTCAAAACATGGAGTGTAGCCAATGTAAATCAGAAATGTCATCAACATTATGTATACAAAGATATGGACAGTATGTAATTTTAATGCTGCAACGTTGTAGAGCTGATTGAAGAAAATTGGAAACTTTATTAAAAAATTTGGTAGCTACTCAAGTATCAATATCAGGAAGAACTTTTGTGGCTGTTGCAATTATTTTTCATGATGCACCTTCTACAACACCTGGACATTACACTGTTTATTTAAAATGTCTGAAAGGTTGGATGCATTGTAATGTTTTTAAACAATGTTTGCCTAAAGAGTTACCAAATTCCTACCTTATATTTTTGAAGCCAAAGGTTTAGGAACACAATTTGGCCTTTCAGGATTACTGCTATTAGGGTAGGTTGGTCTGGTGTTGTAGAGTACTTTGTAAGTGAGGGTGAGGAGCTTGAAGGTTATCCTCTTGTCAACGTGGAGCCAGTGTAGGTCTCTCAGGTGGTGGGCGATGTGAATGCGGCAGGGGACATTGATGATCAGTCGAGCGGAGGTGTTTTGGATTCATTGTAGTCATTGTAGGTGTTTGTCCGAGTTAAGATTTAGAGAGTTGATCATTATGCAGTTATCAACGTCTTTCGGTGCTATGTTGCTCCTTGGTGAGGGAGAAGATGAGTTGGGTGTTGTTGTCTTAGCAGATAATGTTCAGGTTGTGATGGCGGGCCACTTGTGTGAGGGAGCCATGTAGATGTTGAATAGCTTCAAGTTGAGGGATGAGCCCTGGGAGACATTGCAAATGATGTTAGTGGTTTTGGATCAGAAAGGTGGAAGACGGATGCTAAGGATCAGTATTGAAGAACTTCTGAACTAAAAATTGGAGATATACTATTTGGCCATGAGGAAAAGTATATAAAACCATTAAGGACTATTTTTTGTATATTTTGTCAGCATATATTTATAAATACCTTTATTTGCAGTGTATGAAAATTAAAGATAGTGTTTTGTTATTTTAAGATTGTTCGAGATATCTCATAGTTACATAAGAAATTGCTATTAGAAAAAAAACATTTAACATGTGTTTTATTTCTATTTTTTAGATTGTAATTGAGAATGTTGAATGTTTTTTTCAGATAATCTTATTGATTGTTTTTTTTTGCCCGCTGTTATGTGATGAGTACTATTGAAGTCACTGTTTCTAGTGAAATTCAATATATTGTGAGAACAGCAAAAAAGGCAAATGAAATGCTTCAAAAATTATTTTGTGTTGTAAAAGATATATTGTAAATATATTTGTGTTTGTCTTCCACAGATGTTAATTTTATAATATATATATATTTTTTTTTATTACTTATTATGTTTAAGGTAAGTATAAGTAACTGTCAAAAATGGTGGATGGAATGTACATCTACAGAGCTGAAGTAACAAAACATGGATGGAGTACATAAGTGTGTAAAGATGGTTTGTATCTTTTGAAGACATTTGTAATATGTATATATATATGGTATATATACCAGTATTCTTTGCAGTTTACTACAACACATCTACTAGTTTGGAATAGGTAAATGAATAGATATATAGTACTTTTTTTAGTACTGCATTTTATTATAACAACCTGAGTTTTTTCTTATAGTGATATGGAGTGACTGGTTTGAAAATTTAAGAACATTTAAAAAATGAACATTCATATAAATATTTAGAACATTCGAATGTTGGGAGCTCCATTGAAAACAATGGAGCGCTCGGGCTTATAATGGCTGGTATAAGCCTGGAGCTCCAACTTTCCAATCTTTCTTTGTTCACAGCTGTGGCTTTGAACAAAGGCTTCAGGGAATCTGAGGGGATTCCAATCCCCTCACGCTCCCATAAGGCTTTGTTCTTTTTTGTTAGAAGATTCTGCCCTCTAGTGGCAGAATGTTCTAATAGCCTTATAGCCCTTCGCAGCTTGGCTATACCGGCTATTAATGTCCCTCTCCCTTGTTAAAGGCCCTCGCCTTCGGCGAGGGCCTTTAATGCTGGAGAGGGCCTTTAATAGCCGGTATAGCCCTCTACAGCAGGCTATAAGGCTATATTATATTTATATAATCTTATAAAGTAGTTTAGAATGGCATTTGTATAATATGTTTTAAAGGGCAAAATAGTTGATAAAGCTAGCTTTGTGATCTGTATTTGGAATAAAAGGATAAAATGAAGTGTTTATGTTTTTGTACAAGGACCTACAACATAAGAAATTCAGTATGGAAAATCAACAAAACAATTTGGAAGACGGTTTCGAAATTAGTCACAGTGTCATAGAGGACATGAACATACCTTTTACAAGTAGCGAGAATGAAGAGGAAGAAATGAATGCTGCAGATATCAGCTGTGATATCCTAGACGAAACATTGGATGCTGATTTTGTGGAAGCATTAGATGACATCGAGTATGATCATATGACTTTTGAAATTGATAACCAGGAAAATGAAATACCTGATAGAATTATTTTAGAAGCTCTATTAAATTATGAGATTATGAGATTTTTCAAGAATAAATCTATTATTACATAATAATAATGGTTTGAGACACTCTTCTTGCAGAATTGTTATCATTCAACTAGTACTCAAGTACTCATGGTGCAAAGTAGGCATTGGGGCATGGACTGCTTCAAACCCCTATAGACTATGCATGCACTCTTCTATGGACTGGCAAACTTGTCTTTTATAGGTTCTATTTCCCAGTCTATATCCTAACACTTCCAGCAAACTCTCTGCTGATTCAGTATTGTACTGAGCTATTCAGCAGAATGTCCTTTTTTATGCACTATAGTAAAAATGAAGCTCTTTTAAATTCAGTCAGACACTCTCCTTGCAGAACTGTAATTATTCAGTCAGTACCCAAGTAATCATGAAGCAAAGTAGGCCTTAGGCCATGGACTGTTTTAAACCCTCATAGACTATGCATGCAGTCTTCTATGTACCTGCAAACTTGTTTTTTATACCTTCAATTCTCCAGTCTGTATTATTAGACTTTCACCAATCACTCTCACTCTACTTTTCCAACATTGTAGTGAGCCATTCAGCAGTATTTCCTTATATATGTACTGTTGTAAAACTGAAGCTGTTATAAATTCAGTCAGGCTCTTTCTTAGCAGAACTGTAATCATCCACTCAGTACCTAAGTACTCATGCATTAAAATAGGCCTTAGGTCATAGATTGCTTCAAACTGTTATACACTTTGCATGCAGGTTTTTATGCACCGGTAAACATGTCTTTTATACCTTCAATTCCCTAGTCTGTATCTTTACATTTCTAGCAAACACTATCACACTACTGTTTCAGTATTATATTGAGCAAACAGCACTATGTGCTTATCTATACACTGTTCTAAAACAGAAGGTGCTATGTATTCAGCTAGACAATCTCTTTGTAGAAGTGTAAGCATTCAGTCAGTTTCCAAGTAGTCATGCACCATAGTAGGCCTTAGGGCATGGACTGCTTCAAATCCCTATAGACTATGCATTCACTGTTCTATACGCCAGCAAACTTGCCTTTTATACCTTCAATTGCCCCGTCTGTTGTAGTGTAGTTCCTATTTTCCCAATAGGCCCTGCGCATTGGAATAGCATAAACAGCAGTATGGACGTAGAAGTGCGGATCTTCCAGGTCTCCACTGACTATGCTAAACTTAATTGGGTTTGTTACCAACTAGCTCAGAGGTCACTGGAAACTTTCTTGACTGAATAGGAAGTGATCAGCTTCCCTGGTACAAGAAGGGATTCAGTTTTCCAACAACCGCATAAAAATGACAACTTTGCTCCTTAGAATAAGAGTCAATCACTAGAGTCGTGTGAAACAATAGACAGTTATTTCACTCAGTAAGTTTTGTGCAGATTACTTTCACCAATATGCAGAGAATAGAGAGACGGGCGTTTTCAATAAAAAGGTATTATTTATTGAACAGTCTTTCTTTTCATACAAGAGAAATGAATTGCCACAATTGCAAGACTAGTTATTATAAAAAGTGCGTACAGTAAAATGAGGATTGCGAAATAATACTGTAAAAGCATTGATATGGTTTCTTAGCCATGCAATGGTTAAAATGAATAAAACATATATACATTCATATATACATTAGGCGAACGTACTCAACTGGTGCCTCTAACTACACCTACCCCAGTGTACCTAACCTAAGCCTAATACTTGGGAGGGAGTAAGTAAGTAGCTTTAAGTTAAGTTGGTTTTGCCAAGGTTTGCTTCAAGAATTCTCTCTAAGGGTTTAGTCAACACCATACCTCTGGAATAGAATGTTGGAGGTCTTGTATCTCCTTCCAGGACTCGATATCCCAGTCACTCGCAAGAGGGGGCTGGAAACGTCGGAGCTGGATTTTCTCGGCAGGAGAAAAGACAGCGTCTCTCTCAGCGCGTCGAGGAAGAGGAGGGGCAGCGTCGGTGGGCAGCTTGCATCTGCTGGGCTCTGCAGGGGGACAGCTGTTCTGCTCTTATTTTCACCACACCATCATTCGCTGATGTCGTTGAGGCAGCTATAGCATCAGTATCAGCGTGGCAGCGTTTGCTTAAGGCAACGTTGGTAATATTTATACCTGAAAGGGGCCTTGTTTGACGTACGTTTTTGGACATAAGACGTCAATAAAGATGTCACTAGGAAGTGATCGTCTCTCAGTGCTCATTAGAGTTCTATTACTAATCAAAACATAGCAAGCCGGGCTTTTCCAGGTTGCTGAGTTTTTATCTTATTGAAGAACTCGGAGTGTAATCTAGGAATCTTAGATAGTGGCTTCTGCTGTGTCATTTGCTCGAATGAGCTGCAGAGAAAGCTGCAGAGGAAGAGATTCTGAAATGTGGCTCTGATCGTGTGAGGCCAGAGACGAGTTTCTGAATATTGCATTTGATCGGTTATGCCAATATAGGGGTACAAAGGGATTATAGCCGTATAGGGGCAGAAGGTCACAGTATTGATCTGGGTCCTAGATTAGAACGCGACACCCACTCCACGAATTTATGTCCATCAATTTACTAAAACTATAGCAAAAGATGCATGTGTAACATTACCCACCCCAAAATACATATATGCATTTGAAATGGCGTATCTGAAATACGTGGTAATTTTGTACTGTCATTCATAATTATAGCATATGTAATCTATGAACGATTTTGCGAAAAAATTACACATGAAATATCTCTTAATACAGAAAAGAAAGGCGAGATAATTTCATCACATATAAATGCATTTGTTATAAAATGTGCTAGAGGCTGATGTAAAGTTATTATGTCTCTAGATTTACCTAAAAATAGAAGCTTCTGTTCTTTATGAATAGGTCTACTTTAAGCAAAGAATTTCGTGCCAGAAAAGGAAAATATTTTTGAAAAGTGTTCAATTCAAAAAAAAAATTTTGTTGAACAGCAGTTTTTGTTGATCAAAACTGAAGGCCGAATTCAGAGTTCATGGGAACGCTGTGTGTCGGAATGCTTTTCTGAAGTTATTGTTTATGTTCAGGGGATAACATCATATCAGACAGGCTCTCAAAGAATTGGTCTACAAAATCAGGTGACAGTTCGACCAAGTTCGATAGTGCTGTAACTTGGCTGGTGTGAGAATGATTGCTATCATCAAAGTCTGGATCAGCAATGCTCACAGAAGGTCGTACCTGGGTGATGTTGCTTTTATTTCTCGCTCCACTGCCAGCACCTAGTCGTAATTTGCAAACAAAACAGGTGATGGACAGAATGTGGATCAATGTCACACATTCACCCCAGTCCAAAGATCTGGGCCCAAATCCATCGTTTTTTTGCACTCCACACCACCCTGGGTTAGACAATGGCGATATGCAAATCAGCTCTGACCCTGTGCCCCATGGGAACTGTCCAGTCGAACTACAAAAGCCATGTCCTTCCCAGAACGGAATCAAGCATTCGAGGACCGGACCGGTTTCGAGGTAACACCTCTCGTCAGCCCGGCTAGCTTGACTCCAGTGGTGTGGAGGGCCTGGGACCCACGTCTGAGCATCCCCAGCGCACTTATGGCGGAATTTGCAAACAAAACAGGTGATGGACAGAATGTGGATCAATGTCACACATTCACCCCAGTCCAAAGATCTGGGCCCAAATCCATCGTTTTTTTGCACTCCACACCACCCTGGGTTAGACAATGGCGATATGCAAATCAGCTCTGACCCCGTGCCCCATGGTAACAGTCCAGTCCGAACTACAAAAGCCATGAAGGACATGGCTTTTGTAGTTCGGACTGGACTGCTCCCATGGGGCACAGGGTCAGAGCTAATTTGCATATCGCCATTGTCTAACCCAGGGTGGTGTGGAGTGCAAAAAAACGATGGATTTGGGCCCAGATCTTTTGACTGGGTTGAATGTGTGACATTGATCCACATTCGGTCCATCACCTGTTTTGTTTGCAATTGCCGCCATAAGTGCGCTGGGGATGCTCAGACGTGGGTCCCAGGCACTCCACACCACTGGAGTCAAGCTAGCCGGGCTGATGAGAGGTGTTACCTCGAAACCGGTCCGGTCCTCGGATGCTTGATTCCGTTCTGGGAAGGACATGGCTTTTGTAGTTCGGACTGGACTGTTCCCATGGGGCACAGGGTCAGAGCTGATTTGCATATCGCCATTGTCTAACCTAGGGTGGTGTGGAGTGCAAAAAAACGATGGATTTGGGCCCAGATCTTTTGACTGGGTTGAATGTGTGACATTGATCCACATTCGGTCCATCACCTGTTTTGTTTGTAATTGCCGCCATAAGTGCACTGGGGATGCTCAGACGTGGGTCCCAGGCACTCCACACCACTGGAGTCAAGCTAGCCGGGCTGATGAGAGGTGTTACCTCGAAACGGGTCCGGTCCTCGGATGCTTGATTCCGTTCTGGGAAGGACATGGCTTTTGTAGTTCGGACTGGACTGTTCCCATGGGGCACAGGGTCAGAGCTGATTTGCATATCGCCATTGTCTAACCCAGGGTGGTGTGGAGTGCAAAAAAACGATGGATATGGGCCCAGATCTTTTGACTGGGTTGAATGTGTGACATTGATCCACATTCGGTCCATCACCTGTTTTGTTTGCAATTACCGGCTAGTCGTAGCACAGGAGTCTCAACGAATGCCGTCATCAGGATTGGTAGCCGCTGGGGACAACACAATGCGTGAGCCGTTATAGGACTTAGCAAAGTATCGATATCCATTGGTACTGCTGATGGAAGTGCAAGACAGATGTCCAACACGCACTCATCTCCGCAAAACATACATCGAAGCACAGGTAAGATGCAGGTCTGCCATATCGGTCTGAATGAAAGAAACCAGGTCATGTTTAGATCTCTCAACCTGGCCAATCCAAGGACTCTAGTTATGCGGTCCCGGTAGCGTATTGCTAGGATCGTTTCTTCCATCCTTGTCGGAGTCATGTCTGAGTTTTGGCTTGCCATATCGGAGCAGGAGGGTCAAAAATAAAATCCCTGCAACAAGTCCCAAAAATAGGGGTATGCCGCCAAAGACTGAATGGACAAAATTAGGAATGATTCCTAGAATTGCTTGAAATGGTGTTAGCAGTCCCGTAAAAATCGTCTTAAATATGCCTGGTATCCCTGTGGCACTAGACATGTTAAGGAGTTGGCTAAATATTTCTGTGAAATGCACGGGGCAATTTTTGATAAAAGGTCATGTATCTCCGTAGCCGTCCTTGCAACTAGGAGATCATACGTCTCTTTTGATGACGTAATGGGCACTGTTGTCTGCAAAAGCACAGACTTCATTCTGCTTAAAGTATCAATTCGTATAGAAGAGAAATTCAGACGAGGCCATAAGGGAGTCTCAGTGTCTCCAGGGCCGTTTGGAAACAATGCTTGCATACAGCATTTGACCATGGATGTTACGCTTATGAGATAAGCTTTTCCTGGCAAAAGGCCACAACATCTGTGATCCGTTATTAGAATGTAACTCCCATTTGCGAGTTGCATAAAGAAAGGCTCAATCTGCGTTGCAGGTGTGACATGCTGGTGGCATGAAAGGTTGTTCGAATTACCTTCACAGGCCCGTGTAAATTAATACCCTGGCACAAAAGTATACCGCTTAGTGAATGTTTACAATTTTCACCACTAAGAAATACATTTTTGTTGCTATCACTATAGCATGTGTGTGTATAGTAATTCCCATGCTGACTTAATGTATCCTTTACCCAATTGTTCATACTGGCCAGTAGGTATGTATTCAAGGCATTTTTTAAATTGGAAAGTTGTTTTCAGAATTGTGATAATCCCGTGTACTATCCATTCAATGACAGGACTTTCTGACATTGTCAAAGGTAATCTCTCAAGTTTTTCGATGCTCAGGATTGTATAGTCTGCTCCTTTCTGTGCCAAGCTGATTTGTTTATCAGTAAGGTTAAAGATGGAAAACAATGACGTTGTGTTGATTAAACGCCATGACACATAGCCTGAACGAAGATTTTGCAGTGTCCAGCCTAACTGTACAATAGAACGCAATTGTGACTGGCCATGCTGTAACATTACCAAGTCTTTGTCTATTATATCTATGGCAGATGATACAATATTGTCCAACGAATATATTCTGGAGGACAGAGTCATTAACCCATTGTCCACTACAGAAAGTGATTTTTCCAAATGAATACGATCAATTTCTCATATTTTTTCAGCTGTTTCAATTTGTGTGACTTTCCAAGCCTCGTTGTATGCAGCATAGATGCTGGCCGCTCTGAAGCGTTTTTGACGCTGTTTGCGTGGTCCCATAATAAAATCGCGCAAATCAGCACCATCTTTAAGTAAAGATAAGTGTTGCTTAATTTCAGCCAGTGTGGATGATTCTAGCCATTCAAGGCACAGCTTCCCTACACTGTATGTTGTTACTATCCCTGGATGTTGTCTCTGGGAGTATCTAGGGTCTTGTCTGGTCATTGTTAACCCCTGTGTTTTATTCAGGAATCTATCTTGACAGTTGTTTGTGCCAGTAGGCCAGATTAACCACTTTTTCCAATCAGGATGTGTTCTGTTTAGATGTAAAATTTTAGCTACGTCTATCTCAATATCTGTTGTTGCATTATCAGGTATTGGCTTTGGAATAGCCGGTTTGTTAAGATTTTCGATCTTAGCTAGGCCAAGACAGGTTGTTTTGTTGAATTGTTTCATTTAAGAACAATATTTGCTCTGGGATCATGCAGGCTCGAAATAGTGCTTCTAGGCCTTGCACCTGCCAATCTTTCGTACCCCAGATTGTTTTTGTTTCAATGTTATTTTTCCAATAATCAAAACCAAATGTCATAATTTTTTCATAAAATGCTTCTGAATATATCAATTTAGTATTTGTCAGCATTGTTTTCAACCCTATTTTATCTAACAGTTTATAATAAAACGTTTCTGCATCACTGGTGTTAAACCCTGAGAAGTACTGGAATTTCTCATAGAATGTTTTAGAACCGCTTTTAGGTGGTGTAGCACAATGTTCCCATTGGTTATAATTAAAAACATTTCTAGGCTGTGCAGATTTATGCAAGTAATTATCACCATAGTGTGTGTAGCAGAACATCTGTTCATAACTAGACAAACCTTGTTAATAATCATGATCTGTGAATCTAGCTGACATTACTAAATCAGACATCATATTATTAATACTTTCAAAGTCCCAATCATCAGAGAATGTACTAGGTTTGACAAAGTCACTTAATGAAACCTTGAATTGATGAGGATCCTTCAGGATTTCGACCGGACCATATATTTCATAGTCAGTTTTCTCCCATACTACCCCACCGGGTATTGGAATGGCTGTGACATTTACTGTTGACAGTTCTCTTTTCTTCATGTGGGATGATCTGTGTGGTTGGAGGACTAAGTTGATGTTCTGACTTGCTGTGTCCATTGCACTATATTTTCCCTCGATGAATTTTCCCAAACAAAGTACCATGATGAGCCAAAGCAGGAGGAAAAATACACCTAGTCCAAACCAGAACTCTAACCATGGAGAAATAAGGTAAATTTCCTTGAGTTGATGAAAGAGTTCTCTTGTTTTTTCTTTAAAAGTCTTTTTTGTTTCTGGCATTACTTCGGGGTTGCTTTGATCCTCAGAAAAGTTATCGAAGTTGATGAAGTAGCCAGAGGCAGTTCTGTCAATTGTTGGAATTGTTCTATCAATTTGTCTTTCGATAGCACATTCTGATGCCACATCATTGTAGACTGGTGTTTCTTGACGAACTGTTTCAATCTGTGTCTCAAGAGGCACGAGTTCCATGGCATTATTGCATAGTCCCTCTCTCTGCAATGGAGGATGATCGAATGTGATTAGTTTTTCAGTTTGAACCTCTTGGATTGTTGCAAGTTTGGGTATTCTGTTGTTTATCGGGAGTCCACTGGCCTACTGTTGATTATAAGCCACATGCTTGTGGTTTTACCAGGACGATTGATACAACTCTGTTCTCCTTTTTACAAGCAAGGGGCGGTAGTACTACTGATCTTGTTCCGTTGATTGCTAAGACAGGTACTGCTTTTCTGTAAGAAGGCACAAAAATTGCTTCTTTACCGCTATTTTTTCTCTGACTAGATCCCCAATCTTTGGAACCCAGACAGGCCTTGCTGGGGCTGGTGGTGCCTCATCAGTGGTAGCTGGCTGTTGCTTTAACTTTATGTTGCTTAAGGATTTTCTTGTTTCATTCAAGTCCTGTAAAACAGCCAAACGATCTTTGATGTCAAAGTCTGTTTTCTTATCTTCTACCACTGATACCTGACTATCTAAGTCCTGAATTTGCATTCTAGTTCCGAACAATAGTTCGTATGGGCTGAAACCTTTTAGAGAATTTCTTGGCAAGTTGTTTAGACTTAACTGGACACTTATTAAATGTTTGACCCACCCAGCACCTGAACCTAATACCTTCGCTGTTATAGATTGCTTTATGTCCTGGGTTTTTCTTTCTACCACACTGTTCCCTTCGGGGTGTGATGGACAAGAATACCGCAAGCCAACACCCATGCTGGCCATGGCCTCCTTATAAGCTCGAGAGCTAAAAGCAGGACCCTGATCAGAATGGAACATGACAATTGCGTATGTGCCGATAAAGACTTGCAGATCTTTTATAACCGTTCTGGCGTCAGCCGAGCGCTGGGGCCACATTTTTTAAGTGTGTTTTGCCTTGATGATATACAATGGGACGCGTTTCTCTTGTTTGATTGCGCAGATAGATCACCTTATGCTTTCTATTAGGGTTTCTGACACTACACTAGCCGGTTCTCCACTGCGATCTCTGTTGCAGTCTTCACAGTTTTTTGCAAAATCATGAATTCCTTCACTCATTTCCGGCCACCAGTACTCTGATTGCAATTCTCTCAGAGAGTCCCTGATTGTTTGGTGTCTCAGACCCAACCCCATATGCGCCTCCTGTAATAGGAAACCTCTCCTGTTCATGTTTGGAATTACCCTATCCCCCACACCAGGGATTCGAGCAAAAGGAACGGAGTTTGCATCGATTACGTATGCATAATTGAGTGGATATTTCACGGGTAGTACTGCACAGTCGCCTTTTACGGACGTTTTGACTGCCAGCATGGTTTCCCCCTCTATGTATTTTTTTGAATGCTTTTTTGTGGCTACCGAAGCCAGTTTAGTTGCTTCCGCTGTGGCTGTATTAGCCAATGAATTCCCTGCAACGTGAACGCCATCACGTTGATGACTCAGAGTGTGTATCACGTGAGAATTTTGTAGTTCTTTCTGTAAAAGAGCTACCTGTTTCCAACACATTTTATGCTTGATTGTGGCACCTGTGTCATCTTTGTAATCATTTTCAATCCAGCTCTGCAACTTATTATTGTAAGAGTTGAGGCAAAAATGACAATCGCACATGATTAGTGTCGGGAATTCACGTTCTGCATTTTCAAGCGCCATCTTTAAAGATCTGATTTCAGCTCGCTGAGCCGAACAGTACCTCACTGTTTCAGTTTTTGTTATTTTCGGTCTGAATTTACCGCACAGCCAACGACCTTTAACAATCGCGCAGGCTGCATCGTAGGATTTGTTCTCTACGTTAAAATGCTGTACAAATCTATCTGTACTGTGGGAGAGGCAGAAGTTCGATTGGCAGAGGATATTCTTCTTCATATTCTAAATCATTCAGTTTTTCGAATTGCGGGGCGAAATAGTATTTCACATCTTCTGCTCCAAGAGAATCTACACACTTTATCCATTTCGGATCCAGTGACACTGTAGGCAGGTTTACTGGGTTGAATAGCGCCTCGAAGGCGGATTCCGCTGTGAGGATATTGATCCTTCTGCCATGTGCTAGTTCTCGTTCATTAGCTAATGCAGTTTCTACTGATTTCACAGTATTTTCTGTTGGACTGAATGTTTTTTCTGCTTGTGTGTACAAGTGAGATTTAATTGAAATTGGTACCTTTTCTCCCTCCTTAGAGGTCAGGTACGTGAATCGGCATCTTCCTGGGATGACTCAGATTACAAGATTGAGTGTGTTGTCACGTGTATCTAATTTTGTTTTTGCTAACATGTCTGTTTGCAGTGATCTCAAAATTTCTGTATGTTTTTGAGTCCAGTTGATTTGTTTAAAATCAGGTTTAATTAGTTTGTAGAGAGGTTTAACCCTCTCTGCGTAATTTAGAATGTAAGTTCTTCCGAAATTCAGAAAGCCTAAAATCGAATGTAAGTTCTACAGCGTTTTTGGTGCTTGGAGTACAGCGCACCTCTCTAAGAAGTTGTCCGCTAGGCTTTTTCCTTCACTTGACAATTCGTATCCTAAAAGAAATACTGTCAGATGGGCAATTCGAGACTTTTTAAAGTTGAATTTGTAACCCTCTGCTGCGAACCCAAGTATAATGGTGTTCACTCTTTTCAAGTGAGTCTCCAAGTCGTCGTCTGTGAAATAGATATCATCTACGTAAGATAATGCCTCATCATCATATATTTGTAGTAACTCTGTTACTCTGGCTGAGAATAGTCCTGGGCTGTTCTTGAATCCCTGTGGGAGCCTACAGAAGTTTTTATGTGACCCCATTACTGAGAAAGCGGTCAAGTATCTGCTTTCTGGTGCAATGTTTTGACAAAAGAAACCATTAGATATGTCTAATGTCGTTTTATATTTTTTCCTAACTATGTTATTTATTAGTGCAGCACTATGCGAATTTTGTACTGCAAATATTTTGCAACATGCATTAAGGTGTCTGTAATCCAAAACTAGATGACATGAATTGTCTGGCTTGGAGACAGGAAACAAAGGATTGTTCATTTGAGATGTGCATGTTTCAATCACCCCCTGGTATTCAAGTTGATCTAAAATCTCCCTGACTTGTTTTTTAGCTTCTTGCTTAATGGGATACTGCCTTTGTGCAGTTGGTTGACTTTTTAACTGGATTTTGTGAGGAGGAGAGTCCTCATCCCATCCTACATGATTTTTATATAATGCTGGTGCCTGGGCTACTGCCCATTTCCTTGCATAAGTATATTTTTTGTGAATCGGAATGTGATTCGAGAAGGCAGGCATAATCATTTCTTCGCCATGAGGGCCCTCCCTGTCAAACTCTGGGGGCCAACCTTTTTCAGCTAACAGAATATCATAGCCTTATGAGAGTTTATCCCAAAATAGACCCCTTATTTTCCTAGTCTTATCACCCTCTATACGCAATGTTATTTTGTATATCCTATGGGGCTCGCTAACTCTGGTGTCAGCAGTTTCAACCTGAATGTATTAATTCGTGTCCACTGTCTCCAGATGACTCATCAGGATGTTGCGGGCTATACTGATTTCTGCTGCACTGTCTAGCATTGTCTGTGCCCACTCCCCGTTTTTCAACTGTGTCCTCAGTATTCTCTGCATGTTCGATTACTCTAATACTGGCTACCTTCTTTTTGGGAAATTGAGATTTTTTACTCTGAGCAGGTTCCTTGTCTTTGGACTTGGTGTGCTCTCCTGGGTCTGACCTTCCTCTTCTTTCCGATTTCTGCAAAAAAGATTGAGAGGGACGTGTATCAATACTTTGATATCTATCAGGCTTCTTCAGATTATCCCTATTTCTAAGGTTAAATCTTTTCTCAGAGGGCTCCCTCTGGGGAGACTGGTGTTCTCGAGTCGGAGTTCTTTCCCTCCGTCGAGGAGACCTTCCTCTGGACTGGAAAACTTTTTCCTTGGGGGTGGATTGTTTATTTCCATCCCAGCTCTTTTTAGGAGTGTTTGAATTATTTTTAATAAATATTTTTTCAGGATTTTCGAGCAGTTGGGGCTTTACTGGTTTTCTACCCAAGCTGTCTCTACCTTATTCTTCATAACATTTTTCTATAATTCTGGCAAGCTCAATTAGTTGATCTGTTATATCTGTTTCCTTCAACTTCTGGCGGATTGCCACAGATGCTGCTTCTCCTTTAATGTTGACTAATAATATAGCCGAGACCTGCTTGAAGTCTTTCAGTAATTTCATACCAAGAGTTAAAGCAGGTTCTGGTCCGTATTCATTTTGAATCTGTTTTAGCCATAGATGGAACACCATGTGTTTTTGTGTAAATGGAACCAAAGACTGTACCCCAAGTGTCACAGTCCTCCACGTGTGGTGCGACCCCCATAGGAAGGCAGATGGTCAGGATCCTGTGTTTCTCAATACGGGTAGTATTATGAAATACTGCCTCTATTTGAGTGATTTTCTGCGCTAACCAGAAAGGAATTTGTTCCCGTTTTATGGGTGTTTTACCAAGACATGACTGTATGTTCTGTGGTGTAATTTTAATGGTGTTCCCCTGATGAGGGTCAGCTGTGGTACATTAACAGCTGATTGGACTGTAGAAGTCCGCATTACATATTGGACTAATTGCCTATGTATTTTAATTAATGTTTTTAGCTGTGTTAAAAGTTCTTCTCTAGGCATTTTTGCAATGTCCAGATGTGGTGTGTAGCTGGCTAGAACCGGCCACGTTGCTCCTGGTCTACCTAGTGGACCGAGCCTGGTAATATGATCATTGTGTTTTAGGGCGCCTTTAAACCAAAGCAGGTGCTCTTGGAATTTTAATGGGATTTCAGTCTCCTCGAAAGGAGCGTACTCTTCCGGTGGATCCCCTACTATGTAGTAGTGGAACTCGTGTGTTGAATACCTCTGTCTGCCGATATTCGTGTGCCTCTATCACAAAGACGACTGTGCCACCTTGTGTGGTCAGTCCATTTTCTATAAGTTTTAACGTTATAGATTTTCTTAAATGTGCCGGGATGTGCCGGGATGATTATTGCACCTGGTTCAGTAGTCCCGTCGGGACCCTGCTGAGTCGCATCTACTGCGGCATCAGTTCCTGTGGTTTTCTACTGACATTTTATAAATGCAGGTTTTGCAGAGCAGGTCTCCAAGGAGACAAAGATTAGGTGCACAATATTTTGAAGCACTGTATCCTTCAACGTTGAATAAACCAGAGCTTTACATAGGAATCTCTTCCTACTAAGGTCGGGCGGATTTTTACCTTTCACCCACTCCAGACGTCTATTGGAGTATTTACGGGAGAAAGGGGTCTGTGTGAAAAATGCACGACTGAGTTACTCTAACGTCTTGCCTAACCAAACGTTTGGGCGCCATGTAGTGTAGTTCCTATTTTTCCAATAGGCCCTGCGCATTGTAATAGCATAAACAGCAGTATGGACGTAGAAGTGCGGATCTTCCAGGTCTCCACTGACTATGCTAAACTTAATTGGGTTTGTTACCAAATAACTCAGAGGTCACTGGAAACTTTCTTGACTGAATAGGAAGTGATCAGCTTCCCTGGTACCGACAAGAAGGGATTCAGTTTTCCAACAACCGGATAAACATGACAACTTTGCTCCTTAGAATAAGAGTCAATCTCTAGAGTCGTGTGAAACAATAGACAGTTATTTTACTCAGTCAGTTTTGTGCAGATTACTTTCACCAATATGCAGAGAATAGAGAGACGGGCGTTTTCAATAAAAAGGTATTATTTATTGAACAGTCTTTCTTCTCATACAAGAGAAATGAATTGCCACAATTGCAAGACTAGTTATTATAAAAAGTGCGTACAGTAAAATGAGGATTGCGAAATAATACTGTAAAATGAATAAAACATATATACATTCATATATACATTAGGCTAACGTACTCAACTGGTGCTTCTAACTACGCCTACCCCAGTGTACCTGACCTAAGCCTAATACTTGTGAGGGAGTAAGTAAGTAGCTTTAAGTTAAGTTGGTTTTGCCAAGGTTTGCTTCAAGAATTCTCTCTAAGGGTTTAATCAACACCATACCTCTGGAATAGAATGTTGGAGGTCTTGTATCTCCTTCCAGGACTCGATATCCCAGTCACTCGCAAGAGTGGGCTGGTGGAAACGCCGTAGCTGGATTTTCTCGGCAGGAGAAAAGACAGCGTCTCTCTCAGCGTGTCGAGGAAGAGGAGGGGCAGCGTCCGTGGGCAGCTTGCATCTGCTGGGCTCTGCAGGGGGACAGCTGTTCTGCTCCTATGTTCACCACACCATCGTTCGCTGATGTCGTTGAGGCAGCGATAGCATTAAGCATGGGTGGAAAATCCGTTACGCTCGCGGATTTTGCAGATTTTCGGTAAATTCGCAATCCGCGAGATTATCGAATTTCCCGCAAAATCCGCAAATCCGCGAGCAGCGGATTTTATGGCTTGCTCGCACTGTTCGCGTGAGTTTGCGGCTTCCCAGTTCAACTTCGCGCCCCGCGAATAAGCGCTAAATTGCAGAAATACGATCTTAGCAAAACTGAAACTACTTACCAGGTTCAAAAGTTCAAGCTCATCATTAGTAGCCATTTCCTGTAGTGCTTCCTGAGGGGCCCCTCCAGAGTTCATTTGCCTACTTGCAACTATTATGTGACCCTGCTCTGACCCTCAGAATAGTTACACAAAGGTCCTGAATTACAGCTAAGGCAGACAAGCAGGAGCCAGGCTGGAAGTTCAAATCCAGTGACACATTAATCAGCCCCTAATTAATTATTGTCAGTTGGGGCAGGGCAGGTGTTGTAACTAATTTAGCAACAATGAAAAAACTTAGCAAGTGCAAAAGATCACTAATCAGGAAGCACTAAGGAAGCAGGTGCCAGCTAAAAAAAATATTCTGTGACACATTAATCAGCCCCAAATTAATTCAGGTCACTTGAGGCAGGGAAGGTGTGCTTTGCTTTGCCACAATAATGTACACTGGACAACCAGAGGGTGCTGTGATGAAACAGAGGGTGGCATGGGTGGGCCAGAGGGTGGCATGAGTAGTCAGAGAGTGGCAGTGGTGACAGAGAGTGGCAGTGATGAAGAAGAGTGTCCCAAACAGGCTGGACACGTAGAAACAACAAGTTCGCAAAACTTGCGACCCGACAGGTAATTGTACAAAAACCCTCGCGAACTGGCAGAAACCCGCGCGAACACAAAAAAAAAAATCTGCAAATTCGCGAGAATTCGCGGATTTTGCGGATTGCGAGTTCGCAAATCCGCAAAATTCGCGAACGCGAGATTCGCAAAATTCGCCCATGCTTAGATAGCATCAGTATCAGCGTGGCAGCGTTTACTTAAGGCAACGTTGGTAATATTTATACCTGAAAGGGGCCTTGTTTGACGTACGTTTTTGGACATATGACGTCAATAAAGATGTCACTAGGAAGTGATCGTCTCTCAGTGCTCATTAGAGTTCTATTACTAATCAAAACATAGCAAGCCGGGCTTTCCCAGGTTGCTGAGTTTTTATCTTGTTGAAGAACTCGGAGTGTAATCTAGGAATCTTAGATAGTGGCTTCTGCTGTGTCATTTGCTCTAATGAGCTGCAGAGGAAGCTGCAGAGGAAGAGATTCTGAAATGTGGCTCTGATCGTGTGAGGCCAGAGACGAGTTTCTGAATATTGCATTTGATCGGTTATGCCAATATAGGGGTACAAAGGGATTATAGCCGTATAGGGGCATAAGGTCACAGTATTGATCTGGGTCCTAGATTAGAACCCGACACTGTATTGTTACACTTTTACCAAACACTCTCACACTACTGTTTCAGTATTGTAGAGAACCATAGAGCAGTATGTGCTTATCTATACACTGTTGTAAAAGTAAAGCTGCTATACATACAGCCACACACTCTCCTTGCAGAATTGTAATAATTCAGCCAGTACCCAAGTACCCATGGTGCAAAGTGGGACTTAGGGCAAGGAGTGCTTCAAACCCCTACAGACTATGCATGCAGTGTTCTATGCACCGGCAAACTTGTCTTTTATACCTTCAATTCCGCAGTCTGTGGGCCATATGCATGAAGAATTCGATTTGCGATTCGGAATCTGCGATTTTTACCGAATCGCAGATTCAGAATCGCAAATCGGAATGTATCAACACATTCACTAATATTTAGCGATTCGGCCAAAATTGCTAAATAATAGTGAGGAAAACTATAGCGATTCCTTAAAGTTAAAATCTCGCAAAATAGAGATTTATGCCGCTGAGAAATCGTAAAATTGCGATTTTCCACCGGAAAAAATCGCAAAATTGCAATTTTCTAGAATCATCCAATCACAATCCTGATGCAGTTTGATGACATCACCATTCAGAAAGTGACTGATTGCCCATGGTGCAACAACATACATTGTGAGGGAGTGTGAGAGTGAGTATTGCTACTGAGGAGCCATGGCTGAGAGTGGGAAGAAGGATTTGCCTGCAACCCAGCAGGAGCAGCAAGAAGGTGAAACATCCAGGAAGAGAAATCTTAAGTTCTCAGAAGCAGAACTGGAAACTTTAATAACAGAGATGGTTCCAAACCATGAGTTGCTATTTGGGAGGAGCTCACACAAGGTGCCTGAAGCCAGAAAGAGACGCATCTGGGAGGGCATACAGGCAAAAGTAAATGCCCTTGGAGTGACACTCAGGAGTGTTTAAGTGCTGGGCAAGCGCTGGTATGACCTGGGCCAGTGCTCTAAGGAAATACTGGTAGCCAGGCTGGAGCAGTCACAACTCTTCGGTGGGGGAAGCTCTGATGTGCCTGAATCAACACCGCTTGAGGAACTGGTAGAGGGCACACTGGCTCCAGAGAGTGTTGTGTGCGTGTCCGTGCTAGACAGCTCAGACCATCCAGCTGCAAGACCAGGTAAGAAGCATGCCTTTCCACCCCAACCCCCCCTCCACCCCCTGCAAAAACCTAGGGATTAGGGGAACCACATGTCACGCTAGAGCAAGTACACAGGCAGTCACAGCAATGCATTGTGGGAGATGTAGTCAGAATAGACAGAAATGTTTGAAGTAGCATCCATCTCATGCAATTTCACATGTGCAGGTCAGGAAAGGGGAAAGACCAAAGTAAAGTAAAGGAAAACTGTGAAATAATTTATTTTTCACATCATACTATAGCAGCATAAAATAATTATGTGTGCTGTTCTATCCACAGCACCTGCAACTCATAAGCCCTCAGGCAGTGGAAGAGACACAGGACCACAAGCCTCTGGAGATGCTAGCCAGGTTCAGGACACAGATGGGGAGGACAGTACTGGCATTCCAACAAGGGGACACAGGAGGAGGATGGTCAGGCCATTACCAGTCCTGGAGGAAGAAGATGATGACAACATTTCCATTGTGCAGTCTGATGCCCCAGGTTCCCAGCAGCAAGAGTCAAGGCCACAACACAGCCAGGGTCCACAGGTCACAGGCAGGCGTAGACCCCGCACGGCCCAAAGCTCCATTGATCCTCTGGACGAATCGGTTTTTGCTGAGCTGGAAATGCACATGCTTCAAGTACACCGCCTACAGGCAAAACATAAGAAGGGCATTCAGCGTGAGATGAGGGCAGGTTTCAAGGGTGTGTGAGAAGAAATCAGGGGCATGAGTCAATAATTCAGGGGTGCTGTGCAAGAGCTAACTGCTGAGTTACGTGAAGAACGCGCAGCCAGGCGCTAAGAGCTGGCCCGCATAGACCGCTACACATGGGCAATAAACCGCCTGGCCTCCTCTACAAATATACTGTCCAGGCGTACCATAAAAACCCAGCGGGATTTCTCTCACGGCATTCAGGACATTGCCACAGTTGTCGTGCAGTCCACTTCTGCCTTGGATGAACTGCGTGCCCTACGCACCGCAGGACCAGGAGTGCTGACTCCTAGTGAGGAGGACTCCCAGTCTGTGCGGAGCTGCACCACCCCAACACCCACTGTTGAGAGGCACCGTAGTGGCAGAAGCAACAGGCCTGCTACACACCAGTAGGATGTGCAGCCAAATTACAATGACTTTTAAGGGCAAAATATGGCCCACTACAGAGTTGACTGTGCAGTCATTCCAGTCCAATTGTTGCACTGTGATTTGAACATGTGCATCACATTGAGAGTGTTTGAAGTTGCCGACGTGAATGTGTGACATTGTTGCTATTGCAATTAAAACACATTTGCTAAGATAGAAGTTGTCATTGTGTCATTATTACTCACCTAGAAGTAGTAGCGCATGATCTCATCACGCCTCTGTCACCCAGCTGCAGCACCAGCTACGCCAGCTTCCATGCCTACAGGTCCAGGTCCCTCCACGTCGGAGGACTCAGAATCACTCAACTCCATTGGTGTCCCTTTCCTGGTAGCGATGTTGTGCAGCATGGCACAAGCTACAACTATTTTGCAGCATGTTTTGGGGCTGTATTGGAGTGCTCCTCCACTTTTATGAATGCCCCTGCATCTGCTCTTCAAAATGCCAAATTTTGTCTCGATGGTGCCTATTGTTGAAATGTGTGCCCGTTTGTAGCGCCGCTCCCCAGCAGTAGCAGGATTGAGGTACTGTGTCAGAATGAAATCCTGGACTGCATAAGCACTGTCACCTGTGGTTAGAAATGTTAACAGTTAGTCACTGTAATGCACATGCTAGTCAGTGGAAATGTGTCCTATGTCTGTGAGCATTTACCTAGTAGGTATCCCTCGCCAAAATCACCTCTTGAGAGTCTACGGTATAGCCCTCTGTGACGAAAGATAAAGGCGTCATGTGTGCTTCCCGGATACTTTGCCACTATATATGTGATGATGTTTTTAGCATCACACACCACCTGTATGTTTAGTGAGTGGTAGCATTTCCTGTTCCTGAATACGTACTCGACGATTGAGGGAGGGATATGGCAACATGTGTCCCATTATGCATCCTATGACATGGGGGAATTGGGCAATGTTGTAAAACTCCTGCTTGGTCTGTGCTAGTTCCTGTGGGGTGCTGGGGAAGTGTATGATGTGTTGCATCCTATGTGTCATGGCATCAAGGAATGCATGGAAGAAGCGCGAAAGGGCACTTTGTGACACCCCTCTTGCTGAGGCTATGACCCCCTGAAAACTACCTGAGGCCAGCAGGTGTAGTGAACACAGGAACTGGATGTGTGTGGGTATGGCTTGTGTCCTGCGGGTGGGGTGTTCTAGGTAGGGTCTTAGTTCCTCTATTAGATCAAGTATGCTCTCTTCCTCCAGTCTGTAGTGGGTGTAGATGTCCTCCTCAGTGCGCTGGAAGATGGTGGTGCGCGCACGGAATATCCTCTCCTGCCGCCTCCTCCTCTGCGCCACAGCTCTCAGTGTTCGCCTCCTTACTATCATGTAGAGCCCAGACATTGTGGAAAGGAAGTGTTGCATTCTAGGATTCCTAATATACTTTGCACCTGGTTATCACCTGTTACCACTTGGTGGTAATTGCGATTCCCTAAAGTGCGATTTTTAATAATTGCAATTTGCGAATGTTTGATACATATCATTGCGAATTCCTGAATTGCGATTTCTAGATTCGCGATTTTCGCTAAGCGGTTTCATTGCAAATTTAGGAATTGCAATGGTATTCGCAGTTTTCGGGTTCTCGCAGTTTTTGGGACTCGCTAAATAGCGATTCCTTAATATGCATGTATTTTTATTTGATACATCGGAAATTGCTATTTTTCTGTCGCAAACGCTATTTTTTTACCAATTCGCATCGTTTGCGACAGAAAAATAGCTTCATACATATGGCCCTGTATCCTTACACTTCCAGCACACACTATCACACTTCTGTTTCAGTATTGTAGTGAGCCATACAGCACTATGTGCTTATCTATACACTGTCCTAAAAGAATCTATTCACTACATTAAAACACTAATCAGCAGATGTACAATAAGTGGTATATCCCCAGAGATATGCCAGGTATTGTGTACTGTGATATCACCACCATGCATGCACTGTATTTACAATGTGGTGCACTATGGGGCAAAAACGGCAAAGATATGTGATGTATCTGTGCTGTGAAGGTGGCGCATTGCTTGACTTGCGTTGCAAGCACAACTCAGCTCCAGAAATGCTCTTGGGCCCCTATGCTCACAATGCTGTGTCAATCCTTACACCTGCTTCAAGCAGGTGCAGGGTTTTGAAGCAGCATAAGCCCAAAAATTACTGAATGAAATCTTTAAGATTTCACTCAGTCACTTTTAGGAGGTGTTCCTGCGCCAGAACACCCCCACCCCCCTGCGTACGAAGCCTCCTTCTGGAGCAGGGCTTTACAATGTGATGCACCTTCCAGATGCATCACATTGTAAATACCACACACCATGGCACATTTTTTGCACCACCGCTGCATCACAAAAGTGACACAACGGCTGTGTAAAAGAGGCACAAGGGGGTTGTAAATCCACCCCTAACACATACAAATTCATCCAGGCAGTTTCACCAGCAGTGCAAATTGAAGCATAGACTTATAACATATTTATGTGCATATGTTAGATTCAAGTGCTTCAGCCGTACTACAGTATACTATAGGTAAACACCTTATAGATTTATGCTGTAGCACTTCCTTATAGTTCTGCACTTTCACATTCACCATACACTAGTAATGTATTCATTCATTCATTCATTCATTCATTCATTTACGGACTGCACATTCATTCTGACAAACGTTTACGAAGTAACCTAAAAATATAGTACTTTCTTTGACCAGTAAAGGTAGTTCTAAAAAGAATTGTTTTTTTTGTGTTTTTAGTTTTCTATTTTTTTTGTCTTTTTCAACAAGTTTTTTTTTAAACCAAAAAAATGGAACTAGAACCCAAAAAGTGTCCAAAAGGAACAAAAGAATGAAAAAAATAACTAATGTCGAGGACAACGATGCTCCTGCTTCCTGCGTTTTAACAGGTCGATAGACTGTTCCCTGTCACACAAAAGTTCATCACAATAAATGCATAGAATTTTAAGTTCACCGAAATCAGGTTCAATCTGTGGGTGTGGACTGCTTGCCGAAGATGTTGCTGCGGCAGTCGATGTGCTTGGTGCAGCAGCAGGTGGGTTGTCCTGCAACCTCCGTGTTGCAGCTCGAGCAAAGTTGTTGGGTTGCAAGTGCTTGATGTGTCGCACCATACTCGCTGTGCCAAAGGAGTATTTTTTGGATGCATCACCCCTTGTTTAACATCAAATTGCCTCAGTAAGTTCAAAGTATGTCTACTGAGACTTACTTGAAATTATGCCTGATGCGAACTTCCCACTGAAACCACAACCACAAGGTACTCACTGACGGAAAGCGGCTAATTTCCTTATACTCTTGAATTCCAGAATCATCACCTTCACTTCGACTTCTCTGTAGCTGGAGCGAATGGTGAAACCTTCAAAGAAATACTGCACTCACAGTCAAAACGTAATAAATTCCTTGGAAAGAAGAGAAAGCAGCAATGTCAGGAAATGCTGCCTTTCTCAGCTGAAACTTCAGTTTCTGGCCGCCAAGACATGGAACTCCCTCCCCACCCACCTCCGCCTGACCCAAGACCATCTCGCCTTCAGGAAGCAGCTCAAGACCTGGCTGTTCAAGCAGTAGTGGACCCACCCTTCCCAAGCGCCTTGAGACCCTCCGGGTGAGTAGCGCGCTATATAAATGCATTGATTGATTAATTGAAGTGTGCAGTGCTATTAGGAAGTGTGCGTGAAGGCAGCTGCGGAGAATCTCCTTCCAAAACAGTAGATCGTCAACAACACCCACCGTAGCGAGGCGGCCATCTTGAAATTCCACGTTTCAGATGAAATCATCAATCGAAGCAAAACGCCAACCTGCCTCACAGGGATTGATCTGTGAATTCTTGGATACAGGTAACAGAGCTTCTAACAACCTGCAAGGCGGTCTATAAAGAGTTTCCTTGTGCTGAACTGGCCAGTCCTGACAGTACGTTCCACCAAAGCCCCCCTCTCCTCTTCCTTGGGCTTATGTGGATACGTTCTTTGAAACTCTC
Organism: Lissotriton vulgaris; assembly: GCF_964263255.1. Taxonomy (NCBI): domain Eukaryota; kingdom Metazoa; phylum Chordata; class Amphibia; order Caudata; family Salamandridae; genus Lissotriton; species Lissotriton vulgaris. The sequence goes on from NC_141691.1 coordinate 467,965,424, forward strand.
AAAGCAATCTAGGTGCATGCAAATTTGTCTTAGGTTTCCTTGATCTCTCCTCTGGGCAATACCCCTTCCAGTTCTCTAAATAGGGCAATTCTCCTTTTTTAATCTTAGAATCTAGAATACGTTTTATCTCAAACTCTTCTTCTGACTGAACCTGAATGGAAGTTGGCAGCCCCTTAGATCTCAGATTGGATGGATTTCTTTTGAGCCGAGAAACGTGAAAAACTGGATGTATCTTTAACCGTAAGGGAGTCAAATCTTGACACTCACTGAAATTCAGCAGCCCAAATTAAACTAGGCCATTCTCCTTTAAGAAAAGCCACAAATAATGCTCCAGTTCTTGATTTACTCTCTCAGTTTGCCCATCAGTGTCCGGAAGGAAACCTGTAAACAAACGAGAGCCAACATCCAATCTCTTTAAAAAAGATCTCCAAAAGTCTGACGAAAATTGAGGACTCCGATCAGAGATAATGACCTTGCAGAATTCCATGAGCCTTAACTACATGCTGGGTGAACATATTGGACAATTGTCTAGCAATTGGAATAGATTTCAAAGGGACAAAGTGGCTGATCTTAGTGAAATGATCCACCACCACCCAAATGGCGGTGAACCCTTGACAAGAAGGAAGATCTACAATAAAATCCTTGGAAATTGAATGCCACGGATAAGGATCTGGGGGCAAAGGAAGCAACAACTCCTGTGGAGCCCTCCTAGAAGGTTTCCATTTAATGAAGTGCTCACAAGATGCCACATGTTGTCCCACCTGAGCCTCCATGGCCGGCCACCAAAATACTCTTTGAATCAATTCCAGCGTTTTCTTGACTCCCTTATGGCCAGCCAACAGATCATCATGAACATTTTGATTTGCCAACTTCCGAAGTTCATCACTTGGAACAAAAATAATTCCCTTGTAATAAGGTTTTCCATTTCTTATTTCTCTTTCGTCCCCTTCCTTGACCCATTCACTTTGTTCGTCCTAGGAAGGAGAATTCATCAACTTGTTCCCATATCTGCATACAGTACGGTTCCAATGATTTTTTCCTGTGGAATTACCAATCCCTTCGCAACCACTCGTTCTTTCTCCCGAGTGCCAAGTTGAGATAAGGCGTCAGCCTTACCATTGGCAGAACCAGGCGTGTAAATCAAGAAAACATTGTAGTCTGCGAAAAATAAAGACCATCTCAACTGTCTGGGGGTAAGTCTGCAAGCAGATTTCAAAATTGGAGATTTTGATGATCCGTAAATACTGTTACTTCATGTTTAGCCCCCAGCAAACAATGCTGCTACTCTTGGACAGCATCTTTAACAGCCAAAAGCTCCTGCAATGGAGTAGTTAATCTCAGCTACAGTCAATTATTGAGATCGGAATGCCACTGGATAAAGTTGACCAGTGCTACTGTGTCTCTGAGATAGAATTCCTCCAATCGCCAAATTGGAAGCATCTGTCTCTACAAAAAAGGTTCTTCTGGATTTGGATGTAGAAGCACCAGAGTAGAGATAAAGATCTTCTTTAATCCTTGAAAAGCTTCCTCAGATTCAACATTCCACTCAAATGTTGCCATTTGTTTTAACAACTGAGTGAACGGGCTCACCCTTTCCGAGAAGCTGAGAATGGAGCGCCTGTAAAAATTGCCAAAACCGATGAAACTTTGCACATCCTTCACAGTTCCCGTAGAAGGCCATTCTTGAATTGCCCTCACCTTAGCATCATCCATGGAGACACCTTCTGGGGTCAACCCAAAACACTAAAACTCCACCTGGGTAGAATGAAAAACACATTTCTCCACTTTGACAAAAAGTTGGTTTTCCAACAACCTTCTGAGAATTGCTCGTACATGCTGAATATGTTCCTTCATGTTGGACGAAAAGATGAGAATGTCATCAATGTACACCATTACGAAATATTCCAAAAATGTGTTCAAATTATCATTGTCAAAGTGTTGGAACGCAACTGTGGCGTTGCACAAATCGAATGGCATGACTTGATATTCGAACAACCCCAGTCGCTTTCGAAAAGCTGTCTTCCACTCGTCACCTTCAGCCATACGTACCAAATGGTAAGCTTCTCTTAAATCCAGTTTCATGTACACTCTTGCTCCTTTTACCTGATCTAACAGTTCAGATATTAGAGGCAGTGGGTATCGGTTCTTTTTTAGTGACTAGGTGAAGAGCCCAATAGTCAATACACATTCTCAGTTTGCCATCTTTCTTAGGGATAAAAAAGAGTGGAGAGGAGTCTGGTGACTGAGAAGGATGAATAAATCCGTTGGCTAAGAATTGCTCCACATTTTCCTTTAAATGTTAATTTTCCACTTCGGAGAGGGCATAAAACAGACTGCAAGGCAATGAAGCTCCCAGTTCCACTTCGCTTTTGCAATCGTACTCTCGATGTGGGGGTAATTTTTTGGCTTCTTTTTGATCAAAGACTGAGACCAAATCTAGATATTCCTTTGCAATTTCTTGAACCTCCAAAGTACAAATTTACCCAGTCTGACTAGCCAAAAGCATAGGCTGTGAGATGGAATGTTTCCTGCCTTTCCAGTCTTGGCTGTGCTTCTTACAAAAAATCAGAATCCATTGCAATCAACCTCTTGGCCAAATCAATTTTAAGATTATGTTCAGTGAGCCAAGGTAATCCCAAAATGAGCTGGAATTGGGGAGCGTTGATAAGACCTAAATTCAAGACACTTACATGAGGACCAGGCCCTTTCAATGGCATTTTTTCTGTGTCATGTACTATGGGACCTGAAGAAATATTGGTTCTATCATCCGCTCAAAAAGGACTCAGATCTTTCTTTCTTAAGAAATTCTATTCCTAAAGAGTTGGCATATCCAATGTCGCAAAAATGTCCTGTTGCCCCTGAAACAATCATTACAGAGATCTTATCCACTATGGAGTTTTCAAATTTTACCAAACCGGAAATGATTACGTGAGGAGCAGAAGATTGTAAAGAATTTGCAAGAAGTTGAGCATCTGAAGTTGACTTATCATTCACTTCCACCAGGGCAACTCCTTCTACTGGTGGAGCCTGTCTTTTACTCAAGAATTATTCTTGGGTTTCTTAGGACATTCCTTGACGAAGTGTCCGGTGGCACCACAATACATACAAAGTTTGCCTACCCGTCTCTTCTCTCTCTCTTCTTTAGACAACAGACCTCAAATTGAACCAATTTGCATTGGCTCTTCGGTGGGAACAGCCTCCTTAGATCTAGTATTATCAGACTTCATCCTGTAGAATCGAGGTGGAAAGTTTCTCACTATCTTTCGATGTTCCCCTCTTCCTTCAGATTGACGTTGGTCTATCATTAGAACTAAATTAATCAACTCTGAGATCTCTGTGGGTCTAAGGCATAGACCAGGCCGCTGCAACCCCGCTCAGGTAGGACAATACGAAGGCCACCTTGGACTGATCTTCCTTAAATATTATAGGCCTACACAAAAAATGTAAAGAGCACTGAGTAAGGAAAATATGGGCCTTATGAGGATCCCAACTAAATCTTTCAGGAGCTGCTAATGGAATAGTGGGCGAAATAACATGAATGACCTGGGTTGTCAACCCCGCCGTCGATGGGGCAGGAGTATAGGATGGCGATTTATTTTCCTTAGTCACTGGGTCGGAGCCACATGAAATTTCATCAAATCTTTGGCGTAAAAAGAGGGCTTCTTGATTTGACTTCCTAGCCTATTCTCTAAGAGACTTATTCTCTTCCATAGTATCACTCAACTGTCTTTGTATGCTATCTAACACTGACGCTAATGCCTTTACATCTATCCCCTCTGCCATTCTGCTCAGGTTGAAGTTTGGGTGAAGGCACTTCAATCTGTCAAGTACCAAAACCTGAACTTGGATTTTCCACAGGAGCAGATGGTGTTCCATCAATCCCCTACTCCACTACCGCAAACTTCAATGTTCACGAGCAGCAAAGAGGGAAAAAGGGGATTGGGAAGATAAGAGAGACTTGCCACTGCTTCACTTCTTCTAGACCGGTCTAGAGTTGTGCTCCTCAAGACCTCCTGTAACCAAATAGAACATGTAACAACTACAAAGGCACACAGGTAACCCACTTCTAGTACCTCCCAAAGTTACCTGTCCTTCCACAGTGGTTGGCTGCTCTCTATATCTGTCTATTTGGAAATAAGGAGTGTGATCTGTGCCTCCCTGTGCGGTTGAATATCAGCAGGTAGTCTCCTGTAACAAAAATACACATGTAAATACTGCAACTAACTTAAAGAGTATGACCTCTCTTATTCTATGTATGACCTACACTTATTCCCTGTTATCTGCAATTCCAATTATTCTGCTTTTATGTTAGTCCTTATGTTTTCACTTTTTGTCGCATCTACTGTATTGAATTTAATTGCTCTTCTTTTCTTGTCTTTTAGGATACAGAGCTCTACTCCCATTGGTAAGTACAATTATACATATATATATATATATATTACCTACTGGCGGTCGCCAGTAGGTAGTTATAGTTAGGATTTTTTTCAATGTTAAATCCCAAATATCTATTTGGAATAACTTTGGCGCCGGTTGATGAATCTGCCTGAAAATTTCCTCAAAGTGGCCTCATCAAGCTCCGGTCCTTCCCTGAAAGTTTGGGGGGGATTCGTCAAGCGGGGGCCGAGAAAAAAAGGGGGGTCCCAAAACGTGTTTTCCCCATGTTAATTTCCATAGGGCGGTCAACCTCACTTTTAGCCCGAACGGCTGAATGGATTTCCACCAAATTTGGCAAAATTGTAGGGACTGGTAGCCCGATGTGCCTTTGCTATGTCTCAAGATATGTGCTCCAGTGGATTTTGAGTAATTTAGGTTAAAAAAAAATATATCTATAGGTGCGCCCCGGTACGCGCACCGGGGAAAACTGATTGGCTCACGGGTGTCTGTAAACATTTGAAATATTCCGGAGCGGCCGCCATCTTGTGTCTCGGTAGGATTGAGAAACAAGAGGTGGCAAAAATCAAAGGGGGAAATGAGCAAAAGGGGGCAGGGTACACCCCCCTGACCACCTAGGTTTGATTTGGGGGCAAAAAAAGGGTCCCGTAGGACAAATACAATTTTTCAATTTTCGCGGGGGGGAGCACCCGGTAGGCGTACCGGGGAGCGTACCATGGAGAAAAAAGAATGGCAATTTTTTTTTTTAAATAGCATTTTTTTATAAATTAGAGGTAGTTCTGAAAAGAACTTTTATTTTGTTTTTGTTGTTTTATATTTTATTATACTTTTTAGAACGATTTTTTATTTTTGGGGGGATTTTTTTCAGGGGAAAAGCAAAAACAGGGATTCAAAAACTGCTCAACAGGAGCAAAAAAATGTGAAAATTTAGGGACTGGGAGAGCAGCGGTGTTCCTGTCTCTTTATAGCAATGAGTTCAACGCTCTGCTCCCCATAACAAAGCAGTTCGTCACAGTCCACGCATAGAAATTTAATGCCTGCAAAGACCGGCTGCACGTTTGGGACCATTCTTTCACGTGTTGTTCCTGAAGGTGTTGCTCCACCAGTGGAGGTGCTGCCGCCATCTCTTGGTAAATTCCGTGCCAGCTCCCTGACACTCTCCCTGGAATAATTATTTGTGTGTCTTCATTTGACATGCCTAATTAAATTGGCATTTCCAAAGCTATATTTTTGAGGATTGCCTCTGGATAAAATACTGCCACATATTTTGCAGGTTACTTTACTAGCATTAACAATTTTTTGTCCTTCAGCGATGCCATAAAATTTCCAGATGAAGTCGTTCTTATTTTTCTGGAGAGGAGGGTCCTCAGGCAAAAAACCATCTGAATCATTGCTGGATGACTCCCTTGCAGCCATTGCTGTAGATCAGGAAAATTATGAGAAGAAAATACACAGAACACGTCTTGCTCTCTCCAAGTGCAAATCAATAGTGAGAGAAATGGGTGGGTTTCTCAAAATTTAGAAAAAAAAAACTTCTGAACCAATGAAAAGTGTTATTTTAAAGTCACATGGCTTGATGCGCTTACGCTACACGCCCTTGGGCGCTTCCCGGTGCGCGATCGTATACGCTCGGGCACTTACGCGGTGCATCATAAGACGCATCTCGCGGCTACGCGATACGTGTCTTATGACGCAAGGCGGGGCGTGGCGGCTACGCGATACGTCACAATGTGGTTTTCGTTCGCGGCAATAGCGCTATCCAAACGCTCACCGGTACGCGGCCTGGGGCGCGCCGTAACATTGCGCTTACCGGTGCATTCACCGGTACGCACCCCGGGAGCACCTCGGAGTCAAAAATTAAAAAAAAAAATATTTACATATTTATACAATATAAAATTCGTTATAAAATTTTACACTTTTTATACCTATAAATATTTGCTAATAAAAAACCATTGAAATTCACTGAAAGAACCATAGGTTTCACACCAGTTATAGTTAGGAATTAGTATTTAAAAAAACAATTAAATTCACTGAAAAAACCATAGGTTTCACACCAGTTATAGTTACCTGGAAATTTTACTGACATAAAACCATTGAAATTACACGTTATAGTTAGTTGGACTCACTATAACTTGCGAGTGCAATGCACTGCTGATGACGTCACATATTACATCCCTCATGACATGGTCAGTGACATCACTCATGACATCACTGGTAGAACAGAGGCACAAGAAAGCAGTGAAACAAACGTGCAAAACATGCAAAAGTGGCAGGGTAGAAACACCCTGACCCCCTAGACCTGCTCAGGGGGTCCCACAAGGACCCCCAAGGCCAAAAAAATATATATATATATATTTTTTAAATCGCGGGTTACAAAGCACCGTACTCTGTACTGTACTCTGTACCATACTCTGTACTTTTCCCGAGCATGAGTTGCATGGTCATTGACGGTCAACTGTCTGTCAACACTCCAAACCAGGAAGTGTTTGCAGCCAAAAAAATATATATATATATTTTAAATCGCGGGGTACGAAGTACCGTACTCTGCACTGTACTCTGTACCTTCCTGAGTGCATACTGGAGGTTCCTGGTGGACTAGTTGGCCCCCAGGAACCTTCAGTATGCAAGGGGAATTAGTTCAGCCTCTGCAAATGTGCCAGGGGGCTGCGTTGCAGAGAGTTGTAAAAAGGGGCCTTCCTCATTACACCTCTCTGCAATGCAGCCCCCTGGCACATACTGGTGGTTCCTGGTGGGCTAGTTGGCCCCCAGGGACCCCAGTATGCAAGGGGAATTAGTTCACCCTCTGTAAATGCGCCAGAGGGCTGCGTTGCAGAGTTGTGTAAAAAGGGGCGTGGCCTCATTACACCTCTCTGCAATGCAGCCTCCTGGTGCACACTGGAGGTTCCTGGTGGGCTAGTTGGTCCCCAGGGACCTCCAGTATGCAAGGGGTATTAGTTCCCCCTCTGCAAATGTGCCAGGGGGCTGTGTTGCAGAGAGGTGTAATGAGGCCATGTCCCTTTTTACACCTCTCTGCAACGCAGCCCCCTGGTGCATACTGGCGCATTCTGGAGGTTCCTGGTGGGCTAGTTGGCCCCCAGGGACCCCCAGTATGCAATGGGACTTAATCCCCCAACTTAGAAGACCCTACCTTCACCACTGTGCAAAGGCGCCCTGTAGCGTGTTCTAAGTTGGGGAATAACTTCCCTTGCATACTGGGGGTCCATGGGGGCCAACTAGCCCACCAGGAACCTCTAGTATGCACCAGGGGTCTGCCTTGCAGAGAGGTATAATGAGGCCATGCCCCTTTTTACACCTCTCTGCAACGCAACCCCCTGGCGCATACTGGAGGTTCCTGGTTGGCTAGTTAGCCCCCAGGGATCCCCAGTATGCAAGGGTACTTAATCCCCCAACTTAGAACACGCTACAAGGCACTTTTGCACAGTGGTGAAGGTAGGGGGTGGGGTTTAGGTGATGTTAGTACAAAAATGCCCTGTGGCGCGTTTTAAGTTAGGGAATTAATTCCTCTTCAATCCAGAGGTCCCCCATCGGGCAACTAGTCCAACAGGTATCTCCATTAAGCGCCACGGAGCTGTGTTGCAGAGTGTTGTAAAAAGGGGGCGTGCCCTCTGAACACCTCTCTGCAACACAGCTGCCTGTCGCATACTGGAGGTACCTGGTGGGCTAGTTGGCTCACAGGGGACCTCAGGACTGAAGAGGAATTAATTCCCCAATCTAAAATGCGCCACAAGGCGTGTTTGCTCACATGTTACCTCAGGCCCCGCCCCCTTCCTTCACTATTGAGCAAAATATTCCTGAAAAATCAGCCAAACTACGAATTCCAATTTACTCACCTGTTATCACAAGAAACTTCAGTGCTGCATCTTTGAGCGCACTACTGACCCTGAAAAGTAATTCTTACCATACTTTCAGTAACTTGAATTTCCTTTCATAGGCTAACATTGACTGGTTTCACTTGGAAATTTTTCTAAGTTTGGAGTTTTGGAACTTAAGAAAATTCCCAAAAAATCAGTAGAACTACGAATTCCGATTTACTCACCTGTTATCAGGAGAGACCTCAGTGCTGCATCTTTCAGCCCACTACTGATCCTGAAAAGTAATTCTAATCATAGTTACAGTAACTTGAATGTCCTACCATAGGCTAACATTGACTGGTTTCACTTGGAAATTTTTCTAAGTGTGGAGTTTTGGAACTTAAGAAAATTCCCAAAAAATCAGTAGAACTACGAATTCCAATTTACTCACCTGTTATCAGGAGAAACCTCAGTGCTGCATCTTTCAGCTCACTACTATTCCTGAAAAGTAAATTTAACTGTACTTACCAGTAACTTGAATTTCCTTCCATAGGATATCATTGCCTGCTAAATAAAATATATATAAATTAAAAAAATAATAAATAAAAAATAATTACAATTTCAATATTTAAATTTTTTTTTCAATTTATATTAAAAATATGTAATGTAATTAAAAAAATTAAATATCTAAAAATAAATACTTTAAAACAATGTAGTAAATTAGTATAAAAAAATGTAACAATTAATACATTTAAAAATGATCATTTACAAAACCTTTGAAATTCACGGAAAAAAACATAGGTTTCAGCCACGTTATAGTTAGGAATTAGCATTTTAAAAACCTTTGAAATTCACTGAAAAAACCATAGGTTTCAGCCACGTTATAGTTAGGAATTAGCATTTAAAAAACCTTGCAAATTCACTGAAAAAAGCATAGGTTTCACACATGTTATAGTTAGCTGGACATTTCACTCATACAAAACCATTGAAATTCCCCCCTTATACTTATTTCAGCTAACTATAACTCGCGTGCCCGCAATGCACTGCTGATGACGTCACATATTACATTACTCATGCCATGGTCAGTGACATCACTCATGACATCACTGATGACATCTCAAATGACATCACTGATGACATCACTGATGACATCATCCTTGTGAAAGAGTGGCAAACCTCCTCTCACCCTAATATAACCTTTGATACACACATTCAAAAATAGAACCTACAATTTTCAAAAAAATGGAGATACCGATACCAGTTAGAACAACCTATTCAGTAATTCCAAAATCTATACACATACACTCATTCACCAATAGTTCTATATAGTCACTCTTACATGTACTCACTCATCATATGTACTCATACACCTATATATCCTGTTACACACCTACACTTATACATAGAGTTATTTATCAGTCAGTCAGTCAAAAGCTTTTATTCGATATGCAAGATATCTTATAAGCACAAGTACAATACAGTCATTTACAAACGTACAAAACCATTACATAAGAAGTCAATATTAAATCTCATTTAAAAAGGGTAAAAGGGCATGAATGCCTGAATTAATTTAGCTAAAAGAAGAATTAAACCGCTACTGACAATCTCTTGCATCGAATAATCCAAAACTGCTTTAAAAATTTTGCTATTCCACATACAATTGGGGGGGATGTGTCCGTCATTAGGATGCGCAAAGCTACTAGGTAGCTATGTGTACCCATGTTTCGGCAAAGAGGTTTGAGCCAACAGCTCCTGGGCTTTGCATAGTCCGGGCATTCAAACAGGATATGCGTGATGGACTCTATCCTACTCGGGCAACATGCATAGTTGGGGGACATATGTGCAGCTGATTTCCATAGAGTTATTCACACATATACTCACACATGCAAATAAACTATCAAACATCCATTTAATTGCATATACAGTTCTACACACACCACTACACTTAGTTCTACAGAAAAGTACATATACTTACTCTCTTAAACAATCAGGTATAGAAACAAATACTTATTTATACAGGAACTCTTATATTCTGTCACTGTCATATATCCTTACTCATAAAATGTAAATTGATACTTGTATAGCGCACTACTCACCCGCAAGGGTCTCAAGGCGCTTGTACGAATACCGCTGTGGAATCCATCCTGGCTTTCCCTGTGAGGCGTCCACTCCTGGGCACCCCCAAGGTGGAGGCCAGGCATCCTTAGCGTTGTGGGGCCGTTGTGGGGATTAAGCAAGCTATTGCCCAGAGTTGCAGAGTGGGACTCCATGATTGGAATAGGCACAGAGGCGAGAATTATCAGGTCCATGGAATTTTTGAGCCCAAGACCCACCGAGGCGGGGAATTGAACCCTGGTCCCTGGCTAGACCTCTGCATCTTGGTCTGCCGCTCCAATCATTGAGCCACACTTCTCCACTTATATACATCAATACTCACATATACTAGTTTAAAACATATGTACTTACTCATAAAGACACTATTGAGGCGGTCATTCACTCACTAGCACACCCATTCACACACTCATCCACCCATACAGTCCTGCACATATGCTGTCTTCAAAACACATACAGTGAGTCAGTCATTCATGCATCTGTGCGCTAAGTAATACCCCCACCAAACCATACAGACACTTGTTCTGATACTCAAAAAAACAACTAATTACCCATATAGACACTCATGTAGCTACTAACTAACCCATGCAACCACTTATACACAAAGTGAGACACTGATACAGATATTTACGTATTTAAACATTACTCACTAATACATGTATTCACTAAGATATACTTAATAAGTCAGTTATGCAATCAGTTTTACAAAAAAAAACATTTATTCTTCCATCAACCTTGAGATATACATACATAAAAAATATTTATTTTTCAGAAAGACACACATTTACTGGATGATGTCATCAGTGATGTCATCAGTGATGTCATTTGATATGTCATTAGTGAAGTCATGAGTGATGTCACTGACCATGTCATGAGTGATGTAATATGTGACGACATCAGCAGTGTATTGCGGGCGAACGAGTTATAGTTAGCTGAACTAACTATAACGGGGGAATTTCAATGGTTCTGTATGAGTGAAATGTCCAGCTAAATATAACATGTGTGAAACCTATGGTTTTTTTAGTGAATATATATATATGCATGTATTCTTATTTGAATGATAAGTATTTGCAGGGAATCAATTGCAAAATATCTTCCGCTTGAGATAACTTGCAATTCCAACTTGTCTCTGATACAAACGTAGTCTGTTCTAAATGTATGCTTCATCTTTCACTTTCTAGGTACTCTGTATTGTCCTTGTAATTGGTTTTCTCATGTAACTCGTAGGGGCCTTGAGTTAAATCTTCTGTACTCAAATGAATTGCCTTTGTAGCTTGTTTAACATCAAATTACCTCAGGAAGTTCAAACTATGTCTACTGAGACCTACTTGAAATTATTCCTGAAGCGAGCTTCCCACTGAAACCACAACCACAAGTTACTCACTGATGGGAAGCAGCTATTTTCGTTATACTCTTCAATTCTAGAATCATCACCTTCACTGCGACTTCTCTGTAACTTGAGTGAGTTGTGAAACCTCCAGAGAAATACTGCACTTGCAGTCAAAATTTAATCAATTCCTTGGAAAGGAGAGAAAGCAGCAAAGTCAGGAAATGCTGCCTTTCTCAGCTGAAACTTCTGTTGAAGTGCGCAGTGCTATTAGGAAGCGCGGGCAAAGGCAGCTATGGAGAATCTCCTGCCAAAATACTAGACGGGCAACTGCACCCGCCATAGCGGGCGGCCATCTTGAGATTCCGTGTTTCTGATGAAGTCAGCAATCGAAGCAACACGGCAACCTGCCTCACAGGGATAGTTCTGCAAATTCTTAGATACAGGTAACAGGGCTTCTTACAGCCCGCAAATCGTTCTATAAAGAGTTTCCTTGCGCTGAACTGGCCAGTCCTGACACCACACTTCGGATGGTAACACCTTCAAAACACACCACAAAATGATCCCACAATGGGTTATTCAAATAAAGTAACTTGTATTCAATAAAACAAGAGCAAAACGACAAACATCTAATCAGAACCTCCAGAGAAATGCAATTAGAAAGATTTCAGTGAAAATCTTGCTAAAAACCATAAAGCGCCAACTGTGCATATCTGGTCGCACTGAACCAGGACAAAGTCACCAGTTCAGGCTCACCGAAATGGAGCACAGGCCGGATACATGAACTCAGATAGGCCTGATGAACAAGAATACCTTTACCTTGGTTGCAGAGCACTGCAAGGTCCAACTACAAGGATTTGTTGCCCAGCTTTGGCAATGTGTCAGTTCAGAGGAGCTGTGAAGCTGCAATGCGAGAACCTGTGTTGTCATCGAGAATTCAGTTGACAGGGGATTTGCAATGCAAGGCCCTGAGTCAGGAAATCTTCACACAGTGTCTAAACTGGGGTGGTGGAGTGAGCAAAGGAATGATGATGGATTAAACCCAGATCAGTTGACTGGGGGTGAGTGCTTGCAATGTTTAACACTCTGTCCATTACCCCCTTTGGTTTTGCTTTGTTCGCCCTAAGTTGGCAGGGTATGCCCAGACATGGCTCCCTTGCTCACTTTGCCACTGGATTCAAGCTAGCTTGGCTGATGAAGGCTGATTAACCATGAAGTAGTACCAATGCTTGTTTCCGGTCCAGGGAAGACATGGCTTGGCAGTTCTGGCTGGACTGTTCCCATGAGGCACAGGGTCAGACTGATTTGCATATGGCCATGTCTGAACGGTGATGGATTAAACCCAGATCTGTTGACTGGGTGTGAGAGTTTGATTGGTTCAGATGCTCCGTAGATCACTACCCCCTTTTGTACCGCTCTGTTCGCCATAAGTTGGCAGGGTATGCTCAGACGTGAGCCCCTTGCTCACTTTGCCACTGGATTCAAGCAAGCCTGGCTGAAGACGGCTGTAATGCCAGAAACCAGTCCTAGGAAGCTTGAATCCGGTCCAGGGAAGGCATGGCTTCGCAGTTCGGGCTGTATTGTTCCCATGAGGCACAGGGTCAGACTGATTTGCATATGGCCATGTCTGAACTGGGGTTACAGAGTGGGTTAAAGAACGGTGTTGGATTAAACCCAGATCTGTCGACTGGGTGTGAGTGTTTGATTGGTTCAGATGCTCCGTCCATCACCACCTCCTTTTGTACCGCTTTGTTTGCCATAAGTTGGCAGGGTATGCTCAGACGTGAGTCCCTTGCTCACTTTGCCACTGGAATCAAGCAAGCCTGGCTGAAGATGGCTGTAATGCCAGAAATCGGTCCTAGGAAGCTTGAATCCTGTCCAGGGAAGGCATGGCTTAGCAGTTCGGGCTGGACTGTTCCATGAGGCACAGGGTCAGACTGATTTGCATATGACCATGTCTGAACTGGGTGGCAGAGTGGGCTAAAGAACAGTGATGGATTAAACCCAGATCTGTTGACTGGATGTGGGTGTCTGATTGGTTCAGATGCTCAGTCCATCACCACCCCCTTTTGTACCGCTTTGTTCGCCATAAGTTGGCAGGGTATGCTCAGACATGAGTCCCTTGCTCATTTTGCCACTGGATTCAAGCAAGCCTGGCTGAAGACGGCTGTAATGCCTGACACCGGTCCTAGAAAGCTTGAATCCGGTCCAGGGAAAGCTTGGCTTGGCAGTTCGGGCTGGACTGTTCCCATGAGGTACAGGGTCAGACTGATTTGCATATGGCCATATCTTAACTGGGGTGGTAGAGTGGGCTAAAGAACGTGATGGATTAAACCCAGATCTGTTGACTGGGTGTGAGTGTTTGATTGGTTCAGTTGCTCCGTCCATCACCACCCCCTTTTGTAGGGCTTTGTTCGCCATAAGTTGGCAGGGTATGCTCAGATGTGAGTCTCCTGCTCACTTTGCCACTGGATTCAAGCAAGCCTGGCTGAAGACGGCTGTAATGCCGGAAACCGGTCCTAGGAAGCTTGAATCCGGTCCAGGGAAGGCATGGCTTGGCAGTTCGAGCTTGTCTGTTCCCATGAGGCACAGGGTCAGACTGATTTGCATTTGGCCATGTCTGAACTTGGGTGACAGAGTGGGCTAAAGAACGGTGATGGATTAAACCCAGATCTGTTGACTGGTTGTGAGTGTGTGATTGGTTCAGATGCTCTGTACATCACCACCCCCTTTTGTACCGCTAAGGTTACATAATCAGCATAAGACCAAGGGGAGGTCCTGGCACATGTAAGCATGCAAAATGCCTAATATGAGTATGCAAGATCTGCTTGCTCAACAAAGTGGGAGGAGAGTTACTTCTCCATACATCAGAAAAAATAGCCTGACAGTTGTATAAGAGGAGTAGGTGCATTCTACTAGCTAGGCCCTTCTGAGCATGTGCAAGGCTCTGAAGAGGGAAACAGCACATGGCGAGCACATGGCTAACTAAAATGGCTGCCAAATACAAAATGGCTTTCAGCTCATGCTAAAAAATCCCTGCAATCTTTAACATTGGGAGGTGGGTGAGCAGGGCCTTTCTGGGGTATAAAGAGGGAGGTGGGAAGCACGAGAGAGGAAGGATTGGTGGGAAGCCAGCAGGAGGCAGGGCCAACAGACCAGTGAAAACAACACTATCAGTCAAAGGAACAAAATGAGCAGACTATCATAAAACAATGGGTAAAAGCTGAATGGCATATGGCCAGGTATTGACGAGTCCCCTTCCATTGGTTGATTAGTTGTCTCTCCATAAACTATCCTCCAGGGATATCAGGATGGTTGCTTTCAACCCCTCTTTCCACTGAGGCACAGATAATAAAATCATCCAAACACAGAAATTGGATTAGGGGTTGGATAACCCTGACCGTATTTTATTAAAATTAATAAATCATAATAAAACAAGTTTTGACACAAATTATACACAGAAAACCGAAACAAATTCAATAACATTTCAAATACTCATATTTAAACATTTGTTGTGGCTAACCTTAACATGAGACTAATACATAGCCAAACCTAACCTAAAACTGAACATGTACACTTTGTTTTCTATGTATCCCAGATGGGCCTACGTTCAAGGTCATGACTGTTCCCAACTATTTGCAAGGTCTCCCTATAAAAGAGTAACCTTGCGCAGAAGGCCCGATTGCTTCAGATTAATTTCCGCGGGCACCCCCTACACCCTCCAATACTACCTCCCAGGGACTGATGTCATGCCACGTTGGCGCCAATGTGCATGCACAGGGGTTGGCAAAAGGGGTCTGCCGGAAGAAGAATTTCCTCCCCCCCACACCCTTTAGCCTGCCGGCTGTAAGCGCCCCCTGGAGTGTGATGAGGGACCACTGGCTTTCTCATCAAACAATGGGATGAATACTAGGAGGTGTAAAAATTGACATAACAATCATGACCTTAATGCAGACCAAGGATACTCGGACCTGAAATACAAAAAGCAAAAATGACATCACCCTGTAAAATAAACATTGATACAACATTATTTGGCACTAACTTCAGTAACTGAGAAGAGATAACAAAATTTAATCTGGAAATAAAACCGTTAAACAAATGCCTGGACATAAATACTTTCTAAACCTCATTGCCTCAGGGGATGGTGGGTGGGGTTAAAGAAACAGAGGCTTCCATAAGCCTCCGGCACGTGGGGGTGGGCGCGATCAGCTATCTCACTCATGGAGCGGCAAAGAAAAGACTGTCCCGCCACTCCGCTCTCCTTTTATAGGAGCCTTGCCCCCAAAATCAGGAATAAACATGCTCTGGCAAGATCTGGGACCCGTTTTGATGTGCGTTGTCGCAGAAGTTCTTGTTCCACTTCCGGGCATGGCCTTTGCATCCAATCGCTGCCCGCGGGGGGGGGCAGGCGCTGTCCCCGCCACCCACAGGAGAAGCATTATGGATACCGGCACTACCGCCATATTGGGGGTGTGAACGAGTTCTCTGTTGCGCCTTGGTATATGGCCAGGTATTTCAGAGTCCCGTCTGATTATTTGATTTGTTGACCCACGAAAAACTACCCTCCAGGGATCCCGGGATGGTTGCTTCCAAACCCCTCTTTTCCCCGAGGCACCGATAATAAAATCATTCAAACACAGAAATTGGATTAGGTGTTGGATAACCCTGGCAGTATTTTAATCAAATAAATAAATCATAAGTAAACAATTCTTGCCGCAAATTAATACGCAGGAAACCCAAACATATTCTATAACATTTTAAATACACATATTGACACATTCGTTATGGCTAACCTTAACATGAGTATAATATAAAGCCATATCTAACCTAAAACTGAATATGTACACTTTGGGGCATATTCTCAAGAATGTGTGATAACCATCGCAAAAGTAACTTAATGCAACTCTTAAAATCGCAGTCTATCACGGGAAAATTACATTGTGTTAACCAACTATTCACACAACGGCGGTACCATGCCATAATCACCAGATAACGCGCCAAATGTCCGCGGTAAAATGAACACCATGCCGCAAAAATGCGAAACACGAACGCAAAAAAAGTTGCAATGAGGCTAATTGCGATACAAAAATCAGTGAAAACCAGCAAAGGGCCTGCAAATCACACACGTCAGGCGAGAAAATCACCATAAATCAAAGAAAAAAAGACAAACACATGCCAAACAACAGCGAAGCACAATGGATGTCGCCGGAGTAAGTACGGAGGAGAACTAGAACCCCACAAGCCCCAAAGGAGGACCTGCCTGGGACCTCGGGGTCAGGAAAGGCCAAGGAGCAGAAGAGCAGGAAGAAGTGGTTCAGTCCGCAGGAAAACAGGATCCTGATAACGGAGGTGGTAGAACACCATCAGCAACTGTTCGTCACCTCCACTGTGTCTTTGTCAAAAAAAATTGACTATGGCATTCAATTGTGGACAAGGTGAATGCAGTGGGAGTGCTGAAGAGGACAATGGAAGAGGTCAAGAGGCGCTGGAATAATGTCAGGTGCAAAACCAAGCTGAAACTCACCAACAGCCGGAAGGCAGCAATGCAGACTGGAGATGGGAGTCCAGCGCCACAGGAGGAGCTGGACGAGATGGAGGAAATTATGTCCACAGTCATCAGTGGGGAGAGGGTGGCAGGAGTCGGGGGACAGGACACTGCTCAACATGACCAGACACAACAGCAACAGGGTGAGTAACGACCAGGGACTAGGGGGAGGGGGAAGATGGGCACAATGGCATACATGCACAATTAAGTAGAGAAGATCTGCAGACAAACTATGCAACAGACCCCCAACTCCCATCAAGAGACCAATGTACCCAAGTCTGCAACATCTCAGCACTGTATATGCACAGAAGTCAAAGGCACACCCCATAAAAGGGAGAAAGGGCAGCAAAATCAGAGCTGCACTGGTGACTCACCAAAATGCAGCACACACACATAACATGCTACAAAAAGATAAAAATGCGGCTGACCACGGTTCATTACATCAAGTCCCAGGTGAATATAGACAGTAAAAAAAGTCTGTGCATCGACTTCCAGAGCTTGCCTCACTTCCTCTCCACTGGAAACGAGATAAGCAAACTTTGTGATAAAGGGATGGTGCAACAAAACAAAGTCAATTAACTCCAAATGTATCCGAAAATCTCTTTATTGTCGTAGAAGGTAAGAATTGGACATCAGCCAAAGTGTTTCGTTCCTCAGCGGGAACTTCATCAGGGCTTAGCTATTTAGATCACGGCACGGTCTACCTGTATAATTGAACCAAGGATGTCTTGAAACATACAAATAGAAGGTATCCTAAGATCTCAAGTAATAAATATTATAATGCACTTGTAAATTCTGCGACTTCGTTCAATACCCCACAGTCATGGAAACAATGATACTGGCCTAAATCCTCTACATAAATTGTAATGCAGTTGTGAGTTGAACAACATCATTCAACACCCCACAATTCTGGTGGCCTTTGTAGCAGTGCGTCCTCATCCGAAGTTTCGAAACTTCAGATGAGGGAGCACTGCTGCCGTCGCTGTATCTGACCAAGGATACTGGCTGCTACAGAGGCCACCAGAATCTCCGCACCCTGAACTGTCAGTGCCACACAGTGAAGCTGATGTTCCACCTCCGGGCCGTGATGCGTCACTGCCACAAAGTGATGCAGACAAAACAACATCACCCACATGTGAGGCACATGATACATCAGAGGACGAAAATGTGGAAGATTCTACATCAGTGGTAAGAAGGACGCAGTAGCATTCATCTCCATCATATGGCCTGTTTCTGCTTGGTTCTGCCCTCTGCATCATCCCCTTCCACTTTCCCCCGATGCACCCTGCAACACTCACCTTGGATCTCGACATGGACTGCCATATACTGTTTGATCACGAATGGCACAGCAATCAGACATGCGGACTGAACACTTCCTCTTCCTTTGGACTTGTCACTGCCTGAAGGAGTGTACATACTATTAAACATCGTTGAAAATCATTAAAGCTAATAAGTTCCCCGTCGCTAGCCGCTAGGGATAACACGCCACTTGCTCCTGCCATGCTCTGTTTTATGTGCATGGTCCGCTCATGTTATACGCGCAATTAACTTAAACGATTATAGTCTAAAGGCGCTATGCGACCACTACGAATATTTCTCTTTTGGACATATCTGCTTGATACTACCCATTTATCTGTACTATCACCCATATGCAACGTCCGATATTGCCAAACATACCTCTAATTCCTGAGCCCAGTAACGCGAGCTATTATGAATCCCTGTTACTCGCCTCTGCAAGTTTCGTTCCAGGGATAATCAACACAAACATTTTATCTTTCACCAAAGCCGCTTTATGCCGCATGATTGTTCTCACCACAACTTGAGTGGTTATCCATTCTCAAATGCATTGAAACTAAGCCCTGTCACCACACTAAAACTTGCTGAATTTTCTATCTACAGGAAAAATTATCAAATTCTCCACACACTAACGGTCCTTCAAAATCAGCAACACTAATCGGAAGACCATTCCTGATGGGCACCCATTCTCTAAAAGGTAACACTCTCTTTCCCCTCTTTTTTCTTAGATACATGTTGGGCAACCTCCCCATGTACTTAGCAACTAGAGAGCCTGATTAGATAATAGAGAAATTGGGCGATATGAACAGTGAATGCCTTCATGCATATTCATTGCCTATACATTTCAGAATCTGCCTAACAGTCTTACCCTATCGGAGAAGTGCACTAGTCTATCAACACAAGATAAAATAGAAATACATCTACCAACTACGTCTACGAAGGACTTAAACCGATACAGAACCCACTGAGGCAGTCTTCTACTCCATTTTCAGGTTAGCAAACACACAGCGAACCTTGTACCAGCAGTCCGCATTATAATACTTAAGTTATATCTCTTTACACACTTACCTGACTCCCTTAAAATACCCCTTTCTTTCAGAATAACGTCCGCTTCTAAATTCCAGGGACAAGAAGATTTCCAAATCCCTAAAACTCGCTGGCCTCTATAGACTCCGGTATCCTGGCCAAGTCTCCTCTGGTTGATTTCCTTTTGATAATAGTGATTCTTTGATTTTCACTATAGTATTGCACTATAATCCACTACATTTAATACACCTTCATTATTGTTCATTTACTCCAGCTATCCATATCAATATAGCTGTTTCTAACTAGTCAGGATAAGTCTCCATGGTAGGCCTCACTACTTTCCTGTACTAACTTAGAAACCATTAAAATGCATTCACCTCTTCTTCCTCAAGGCACCTCATGATTTTCTTCCAGATATTATTATGTTTCACTGTCATGCTGGCCTATTTTTAAGTTTACACTGTTATTGTTGTTAAATTGATTTGCAGCAATTGTCAAGCTAAAGAGAAATATAATATGGATATTGTTCTTATTTACCTTCAGGAATCTGTGGCTCGATTCACCAGAAGAAGGCGCTGGTATAGCGTCCAAACGCGTGTCGGAATTATCTTTAATTTCGAAACACCCTCTAAAATATGACTATATATATGCACTGTTTGAATAATGCATCTTTTAAACTTTTATATTGATTTAATGTATGTTGTATATTATGATTGAATACCATATGTACTGCATTTTGTGACAAAAATATTTTGTACTTTAAAAAAAAAAAATCTTTTTAAAACAATAAATCTAGAACTTTTTATATAGTTTTGTTTGCTTGACATTGTATTTGCTAGGCCTTTGCATGACATATTTACGTATTGTTCAGACTGTCTAGGGAGATACCCACACACTAAATCCCAAAGGGACCACTTAGGGTCCCTAACAGACACCCACAGTCCACTCCATGCTCTCCAATGGACCATGGCTAACATTGCTAGTTCCCTAACTCAGACAATAGAACAACTGTCCAGTCAGAGTGGCCTTAGCGATGTCAGAAGGGAGGTAAGAAACATGTGTAGATTAATGGAGTACAAATTTTCTATACTAGGGTGCAAAAAGTCACCTAAGAATCAGGGTGCAAAAAGTCACCCGTGCGATAAAACATAAAATGTAAATGAAAAAGAAAAAGTAAGAGAGAAAGTAATCCTAGGTATAAAGAACCCAAATATGAGAGGGAAAGTCATTCTACATCCTCTGCTGCCTTCACACACCCAAAGAGTTGTCATGCTGTGGTATCGGGTTCCCAAGGCCTACATGCTCCGTAGATAACCCACTTACACTGAAAGAACTGTTGGCACGGAAACTGAAAAGTACAAAGAACAAGTTTATTAAGACCCCATGGGGTGGTGGTACATTCCTACAGCACCCTTCGGCAATGCAAGAAGTATCACACCGAACATCGGTGTGACTCGTTCTTTTATACAATTTACAGGTAATAAAAGATAGGCGGTACAAAGTTACAGAGCTTTATGTACATATATGGTCATTTTTGGAACACAGCCAACTCATGGGAGGGGTTACAACCCCACTGGTCAGTTTGGCGGCACATTCCTGAGAGGTGACTGGTCAGTTGATACTGCGCATGTGTGGGCTTGACCGTTACTAAAAATAGCCTGTTGCTGGGCAAACTCGAGTGGTCAGAGGCACGGACAACGGACTAAAGGGCATGCTGGCCACGAGGCCGCTCATGATCTAAGATGGCCGCCGTATCGTACAAGATGGCGTTTTCTAATATGGTCAAGATAAGAAGAATAACGTGTAGCAAAGCTAAGCGCTAACCCGGCCATTGTCAAATTACGACAGACGACCCTTTTAGCGTTTAGCTGAAGCTACCTCATAGTGGACATAGTCGGGGTGTTCGTCTTCAATATCAATTAACATTATTTGAGCCACTTCTTTATGAAGCATCATTTTGTTTTGAGCAAGAGCTCGCCTTGATGGAATGCAAGCCGATAAACATATGGAACATAAGGCTGGGCCACATTGTATACATAAACATATGGAGAACAGTATCCCAACAATGATACATAAAATCGTCAGCAGTTTCCAACCCCAAGTGGTAAGCATAGACCAGACCCACCCTGAAAGAGCCCACGTTCCATTGCCTGGATGTATTTCAGCCGCTATTATATGCAATTTCGAAATGGCATCATAAACAGATGGCGAATTATCAGGTACGTATACACAGCAGCTGCTTCCGATTTTCTACATGCCCCCCCCACGGTCAGCTAGAACCACATCTAGAACCATTCTGTTCTGAAGCGTAACAATCCTAGAAATCTGAAGTTCTTCGGTAATATTTCCTAATGCAATAGCGGTATCATTGGCTACAGCCTCAACAACACGGGTCAATCGTCGTATTTTCCTGCTATTCAATGCAGCCCCCACAAAGGAAAACAGTCCCAAATTAAAGTCCACGTACTGCTGCAAGGCAGTATCAGTCTGATCGATGTCCTCTAAAATCACGGCACGCTTAACACGATTCAGTACAAAATCATGGTAAAGGATATAATCATTATGGTACATTGGTGGGGCAATGAATACAGGGGGCAATACAAAGGATACATAGCAAGTGCCTAACCATCCCAGCGGGAGCTGATGGTAGCCTTTTGTTCCACAAATAAAATACGTATTACGAGATGCCACAAACAATATGCCATTCGGGCTGTCAAATGTAAGTGTAGTGTTGCATTCACTTTTTCCAACCGGGATTGTACCTTTATTACGTATGCACAAATCAGCTTTAGTTGCAATAACATTAATAACATGTGAACTAGAAACATTAATATTCCTTTGGTTGCTGTAAATACGAGGTGCAGAAGCATTGTCGGGGCGGTACTCCTCCCATTCAAATCGAGTACCCTCAGCTCGTGGATACCCATCCCGGTCATGGTAGCAAAGTTTATTCAAACAGAAAAGCACCCCCCCTTTTGTTGGCCATCGCAAAGTGAATAAAAGAGTGTACCAGGCATTGCAGGATCCATTATGTGAAAACGGGAGTGGAATGAGTGGAGTGCCCCCTTTCTTATGATGACCAGGCAACATCCCACACACCCACCAATTGGAAGTATTTGTCATATTATGAGTATGATGCAGGATCTGAATGAAGCTATTGTTCAAATAAGTCTGTCGGTGCCGTTCTTCATGGTAAGGCGGAGTGAAGTGAAAATGTTCAGATGGAGCCGGGGTAGTTGGCAACAAATGTTCACGTACAGGCACCACAAGTTCCACCACCCAGGCTATTACCGCTATCACCACAATTGTCAAGACAAACAGAATGGCACCAAGTATTCTTTTATCTCGTGATGCAGAAAACGCCATAGTTCAAAAAGTTCACAATGTCTCAAATATATGCCTAAAAAAGAAAAACACGGTGCTGAGCTCCAAGGTAGCCGTTGTTTTCTTCTCCGGGGTCAAGACGGGTGTCGCTACTCTTGGCAGAACTGATCCCCCCCCCCTTGAGATTCCCGGTCTCCGTTTCACAAACCCCAGAGCGGTAACCAACCAGTCTCGAAAACCAAAAATCTTCTCCTTATCGTGGCCGCAGATCGTACCGCTGTCGTCCAGAAACAGTGTGGTCCGGGAAGGCTCCCTCAACTTCGGCCGACGTCACAGCTGTGCTCTTTTCTTTATCCAGAATCTCCTTGTAGTCAGTCAGCACGGCAGCATTTACCAAGTCCGGAGAGACACGCCGGCAGTGAGTTGAATGTATCCACCGTTTTCTGTTGGTCACCCGTACAGCTGTTCGGGTAGCCAGGAGGACCTGCTCGGGGCCACGCCACCTCGGTTCCAAGCTGTTCGCCCTCTCAAACGACTTGATCATAACAAAGTCCCCAGGACGGAGATTGTGAGCCTCTCCAGTAGAATTGTCAGGGAGCGCTTCTCGAACCTGTTGATGAATAGAAAGCAAATCATTTGTTAATCGTGCCAAATAATCGTTCATCATTATGCAAGGCACATCATGTATCAATCGCGGCTTAGGCACTCCCCATATATTCATAGGCCTTCCAAACACCACTTCATACTGTGTGAGGCCTGTTCGAGAGTGGGGCACTGATCTAAGAGAGAGCAATGCTAGCGGCAAGGCATCCGGCCACTTCAATGACGTGGACGCCACAATCTTAGCTAGTTTCAGCTTCAACGTAGCATTATACCGCTCGACAAGACCTGCTGACTGAGGGTGGAACACAGCATGGAACTTCTGCTGGATCCCCAACCCCTTCAGCACATACTCCACAATTTTCCCAACAAAATGAGGCCCATTATGGCTCCACAAAAATTTGCAAAATCCGAAGCGAGGAAAGTACTCCTTGAGCAATACCTTAGCTGTTGTTAAAGCTGTATTATCTTTCGTGGGGAAGGCCTCAACCCATTTGCTAAAAGCGCATACCACCACTAGGATATACTTAAGGTTATTGCAGCGCTCAAGCTGGATGTAATCCATTTGGAGTACCTCAAATGGTGCAGAAGGTGGAACGAACCCTCCTTTCGGAGTATGGGTCCCTTTTGCAGGATTGTGTTGTAAATATATCAGACAGGTCTGCACTACTCTCTTGGCTGTATTGGCAATCTCGGGATGCTCCCAAACTCGTGATAACAATCGAGTGATCGCAAGAGCTCCCACATGTGCTAATCCGTGAGTCATCTGAACCATCGCTTGCAAGTAAGCTGCAGGCAATTTCCATTGCTCCATGTCTTTGCTTCTCCAACAACCCTCATCATCTAGCACCCCATCTGCTGCCCATGCCGCAAGTTCTGCTTCAGTCGCTGACTTTTGGATATCTAGTATCTCCGCTCTAGCATCGTACCATCGCTCAGCTTGTGATTTTGTTACGTACATGGGGGAGTCAGTTCGGGACATAGCTGTTTGTCTCGCTATACTGTCCGCAAAAGCATTTCCTTGACCCACTTTATCAGTGATCTTTTTATGGGCACTGCATTTAATGATCGCTACTTTCTTTGGACAAAGCAACGCGTTTAGGAGATCACGCACTAGTTCTCCGTGCATAATGTGTACTCCATGAGAAGTCAAAAACCCACGTTCTCTCCAGAGTAGCCCGAAGGCGTACCGGCTGTCTGTGTATATGTTCACACATAGGCCAGCACTCAATTCGCAGGCTCTTGTCAAAGCTATCAGCTCTGCTGCCTGAGCTGATTTTTGTGGTATCCGTGCTGTTTCTACCACTGTCTTAAGTGTCGTGATCGCGTATGCTGCGAAAGTCGTACCATCTGGCAGCCTCAAACACGATCCATCAACCCACAGTTCCCCATCCACATCTGGAAGTGGCATATCCTGTAAGTCGACACGACCCTTTGTCTGTTCCTCGGTCAGGAAAACACAGTCATGATGTTTTTCTTCCTGACCCTCCTCAACCGGATAGGGCAATAAAGTAGCAGGTTTCAGGGTAGCGCATCTTTTCAGTGTGATATGTGGCGCCAGAAGTGTGAGCTCATATCCTGTCAAACGTGCACTCGTGAGATACTGGGTTTTCGTCTGATTCAACAGTGCATCAACTGCATGGGGAACTAACACCAACAATTTGTGTGATAAAACTATTCCCTCACTCTGTCGTATAGCTACCGCTGTTGCTGCAACTGCTCGAAAGCACCCAGGTAACCCTCGTGCTACAGGGTCAAGAACCGCCGAGAAATATGCGCATGGCCTTTGTTTGTCCCCGTGTGCTTGCACTAACACTGATAACGCGCACCCATCTTTCTCGTTCACGTACAACGTAAAAATCTTTGCATAATCTGGTATACCTAACACGGGTGCAGAACAAAGGGCTTGTCTCAATTGTTCAAAGGCATTTTGACATTCGTCTGTCCATTCAAGGGGCTTTGGTGTAGTTTTGGACAGCAACGCTAACAAAGGTTTAATGAGATACGAAAACCCCATGATCCACTGTCTACAGAAGGACGTTAATCCTATAAAAGCACGTACATCTCTCTGTGTGCGGGGGACTGGTGTATGTAAAATCGCCTGGATTCGATCTGATGTTAATGCACGCCCCTCCTTAGACAAAAGATGACCGAGGTAGGTCACCTTGGGTCTACAGTATTGGAGCTTTTTCTTCGACACTTTGTGATTGTGCTGAGCCAAGAAGGAAAGTAAAGCAAGCGTACTCTCCTCACATTGCGTGTAAGTGTCAGCAGCTAACAAAATGTCGTCGACATACTGGATAAGGGCACCTCCAGATTGCAATTGAAAGGAATCAAGCTGTCTCTTCAAAGCCTGGCTGTAGATACTCGGACTCTCAGTGTAACCTTGAGGAACACAACAAAATCTATACGATTTATTATTTAACGTAAAACCAAATAAGTATCTGCTATCGGGATGGATGGGAATGGAAAAGAACGCATTTTTCAGGTCAATGACACTAAAGGTCGTCGCCGTTGGGGGGACCAATGTAAGCAATGTCGTGATGTCAGACACCACCGGGTATTGGGGAATGACAATTTTGTTAATTTCTCTCAAATCAATAATAAATCGATAGACCTTGTCGTCAGTATCTTTCTTAAGGATCGGAAGAATAGGGCTATTGCAAACATTATAGGGGACTTCCTCCACTACCCCTGCAATGATCAGATCTTGGACAATGTGTGTCAAAGCAATTTCACCTTCCCTAGATATCTTATACTGCGGTACACGTGGCAAAAGCGCTCCCTCCTTTACAGTAATGCGAATAGGGGGAATGAGCATCTGTCCCACATCCGTATCCGAGGTCGCCCACAACGTATGAGGGAGAGAGGCTAATGCTTCACATTCTTGTATAGTAAAAAATCTGTCTGAATCTGGATAATTATCATTCAAAATAACTCGCACTCCCTCCGGAGTTGCTCGAAAATATTTAAGCAAATCAATGCCCAAGATGTTATCTGGTGTATAGGGCGACAGCAAAAATTGACCAAAACTAAAAAATTTGTCAAGACAAAGTGCAAGAGGCTTCGATAATGGGCTGGGAGTGGGTGTGCCGTCAAACCCAATACATGTAATCATGTCGCCAGACAGGGGAGCCCTCGGAACCAAGTTTTTAGACAAAGCGCTACGAGTAGCTCCTGTGTCGACTAGAAACTGATCAGTAGAACCCAAGATGCCCGCTGATACATATGGACCACTCTGATCTACTGGCACTTCAACTGATTCCGTACCCCATCCTACGCAATCCTATGCATGTACATAATCCTGATGCTCCACATTCTCGCCCTCCGATATCTGGTACTGGTTCCGTCTATCAAAGGTATTACGCTCATCCTGGCTACGGCCCCTCTCCTCAAACCTGCTACGATCACCTCCACTACCTCTCGCCCCCGAATAACTTCCCCTCGACCGTCCACCTCCACGACCACGCTGACTACGCTGCTCACGAAGTACTGGGCAATCATCAGCCCAATGCCCAAACTCCTTACAATAGACACATTGATCCTCCGCTATATCCGTGCGCCCGTACGACGCTTTACCTCCTCCTCGTCTGCCTCTATCATTTCCTCTAGATTGCGTTCCCCGAACCTGCGCCAACATCACCTTTGTTTTCAATTCCTTCGCTTTCTTATCAATACTTTCCTTAGCCTCCAATTCCTGTCGCTCATAATACTGAGCCATAGTTAACAAAGAAGCAGGGGTCGCCGTGGCCCAGGAACTTTCACTCGATTTTAATCTTTTGGCAATCTCCGGTAGGAGATTAGCCACATACTTATCTACGAACAAATGCCTACCCGTATCGTCTGTTAATGATTGATCACTGTAATCATGAAATGCTTCCTCAAAGCGTGTAAAGAAATCTGACACCGTTTCATCTGACTTTTGTTTGCACGAAGCTAACATGGTCCAATCAATCTTTTTAGAAGGAACAAGTGTTTTTAATTTAATCAAAATAGCCGCCGGGAGGTTGAGAATCAACTCACATGGCTTACATACAGGTTCGCTATCTAAATCTGCTTCGTTTATTTCTTTCCACGTTCCCCCAAGTATTGTTTCATCATTATTTTTACGAATTAGCCTTCACATGTCAGGCGGAAGAATTAACCCAAAAAAACAAATCTATATCAACCAGAGTCATGACACAGGACGAAATAGCCCCTTCAACCCCTTCATAAAATGCTGCCGGGTTTTTACGGAGGTCAGGCAAAGAATTTTTCAACGCCATAACATCTGCTCTATTCCAAGGCGTATACACCCAATTATATATAAAATACCCCTTCGCATCCTTCGATATTTTATCATCATCTGTACCCTCCCCTTTAGGCGGAACATACAAAGGTGCGGCTTCACGCATAGGCATAACATGCACGTTAGAATTCTTATCTGAACCCCGGAGAGAACACTCCTTAGCCTGTCCAGTGGTCTCCGGCCCGGACTCCTTATCCTTTTTCCGCTCGTCCCGCAACATGGACGCCTCGTCCCGCAGCTGGATCAGTTGCTTATAAAAGGCATCGACATCTGAAAGATCAAATACACCTTTATCAAAATTCTCACGATGAACTGACACAGCCTTAGGTTCTAACGTGTCCGAAAATTTACGAAATGTAGTAACAACTTCATCAGCCAAAGTAGCCAAAAAATACAACAATTCTCGCTCTGTCCATTTACCCCTTTCAGTAACAACTTCTGCCAGAGTAACAAAATTTGTATTCACTTTACGGGCCCAACTACGCAAGTTCGCGGCTTTCTCCGCAGAAAACCTGACACTGGACTTGCTCCCTTTTCCCGACTTATCCTGTCCGTCATCGTCCGAGTCCACAGTCGGAGCCGTAGGTGGAACGTACGGAGGCGGCGATCGATCTAGTAACGAAAAATCATCAATTTCATTATTAAGGACAGGATAAAGTGGTCGACGAATAGGGAATTGACCAGTCACTTGTAATTTACGTTCCCGTTCCTCCCTCTCTCTCTTTTCCTGAGCCTCCTTTTCCTCAAGCTGTAAAGCCTTATCTCGAGCAGCCTTGCGCTGCTCTTTGTCCGCCAAGGCAACCTCACGTTTCATTCGTTCACGCACCGCTTTCTCCCACATTCGCACACAATCAAACATATTCTGTCTAGACCTACGTTGGAACAAACACTGCTCCACAAACTGAACCTTTCGCAAATCGAACGACCCATGTAGTGGCCATTGCAATTCAGGATCTGTTTTAGTGTACTTATGCCATAATTTGCTGTACATTATAGGGGGAAGGCCAAATTTTATGTACATCTCACGATTTGGAGTTCCTTCTGGGGGAGCCGGCTGTGATTCCGCTAACCTAATTGAGGTACCATTTCCAAGACAGCACATCCCTCGGAGTGTGCTTAAAACAGGCATGTTCAGAAAATATCACGAAAGCGTGATACCGTATAAACTGGCACTTACAGTACTTCACACAAATGTGCCGCTCAGAGGAAAAAAAACAAAATTAGAGAAACATCTCTACATGCCTGCCTATGTGAAGTGCACTACACATATGATTCAAAGGTCACAAAGTCACAAATGTTAGCTAACTCAAATCATAGACACAAATCATAGAACTTCGGCAAGCGTCCGAAGACTACCTTACCAATCGCAAATCATAGAACTTCAGTAAGCGTCCGTAGACTACCTTACCGATCACAAATCTTACCCAATTTCAAATATCCAGATTCCAACTGCCAAGGTCTTTAATCGAATCAGCCAAACAGGCACTGCACAGCAACGCAGACGATCAGATCTCAGTCGGGGACCGGCGCCACCTGGAAGGTCAGATCAGAAGGAAAGGAAGAAACACCGTGGGTGCCAAGACTCGGGTCACTCGGTGGCAGCGTACGCGTCCATGGCGAGTGTCCAATACTTCATCACGACCTCTCCTTCGGGCATCCGAGTCGCCGATGAGTCCCTTCGTGGTCGCCAATTTGTGGCATCGGGTTCCCAAGGGCTACATGCTCCGTAGATAACCCACTTACACTGAAAGAACTGTTGGCACGGAAACTGAAAAGTACAAAGAACAAGTTTATTAAGACCCCATGGGGTGGTGGTACATTCCTACAGCACCCTTCGGCAATGCAAGAAGTATCACACCGAACATCGGTGTGACTCGTTCTTTTATACAATTTACAGGTAATAAAAGATAGGCGGTACAAAGTTACAGAGCTTTATGTACATATATGGTCATTTTTGGAACACAGCCAACTCATGGGAGGGGGTTACAACCCCACTGGTCAGTTTGGCGGCACATTCCTGAGAGGTGACTGGTAAGTTGATACTGCGCATGTGTGGGCTTGACCGTTACTAAAAATAGCCTGTTGCTGGGCAAACTCGAGTGGTCAGTGGCACGGACAACGGACTAAAGGGCATGCTGGCCACGAGGCCGCTCATGATCTAAGATGGCCGCCGTATCGTACAAGATGGCGTTTTCTAATATGGTCAAGATAAGAAGAATAACGTGTAGCAAAGCTAAGCGCTAACCCGGCCATTGTCAAATTACAACAATGCTTCATCATCGGGTGTTTTGCTCCTCGTAGGGCTGGCGCTGCAATTCCCTAGGGGTCCCCCGAAGGGTCACTTTATCGGAGATCTTTTTAGAGGATTCCAGATGGTGCATGAGGGTCTGTGGGGAGTGGGTAAAGGAGGGTAAAAACGTGTGTGCAATTGTGATAGTGTATTAAAATTCAAGGGTAAACAAGCAGGAAGCTGAGCCCTGCTGGACCTCACTATGGTAACAGCAGTCAGCCAGCGTGTAGCTTGTAGCTGTGGAACAGAGGTATCATTCAGTAGCGACTTCCATGTAGCAGCTGTAACCACAATTAGGGTATACAGGTTTCTGCCCTACCCTGAGATAAGAGGGTATAATGTTTATCTTTTATACTCATTGTATCATGTGCACCTCACTTTTTACCATGTTGGTCCTGAAGAAGCGCCATTGACCTGCGGGCGACAAAGGTGCAAAACATGTTGACCTTGATTATTGACACCCAGGGAAAGTAGGCCCATTGGGGTCATTTATTTTTAGCAGCCCTTAGAACTGCCAAGGGTTTACCATGAAATTTTATTGCTGCTTGTTAACCCTTGAATTTTAATACACTATCACAATTGCACGCACGTTTTTACCCTCCTTTACCCACTCCCCACACACCCTCATGCACCATGCGGCAATCCTCTAAAAAGATCTCCGATAAAGTGACCCGTAGGGAATTGCAGTGCCGGCCGGCCCTACGAGGAGCAAAACACCTGATGATGAAGCATGACACCTCTTGGGGTGTGTTAGGGCAGCAGAGGATGTAGAATAACTTTCCCTCTCATATTTGGGTTCTTTATACCTAGGATTACTTTCTCTCCTACTTTTTCGTTTTCATTTACATTTTTATGTTTTATCGCATGGGTGATTTTTTCACCCTGATACTTAGGTGACTTTTTGCACCCTAGTATAGGAACTTTGTCCTCCTGTTGGTTACTATACTAGTATAAGGAGCATGGACACTGGGCCTAAATTAGCTCCTTGGTCCCCCCTCTTTTTTTGTTTGAGAGATTAATAGAGACCATGGAGAGGGCGAATGCAGAAAGAGCGGATGCCCCGGCTGTACACCAGCTAGTTGTAGCTGGGTTCCTCAATGACCTTAAGACCATCCTCATGGCATTACTGCCACAAGGCCTGACGCTGATGCATGCTGCTGCTACCACTACATCCACTTCTCCGCACCCCGAAGTGTCAGGGCCACACAGTGAGGCAGACATTCCACCTCCGGCCCCTGAAGCGTCACTGCCACACAGTGATGCAGACAAAACAACATCACCCACATGTGAGGCACATGATACATAAGAGGACGAGGATGTGGAAGATTCTGCCTCAGTGGTAAGAAGGACGCAGTAGCATTCATCTCCGCCATATGGCCTGTTTATGCTTGGTTCTGCCCTCTGCATCATCCCCTACCACTGTCCCCCGATGCAACCTGCGACACTCACCTTGGATCTCGACATGGACTGCCATATACTGTTTGATCAGAAATGACACAGCAATCAGACTGCGGACTGAACACTTCCTCTTCCTTTGGACTTGTCACTGCCTGATGGACTCTGCCTGGCACTCCACAGGCCAACATCATCATGTGGGGTTTGCACGGCCCTGTATTGCTCCAGATGCAACACTCTACTGAATGTGCATTAACCCCTTTAGTGCTGCGAACGTCCAACGGTCGTCGCGTGCACTACCTCGCTAGTGCTGTGCACGACCGTTGGACGTCCGAATCCCGTTAGCGCAATCGAACGTCCGCACTGGGGCGGAATGTTCGACGCGCTAAACGGGTTAAACATTCCAAATCACACAGATATGTCTTGTCTGTGGTCTTTCCAGGGTGGGAGTATGAATGAATGTAGGCTCAGTGATTTCCTCTTATGCCATGTGACTCATGTAGTTGGACTTTGGTCACAGGGTTACACAGTGCTGAATGTTCTCCGGGTAGAGTCAACGCAATAACAGGGACACACGCATTTGTTACTTCCTTATCCAGCCCTGTACGGAACCACGCACAGAGCCCTGGGCTCATTGTTCAAACCCTTATGCTGGACTGGCATACGCCAGGCCAGCCCACTTCCCTTACACTCAAAGGGGGGGATGGCAACACTACATGTCCCAGGTCTACCTTGTAGTGATCTGCTGATCACAGGTCTAGTTGTCAGCATGCGGCAGCCACTCCCTCACGGCTGGTATACACCCACACCACACCTATCCAGCACAGGCATCACAGGACGTGTGAGCCTGCCAATAAAAAGGGCGGGTGCACGTGCTCAATGCCATCTCCAACCTCTCTTGGGATGTATCCATGTGATGTTCATGTAGGCATTAGGGCCCAGGGTCCTGCAACATCACATTCCACCGTCCCGGGGTTACATGATGGCGTACCCACCACGATACCCAATCAAAGAGTGTCCCTGACCTGCGGGGCACAGACTTGGTGGCACCGGATACACTGGGGCCGGCACAGGCACACCACGACTCTCTTCTTCTCTCTCTCTCTCTATCCTTTGATGTGCGCAAGACACACCTTCTCATCATGATTTTTGTATTGCAGGCTGTGACCTATGGATTTTCCCGAGGGGAGCCGGCGTGTGCCTTCATTTCTGATCTGTGTTTATTTGTATACATTTTCATTTGTTATTTTGAAGGTGAATGTGTAATGCTCATTTTTGTGACAACACATGCATGTCACCAAATGTGATTGTACGACATCAGGCAGATTATTTGGTACATGATTCAGTGTAGTTGATGTGGCATGCCTTTGGCTAGGGGGGAAGGGTGCCCAAGAAGGGGGGGTCCTGGGGGTGGTGGCGGTGGGTGTTGTGGTCCGGTTGGGGCTCCCTGCTGCATGATCAGTTGCTCCATGGCATCTGTTGCCCTTCAGTTGTGGCTCTGAAGTGGGCTCCCATTTGTGGTGCAGGCTGTGGTCTGACTTTGCACCAGGTGAGAGCAGGTGTCAATTTACTGCTGCTAACGTGCCTTATCCCATGTTTTATGGTCATATCGCCTATCTGGTTGGTTGTTGAGAATGATGCGAAGTGGTGTTGTTGAAGCTTTTGGTACGGGAGTGCCTACTATGCATCTCATTAGCGATAGTTGCGGGGGTCATCTGTGGCGATGTTTTTTGCTGCTGCTATCGCAGGTAAATTGGTGCTATGGGCTATTAGCACCAGATTGTGAAAGGGGTGATAAATTTAACGCAACTTTGGCTGTGATAAAGTGCTGTTAACTCAGCAATACCTCCTTGAGAATATGCCCCTTTGTTTTCTGAGTATGCCGGATGAGCCTACGTGTAAGGTCATAACTGTTCCCAACTACTTTGCAGGTTCCCCTTTAACTGAGCGACCTTGCGCAGGAGGCCCATTTACCCATTAGATTCCTTTCCCCAGGCACCACCTATGCCCCCCAACACTACCTCCGAGGGACTGATGTTATGCCACGT
Source organism: Lissotriton vulgaris (assembly GCF_964263255.1). NCBI lineage: Eukaryota > Metazoa > Chordata > Amphibia > Caudata > Salamandridae > Lissotriton > Lissotriton vulgaris. The sequence continues at coordinate 467,998,879 of NC_141691.1, forward strand.
TGGTGCCCATGTTCCTTTGCAGGGGTTGGCCCTAGGGGCCTGCCAGAAGCAGAACTTCCTACCTCCGCACCCACAGCCTACCGTTCATAACTGCCCCTTGGAGTGTGATGAGGGACCATTGTCACCCCAGGCATCCCCATTAAACAATGGGATCCCTACTAAGAGATGTAAAAATTGACCTAGCAACCATGACCTTATCTGCATAGGCCAGTATAGTTGACTGACTATCTGGCCCCCTATCCGCTGCTAACACAAAGGTCATACCCTGTGTGTAGCCCCTAATATCCAGGCTAGCACATTCTCCAGGAAAAAAAGATTACCCGGTTTAGAAAGGTGAACCCCATCCTGTAGAAAAAAATGCTCCCCCGGTTTCAACCAGGTGCAATTGTCTTCAGTTTGGGAGACCGGAAAAGCCTGCCAATCCTGTTATTAATCCTCTTTACAGAGTGATTCAAAGCCCACACAGACTCACCCCCAATTTGGACCTTGGGATCATGTGAGCCCATACTAATACTGACTGCAGGCACTGCTTGACCAACCATCCTACTTCTGTGATTAGTGCCTCCACTACTCCCGTGCTACCCATGTGTACCAAGTCATTGCCTCCAGATGTATTATTACCACAGCAGATGCCACTGGGGACCTAAGCAACAAAGGACCAACACATTTTCAGGACTGCCTCCCAGGGACTGATGTTATGTCACGTTGGTCCCCATGCTCCTTCGTAGGGATTGGTCCTAGGGGCCTGCGGGAAGCAGAACTTCCTACCTCAGCACCCTTCAGCCTACCGTTCATAAGCGCCACCTGGAGTGTGATGAGGGACCGTAGGGATGATTCTTAAAGCAAAGTTCAGCATAACCACTGCCTTGTGTAGTTGATGCATAGTGACTTTCTGTTTGAGCAAACAGTCTGCTAACGCTAGCGTGAAACCTTGTACCTTACTCAATGGCAAGCTTTACACACCTTGAACAAACTTCATCTCTATGCTTAGGAACTCAATTTGTGTGGCCGGCCCAACTGTCTTTCCTTGTGCTCGGGGGACCCCAAAATCCCTCATGAGTGCGCAAATTGCTTCTAAAGCCCTGCCACACTCTTGTAACTGTGGCGCCCACAATAACAAGAAATCATCTAAGTAGTGCAATACCCAGTGGTGCCCGGTCACCTGCCTGAAAACCCATTCCAGAAAAGAGCTGAATTTCTCAAAATATTAGGGGTGGGCGAAATTTGCGTAGTCACGCTACGCAAAGCTCCACGAAACTGTAAAAAATCTCCACGAGCACGCAAAAGTTCAGCGAACACGTGAAATTGCTTGTTCTGCCAGTTCGCGGTGCTTTGTTCCTGTTCGCCAATGCTGTTTGTGTGCTCAGGGAGATATATATAACAAACACGCATTTTGAAAGCGCAAACATGCAAAAAATTCAGCAAAGGAGCAGGTTTGCGGAATTTTGACAATTCCGCCTTCTCCGTGGAACGCAAAATTACCAAAATTCCGCAAATTCCACAAGCGTTACAGAATTTATCGCACATTCCTATAAAATATGAGCAAGAGACCGAGCACCCCAATGGCATGCACTTGTCCATGTAGAACTTCCCCTCTAGCTGGAACCCTAAAAGATGGAAATCCTGCGGAAGGACTGGTAGTAGGCGGAAAGCAGATTCTATGTCTGATTTTGCTAGCAAAGTGCCTGGGCCAAGTGACTGCAGGATTGCAATTGCCTGAACTAATGATGCATATCTCACGGTGCACAGGGCCCCATCAATAGCGTCATTCAGTGACTGACCCCTGGGCGTAGATAGGTTAAGGATCAAGCGGAACTCCCCCCGGGCCCTTTTTGGGAACAACCCCCAGTGGTGAACAAACAAAATCCTCAAATGGTATTGAGTCAAAAGAACCAGCCAGCCTACTCAAATGCAGTTTCTTCAACACTTTAACTATTGCCACTGACATGTTTTTCCTCACTGACTGCTGATTGCGGCAGTAAGATTCCCCAGAATATCCAGGAGCAGGAATCCTGAGACGATCTCTGAAACCTTCCAACAACATCAGGGCTGTGCTTGGGTAGCAGTATTAATTTAGGCAGAGAATCAAAACTGTTGTGTTTATGGGTGAGTATGCCTTAGTAAATAATAAACCTATATTCCTGTTTTTTACCTCCTTTGTCCTTTGAGTTCTTGAAGCATTTGGATTCTGCGTGGGAGAATAAGCCACAGAAAGAGCAGGCATATCTGAATTTACATGAACCATTGGGCCTGGTGCATGTCCTTTTATTGAAATCCCAACACGCTCCCTTCCTGCCACCCCCTCCCCCACTATGGGTGCACCTGACCGAAAGGACTGCCCTTTTTGCGCGTCCTGGCTTTAGCTTTTCATGTGCCTTAACCACAAAATTACGTCCATTTGATCCCATGTAAGTGCAGGGTCAGAGGCCTTCACCCATATAAATTCCTTATCATATTCTTTCCAACACATTCCCCCATACTCATAATGTGCACATTTGATCCTATTCTGATAGCACACCAATTCGGCGCCCAGCCCTGGGAATTTCTCTACCATTACCGCATGAAAGTTTGACAATGCTTTTATCCACTTAACCCCTTGTGTGCGGGGCGTATTCCCTGCCTGTGCTGACTCCGCCTTGCGCAGCTCAACCTACGCTGATGACGGAACCGTTCTGTCATCAGCATGGAAGGGGTTAATTAAGGTTTCCTCTATCTTTTTCCTAATGGGCCAATTGCCACAATTCTTTAGATGAGCCCATTCCCTTAACTTTTTTGCCTCCTCCTTGTCATCCTTGTCAACTAACAAAGAAAACATGTTCACATATTTCCTTTTCAGCAGGGCTGGACTGGGAACTTAAAACAGCCCTGGCAAAAAAGTAATTCAGACCCCATTTGCACTGAGTGAGTGACCCCAAACATTGCTCAGTATGATTTTCCCAGGATAATTTTGGAAAAATAAAACTGAAAGGTGCATGTTAACTGCTCAATCTTTCAATTATATACGCTAGTTTTGCTGGTTGTTCAGAAGAGGATTTAATTAAATATTCAAATGCATAAGAGTTTAGCTCAGTACCTCGTAGCCCTATTTCTACACAGTTTCTAATCATGCATGTACATGTGTAAAAAGAGTGTGCCTGACGAGAAAAAGAACATGTTGGTAGCGTTATGAGAGGCTCTCCCCTAATTCATCCATTACACATTAGTCTTTTGAACGGGCCTAAGAATCTTATGAAGGGCGCCGGGATTGCGTAACGTGCATCACAACGCCTAGGTGGGCAACCGGCCTCCAGGTGTCAAAACCACCCTTCAGGGACTCCAGCCTCCCGGGGGATTGCCCGCTTGCCCAGCTGGCCAGTCCGGCCATGCTTTCCAGAGTTTCTCTTTTACTTCCTGTGCTGTGTGCCTCCCCAGATGCACTCTGGATGTGGGTATCTCCCCCAAACCTAATCTTGGTAAAAATTGGACCCTACTTGCAGATGTGCCTGCTTGAGTTTTTGCGTGTTCAGTTCCTGCATCTGTGACTGTTTTGGTGGGCTCTGGGCCATTCTTGTCGCTCACTGCTCTCTTTTGCCCTGCCCCGCTGGCAGGCCCTACCACTGCTGGTGTGGCTGTTTCAACTGTCTGTGGTACCACCTGCTTAACCCTTACAACTTGCGCCACCAAACTCTTGGCCCTTTGCACTTCGTCCCCTTCGGCTAACAGGGCCCCACTCCCCGCAGAAGGGATTACTGTCCCTGCCTTAGCCAGCCATGGGAGGACTGCCGCTAGACTTGCTACTAGATCAGGTTGACATGGAACCAAACTCGGGGTACCGCAAGGGGGTACCACTCGCTAGGACAGAGTCCCATCCAAACCAGGACCCCCGGTGCGCTGGGCTGTCTTGGGCCACCTGTGCCCCCGGTGGTGTCACTCCTAATGGTACTGCTCCGTCCCCCTCCTCTGGCTGTGACCCCACAGCTGGGAATGAAGGTTATGGAATTACTGGGCTAGGCAAATTTGCCTCCCAGCTCCTACGTTTGGGCTTGGATTTCCGCGGTACGGTAAGGAAAGCCACCCTGGGTGCCACCCTAGAACGCCTGGGCCTTTCCTCAACTTCCTCCTGCCCATCCACTCTCCTACGTAGCTCTGCCTCGGTCTGACCCAAATCATTCATTGTGCGCATCATTGTAGCCATCCACTCCTCCATTCAGGTCGGTACCTGCCCCCTCTTAGCCTTCGGTCCCATAGCTAGAATATATACTGCGCAATAAATGCCCACCAAAGAGAATGGCAACGAAGCTTATGCATATCCAGCCGTGTCATCACTGCGCTGGCCCAGCCCCCCACCACAAGATACGTCCCGGGAACCGGTAAAACCGCCATATTGGTGGTGTGACTGAGTTTCCGGTGGTGCCTTGGTAGAACAGCAGGTAAAGAACAGTGAAGACAGCACTCTGAGGCAAGAGGAACACATCGCAGAGATGTTTTAAGGGATGGGCAAAGTGGGCTCTGGCCACTGGACCCAGCCTTTGAGGGGGGCCCCTGATAGAGCCAGCTCTGCACTGCACAGTTTTGACCTGTTAACCTTCAATAATTCTTAAACAGATTATTTTAAATGCCATTTCCCTTAATGTTTTTAATGTGTAAGAATCCATTAAAGACATTGTGCAGAGAAATCTGTTTCTGATGCATGCAAAAGCCATTAAAAAAAAGAATTTTAGATCAAAACAGGACTTTTCCATATGAAAAATCCGAGGGTGTCACAGAGCTTATTTGGAGTATTAATAGTAACCTGCTGCTGGTGTGTAATATTGAAAACACATTACACTATCCCTGGATATTAGATGAAAACACATGTAGAATGTGAATGAGTGTGCCTGTACTTTGTCAAGCCAAAGAGGGCTTGAGAGTGCTGAAATTGGATCATAAATTCAAAGCTTCTTTCAACTGACGCCCCCAAAATACGTTTAGCCCAGGGCTCGCAAAGTCCTTAAGATGTCACTGACAAAACGGACACATTATCACAAACACTGGTCAAGAGACAAAGGGCAAAACAGCAGACAAAGAAAAGTAAAAACAGCACTGTCAGTTAAATGGAACACAGCGAGCAAATTATCACAAAACCCTGGGCAAAGGCGAAAAAGCAAAAAGGCATAACAAACCGGCGGGAAGGCTGAGCAGACATTTTTTTTTAGTAAATTCCGCACGTGCTAGCTGAATGTCGACATTCTACCCAACAACAACCAAATTTTAGAAGTAAGCCTTGACTGCTAATGTAATTACTAGGAATTTTAAAAAGCTCCTTATTTTTTTCATACTTATCACACGTAATTGTTGTGTGAACTACGGAGCCCCTGAAAAAAACTATACTTTAATTTTGCTTTTCACTGTGAGATGCTCTTTTATCACCTTGCCACAAACATAAATGATCTCACATTCTTTTCCTTCAGGACAATCCCGTTTTCAGTTTCTAATTCAGAATAGAACCTTATTTGCTGGGGCGGCTGGGGCCCCCTTTCATTTGATCAGTGTATTTCTGCAGTGTGCACTGTGGTGCAGTTTTGAGATGCCCGCGTTACTGGTAAATCGCTTTGGGCTACTCAGTCCAAAACCAATCTATGTAATACAGCGCACCTCTTGGCAGTTTCAAAGACACTCAAATTGTTTATCGATGCTTTAAAAATGATATTGTGACGTGAACACTGCTGACTTAGCACAGGTGGTACAAGTACAGGGGCATATTATCAAGACAGGAGATAAAATTATCGCCACTTTATCGGCAGAAAACTGCTGATAAAGCAGCGATAATGGGCTTGATAATATGCTCTATGGAATTCCAATCGAAGCCCATGTTAGATGTCTTCACATCTAAGATGGGCTTCGATTGTAATTCCATTTAAGCCCATTATCGCCGCTTTATCGGCGGTTTTCTGCCGCTAAAGCGGCAATAATTGTATCTCCTGTCTTGATAATATGCCCCTAAGTTTCACATTTGCCATAAAACATTTCGGCTCGAACCAACTCTCAGAAAGCTACACTGCCAATGTAAGCATGATAAAACCAGAAATTGCACGAGGTACGTACGGACAGCCCATTGGGTGCATGTCAGAATATTAATAGTAAAAATATCGTATGACAGAAATCTGTTGCCCTATATATTGCCTATAAAAAAACATCGACTAGTAGATTTTCTATTATTACGTCCAACAGACGATATTTTTGTAAACATGTTTTAGGACACAATGGGGCATATTACCAAGGGCCTTTTCGCCGCTTTAGCTGGACCTTTTCCCGCTAAAGCGGCGAAAATTTAATCGCCCAATTACCAAGCTGTCGCTAACACCAATTAGCGACAGCTTGTAGGCGATAGCGAGCATTTTTGGGCCCGGTTTGCATGTCAGCGATAATTATCGCTAATGACATGCAAAGTGGGCGTGCCAAAATGTTCGCGACTGAAAACAGTCTCTAACATCGCTATCGCCTATTACCTACAAAGCCGAAACGATGGAAATATCTCCAAAAGCTAACGCCTGCTAATAACAGTTCTTAGCCATGTTATCCAATGGGAGGTGGATAACATGGCTAAAAGCTGTTTCACGCTAATGCGTGAATATCACAGTATTGTCAGCGATATTCACGCATTTTGCCTGATTTTTATCGCTTGTGAGATAAACCTTGCTAATAGCAAGTGAACTCTGTGATAAAAATTGGTGAAGTGCGGCGATAATAATTTTGCCGCTAATCCTATTTAGCGATAAATATTGCTGTTTGTAGGTAATATGCCCCAATATTCCTATCAGATCATATTTTAGTTATATGTTTACGTGTTACACGCATCGTAATCATTGAGGCGTACGGAATATTTTGCTTGAATATCAACATTCAATGAGTGTGTTCTTTCTCGCTCTCTTTCTCCCTCTCTCATGCTTTCAACTCTCTTTCTCTCTCCCTACCTCTTTCTTTCTGCCTTTTTATGTCTATCGTTCTTTATATCTTTATACTCACACGCACACTCTTTCACTCTTTCTCACTCAGTTACTTTTTTCTCTCTGCTAGCTAGAAAGAACATTCCAAATCACGACTAGAGAGAGAACCCTCGGCTCTGTATGCAGCTATGTTGTACCTTTGTGGAAGTTAGAATTGTATAGACAGAAATATTGCCACTGAGTGCAGCGTGTAAAGAAGGCTTTGATTGTGTTTATTTTAAAACAACGTACACATTCTTAATGAGTAAACTCCGATTTTCCTAAAAATATGTACGCAATGCATTTAGAATGTTACATGTCGAAAAGAATATTAATGAGTTAGGAGCATTCTTTTGTTGCTGGTGTTATTTAATAGAGCACTTCAGTGGAGAAAAGCACCGTTTTCCTCAAGGGATGTGTTATTCCTTTTAAAGCAGCAAGAATGCCAGTCCTCCTGGGAGTTGGCCTCCTATTTATTTCACATATTGATCATTAATTACACTTCGTTCTGCTGATTAAGGATTCTGCTAAAGGATGCATGGAATGTGAGAAGATAAATTATGAACACGTTAAAGGGAAGGGAGATTACACTGGAAATTGCACTTAACATTTGCTAACATGCAGAACACGACACAATTCTGCACGTATCTGTTTGTAAGGAAGAAAGCCCGTTGAAATGCTCTATGGGTTCAATGATACGCAGAATTCTAATGTTTGTATGAATATTAAAAGTGTGAACGATCTACGATATAAATTGTTTGAAATGTTAAAGTAGTAACCGGGATTTAAAACAATTCTGATTTGCCTTAAAACAGGTCCGCCGTTTTGTGTTGTTGACACAAGCGTGTAATCGTTTGTTGATTTTTTTTGTTTTTCTGTTTAAACCGGCATCACTAAATATTTAATGGGTTGCAGCCTGACCTTTTTCTGGTGTCATGTAATGTTACTTCCACTTGACCTAGTTGGCCGTGTGTCAGGCAAAGCTGAGAGTATTTGTCCTTGTTTAGTGAGGTCCAGTGGAAGAGAGAGTCTGACTGTTTGCTCTTTATTTCTTGCTGGCTCTGACGTCACTATGGAAGTAGTGTTTATTATCTGAATGCATCTCACACATTACCGAAACACACAATTCCGCGAGCGTGAAAACATTGGGGCTTATTTACAGCCCCGTGCGCCAATTTTGTGTCATTTTTAACATGGGAAAAAGACGTAAGGGTGGCGTGAGGGTCTTGTAAATAAGCCCCGTTGCGTTTAAGGAGGTACATAGGCGTCATCTTGCATACAAATATTCAACAATACCTTGACATGAGCTATGGTACACAAATGTAAGCACCAAATACACATTATTCTATTACAATGCACATATTTGTATTATTGTAAAGGGCATGATTTACTGCAAACATATCCGTGTTAATTTGTGACTACATTTTTGTAATGTCCACTGACCCGAAGTGCACGCTCGTGTATTTGTTATTAAGAACGAATTGTTGTTAGAGTAGCATAGGTATTTGAGTAGGAATGTTCGTGTATTGTAATAAACACACACTTGTGGTGCGCTCAGAACTCACATTGAAGAAGTGCGAATACAACTACAACACCTATCTCCACCACACACAGAGACGTATGAATTTTGCTATAATCACAGGTCCGGTGTATTTCCATGCAACATTATATCACTAAACACGGCTGTTCTTTAAGTAATCAAATATATGTATTGTATAGAAATAGTAAAATATCAATTACAATAATATGATCCAAATAAATAAGACGACAAAAATAATCATTATGAAAAAAATATGTATAGCTGGGATAAAAAAGTCATCTTCAGAACAATATTTTTGGGCAATGATAAAGTAGCTCTAGAAAGGTCGTCAGTTTGCCAATGAGCTGTAAAGAGAAGCACTATCTTAGTGTTCCCCTGGTGGTCTAAGCATGAACTGCAATAAATACCGCCTACAAATTTCTTCCCTACGTTCAGCAGCAGCAAGCACAGGCAAGGATATGTTCAATGGTCTCATCCTTGTAGCTGCAAAGCGTGCATATCTTTTATGGTGAACACTGTCTATTCCACGATCCTTCAAATTGAGCTTTCGGGAATGTGCAAAATGGAGCATTTGAAATACTGTGTTTACAAGGGTTCCAGGGATTAGATTAAACATTCCTGTATTGTGCACGTGTCAATTGTATAATCCACATGTTTGTAGAATTGTAATGTGGTTAAATCGCTAAGCCCGTTGTTGCTTTTCAAGATCGTTCGTATTAGGGCTTTATACTCCAAGTGAGGTATGCTTGCAAGAGTAGTTAGAGACTGGAGATTGTTATTTGTAATCGCCTTATCTATAGATTCAAGGCTTATATCAGTCTTTGGTCCTTCGATTCCTTTTTAGTGCTTCAAAAATTAAATGCTTTCAGCAATGATCTTTAGCCAAAGTACAGTCTCAGACTCAGTTTAGTTTTGCCCTAACATGTAATACAGCTAATTATGATAGAGATAACTGTAACCGACCAAAAACGTTCGAACTCCATGGGATCAGTAATGATCTAATTTCCTTTATGTATATTTTGTTGATTTCATTAATTATTTCGTCCTTGAAGATGATGAAAGTGTATAGAAGTGATGGTGTCAGCTTTGAGGTGATTACTTTAAGGAATTGATTGATAGCTCATCCTCTGTAGATGCAAGAAAATCTCTTAACTGATTTTGTAAAAACATAGGCTTTTTTCTTTTTATTTGCAATGTGATCTGACCATGTAAGTTTATTGTCTACTGTTAAACAAAAGTAATCGTAATTACTGTTAAACCTGAGTAATTGAAAGTAGAGTATTGTTCTGTGGGGTTGTCATTGAGTGTCCAACTTAGTAACTTCCGAGTCCTATCAAATGACATCATTTTTCTTTTTCCAAAATTGATTTTCAAATTGTAATTCTTGATTAAAGTCCTGTAAGTTAAGTTACTGGCTTTGCGCGCCTGATGATGTTAGCGTGAATATAGTGATATTACCAATATATGTCAAGTAAGTATTTTGTTTGTTACCTAATTTTGATGCAAAGTCTTTGAGGTGATAAAGATGTGCTGTTAGGTCTGAGCCAGAGGCAGACTGAGAAGGAGCAGCCTTGGGGCAATCCTAGGGCAAAGGGCATTCCTGGGGCAAGAGACACTCCAAGGGCAGGGGATCCCTTCTGGCGTGGATCCCTGTGATGCCCTGCTGCCATGTGTCTGCCCACGCTTGGAGAAGCTTGGGAGGGAGGGTACCGGACGGAGGGTGTTTTTGGAGTGTGCCCCCCATGGGACTGAGAATTGCAACCAAGCCTTGCAACATGGGGGAATTTGGGGCCCGTCTCAACAATGACTGCAGTAGCTGGGGTCGACTAAGGTCCTCAGGGGATTTAGCTCCCCATGAGTCTACTGTGCTCATGAGGTGGCAACAACATTGCGTCCAGCTGCCGGCCTGCCACCCTACTCTTTCTCTGCCTGGGTGATGCCACTGGTCTCCTCCCTTGCTCCAACTACTGCCCGAGAAAGACGGGGCCGGCATCGGCCCCGCCTTAAGTATGGCGGGTGCACCAGTCCCCAACTGCTCTCTGTGTTGGGGCAATCACTGTTGCGTCACAATGACGCAATGGGAGGGCCTTTACACTGATTGGACCCCGGTCTCCTAGTGACCCGGAAGTGATTGAATCACTTCCGCGTCAGCAGGGAGTAAAGACCATGCTGGTTAGAATCGGCCTGGCAAGTGAGGGATTAAAAGGCTGGGGAGCGTGGGAGTCTGCCTCTTTGACACCGTATTCCACGGCCTGCCCTTCAGCCTCTAGAGAGGCTGTAATTCTTTTTCTTCATTTTGTTTTGCAGGTCTGTTTTGGGCGGCGAGTCAAAGGTGACAGGACGGTGTGGCTGTTTCTCCTTTTTGGTCCTTCTCCCCCTGCAGGTGTCGCGCGCCGGAGCAGTAGAGGAGGAGCGGCAGCCGGCGATTTCAGTTTCTGGGCGGCGGCAAATACAGGACAATCCGTTGATGAGCCGGTACCGCCCTCATTTCTCACACAGACTTCTCATTGTTGGTGGACATTGACGGCTGAGGAAAGGCGTCTTCCGAGCCTGTCACGATAAAATATTTTTATCACAAAACAAGGGGCACACTTACGTCAGAAGTATCTAGGGTCCCTATTTGACTCTGGAGTGGCTGGTATGCAAAGCTTTGCTGCTCTCGGCACGTTACAGAACTGAGTGTCCAAAAAGAGTGAAGTGGCAGCACTTGAGTGCAGCCCTGATGAAACTGCTCTACGCAATACAGCAGTGAAACATGTCGGCACTGTAGGTAATGGTATGCATGACTAGCTACCAGCCTTTTTAATAATCAAGAGCACGCGATCACCACCCTACGAATAAAAGTGGATAAGGGATTGGTGTACTGTGTGTGGTTTTTAGGCACTCCATTATTATGTTTGTGTGTGTTTGTCACTAGCAGAGTTTTCTGCACTTCACTGTAGCACTTTATATGTTGTTTGTTTTGGACACTTCTTCTTTCCTTTCCTCTTATTTTTCTCCGAGTAGCGAGTGACCACCGATGATGAGACAGGGGCCTGTCTGGAAATTGCATACCAGTTACCCCGCTTGGTGGTGTTTCCGTGAGGGGTCACTTGCTTCTCGCACATTTGTCCTCTATTTAGAGTAAGGTCCAATGTGTGGTGTGGACTGTAGTGAACCACTACGATTTGGGTCACTCAGAGTTATTTGTTCTGATGTGTTGTCTTGGAGAACAGATATTTTAAACAGGGCAGAGCACAGTGCATTATCTCATTATAATGTGGATAAGAGAACAGTGGGGAGTAGTATGTGTTTGACCCCCCTTGAGTCACTGATATCTTAGCTCGCTATTTGGATTGGGTCATATTGTGTATTATGGACATTTAAAGGTGCCACAGCGCTGATTGAGGTAACACCGGGAGGGGGAATCGGGGTTGGAGACGAGGCTCAATGATACCGCTGGTAAGGAGCAATTGTTTAATACTGGTTCTTTGTGCCCGCCCTCACATGCCAGGTTCTGTCAATAATGTTAAAAGTATTCCCAGCTGCTATAACTTTCAAAACGATGAATGTAGTTCTGGTTGAGAGGCGGTGAATATTGTGGCACCAACGCGAACAGCACGTCTTTTGTTATAACAGCCCCAGATAGGGCCTCCCAGGCACGCAGCGCCACCGGAAGTGCCTCTGTCTCCCGCTCCGTGCTGATCCCGGTTCGAGGCCGGAGGCCGCCCTGCCTCGCAGCTCTGCCTGCTCCTGATCTGTACTCAGGGAGCAATTAGTTGATTTATTGGGCGGAGCGGTGGCTTAGTAGGTTAAGAGGCCTCCATATTAAACAAGGGAGCCTGTACTCAACACTCAGGAGTTCCATCAATTTTCTCCTTTATTTGAGTAAACATTGCGCCTCCTTATTAAACAAAGGAGCCTGTGTGCAGACCTCAGGAGTGCCTCACATTAGTGCCTTTGGGAAAGCTCCTTCTAAGAGGAAAGGCAGCAATTGGGGTGGCACCATATTGTTGGGGGGGTCAATTACATTGAGTGTTTGAGGGGCACATCAGGGCCATTGGTATAGCGGCTGACAGTGGCACAGCTGGGCAAGGGTCATGTTTTGTTTGCATAAGGGTAGTGTATATGTACAGTATTGTGCTTTGCTTAACTATGGTATAACATTCTCCTTGTCACACTTACAGAACCCAAGTTTGCAAAGACTCCACTGGGGGCAGGGAGGGGCACAAGGACATCACTCACAGAGGTTACAGATGGGCCTGCATTTCACTGGTTCTGTCGGCCACACAGGCTTGAGATTACTTGCCCAACACCCAGGTTAGATGGTGCGTCACGGCTCAAGTTGGGAGGTGCTTACGGCCGGTCTGTGCACAGGTAAGGACCTGAACAAGTTGTGCAGGCCAGAAAAATATTGAGGGGAGGCTCTCAGTGAGAGACAACATTGAGGTATAGATAACATTGTGTTCGCTGTGTTATTATTTATCAGTTATAAGTGACCCTGCAATATTTTGGCTCAGGAGCTATGGCCAGTAAGCGTGGTGCAAAGCATTCCCGCATGGAACGCATGATGAAGTCCATGATGCGCAGGATGGTGACTATGGGTAGGAGATGGAGAAAGGTTGAAAAACTAGGGCAAAGCCTGGCGGAAGTCAGAGAAAGAGTTGAAGGGCAGAGTGAAGCGGTGGGAAGACCTAAACGAACCACAGTGCCACCAAAACCCAGGGGTGAATTGGATCCACTCCCCAGGTGGTCTAGGCCCAGGGAGGGAAAGAATCAAGAAAACACCTCCGTGCCAGTTCATCCTCTGGGTGAGGTTCTGTCGGGTGGGGGTCCCTCAGGGGTTCCATTCACACTGGTCCTGGTGGTCCCTACATCTATCCTAATGGTCCCCACAAGTATTCCAGTGGTCCCCACACCTATCCCGGTGGTGCCCACATCCTTTCCGATGGCCCCACACCAACCCTGGTATCCCCACATCTATCCCAGTGCTGCCCACACCTAGTCCAGTGATATCTATACCTGTCCCAGTTATCCCTACACCTGTCACAACGGACCCGGTAGGGGTGGGCCCACAGGTTGGTGTCACAGCAGGTACCCCAACAGACATCAATCAGGTCTCACAGGAATTAATGGCACATATAGCGGCAGTTCTCTCTTTGTTAGGGAGGGGAGGGATGTTGTAAACTTAAGTGGGGGCAAAGGAGGTGGGGGGACCCTTTGGAGAAGCAAAAAAGATGGATGCTAAGATTATGGCAACACCAAGCGGGACGCCAGGTGAAGGGCCAGGTACCCCATCTCTCCCGCAACCAACAGGGGAGGTTCCTTTGGCAGTAAACAACAAGGATGTGCCAGTGAGCAGCCATGGAAAGGACAAGCTGATGGGGCCAGCTGGGGTGGTTACGATAGGTAAGGAAGTGACATTGCCATTGCTGGGCGTGGGTGAGTCATGCACAGGATTGGAACATTTGGCCAGGCATGTAACATGGGGAGTGAAAGAATTGGTATGGTCTGGTGCTTACGTTAATATGTTCTCTCTACTTGTTGATGAAAGGGAAATGGAGTATTCAAGGAAACAGAAAGATTGGATGCTTCCTAGTGAATGGTGCAGTGAACTGTTGAAATGCAGGGTAGAGGAGAATTTAGGCAACTGGATTAGGGCCTTTTCAGTATTTATGGCAATAACAGCTGAGCGTTTTCCTAACATACAGGCAGAGAAGGCTTGTTTCCAGAGCAGAATTACTCTGTCTCATGAAAAATATGGGGGTATAGGTTGGAAGTAATACAACAGGAATTTCAGGAAGGCTAGGGCATCTGGCCCATCACTTTCCTGGGACCGAGTGGAAACAATCGCATGGTTGGATCAATTTGGGCCAGAGCAGCCGGGTAACCCAGTGTAAATGTTCAACAAGGGTCACACATTTTAATCTTCTCAGGACTTTCGCCCACCCCAAACCTTGTCCAGGGGGCGGGGGGACCGGAAGGGACCTGTTGGGATTTTAATAAGCAGACATGCACCAGGGCCCAAGGTATTTGTAAGTTCAGACACACATACTCTAGCTGCAATAACCCATCTCACGCAGAATCAAAATGCCTCAAGAAATCAGGATATAGGGGAAAGAAGAAACAGGAGTGAGGAGAGGGCAACACTTGTAACACACTCACCCATTCATATTATGGCTATGACCCCCTGGTTAAACAAGTACCCAGATCATGCCAAGGCTAGGACCTTACAAGAAAGTTTTCTGTATGGCTTTAGGATCCCTGCATTTGATTACATAGGGACACCAGATTGCAAAAATCAGCTTTCTGTAAGGACCAATCCTGGGGTGGCAGCAACAAAAATTGCAAAGGAATTATGCTTGGGCAGAATAGCTGGTCCTTTTGATCACATCCCGATTCACAATTTGTTTGCTCACCCCTTGGAGTGGACATAAAGAAAGAGGAGGGGGAGTTCAGGTTGATTCATAATCTGTCATCCCCCTAGAGGCATCTTGTCGAATAACACTATCAATGAGGAGATCTGTAGTGTTAAATATGCTTCTTTTGACCAGGCAGTGGATATGCTAAGGGGCCTGGGCCCGGGGCCTTGCTAGCCAAGTCAGATATTGAGTCTGCCTTCCATTTGCTGCCGGTCCATCCACTTGATTACCACCGTCTGGGATTTAAATTTCAGGACAAATTCTACATGGATATGAGCATGCCGATGGGATGATCCCTTTCCTGCTCTTACTTTGAAAAATTCAGTTCATTTTTGGAATGGGTTCTTAGACAGGCGACGGCGCACCAATATGTCATGCATTATCTTGCTAATCTCCCTATGTGGGAAGGGTATGCCCAGACGTGGGTCCCCTGCTCACTATGCCACTGGAGTCAAGCTATCCTGGCTGAAGACGGCTGATAGCCAGAAACCGGTCCTAGGATGCTTGAATCCAGTCCAGGGAAGATATGGCTTGGCAGTTCGGGCTGGACTGTTCCCAAGCGGCACAGGGTCAAGGCTGATTTGCATATGACCATGTCTGAACTGGGGTGGCTTGGTGAGCAAAATAACAATGGATTAAACACAGATCTGTGACTGGGGGTGAATGTTTTGCAATTGTGCAACATTCCGTTCATCATCTTGTGTGTTTTGCTATTCACCCTATGTGGGAAGGGTATGCCCAGACATGGGTCCCGTGCCCACTAAGCCACTGGAGTCAAGCTTTCCTGGTTGAAGACGGCTGATAGCCAGAAACCGGTCCTAGGATGCTTGAATCCGGTCCAGGGAAGATATGGCTTGGCAGTTCGGGCTGGACTGTGCCCATGAGGCACAAGGTCAAGACTGATTTGCATATGGCCATGTCGGAACTGGGGTGGCAGAGTGGGCTAAAGAACGGTGATGGATTAAACCCATATCTGTTGACTGGGTGTGAGTGTTTGATTGGTTCAGATGCTCTGTCCATCACCACCCCTTTTGTACCGCTTTGTTCGCCATAAGTTGGCAGGGTATGCTCAGACGTAAGTCCCTTGCTCACTTTGCCACTGGATTCAAGCAAGCCTGGCTGAAGATGGCTGTAATGCCAGATACCAGTCCTAGGAAGCTTGAATCCGGTCCAGGGAAGGCATGGCTTGGCAGTTCGGGCTTGACTGTTCCCATGAGGCACAGGGTCAGACTGATTTGCAAATGGCCATGTCTGAACTGGGGTGGCAGAGTGGGCTAAAGAGTGTGCTTGGGCAGTGCAGGAATTTTGCGTGCTCATGCGTGCTTTCGGGGTTCCACTGACGCCAGGGAAGATGGTGGGTCCTGCAACCAAAATAGAATTCTTAGGTATTAAATTAGACTCAGAACAGGGGTGTTTCCGCTTACCTAAAGAAAAAATTGTGAAATTTAAAATAGCACTACAACAATGCCTGGCAAAAGGTAAAGTAACCTTGCATCAGCTGCAACAGACAGTGGGTCATACCGAAGGCACCACCGTTCTCCCGCTCCATTGCACGGGCCATGACAGGTCTACAGGAAAAACACAATCACACAAGACAGTCGTCTGAGGTTCACCAGGACATGCGGATTTGGATGGCATTTGTGGAGGGTTTCAACAGCAGGATGGGGTGGCCCGGTCCTCCCACTACTTCTGCGGAGTTAGATTTATGGACTGACGCTGCAGGCAGTTTGGGATTTGGTGCCATACTTGGGTATGAATGGGTGGCACAACATTGGCTGGCATGGTGGGTGGAGAATGGTGTGACAGCCAACATTGTTTTCCCGGAACTCTTTCCCATCTGGGTGGCACTCACTGTCTGGCCTCATCATCTGCGTAATCAATCTGTGATTTTCTGGTCACACAACATGACGGTAGTTGAATGCATCAATCAACAGGCTGCACGGTGTAAAATGATCCTCTGCCTGCTGAGGGAAATAGTGTTGTTATGTATGAAATCGAACATATAGTTTAAGGCTAAATATTTCTCGGGGGTCTTGAATAACGCTGCTGACACACTCTCTTGCTTTAAGATGCAGGTTTTCAGGGAACACCTGCCCTTTGCGGAGGCAACACCAACACCCTTCCCGGAACTACTTTGGCAGATTGGTGCCCTCAGCTACAGAACCTCGTGGCAGATAGCCTTGCTCCCAAGACCAGGAAAGCTTATGAAGGGGTGTTTTGGGCTTACTGCGCTTTTCTGGGGCAGGATTGGGTACAAAAGTGGGATGAGACAGGGGCATTCCTGCAGTATTTTTATTACTTTGAATAAAGAAGGTCGCTCTTCAGCGACAGTGAGATGACATATGGCAGCAATCTCTTTCTTCACACAAATCAAGGGTAGCAGGAATCCTACTAATAGCCTAATTGTTATAAAGGCACTGAAGGGGTGGCAACGCCTCCAGGGGTCAGCACCAGACACAAGACGCCTAATTGGGATAGAACTACTGACATCACTATTAGCAGCCCTTGATTGCATTTGCAGCTCGGCAGGGGAGGCATTGCTTTTCAGAGCCACCTTTTCATTGGCCTTTTAAGGAGCCTTCAGGATAGGGGAGTTGGTGGCGCAGAATAAACAAGATGCGGAAGGACGGTTGCAGATGGAACATGCAAAAGTACAGGCAACACTTTACTAATATCTGTTAGTAAATCCAAAACCGACCAGAAGGCCCGTGGCGAAGGGATAGTACTCCACCCCACACGTGGTAATCCTTGCTGCCCGGGGATTCAGGAAGAGACATTCCTACGACAGAGGAATAGTGCAATGTGGGGAGCGCTACTCATTTGTGCAGATAGGACCCCGCTCACCAGGTACCAGTTTAGGAGGGTCATGGATATGGCAATAAACAGGGCAGGTTTGGATCCTAAGAGTTTTGGGACACACTCGTTCAGAATAGGGGCTGCTACAGAAGCCACAGCCAGAGGTTTGCACAGCAACATTGTGAAAAGGATTGGGAGGTGGGCCTCCAACTGTTATAAGCGCTATGGGTGGCTACACATGCTGTGAGTGTGGCATTTCTCACTTGTGCTGATGCATGTTCCATCTCTGCTTCCATTTCAGTTTCTCAAACCTGTCACGCGGGGGAAACTGGCATCGGTGCACCAACAGCAAGATGCAGTTCAAGGACGGGCACATCCGCAGGAAGCAGGGTTGCGTGTTGTTTGGGTCATTGGTCATTCGTATGTAAAACGTTTGAATGCAGTTTTTCAGGAAATTACAGACACAGAGTTGAGCAGGCCGGTTTTAGGGTATCATTCCACAGAAATGGGGGTCTCTGCCTTAGTCAGTTCAGGGGTTATGTTACAGATCTCCTGGGTAAACATGGGGCCCCACCCAGCATAGTTATCCTACACTTGGGTGGGAACGATCTGGTAAACCTGGGTAGAAGGGGCTTGATGGAAGACATAATCTCAGAAGTGGGGTGGCTAGCTAAGACATGTGAAGGCTGCACCATTGTATGGTCTCAGATGGTACCCAGATTTAAATGGAGGGGGGGAGATTCTGTAAAAGCGTTGAATCACTCAGTAAAGAGGATCAACAATAAAATAGGGAAATTGTTCAGGTCTCACCAGCTACAGATGATTGCAAATGGGTGTATCAGGGGGAACCGTGTTTCTTAAAAGACGGGGTCCACCTGACTAAGGTAGGGAATGAAATCCGGGTCGAAAATATAATGGCTTGTCTAGTGAGTTTAAGGACAGGGCATGACCTTTCAGTGTAGGAGGGTGGGGGGGCCAGGTAGTCCGTCAACTATGCTGGCATGTGGCGGTAAGGTCATGATTGGTGAGCAGTAAATTTAACGTCTTTAGTTGGCGGTGCCATTCTTGAATGGGGTCGTCCAAGGGGAGGGACAAGTCGTCTCTTCTAGAACTCATGGGGCAGTTACAGACTGTTGGCTAGATGGGTGTGGGGGAGTCACGCTTTCTCTAGGCTGGTTGGCCACCCCCACGTGCACAATGACGTCAGTAAGCGAGCCAGAGATATAAGGGCCCCCTTTAATGGAGTTAATAGAATGTACAGTCGTAACCGGGGGGGAAGCACCCTCACGGTAAATGGGTTTTCTGTGCATGCGCACTCCAACTGGAGGTTGTGGTTAATTGAAATGGATCTGACACCAGTTAGCGACCTTGCCGTAGGCCCAAATAGGTTACGCAGAAAAGTAATTACTGTATGATTATGGTTCATATGTTAGATTCGGATAGGAAATACCTTGTACTAGAATTATGGGAAGGTTAGCCGTCTGATATCTGTGTATATCAATTGTAACCAGTGTCATGGATCATTTTCTGCGTAATCGAGTAAATATTGTTTATTTAAATTTTGTTTTATTTTTATGTTTTAATAAATACGGCCGGGGGCTGTATGACCCCTGCCTCCAAAGAAATCCCTCTCATGTCATGCTAATAATGTTTGATGAAGGAAGGGGGGGTTTCCAGCGGTCTCTGGCCATAGAGAAAGGTGGGGCCAGCATCGGCCCGCGTCAAGTATGGCGGGCAAACCAGCTCCCACCCACTCTCTGTGTTAGGGCAAGCCCTGTCGCGTCACAATGATGTGACGGGCGCGCCTTAACACCGATTGGACCTCGGGTCACCTAGTGACCCTGAAGTGATTGATTCACCTCCGGGTCACCAGGGAGTAAAGGCCAGGCCAGATAGAACCGGCCTGGCAAGTGAGCGGTTAAAAGGCTAGGGAGCACAGGAGTCTGACTCTTTGACTCCGCGCTCCACGGCCTGCCGCTCCAGCCTCTAGAGAGGCTGTAATTCTTTTTCCCCACCCACCATCCAGATTAGTGTTATTGTGTTTTATGAAGGTTTTTTCACAGGTTTGTTCCAAATATATGTAGATGACAGGTGTGCCATACTACTATGTTTTGTTCCTTACAACTTTATTCCATTTACAGGTCATCAATCGTCGTATTTATTGCTATTCCTTGGTCAGGCGGTAAGGTCTTGATTGGGGAGCAATAAATTTAAGGTCCTTAGAGGGCGGGCCATTCTTGAATGGGGTCACCCAAGGGGAGGAACAAGTGGTCTCTCCTAGAACTCCAGGGGCAGTTACAGTCTATTGGCTAGATGGGTGCGGGGGGGGGTCATGCCTTCTCTAGGTTGTTTGGCCACCCCGCACGTGCACAATGACATCAGTAAATGGCACAGAGATGCAGGGTTCCCCTTTAATGGAGTTAATAGAGCGTACGGGGATAACCGGGGGGGGAAGTATCCTCACGGTAAACAGGCCTTCTGCGCATACGCTCTCCGTCTGGAGGGCATGGTTAATTGATAGGGATCTGACACCAGTTAGTGACCTTGCCGTAGGCCCAAATAGGATACGCAGAAAAGTAATTACTGTATGATTATGGTTCATATGTTAGATTCGGATAGGAAATACCTTGTACTAGAATTATGTTAAGGTCAGCCATCTAATATCTGTATATATCAATTGTAATCAATGTCATGGAATGTTTTCTGCGTAATTATGTAAATATCGTTTATTTCAATTTTGTTTTATTATTATGTTTTAATAAATATGGCCGGGGGTTGTACGACCCCCGCCTCCAAAGAAATCCCTCTCATGTCATGTTAATAATGTTTGATAAAGGAGGGGGGGGGTTCAGGCAGTCCCTGGCCATATGAGCATAGATCCAACCAACCTTCCTAGGAGGCCCGGCACACTGCTTCATTGTCCCTAGCGTGTCCAGGAACTCTGCATTTCTACTGTGAAAGAGCTTCCTGGATGGAGAAAACCACCGCGGTGCCACCATGCTGAGCGTCTCTTGATCAGGAGTTGCTCCTCCACCCTGCTGCACTGTGAGTTAGGCCTAATCCGGCAAATCTCCTTGCCTCAATATTGCTCCAGGCAGCCGCAGATATGCTGGCCCCGAATGCAGCGGGATCCACGGCCCCAAGTTGGACCCGTGGCAGACATGGAATTTGGTGACTCCAGACACCCTGTCTCTCTGCTGATGCTGATGGATCTAGGGGTCAGCCAGGGGAACCCCTGCACAAAGGCACCTTCGCCACTCCTGCACCACAGGGGAGGGAGCCCTAGGCCCCCTACACAGTTTACCAGAGATCTTACCATCGATGACAGCAAAAACGGACTGCAACACTGGACGGCATCGGCCATCTTGGTTCACACAGTCCTTCACCCTCCCTGCATACTACATCCCGGACATAACCCCAGCTAGGAGAAACTGGGGTAGGACTACACATCATCTATCCAATAACAGACAGCAATTGCAGGGCTCTCCCTTCTAGTAAAGGCACAAAAACGGATGAAGGTCCACTCCTTCTCCAGGTCTATTGTAATGTGTATCAAACACAACGCAAATAATATAGGCATGTGAGGCACAGTCCCTGATGGTTGCAGACAAAAAGTCTGTCATGTATGTAGGTACACCATCTATCTGAAAATGGATCATCATATACTTCCAACGCATACCATTCCATATACTGTCCTTCGTCTACTCTCTGTATATACTGTTACCTTTGTATAGCATAATACTATGCTTTATAATATCATTATGCTATTTCTATATTCTTTGCGCTCACTCCATGCCAATAATCCTTTTGCTAACTTCCTGCCAACATTGGCAGATTATATCTAAATGTTTTGTGTTTAAACGCATGTAGGCATCCTTAATGGCTAGTAGCTCCTTCTCTGTAATGGTGTAATTTATCTCTGCCTGGGTCAGTTTTCTAGATCGATAAGCGACCGGGTGCAATTGACCCGTGATCTTGTGTCGTTGGGATAAAACTCCTCCCACAGCTTGGTCTGACGCATCCGTCTCTACGTAGAAGGGTTCGGTAGGATCCGCATGTAACAGAACTGGCACTGTGGTGAAATTCTTCTTCAAAGAGTGAAAGGCTTCCTCCGACTCCTTTGACCATTCGAACTTGGTTCCTTTCTTCAGCAATTTAGTAAGAGGAAGAATCTTCCTGGAGAATTCACTAATAAATTTCCGGTAAAAATTGGCGAACCCGATGAAACTTTGGATTTCTTTTACACTTGCAGGGGATTTCCAACTGCCACCGCTTCAACCTTTCTTTGATCCATCAGATTTCCGGAAGGGGAAAGAACAAAACCCAAGAACTCCACTTGCGAAACGTTGAAGGCACACTTTTCCAATTTCAAGAACAATTTATTCTCCTGTAGCTTTCTCAAAACTCCTTTTACTTGCTCGCAGTGTTTGTTTTCATCAGATGAGTATATCAGAATATCATCAATGTACACTATTGCACACTGATCAATAAATTCCTTCAGGATGTCGTTGATGAAATGCTGGAAGGCAGCTGGGGCATTGCACAATCCGTAAAGCATCACCTGGTATTCAAAAAGCCCAAACCGAGTCCGGAATGCCGTCTTCCACTCTTCTCCCTCGCGCATTCGAACTAGATTGTATGCACCTCTCAGGTCCAATTTTGTGTAAATTTGAGCTCCCTTCACCTGGTCCAGGAGTACCGATATTAAAGGCAGGGGATACCGATTTTTCTTGGTTATTTTGTGATGGCTCTGTAGTCAATACATGTCCGTAAATCTCCCTCCTTCTTCGGCACAAAAAATAATGGAGATGAGACGGGAGACTGGGAGGGCCGAATGAACCCATTGGCTAAGTAGTTATCCAAATATTCCTTCAAGTGATGATGCTCCTTCTCCGTCAGGGCATAGACACGGCTACATGGAAAGTTTGCACCCGGTTCCAGATCTATTTTGCAGTCGTACACTCGATGTGGAGGCAACTGTTCAGCTTCTACTTCGTTAAACACATCCCCAAACTCTTTGTAGTCTTCAGATATTTCCTGGAAATTTATTACACACATGGAATGCCCAGTTGAACACAGTGATAAGGCCGGATTACTCTCCAAGGGTTTCTCCTCAAAACCATAACAGTTCTCGTGGCAGTAATTTGAGTCCATCGCGATGGTTCTAGAACTCCAATTGATCGTAGGATTATGCTCGGTGAGCCATGGAAGCCCTAGAATTAATTGAAATTGTGGAGCATCAATTAAGTTGAACTGAATCTTCTCCTTATGTCCTTCACTAGAAATCAGTTGAACTGGTTCCGTGTGACTCACAGTTGGACCTGATGAAAGGTTTGTTCCGTCCAACGCCCGAACGGGCTCGCTCTTAGTCTTCTTGATTGCTTGGATGCCCACCTTGTCCATAAACCTTAGGTCACAAAAGTTTCCTGTGGCTCCTGAATCTATCATAACTGATACCTCCGTTAGGGTTGTTTGCCTGAATTTCACCTCCATGGACAGGTTTAGATGTGGCGCCGCAGCTTGCAATGTGTTTGCTACTTGATGTTCTTTTGGAGTTATTTCTTTAATCGCACCCTCCTGTTCAACTCCTCCCACAGGTGGTGCCGCTAGTTTTCCTGCTGCTTGAAAGTGTTCTTCGGTTTCTTCTGGCAATTTCTAACGAAATGCCCCCCTGATCCGCAGTACATACATAAATTACGACTTCTTCGTTTATCCTTCTCTTCCTTAGATTAGGGCCCTCTGATCGTTCCGATTTGCATAGGTTCCGTTCTATGTTGAGTTTCTGAACTTCTTGTGCTATCAGGTCGAGCTCTATTGAATCTTGGAGCTAATGCTCTAAGGTCTTTTTTCTTTTCTCCTCTTTGCTCCCCCTGTCGGAAATCTATCTTCAAAACCAAGTCTATTAGTGCTGAGATCTCGGTGGGTCGGTTAGGAATTTGGGCCAACGTATCCTTAAGTTCATCTCTCAGACTACGATAAAACACTGCAGCTCTCTTACTTTCTGGCCAGTCAGATTCTACTACAGGCTTGTTGAACTGGGCCAGGTATGCTATCAGATCTCGATTTCCTTGTCGCAAGTCAAGTAATTTGTTATCCACCACTTGAGATATCCTCCGCCTGTCAAATATTCGAAGGAATTCTTGTTTAAACTCTTCAAATTTTCTTAACAGAGGATCATCCCTGGAGACTAGGGGCATAGACCATGAAGCTGCATCTCCACTTAGATAAGAGAGTATGAAAGCCACTTTGGACTGTGCGTCAGGGAATATCGAAGGACGGCACATAAAGTGTAATGAGCATTGGGAGAGAAATATTTGCGCCTTCTGCGGATCCCCATTAAATCTTTCAAGAGCAGTTAATGGTATGACTGGGGATAGGGAATGGATTACTTGTGTGGTTGATCTATTAGTAGCTTCTAATACAGGAGTCATTTCTTGTCTCTCCAGACTACTAGAATGTCTTAGTCTTAATGCTAATTCTGCGGTTTCTTTCCTAGCACTGATTACCTCTTGTCTAAGGTTTAGATTTTCTTCTCTAACTGCTCCCAATTCCTTTTGTATAGTATCTAGTATGGTCCCTAATGATTGTAGATCAATTCCTTACGCCATCTCTGTTCAGGTGCGAAGGCAACTTGGGCACTTCACGCCGTCAGAACTCTAAGCTTATCAACTGTAGTGGCTTAACAGTTCTTGCATGGGAACAGAGATGCTTGGTCCCAAATCCCTCTTAGCAATGTCAGTAGGTCTTTTCTCAGAACCTTCTGATCATTACCTCGGGGGAGGGGGGAATTGGATAAAATAAAAAAACTAAACAAAGAAGAGACTGGTCCAGAGTCGGTTTCCGCTGCTTGCTACTGCTGGCGCCGTCTGCTCTTTAGCGGAACCTAGAAATTAATACACCACTAATTTCAATCCTACTCTGCACTAAAGTTAGACAAACTCTACTTTTAAATCTCACCCACCCTGGTTCTCCTGGACTGAAACTCCTCTTCTGTCTTATTAATTGAGTTATTTCTTCCTCATCAGCTAGTTGTACTATAGAGAAATAAAAGAGCTTTAATTCCACTAGTCAGTTTACCACAACTACCTCAACTATTTATTTTATGAACGTGCACTTACTTCACTAGCTAGATGAGTACTCCTCTAGTCGTTTTTTGCAAGTCTCTCTTCTTCCTTTTACTGCCTTCTAAATGTCCTGCTTCCTTAAATTTCTGTTTAATATCTCTACAGGTTTCTTCTAGAAATATCGACACTTAAGCAGTTCCAGGTAAGTATTTACATAGTTACATTGACATTACTGTTGCTAACAAGCAGTTGACTTTTCCTCACAGTTCGCTAATTACGTTCTCTGTCTCTTGTTATCACTAGGAGCCCCTAGGATTCTACAGTTTGCTTTGGGCTGGTAGTATGTTTCTCTACATATAATCTTTATTTTTAGTTAGCTTCAGTTCTCGCTGCACTCCTCCGCTCAAGGCCGTCGAGTCCTCTCACTCGATACAACTTAACGGTAATTTCAGGAATTTTCGAGTCCTCACTCGCGCTAGATTCTGGGCGACGAGTTTCCTCTAAAAACAGTCTTTTCAGCTCTCCGAACTCAACAGGGTCAAGAAATAGCCTATGTGACTCTAAACCTAAAGAACAAGAGCGCTACTTCAACACGTCGTCTCCGGCTGATATCTTGGTGAAGTGCTCGGTTTCAAAGGCGCTCGCGCTGCACCTTAATTTCCCTGCAGCTGCGGCGCAGAAACTAGACCGCCGACCTGCATGGTGACTCTGGCTGCCATCTTATGTCTCCATCGCCGGACCCACAATGAGGGGAACCTCTATACTGACCTATATTTCTTTACATCTGAGCATTACAGTCTCTACAAGGTTACAATTATGATGCTGCATAAGAACAAGAGATAATTCATTAAGACATGGAATGTATATTTGATTTCTTTCATTTATTTTATATCTTTTGCATAACAAATTATTTTTTTCTTCATTTTCTAGTGATCATTTTATCAAAGTTACAAAACAGAGACATGGTAACATATGTATATATAATTAAAAATTGCATGGTTGGATCATGTCTAAACACAAACCCCTAAGCAATACACATAAAATAACTTTCACTCATACCTTCATTCATACAAATTCAAACTTTCATACCCATTATTCTAACACTACTGACAATAACACAAAACAGTGGAAAAAAGTGAACAACATGTATCGTGTCCTTCGATAGACTCCTCAGAATATGGCTAGACCCCGTTATCTTATTTCTTCCTTTTTGTTTTGAGGGTTAGCAGTTTTTAGTGCTCCTTTCCTTTCCTTCTCCAGATTTGGATTTCTGATTTAAACTGAGGATGTCTGATGCGTACGGCCTACGTACGTTTCGGTGATGTGCTTAGTTTGCTTTACCTTCTTCAGGGCCAACATGTAAATGGACAACAGACAGGTGCATACATACAGTTAAAACCAGGGGGTTTTCGTTATCTGCAATGAGAACATATATACCATGATTAAATTATGAGCATCCTGAATTCAGATAAATGTTTCAAAGGTTTAATAAAACTGTTTTGTGCTATGGTCCAACCTGTGACCAGATCAAAGTTAAAAATTAGTCGGATGTGGTAGGAATACTGAATAGTTTAGTACCGTGTTACCCAAGCTGAAAAGGAAAGTTGTGTGATAAAGTAGTTTAGTAAAGCCTTATACCTCCCAAAAGAATAAGAAAGCAGATTAGGTGACACCTGGTGTGTGGACACATGCATGACAAGTATGTGTCATCTACAACTAGGTTGAGGAGTTACTTATATCACCTGTGTCTGCGTTGACACTATTAGGACCCTTTTAGGAAAATAGATTTTATGGACAGTCGTGTCTCTGTGAGGGTAGCTTCCTGTAGATAGGGATACAAAAATGAAGCCTCTTAATTTTCTATGCTATTTTTTAGAGACGTTTCTTTATATAAGTTTGTTTGTGGCTGCATATTACCGAAGAGTTTTGGATCCTCCAGATGTATCTGCGGTTAGGATTAAAGGCTATAATGTGAGTTCTCTGGGCCTATGTTATCGGTCATTATTTCTTTGGGACCTAAAACAAAGCAAAACAACGCGGGTCACAGATTTGTAATGGATACCAATGTGTGTTCATAGTTTGGGAGATGACAAGAATAAGAAACGCCTCGGCATATGACCTATCGGGCATATATGTCTTATTTGTGGGGGTAACACAGTGTTTTCTGTGTTCATAATTTTTGTGTTGCTGATCTTTCGGGCTCTGAGTGGTAGCTAAACTCTGTCTCTTTTTACTGTCCTGTACTAAGGTGCGTTCTGCTATTCATATTGACTACGAGGCGCAAGATATGAACAGTGAGATATTAACTTCTAGCAGACTGATGTTATGTTAAATGATGACCCTCTGTGTGCAGTATTTAGTTGTGTTAATATTCTTAACTGTGTACTGCCTGTCCTCGAATTTGCCATTAGTACTAGTTGCAGTGTGATTGCTTCTGCTTGTGACAGAAATGATATCTGTTCACTTTTATATAGGAATGCTACACTGTAAACTTAATGATTAAAATTTCTGCGCCGAGATGAGATGGGGGCTCTCACTGTCTGATTGAAAGTGCTTACTCGGGAGGGCTGCAGTCTGGTAGTTTTCTAATTTTTGGCTCGCTATGATTGTATAAACAAATTCCAATGCATTAATTCCAACCCTTAGACATAGCAGAGCAAGGGGAGTTCGAGCCTATAAGGAGAAAGTGCTGCACGGAAAACATTTTCCTAAGCACTGAGAAATCTTTCGCATCCTCGGGCGCTATTGTGTGCTGATGCTGATCCATCGCCGGACCCAACCAGTCCACATGTTTACACCAGAGGATACCCTAACTGTCTGAGGCAATACCGTACTGCAAATAATTGAACCCGGTCTAGAGGTCCTGACACCCTCTTTGCATGCCAGCGATATTTATCGCTAATGACATGCAAAGTGGGCATACCCAAACTGTTAGAGACTGAAAGCAGTCGCTAACACAGGTATCGCCTATTAGCAAGGCAGGCAAAGCGATAAAAAAAATCACGCTAAGCGCGATTATCGCTATAATCTGACGCCTGCTAAAAACATGACTTACCTGTTTATCCAATGGGAGGTGGATTGTCAGGTTGAGTCCCCATTGGCGTTAATGCATGAATATCGCTATATTTCCAGCGATATTCATACATTTCGTCGTTATCGCTGGATATTTTAGCACAATGGAGAAAAACGTTGCTCATAGCATGTTTTCTCCGCTAACATATCCAGCGATAAAAAAAACGCGCTAAGCGCATTTTGCGATAAATATTGCTATTCCTTGATAATATGCCCCATTATTTGCCAGTTTAGTGTTAGTTTTGATATAAGGGATCTAAACTATGCTGTTGTTTATCCTGTTTCTAGCTTTGGGTTGTTTTCACCAGTTGTTTGGTCATAAAGGGTGGAGAAGACGGTTGTGGGTCATCTGCTCAGTTTGTCATAAAGGGTTGAGAAGACGGTTGGGTGTCATTTGTTCAGTATGCTTGCACCATAGTATCTGCATTAGCCACCTCTTTCCTCTGCCCTAATGGCTCAGTATTTTAACTCTGGGTCACTGTTCTGTCGTTCATGTTCTTATTATATCTGCTTTTCTCTGATAGCTGGCTGGATAGATAGCATCCTTATTGCAGCCAGGAACTTTCAAATGTACTTCTATATCTTCAATTAAGGTAGTAAAAACTTCTGGAATTGTTAATCCTTTTTTAATCAGTGGTGCACATGTGCAATCTGTATACAATGCTGCTGCTTGCATTTGTGCTTTGGTTATTAGATTATTTAAAGTGACCAATTTCTGATCGATATCCAAAACTGATTTTGCCAAAACATTAAGGAGGTCCACTTGGAGAACATTTTATTTGATTGATAAGTCAAAGATTCTAGTGTCAATTGCAAAGTTCTAAACAAAATGTCCCAAATAGCCTCTGATTCACTAATTGCTGCTGTTGGAGAGGCTTGGTCTTGTAAAGAATCAGGGTTGCCTTTCCTCAGACTCTTACTTACTGATAATTTACCTAGTTGTCCGCAGTTTCTTCATGGTAAAGATAACTATAGTTAGTGATATAAAAACACTGTGCATGCAGGGAGAATATCAAATGCCTGCCAGTTACCTCGTGCTATTCTCACCATCCGAGGTATGCTATACTACGGGCTTCATGGTACATTGTGGGGGCCGCAGCCCTCGTAGTCACACATTCCCCCGAAGGTCAGCGTTTCCACCCCACCTTTGCGTGCCTCTTTCAATGCTGTATTGCAGGAGCATGAATCGCATTGTACAGCATACCCTGTGTGGCGCGTGAATAGAACACGGGAACTGCTAGGGGGTTAAGCATTCCCCCTGCAAGCACAGTGTGTCTATATCACTAACTATAATTATCTTTACATGGAAGAAGACCCAAGACCTATTTTAGGCTGGCATAGGAGTCAAAACATGTCGGTAACAAAATAATTAACCTGGGGTTAATTGAGCCATTAATTTTAATGCTATAACCCAGTATCCGATTTTTTTACCCTACCATAGGTACTCTTTATTAAAGTAGGTTTTGAGTACACCTCTAGGTATTTTTAACAATTTATTTTCTTCCCAACTTAACATGATTTCTAAGAACTTTCTGGGTTATGAGTAGCTGCTCTTGGTTGAGTCAGCTGGGGTGGCATTGTTCCATCTCCAGTGTGAGAGGTCGGCAAAAGATGAACCAGACCTTTTGTGGCAGTACTGTGGCCCCTGAATGTCCAAGACTGCCTAGCCTTACCCGCCTTGTCACTGCTGTGCCCAAACAGCCTTGCCTAGAGGATTTGGACTCAGTCTCCGGACTGCCCTGGACCACCCCACCTGCCTGCCTACACCTAGGGGGACCAGAGGTAGTAATAAACTTGAGGAACAGGCTTAGGGGCCCGTTATCAATCTTCCAGGGCTGCCAAAGGGCTGTGGTATGGCCGTTGTCAATCATCCCTGGTAAAGCTGCAGCTGAGGCGTGTGATGACGTGTCAGTCAGGCACAATCAATTGAGCACCTTTTAATGAGGGCTTCCCCCAAGAGTTTTCAGCATAGGTATATACATAGTATGTGATACATTGCTGAACTACTTCAGTACAGAATCCATTTATGCCCTTATTACATTTGACATATACTTTAGTTACTTGAAGTAAGTGTTGCCATTTAGTTTGTACTAATATTGGTACAATGTTCCAGTATTTGTTGACACACATTTATTCATATTTGACTTATTGAGGATGAAAAGAATGTAGATTTAAGGACCTTGTGAACACACTGTGCAAATTTATGTTTGGTCTTTTTGGGGACATGAGTTCACTATTCTAAACAGAAAAACCCAACCATTCAGGGGGGTAAAATAGTTCCTGAGGAGAAATAAAAATAAATAAGACCATACATTATATTGGAATTATCATGGAGAATGACATAACTGACCACATGGTTTCTGAAAATGGTGCCTACATGCATGAGGTTAATCTGATGTAGAATCAGAGTTTGAGATCCTTGAAGCAGGTAAAATATGAATACTGTATTTTGAAATCATCCGGGCTGGGTGGATGAGAAGTTGCCAATGTAGGCAGGGTAGCAGATGGCCACTGAGGGACACAGTAGCATGGAGGGTGAGGTGAGTGCAACGGAGTCTGCCCTCTCCTCAACATCTTCTTCCGAGGCCTCCTCCAGAAAGTACTCCCTAGAGGAATTCTACCAACTGCATTCATGCCTGCTACCCAGATTACCATCTCCACCCTCCCTCTTGCTCCCCACCCAGTTGACCAAACACACATAATTACATGTATTACATGTATTTCCTTTTTAAGGGCCTTATCACCTAAAACATTTTGGTAGATTTGAATTCTCAGAATTGAGAAAGGGAAAACTTAAAGGATGTGATAATTTCACACATCAGAGGGACTGGGGTAGTGGCTGGAAAAAGGGACATATTTACTGTTTAGTGGCAGAGATTTAGGGGGAGTAAGGAGAGGTTTTGGGTGGGTTTTAGGGCGGAATATACACTCACCTCCAAAGATTAAGGTGATTGCTATTCAAAAACTGTACTTCCAAAGTTACTAAAGAAAAAAATGGACACAAAAATGTAGTAAATCACACCAGGCCAAAGCTGGAGAGAGTCCAGCATCAAAACAAACAAGAAAATTGCCCTCTTCACCGGGATTTGGTCTAAATGTACTAAATTAGTGATCTATGACACACCTTTCATAGTAAATACAGCAATATTCCATGTATACTAATCACCTTGTGAAACATAACATACAACATTCATAAAAAGATGTGAAGGTCTAACCTTCCTATCCTATAGATGCCTTAACAATGTGCACATGCATATCAGTAAAAATCCTCAAACCTCCCACATTTTCTATTATATCTTTTAAAATACACATATAAATCAGCATATTTCAGTAAATAACTACTCATATTTTCTTACCAACATGCGTCGTAATCTGGTTTGTCTCTGACACTAGCTTCTTTTCTGATAACCATCTTTAAGTGTTTGGAACTGCTTCCAGCATATGCAAGACAAGTTTGAATCAGTGAGAAACCAGGAATGATGTAACCACAACTTCCAACAAATCTAAAGTATTAAGAGTCTGCATCCTGTTGTGGGCATCACAAAAAGGGTCAAAGTATATATACCAATGCGGACATAAATATACATAATCTCTCATATTGCTCTATTTTGAGGGCAATGCCATCTATTTATAACACTTTCACTGCACTGATCAGTTCATGAATGGAAACCGTCATGTACTAAGCTCTTTTACACCAGTATCTAGAAATATCAGAGAAAATTGAGCTTGGATATTCAATCTTCTAAGTTGCCTAGCAAACTACAAACAACATTATAATCTTCCACATTCCTAAACTTCACTGATGTTAATCATCATACAATGATATTTTTATATCCCCTTCTTTTCCATTGTAAGAAGAGACAGTCACATTTCCACTTTTTATAGACATTATCGTTATACAGCAATATATAACCCAGCTCTAGTCAGAATTTGCAGACAGAGATAACAGGCAAAAATGATGGAAAATGTACCTTGAATTTTAAATGCATAGTGAAACAAAGAAATGTTTTATAACTGGCTCTTCAACGACTCACTTCACTGGGAATCAACCCCTGTAACTAATAAAATGCCTTTTGGGCCTAAAATTGAAAGATCAGCTGACTGGGTCACTTTATAAGACAATATAGAGACCTATGCACTATATGAAAATATCTAGTCCACCGATGTCCACCATTTGTTATATCGAGCCATGTATTCTAACTTTCCTCGGTCCATGTACTTTCCGACATGTCCATAGAACCAAACTAGAGGAGAAAAAACGTACTCATGTTTTTTACAGTCTTTAAATGCACTTTCCAGCAAACCATTACTCCTGCCTGTACCTGAATCTCTTTATTGGTTTCACCTGACTATTTCAAGGTAACTAGCCGCTGCCTGCAACTAGTAACACAGCCTTTACTACATGTCCTTTTTAGACTGCTGGCTCTGCAAGACTGCTGTAGTAGAGTATGGGAGGGAAGCCACTCCCACTCTCCTCCCATAATTTTTATTGGCTTGTGTCATTGTTTGTCCTACATGCTGCCTTCGGATTGGTTAATAGGCTGCTTCCAATGAAACAGCTTGTGTTTTTTTAAGCAGCACGGCCGCCCCATAACACAGGTGCCCACTTTCAATCACTTTAAACTGGCATTATCTTGTGGCTGTTTCAAACTCCCAACCCCCCCCAGCAAAAATAATTTAGAAATGATTAGCAAATTAAGTCATGTGAATTCCAGGTAGCACATACTCGTGTGCTAATGGGCTGAAGCTGATAACAGCACATCTGTGCAACATATCATCTGCACTAAGCCACCTGACAGGTTGTTTTCAAAAGCCTGTTTTATTAACAACAACAACACCACCACCAATACCACCACCACCAATACCAACAACAACACCACCATCAATACCACCACCTCCATCACCACCAATCCCACCACCAATACTGCCACCAATACTACCACCACCACCAATACTACCACCACCACCAATTCCACTACCATCAATACCACTACCTCCAATACAACCACCAACAATTCTACCTCCACAAACAATACCACCAATACCACCACCATCAACACCACCACCAATACCACCACCACAAATACCACCAATAACACCACCATTACCAATACCACCACCAATGCCACCACTACCAAAACCACCACCACCAATACCACCACCACTAATACCACCACCAATACCACCAAAAATACCACCACCGCCAATACCACCACCACCACCAATACCACCACCAATACCATGACCACCAATACCACCACCAATACCACCACCACAAATACCACCACCACCAATACCAATGCCGCCACCAAGACCACCACCAATACCACTCCTAATACCACCACCAATGCCACCAGCATCAGCAATACCACCATAAACACCACCACCACCACCACCAATACCACCAATACCACCACCACCACCAATACACCACTGTAGGAAGCTGGCTCTGTATATACTATACCAAAGTGAGTTATAGTGTGCATAGAGTCCAGTGGAACCCCAAAGGTAAGCAGTGGTAAAAGTAGATACCACCTTACTCTCTATTTGTGGTAGAGTGGTTGAGCAATAAGGCTTTATCAGAGGGCAGTGTTAAGCATTTGCTGTACATACTCAATCAGCAAATGATATCACACACCTCAAAGACTGAACTTCAAACCAATTGGTTTTGCATAAAAATATTATTTTAATTATTGTATTTCCTTGAACAAAGCAAGCCTGGCACAGGTAAGCAATCAATACTTTACAGTAGTAATGCAGTTTGTAAACAGTTTAAATTGCAATTGGATATGCACTTTGATTTGATTACAGTAGAGCTACTAATAAGGCAATTCTTTTGAAATATAGTACACATACTTTAGATTACTTTACAGATTACTTTGCTTACACAGTTCAGTATACCTGGATACTGCTGGGACATTTCTTGTAAACAGTTAAGTAAAAGCGTTTTTATTATTTAGTTATAGTTTTAAATGGTTTCATAGGTTTTCCACCTCCACACTAACAATGTTATCCTATGGAAGAAAATAGGGTTATCGGTTCAAAGGTAAGCATTCAGTTGTGGGAGTTGGTATTCTGGGGTAGACTCAGGGGTGCCCCAGGGTCATAGATGGACTCTTATTACACCCTCATCAGCACTAGGGCAGCAGGGTGCAGAGTGCTGAGACCCAATATTTTACAATGGGGGATACGGGGCCTACGGTTGGTGGCTGCTTACAAGCAGGTCACTTGGATGTGGGAGCAAAGCTCCTGGACTTAAGCTCAGGGCAAATGGGGGTTCAAGCCACCAAAAAGATGCACTCTCAGCAGCTCTGGTGCAGCTGTGTTCAGAGTGCTGCTTTGGCGTCGGGCACCATGTAGCTTCCAATGGGAGTCTCTGGTTTGCAAACACACTGCAGGCTCAGGGATAACGTTTTTCTGGGTGCGACCACCACTTGGAGAGGTAAGTTGGGATGATGGGGGTTGGTTAGGCACCATCAGTTGGGCCACCGAAGGGAGTGAGTTGTCAGGTGCAGGGGTGCCTTTTAGGGTTGGATCTTCTTACCATGTCCTGGGACCTTCTGGTTTGAGGCTGCAGGTGTCAGCTGGAGGCTTGAGGCAGGTCAGGGATCACTGGATCTGGGTCAGGATCACTGGGGAGAGCTCCTCTTGGTGTTGGGCCACTCAAACTCGGGTGGTGGGCGTCGGGTGCAGAGTGGGGCAGACTTGTGGATCTTGCCAGAGCTGAAGTCGTTGGTGAAAGAAAATGGTGTACACGGGAGACTGAGTCTTTTCGTTTGAAGGCAGCACAAGTCCTTGGGGTTCTTGAGTCTTCTGGCTGCAGGACACACTAGAGTTTAGCTTCTGCTGGTTCGAGGTGGGAACAGACCTGTAAGGCTTGGGACAGTCAGTTGGCATCCTCCTCTTCTTAGCTTTGGCATGGCTGTTCGATCCTTATTCTTCCTTTCTTCTTGTAGTTTCTTGTCTGAGGAAGCAAGTTTCTGGGGTGCCCTTAATTGCAAGATTTATGGAGATACAGGTAGGCAAAAGGTTGGGACCAATGAGTTCCTTCCCTGGGGTGGGTATACCCCCTATTATGCCTCCCTTCAGTGAGAGGGGGGCATAAGCCTCATTCTGGTTGACTGGGTCCCCCATCAGCAAGATGATGGGGACTGAGAGTTGTGCTTAACCTAGCCTACCCCACCTGAGGGGTGGGGTTGGCATAGGTGGGCACACCTCCCTTCCTTACTTGGTTTTCCCGCTGGTTCTCCAGCCCAAAGTAGGGGTCAAAACCGGTGGGGACCAGTTGCTGGGAGGAGCAAAATGTCTGGGGAAGCTCACAAAGGTGGCAAGCCTTTGAAGCTTCCCCTTTGTGGACCCTGCCCATCCCGGGGGAGGAGGCTTACCACCAGAACTAATACACCAACACCAATATCACCACCGGAAAGCTACCACCAACACCACCACCAATACAACCACCACCAATGCCACCACCATCAACAATACCACCACCACCAATACCACCAATACCAGCACCAAAACCACCACCACCAACATTACCACAACCAAGACCAATAACACCACTGCCACCAATACCACCACCACCAGTACCACCACCACCAATAACACCAATACCAGAACCACCAACACCAACACCACCACCACCAATACCAATGCCACCACCACCAATTCCAATACCACGACCACCATCAATACCACCTCCACCAATACCACCACCACCACCACAACCACCATTAATACCACTACCTCCATCACCTCCAAAACCACCACCAATAACACAGATTCACCACTAATTCCACCACCACCACCATACATAACACCACCAATACCACCCCATAAAAAACACCACCAATACCACCACCACCAATACCACCACAACCAATACTACCACCAATGTCACCAACACCAATACCAATACCACATCACCAATATGACAACCACCACCAACATCACCACAAATACCATTGCCACCACCAATACTACCACCAATACCACCATCACCACCTATACCTCCACCAATACCACCACCAATACCACCACTATCACCACCACCAATATCACCAGTGCTAACACCACCACCATCAAAACCACCACCAGCAATACCACCACTACCACCAATACTACCACTGCCAATACCACCACCACCAATACCACAACCACCAATAACACCCCAACCAATACCACAATCAATACTACCACCACCAATACCACCACAACCACCAACAATACCAGCATCATTACCACCAATACCACCACCACCACCACCCATACCAAGCACCACAATTACCACCACCACCAATACCACCACCACCAGCAATAAAAATACCAACACCAATACCAATACAACCACCAATACCATCAATACCAATAACACCAAAACCACCACAAATACCATCACCAATACCACCACCATCAAAACCACCACAACCACCTTCAATACCACCACCACCAATGCCACCAATACCATTGCTACCACCAAACCACCCTCACCACCAATACCACCAATAACACCACCACCAATGCTGCCACCACCACCACTACTACCACTACCACCAATACCACCAGCACCAATACCACCACCACCAATACCTCCAATGTCACCACCACCAATACCACCACCAATACCCCCAATACCACCGCCAATGCCAACAATAACAACATGGCCACCAATACCACCACCAACAATTCCACCACCACAACTACCACCACCACCGATACCACCAGCACCAATACCACAACCACCAATACCTCCAATGCCACCACCACCAGTATCAACACCACCACCACCAATACCACTGCCACCTTCACCAATACCACCCCAATACCATCACCACCAATAAAATCAGCACAAATACCACCAAAACGACCACCATCAATACCACCACCACCATGAATATACCAATACCATCACCACCTTTACAAATACGACTACCAATTCCAATACCTCTATCAATACCACCACCACCAATACCACCACCTCCACCAATACCACCATCAGCACCACTACCTCTACCACCACCAATACCACAAATTCACCACCAATACCACCACCACCACACATACCACCACCATCAACAACAACACCAATAACACCACCACCAATACCACCACAACCAATACCACCACCAATGCCAACACCAATGCCACCACCCCCACCAATACCACCACCACCAATACCACCACCATCAATACCACCAGCAATACCAACACCAATAGCACCAGCAATACCACAACCACCACCAATACAATCACCACCGATACCATCACCACCACCCCCACCAACAATACCACCAATACCACCACCACCACTAATACCACCACCACCACCAATAAATAACAATATGACCACCATTACCAATACCTCCACCAATACCACACCAATACCAAAAGTCCAATACCACCACCACCAATACCACCACCATTAATACAACCAATACAACCAATGCCACCAATACCACCACCACCACCAATACCACCACCACCAATACCATCACCACCACCAATACTACCACCACCACCACCACCACCACCACCAACACCAATACCACCAACAATACCCCCATACCACCACCACCAATACCAGCACCACCACCACTGCCACCAATACCACCAGCACCAATACCACTACCACCACCAATACCTCCAATACCACCTCCACCAATACCACCACCACCACCACCACCAATACCACCACCACAAATACCACTGCCACCAATACCACTACCACATTCACCAATACCACCACCACCAATACCATCACCAACAATAATTTCACCACCAATACCAAAATCACCACCATCAATACCACCACCACCAATACCACCAATACCATCACCACCAATACCAATACCACCACCACCAATACCACCATCATTATCACTACCTCCATCACCACCAATACCACCAGCAATCCCACAGATTCACCAACATCACCAATACCACCACCACCACCAATACCATCACCATCAATACCACAACAACCAATACCACCACCAATACCACCACCACCAATACCACCACCACCACTACCAACACCAATACCACCACCACCACTAATAACACCACCACCACAAATTCCACCACCAATACCATGAATATCACCACAAAATACCAGCAATAACACTAAACACACTGCACCAGAGCACACTTGATCACTATATCTATAATCCAGTACAAACGTATTTCAAATAGTAAAGAATTGTCGGAAGAACTCACTCATAGTAAGTTTTCAATAAGTCCTTCAAGGCTGCAGAGGAATGTATGTACAATAACTCTTGAGAACATTATCTTAGTTAACAATGTCTAGATTGAAGACATACTGTTTTTCCAACCCCTCAGCGTGTACATTATTTACCACAGGATTAGATCAATCCTATATTTACTTTATTCAAAGATTGTTAGCTTCATATGCATAACAATCCCTGTCCAATACCAGAAGAGAAATATTCAGAAAACGGTTAGTCAAGTGAGACAAATTCATTGGGAAGGGTGAGCCAAATATAGAACTCAAGCACAAGTGAGAAATAGAAGACAATTGCCCAATGAGATTAAAGATCACGGAGCAGTGAAAATAGTCATCCTCTGCTTATTTTCAGTGCATATAATCCGTCACCACGTGCGAGTCAAGCTATCGGTGAGTATATGTAATGTCTCACTTTAAAGATAAATGTCTTATTCAATATTGTAGAAGTCGCTGACTAACAAGATTCGGTACATTGAAGATAAGACTTCTGAACAGTATAAGTGTTCAGTTTCTAAAAGAAACGTATGGCAAAGATTTAGCAGAATAACAACATTTTCTAATATGGAGTTAGAAGTAACTAATTTAAATAGTCATATACACATATTGATCACTAGATTACTATTCCAAAGCTAACAATAGAAGAGGTGACTAAGCTAGTATGCAAAGTAAGGATTTATAACCGTGAAGGAGAGCAGTGAAACCAAGCACAGTCGCTGGTTCATAGCAATCATCTCAGAAAGTTTATTTAATAAGCCACTACGTGTGTTACTTCCCAATTGTAGTCTAAAATAAAGAAAGAACGGCTCACATTTCAAGAGCATATTGTATAAAACGCCATAAGTGACATACAAAAGTTTCTAAAAGCAACAATTTAAAATTTAACCTTATGCCTCGTTTCGCAACAGGCAGTTATTAGACGGCATAAAATACTTATGTAAATTTCTAAAACATAATCCAAGATTTAAGCTTCGTACCCCATAATGAAGCAAACAGTACAAATTTGATAACGGTGCTTCGAGGACAAATACAAATTTGGGTCTGCGGAGAGTGCCATGCAGCCCAAGAAGAACCCAAGTGGTACCAGACCGACCTTGATACGTTCGAAAACCTCAATTAAAAGGGACAAAAAGACGGAAAGAAAGTGCTGTATTACTTCTCAGACAACGCTCATTGAACCCTAAATTCAAAGAATTAGCGGCATATGGACAGCTCCATACTTGATGCCTTTACACAAACGTGGGGCTCCTACCTGTATTCTGGAAGGCTTGTTTCCTCTCACCGATTCCGTGTTGAACACAAATCTCGTGTAGCCGCCATCTTTTTAAAACGCAAGCCTGACAACGTTTACTAGTCCTAGAAAGTGGACTAGTGTTATATGCCCATTATATTCAAACGCTTTAAATTTCAGATAATGCAGATTTGATAAGCACAACCGCTTTCATCTTAAGTAGTTTTAGTGTATATGTAGCTGTGTACATATATAGTGATAACACCCCAAAAAATTAAAGATGAACACATTTTCATGTGCACCAAAAGGTAAAATGATTGTTTATGCTGGTTAGATAATGTAGACCAGACAGCAGGTAATGGACATCTTTTGGGAGTGATTTAGAATTATTCACGATTCAATCCTTGATGATGTCAACAACAGTAAAGATAAAAAACAGACTATGAAATCGTGTCTGTTATTTGTTCCACTTTATGTGGTTAATCTTCTATTTTAGAGAGAACAGTTGTGGGACAAAACTAAATAAGCAAGACCGAATCAAAGCCAAAGTGACTATTAGTTTTCATAAGTGCGCATCCGGATTTCATATGTTGCAGCTCAAGTATTCAGAATGAATTAGAAACAAGCATTCTCTATAACTTACTGATTATTTATGAATACATGTAATGGTTCACATGTCTTCATATATTGGAGACCAGCTTTCATATCAAAAAGCTGATAGGTAACTGAAAACCCCAATAATATAGATTAAATTGATATTTGTCAGGTAGCTGACTGGAGATAACCTAAGTATTAACATATTAGGGGCTATCCAAGAAGTCTCCATTAGGAAGGGGCCTACTTGATAGGGGCCATTTCCCAGTAGAATGAAATAGGAAATCACCAAAGCATGTGCGGTTAGTAACAGTTTGGATGGCTGAACACCAATAACACCACCACCACCATTACCACCTTCACACCAATACCACCTCCTCCAATACCAGTAGCAATACCACCAATACCACCACAACCAATGCCACCATTAATACCACCAACACCAATACCACCACCACTACCATTACCACCGGCAGTACCACAACAACCACCCCCACCACCAAAACCACCACCACCAATACCATCAATACCACCACCACCATTATGACCATCACTACCACCAATACCACCAGCACCAATACCAGCACCAATACCAACACTACCAATATCACTAGCACTGATACCATCATCACTAATACTACCAATATCAATAACAACCACCACCTCCACCAATACTGATACCAATACTACGACCATCAACACCAATACCACCACCACCACCAATACCAATACCACCACCAATACTAATATCACCACTACCACCAATACCAATACCACTGCCATACCAATACCAATGTCTCCACCACCAATACCACCACCAATACAACTACCAATACCACTACCACCAATGCCATCATCTCCAATACCACCACCAATACCACCACCAATGCCATTACCAATACCACCATCACCACCAATACCACCACCAATACCGCCACTACCAATACCACCACCACCACCAATACCAACTACCAATACCACCACCACCACCACACATATCACCAGTACCAATACCAACACCACCACTAATACTACATCCACCACCATCAATACTACCACCACCAATGCCTCCAATTCCACCACCAAAACCACCACAACTAATACCATCACCACCTCCACCAATACCACCACCACCAACAATACCACCACCAATACCATCACCACCAATACCACTACCACCAATACTACCACCACCACTAGTACCACCAATACCACCACCGCCAATACCACAACCAATACCAATACCACCCCCACCACCAACAACACCAACACCAATACCACCACCACCACCAATACCAAACCACCAATGTCACCACCACCACCAATACCAATACCACCACCAATACCACCATCACCAATACAAGTACCACCAACAA
Organism: Lissotriton vulgaris; assembly: GCF_964263255.1. Classification (NCBI taxonomy): domain Eukaryota; kingdom Metazoa; phylum Chordata; class Amphibia; order Caudata; family Salamandridae; genus Lissotriton; species Lissotriton vulgaris. The sequence continues at coordinate 468,040,137 of NC_141691.1, forward strand.
AAATATCAATACCAGCTTCAATATCAATAGCACCTACACTAATAGCACCACCACTAATAGCACCTACACTAATAACAATACCGCCACCAAAACCACCACTACCACCACCAATGCCACCAGCACCAATACCACCAACGCTACCTACCACCACCAATACCACCACTCCCATTGCCACCAATACCCCCACCACCACCAAAACCACCAACACCACCAATACCATCAATACCAATACCACCACCACCACCCCATCAATACCACCACCAATACCAATACCACCACCACCAATACCACCACATCAGCGCCTCACACTCGCTAGTAAAAGCAGAGGTACTGTAAGTGGCCGTAGCTGCAGCCAAAACCATCCCTCCCTCCCTCCATGCATGCCATAAAGCACAGTGCGCCCTGTATCAGGTGGTGAAGCCAGGGCCCTCCTACAGCTGAAGTGTTTTTATTAGGCCAATGATAATACGCAATGCCACACTGCACACTCAAGTCATGGAGAGGGCAGGAAATATTCCCCCTTCCGCTCTTCCTCCTGAGGCGCGACAGTGTAATCACAGAGCGAAAGGTGTTGGACAGCTTTGTTAGTGTTTATAGCTCGGACCATATGTAACTTTCACTTCACACATTGTGACCGTGTAATTTACAACACTTACACATCTTCTTCACAGCACTTTTTATCACTACTTTCAAGATGTCACTGGCGGTCTCTTCCACTTATATATACAATTTACCAAGCAGTCAAGAATGCCCTTTATTGCAATGCAATAGGTCCCACATTTGCTAGAGTTTAAGCTATTAGTATTGTAAATGACAATGCCTTTTATTTATGCTTTAAAACCCAAAACATAAATAAAAGCCATTGTCGTTTAAAATGCCAATAGCTCAAACTTGCATAAATGCGAGACCTATTGCATTGAAAGTGCTTGTTCTGTTTCTAATGCCAATCAAGACCAAATTTTAAACGAATATAGAATCCATGCATACATGGTGTAAAATGTGATTGAAGACATTTTGCCTACTGTCACAATTACATTTCCCAAAATCAAGATTCAGTCATGTAAATTTAATTTTATTAATTAGAACACTAAATATGCTTAATTCATATATTTTGCTAGATTCCTATATAAAAACAAATCTCGCACAGGGTCCTAGAAATAGCGACGAAGAGTGCCAAAAGACTCATTCAACCTTTTCCATAGAATGGATTCATTTTGATTTTGTATCACCCTTACTTTACAGATTGATTTTGTTAGTAAGACTCCTGTTTCTGTCTGTTCTACCTCATGAATACGATATTGTTTAAAATGAAGCCCAGCCAGTAACTCGATATAGCCATAATACAATGATTAAAGGGAGCACTGATATCTCTAGTGTATTATGCTAACTAGTAGTTCCCCTTACATCATAGATCACCAACTGATTTGATCTTTTTGTCCCTTCTTTCATGTCCAGCACCACCCATGGTTCACCCCTGAAACTGCAACTTCCTCCCATAGAGAATAATGGAGGCAAGGAACTAAAATATAATGCCACCGTAAAAAAAAATATATATATTTTAAATAGTATGAAGAAATATGATTTCATGTTTAAAAAAATCTAAAATAAATACATATTTCTTATTTAAATATTCATCATTATACCAACATTTTTGAGCTAACAAATAAATGTTGTATGAATTTATATTAAAACATATTTTAATTACTTTGAATGAATTCTTCAGATCCTTTTAAATATTAATAAATGGATAGTATAAAATATTTTTTACTATAGTTGGGAATTCAAGTTTAGAAAAAGTATGTTATATTTTTAAATGTACTTAAACATTTATTTCAAAATTAAGTTAATTGTGCTGTAGCATTTTTTTTATTTTGTTCTACATTTAATACTCAAATATAAAATTACATTAAGATATTATTTAACATTAAATATCTGTATTCATTTTTTGTCACATTTTCCTTTTATTGATCTTCCGCTATACATTACCATATAGAGACTCCACAGTGGAAGTTTAAAACTCCCTATGGTTTAGTATATAGAACATTTAAAATAGTTTAATCTTTATAATAAAACAGATTAGATCAAGTCATATGCAAATCAGCCTTGGTCCAGCTCCATTAAGAAGTTCAAGCCCGAATTGCCAGGCTAGTTATTCTCTAAACCAGAAACCAAGCCGCCCAAGATTGGTTTTGACCTAGGTGGGCCTGTTCAGTCTGGTGCAGCTTGGTTCCAGTGAGACAGACAACAAAATTACTATGATTTGAAATGCTACCAATGAAATTGGCAGTGCTTAGACCATTTGCCAGCATTGCTCCCATCTCTTTTTGAGTGTGAGTGGTCACAGGTTCATCCTGATGTGGGTCCTTGCTCACTGTGCTTTGGAACTAAATTGCACCCCACTGAAGCTGTCCAAAAAGGCCTAGAAAGGTCTCCGGTAACTTGTGTTCTGGTTCAAAGAGGATATGCCTGACAGTTTGGGTTGGACTGTTCCCATTGGAATGAGATCAAGGATGATTTGCACATGCTGGGACTAATCTGAGGTGGCATGGTGGGCAAAATAAATGCTACCGCGAGCGGATGCCGGTTATTAGACTGTTTTAAGGCATTCCTCCCATAACTTTGTTGTCTGGTTGGTTAAAACAAAAAAGATCACTATGGAAAAGCATTTAAAGAAATAAACAGAACCTTGATTGAAATACGCATTTTTGGCATGTATGTATGTTTACTGCAGAAATGATCTGGATGTTTTTTATCATTTCTGTATTATTTTTCTCACAAGCATGAAAGTTCAATACATCTGTAAAGGTTATTCTTTTATTTATTTATTTTATGTGATTTTTAAAGCGCGCAAATACCCTTACGGGTGTCTCGGCGCTGGTGTAACAGAGGTCTCTCCTGAGAAGAAAAAGTGGTAGTTTATGCAGAAAACAACCAAGTCTTAAGCTTCTTTCTGAAGTTAAGAAGCGTGGGAGCGGTGTTAATATGGAATGGTAACGTATTCCACAGTTTGGCTGTCGCTATGGTAAAACATCTGTCTCCCCAGTTGGTCTTTCTTGTGCGTGGAACCTTCAGCAGATGGGCTGTTGACGATCGTAAGGTTCTTGAATGCTCAAGCGGGCAGAGAGCTTTTTTTAGAAACAGTGGGCCTGGATTTTTGATGGCTGTGTAGGCTATGCATAAAGCCTTAAATTTAATCCGACTCCTGACTGGGAGCCAGTGCAACTTTCTGATGTAAGGGGAAGTGGATGTGAATTTGGGGATGGTTAGTAAAATCCTGGCCGCGGCGTTTTGCACCGTCTGTAATCTGTTGAGGACCTTTTCTTGAGCGTTCAGTAAGAGGGCGTTGCAGTAGTCTGTTCTTGAGAACACCAGGGTACTAATTAGAGTTTTGCCCGCAGACGGCGGTAAATATGGAAGTAGTTTTTTTAATCCTTTTTAGAATATAAAAGGATGAGGATACCACTGAGTTGGCATGTTGGAGGAAAGTCATCTTGTTGTCAAATATGACTCCCAGATTACGTACCTTGACTACCGGTGGGGGGGGCGCTCCCATCTGAGGTGCCCACCACTGAGGGGACCAGATAGGTTGCAAGTTCCCGAATGTCATCACCTCTGTCTTATCAGAGTTTAGTTTGAGACAGTTAGATGATATCCAGGAACTTATTGCCTTCATTCCCTCTTGAAAGTTGGCTGCGATTGAAGTACCATCGTTGTATACCGATAACACCAGTTGGGTGTCATCCGCATAGGTTGTTAGGGCAATTCCATAAGATTTTATAACCCTCGCTAAGTCCGAAACATAGATGTTAAAAAGCTTCGGACTTAGCGAGGAGCCCTGTGGTACTCCGCAAGGGAGAGAAAAGGTCTGGGAGGTGTAATTGCCCATCTTAACTGTCTGAGGATGGTTAGCCAAGAACGAGGCAAGGAGTTCTTTGGCTTTGCTTTTTATTCCTAAGGCCGAGACACGGTCGATCAAGGTGACATGATCGACCGTGTCAAAAGCAGCGGAGAGATCTAACAGTATTAATACCGCAGATCCTCCCTTGTCCATTGTGGTCCTTATCTCATCTGCTGCTTTAAGTAGCGCTGTCTCCGTTCCATGACCTTGTCTGAACCCAAAGTGGGTGTCATCAAGTAGGTTGTTGTCGTTAATGAATTTCGAAAGTTGCGTGTTCATGATTTTTTCGAAAATCTTTGCTGGGAAGGGAAGACAGGCAATAGGTCTGTAGCTGGCAGGAAGAAGAGGGTCCAAAGTGGGCTTTTTTAAAAGTGGCTTGATGATAGCCTTCTTCCAAACAGATGGATAGGTGCCTGTTAGAAACATTGCATTGCAGATTGTGGTTAGAGCAGGAGAAATAGCTTCCGGGATGAGATTCAGGATGGCAGGAGGACACGGATCAAGGGGGGACCCCGATTTGGTACAGGTGACAAGATGGTGAATGTGTTCCTGAGTGGTCGCTTCGAAGGCTAAAAAGTTAGGTGAGTTAGTGATAGGGAGTGCCTTGGGGATAGGAGAGCGAGAGGAATGAGAAAAGGTCAAAAAGATGGAACTAACTTTATCCTCGAAAAATTTGGCCAAGGAATCCGATAGAGACTGAGATCCTTCTAGGCACGGAGCAGGGGGGTTGGACAGATGAGTAACCACCTGAAATAGTTCCCCTACCGAGTTTTTCACCTGGTTGATTTGGGAGGTGTAGTAAATACTTTTTTCTGATGTAATGAGTTTTTTGTAGTTGGAAAGGGCATTTTTATAAATCTTTTTATCAGCAGGGCTGAAATGGCGGCGCCACTGCCTTTCCAGGTTCCTGCAATATTGTCTTTGTATTCGTAAGGGTTCCGTGAACCACTGTGCTGAAGGAAGTTTCCTACTGCGGTGGGAGGTTTTAATCGGAGCTAGTTTGTTACAGGCTGTATTTAGATTGTTCAGATAATGAGAGGACGCTAATATAGGGTCATGTTCATAGGGGATATTGCTATCTTGCATCATCTCCGCCAAATGGTCAAGGTTATTATGTTTCCAGTCTCTAAAAGAGACTAGGGTCGAAGATGTGGAAGGGGGTTTGATGGAATTAATTTTAATGGAAAAGCAAACAGCTGCATGATCCGTTCATCCTTTAAGTACCTCTGGCAAAACTAAATTTGGTACCACTGCTAATCTTCTACTTCCACCCCTTCCCCATCCCGCTCTCCAGTTAGTGATCCCAGTGGGGGAATCGTTTGGGCTCACACATCACATCCTGGATTAATACATCAGCACAGTTATCAGCCTGTGAACACCCATTTGCACCTTGTCCGCTAACCAGAATGACCTATTCAGTTGCTAAACTGGAGATGATAGTTTCTGGGAAGGGGCACGGCTGAGAGGGTGAGGAAAGGGAAAGTGCAAGAATACCAATCGGAGGGGAGGCTAAGGAAACTAAAGAAAAGAAGATTTTATAGCATGGCTTCATGTAATTACCCAAATAAATCATTATTTAAGGCATATCTCAAGGTCAGCTGTGTGCATCCTCTTAATCGTGGCGGCCCAAGCCTGAGCCCATCCCTCCCATGCTGAATACGGCCCTGCATGTGTAAACACAACATGTCAAAACAGTAATAGCTCCACTAGGGCTATTCCACACTCACGTGATTGTCTTATGATCAGTACATAACTATAAAAAGGAGGAAAAAGTGTGATCTACGGAAAGCAACCAACGTGAAAGGGAAAGGGAGTTGACATAACACTGACAAGAACTGTTAGCACATTCATAATAATGCTTTGTTTGAACAGAACTAGCTATAATAAGGTGACAAAATAGGGGAAGGGCAGGAGGGGAGCGATGCGATGGGAGAACACCCCAGACTCATTAGAGCAAGATAGACAGCACATATTAACAGTCTCTTTTATGTAAGCATTAGAATTCTATTCAGTAAGGGCCTCACTATTGGTTATCTGACTTATAACCGGTAGATAATTTGATCATGAAAGGCCAACCACAGTAGGTCAGAGTACCATTTAGCATGGCTGGGCAATGAAACCAATCTCCAGTGTCTAAGAAAACACATTTGTCCAGTGGATAGCACTGTCACCTACCAATTCCATCTGTTCAGGGAGGAATGATCCAAATCTGATGTGTTGTGGAGTAAACCAAAGTTAGCTGTGCCGTGAAATATGTAGGCACATTAGGAAGATAGTGTACACCATACCTTCCCCTAATAGTATGCCAGGGTTTGGGAACAACAGTTTAGGGGCCTTGCATTTTCTGTATTATTTAATTTATAGATTTGTTTTACCTCATTAGACTGGTGTCCAGAACCAGTTCCACATGCCTAGAATAAAAACTCAGAGGGAACAGAACTGTAAATATCCAACACAAGACTCCTGTTAATGTCCCACTTATTTGTTTATGAAGGTATAGGTGGGGAACAAAGTCATAAAATAGCCCAGGCCAATCCTATTCCTCATACAATGTGACATCTGCTCATATTTTCATCTCTGAGTAGTTGACAAGAGGAAGTTTTAAGGAGACAAGTTTTCAATAAATCATTGATCTCACTGATCCCATGAGAGGATCACAGGGGCCAGTCTGAAGTTTCCCTCCAACTTGAAAACTTAATTATCCCATATACGTGGCCCAGCATGATGTCGATGCATACCTTTCATCTTCCAGTACCGATGTTTAGGAATCTCCCATATCCCTGGTAATCAGGGCAGAGGCGAGCATGACAGAAGTCAGATTGTAAAGCACACCAAACCCAGTCAGGTCAACATGTGTGAATATTCAACTTTCAATCATAGTGGGGAGGCACAACAGTATGGGAACAAGACATGTATTTAGCAGAGCTGGTGTACCAGGTGATACAGATCCATGTTCATTAGCCAGAAGCTTTCAGAGGATGTGGCAGCATGCAATTTCTAACAGATATTTTTGTTTTGTATAGTACTGTGGCCATGCAGCTTCACCAGCGTGAGTAAGAGCCAACCAAATATGATGTGTCATAGAGAAAATCAAGGGCAGCTGCAATGTGAAATGAGTGAGCACTTGTAGAAATCCATACCTCCTACCAATAGTGAGCTAAGGTGGGCAAGACCAAAATATATGTACAGAACTACAGTTTGGGGCCTTTCATTTTCCAGCAGGTCTATTATATTCACAGATTTGCTTTATGTCATTAGGTAGTGTTCAGGACCTGTGCAACACCTTGAAAGAATCAAATTGTATTCTGGCTTCCGACAATTTCCTGTAACTTAAATTAAGTAAGGAGGTCATTCGTCCACTCTGTATTCAACTGCAAATGTTGTCTACTAATAAAGTACTGATTTCTGTTCCACATGAGCAGAAAAAGCTCAGAAGGCAGAGCACAGTAAATATCTGACACCCGACCCCTGTATGTGCCCATTGGCTTATTTAAGAAAGCAGAGGGGTGAACTAAGAAGTACAAATAACCAAGCCAGTGCTATTCCTTATGCAGCATGTTATCTGCTTATATAAGGGGAATTTAGCTAAAAGCCCTTCAAAAGTTTTCAGGTGGCCATTCCTGGATAATTCATCAACCGTCTTTATTCCACAACAGTACAAGAGCACCCAGTATAAACGTTTGTCCAAAACCCAAAGCCTGTTTTTTCCTATATATACGTGGCCCAGTTTGGGTGTAGATAAATACCTTCCATCTCATAGCACAGATATCCAGGAACCTATCATTGCCCTGATAGTCAAGGCAGTGCCAGGAAGTCAGATAGTGAAGCACGCTAAACCAAAGCAAGTCATCGTATGTGAAAAGTCAATCTTCATCTACAATGGAGAGCGCTACATTGTGGGTAAAAGTCAGCAAGTTGGGAAAGTTGAAGTACCAGGTGTTACAGGCTCATGTTCGGTAGCAGACAGTCTCCCTGGGATTTGGCAGCATGGACATTGTCTGAATTTGAGTCTGGGTTTCCTGCCTGTCTGGAAAATAGTTGCTGATCAAATTACCTATTGTCAATAGTGATTTCCTAGGCACTGGGAGAGGTAACATATCCAACAGAAAGTTGTTGCACGAGGCCACTATTTGCATGATTAGACCTCACCAAGTAAAGACATCTACAGGGCGGACCAATTTGAAAAATAGTTGGTAGCCTGTGAAATGAGTTGCTGTATAATGTCTAAAACTATACATGTCAAACCTCTGTTTATCATGAGTCCCAAGTATTTAAAGTATGCCATCGTTCAAGTGAAAACATGACCTCTTTTACTGCCCTCATAGTACCTTGGACAGAGGCGTTACCTTGCTGTTAGTAGAGTTAATTTTGTAGCCAAGAAGGTTAAGGATGAGTCAATTAGGGCTGTTATGTATCGACATTTTGGGTTCCCTAAGGGTCATCTTCAAAGAGAAATATCCTTGAACATCCTGCAACTGTACACACCATTTAATGGCGTCACTTTGGCTTATATCTGTCTCCATTGGATCTAGATAAGTAAAGAGGAGAGATGAGAGAGTATATCATTGTCTCATATACTTCAGGATGGGAAAGGTGCCCAATATAAACTCCAACAATCAATGGGGTCTGCATGCAGGTATCTCATTTTGACAAGAAAATTGTGGAATATCTGATTGTTCCAAAGTTTGCAATAGGAAATTCCATTCTTCATTGTTGAACACTTTTCAGCATCAAATGAGACCAGCACTGTGTCAACTGGGACTTTTTTTTAACTTGCCAGACAATCCTAGATAGAAATCACAGAGGATTTCCAAGTGTGTGCCCATGAAAATAACCCATACAGGAGTTATGTAGGAAGCTTGATATTACCCTTCATAAGTAAGTTTGCTAGCATTTTTATATCCATGTTAATGAAGGATGTATAGTACTACAGGGGATCTTTCCTTGGTTCGGGGATGAAGATTATTATTGATTTGTTCGTTTCACCTGGACATAACTGGAGTTTTTTTTTATAGAATACTATACAATTCACCTTACCACTTGATGCGTTACAATATGGAGGGTCTCCAATTACTTTCGATTTCTTATCCTCGGTAAACCCTCCCTTTGGCATACTTCTACCTTTCATAGTCTATTTAGGAGGAAAAAATCTCTTCTTCCATTGCAGTGTCCCAGTGGTCAGAAAGGTATTAATGATGAAAGTATTCTATACACTTTTCAATTATCTGAACAACATGGGAGATTAATTTAGGGGGGATCTTTGTTTGTGGGGTTGCTGCACATGAATTGACTTTCTTTGTGATGGACTCCAACCAGGTACCATGTTTTCTCTTCCTGCAAATAATGGAGTACATTTTGAACGTTAACAGCATAACCTGTTTTTGATTAAACAAAATATGTATTTGGATCATATTCCTTCCATTCCAGTTTCCGCAAGAAGTCAGGAGTTGGGTTTGCTGTGTAGTGGGCATTCTCTTCACTAACTGCTCTCCAGGGTAGCTAGAGCATCCTTCAATCTACTGTTGGCCAGGCGTGCATCAGTCATCATCTCACCAATCAATGTACCCTTTCCAGCTTCCCATAATATTTGGGCAAATGACATCAATTGTCTATTTTTGTTAAGGTTTTTCTCAAGGACACTCTCTGCATTGGCGATTTATACCTAGTAGTTGCCAGCCTCCATCACTTGCATGATATTCCCCCCTTTTTTAGTTTATTTTAAACAGAGAATTTCATTTTGGAATAGATGCAACCAAGTACAAACATTAAAATAGCATATGTAAATGTGGATTAACAATTAATAAGCTAACGTCATATTATAAACAAAAGATACATAAGAAAAGTCAAAATTATTTCATATATAAAAAAGGATTACAATAACTATGAAAAGAAGGGAGGGAAAAAAGAAAGGGAAAGGATGCAATAATGACAAGGCTAAATATATATTATGAAAATAGGAGAACTTAATTTGCTATAAAGAGGGCATCATCAGTTCAAGGAAAAATAGCTGCAAAAGAGATATAGTTGCAACAGAAAAAGGAAAGAAGTTATATAACTACATCGATAATTAAATAAATAAGTGACATGCCAATAAAAAACATTCATGGTGGTTTGAGGACTTTTTCCAGAGATGGGTGATGTTGGGTACATTTTTGCACCGAAGTATCCAAGAATATGTTCACCGTGGACCATATAAGTTCTCTTTTTAGGACTAAAGACATGGAGGACACATACACACGATCTAGTTGATGGTTGTAGCAGACACTGTACCACCAAGCCTGAACGGAGAGTTGTATAGAGTGTTTCCAATTTTTTGGTATTTGTTGAAAAGCTATAGCATTCCTTGATGCGGAGGATTAGTACACAACAGGTTGTATTCATTCCAACCTTTATTGTTTGTTTTCACTTATGTTTTGATTAACTCATTTTGTTTCCCTCTGGGGAGGAGTAACACATCTTTATGCAGTAGCAATCTTTGAGAGCAGAGGCCCTGAAGAAAGCCTAGGTATCACCTACCCGATTGGCTGAAACATGTTGGCCCATTTTTTGGCAGTCATTTGTTTAAACTGCCCTTTGCACTGTTCTGTTTTTAATTAGGGGATGTGTCCTTACTTCAATAAAACGTTCTTTATTCTTGGCCGCATCACTCTATTTTAACTCACCACATATATTTTGTGTTTTGCACTGCACTTTATTTTTCTTGTGATCAACTATTTAGTTGCTCATTTGTTGTTCCAAAGTGACTGTGGGCATGATCCTGCCTACTACAGTTGGAATGGAAGTACGTATCTATGGCCAAGATACACACCATTTCTCTAGCTGGATGACCAAATGATAAGACTGATCACGACGATAAGTTGATGGCAATCCAGATACATGAGCTCGGATCTTACCACTTATCACTTTAGCGTTCTCTCTCTTCTGTGAGTTCTTTTTTCTTGGCTTTTTTGTGACTTAGGTACTAACTTACCAGTGTAAAGTTAAGAGTAGCCCGCCATAGTATTGGCTTTTAGAACCCTGGTTCTGTTTGTTGTTGTTGAGGTGTAACCATGGTGGAGACAGAGTTGCCGCACAGTAGTGACACTAAAGTTCCATTGCAAGTAAATCAGGCAGGAGAGCCATTATCTTTCTGGTAATGATACTGCATCACTGTTGTGATGCAGTATTATTACCATCAACATATAATTCGGCCCCTTGCTGCATTTACAATTAAATGTTGTGGAAATACCAACATCAAAAAGAGCTACATGACCGTTTCAGTAGTATGACTGCCACGTGTGCATCTTTCAAAATGAACAACTCAGAGTTTCTGTGAACAGCAACACAGTGCAAAGGAATGTTCAAATAAAAGAATGGTGAAACTTTAATGCAGAGTTTCAGCATCAAGTCTGCTGTCGGCGAGCGTTGTGTCAGCGTCACCCAATTGGGATTTTGATGGTGATGCATTGGATCCAAGATGTGGGTTGCAGTGGTGATGCACGTATTTTTCAATGGGCCCAATCCACGCAGCATCAACTATGTATCGGTTCTGCTTGGGACTGTGCCACTCAGCTGAGGAGATGCATTGGTTCTGCTCAGGGACACATCACTCAGCAGAGATGCTCAGTTGATGCTGCAGGCAAGCACCTTATGTCCACTTCCAAGGCTCCAGGACTGGGGTAGCACCATTTGGCAGGGTAGGCTCACAGATGGTAGGGCCCAGGTGCATGGGTTTTATGCCTGTTATGTCACAGAGGCTTCAGATCAGGAGGCTAGCAAACCAGTCCTTGGGGTAGCTCTGGCGTTCCCATTGGGGGTAGGCCTTTTAACCTGCAGCTGAAGAGAAATCGTAATTAACCCAGACCAGCAGGGTGACAACATGCCTATACTATGATCCTGAGCTGAGCCAGAGAAATATGACGTTCCTGGATTACACATATGCTGTCCCATATGTCTTTGGGCTTTGCAGAATTGATCTTTTCACACAGGTTACTCTGTAAATCTGTATGAATTTGGTGTCTGTAGACTAAGGGGAAGTGGAACTGCACTCTAAGTAAGCCTTCCCCATAAGGGTATAATCGAGTGTCACTGCGGACAAGACAGTAAACCACGCTAACTTTCTTCATATGTGTACAGCAACATTATAAATCCTGTGCCAGGTCAATACCCAATTCTGTAGAGTCCCTTATGCACCAGGCTACCGGTGTGCATTTCCTGCACTGCGCATTACGGGAACCTCCCATGCGCAGCCCTCACACATGTGGATACAGGTTCATGTGTAATCAGTCAAGTGCCCCTTATCCCTACTGCCTCACAGTGGCATTATCTTAAAAGGTAAACACTGGAAGTAAATATGCGCAGTCCATTTAACATGAGTTTACCATTTGTGAGTCACAGGTTATGAGGTTGCCCTATAGTAAAAGGTCAAATACCAGGTGATTAAAAAGCACAAAAAAACAGGTAGATCAGATGGGCAGAACCCCCTTCTCACATGGAGTGATTGTTATTGGCAAATATTGTCATTGCTTGCTCCTGTTTATCAACAGCGTATTTTCCTGGACATATTGTTTTTTTAGACACAGCAGACCAACCTTAGTTTGACTATAAAGGGGCACATCGTTTACGTACAATAGGTGGCTTAGGTGCAGTGTGCCCACTCGCGCAGGTTGACTATATACCAGATCGAGTGACCGAGTTAGATCTGCTAGAAAAGATTGAAGAGTAACAGTCCAAGGATACAATTCGGTTTAAGGCCTTGGTACGTCCTTATTTTTCTGGAGATCCGTGTGCTGTTGCCTTGTTTCATTTGTATCTAGATGTTAGAGTACAGCAATAGTATCTCTCCCAAGAGCAGTTAGTGAATACCCCACTTGATGAGTTTCGTCCAGAGTTTTTCATGGGCAACACCGTCGAAGGCCGATTTGAAGTCTACGAAACATAGATGTGGTTTTTTATTATTTTTCAATGTATTTATGATAAGGGTCAATGCCTGGACCCATTCATAAATCCTGTCTGATTTATTGGCATGACATTTTTGGTGCAGGCCCAGGTGTTTAATTTGAAATACTTGGCCTCAGCATCAAAAAACGCTATCAGGCGATAGTTTTTCAGTTTGGAACTGTCGCCTCCTTTGTATATTGGGTTGACGGAGCCACACCATGAATCTGGGAGGGTGACAGAAATTGAGACGTGATTAAATAGGGTGGTGAAGTTATCCGCTCAAAACTGTAGATTGTTTTTGTAAATTGCTTGTGGTATACTGTTTAGATCAGGTACCCGGACGTGCTCACCTGATCTAATGATATTTAAGCGATCTGCTTTTTGGAACAGGAACTTGATCTGCTGTTCAACTGTGCTTCCAGGGCTGGACGGTGTATTCGGTTCAGCTCTAGATATCCCTAGGTGTGCCTCCTGACATGGAAGAGTCAATGGGGTGAGCCTACTTTGATAAGTATCAATGATTGTTATTTGCCTTTTAGTGAAAATGTCCTTTGAGTAGGAGGCCCATGTGTGGTCCTGGAAGTTGAAATTATTTATGTTGCAGGTCATTTTTGCAAACTCATTTCTTGTTTTCCAGAATTTTTTTGAATTATTATGTTTACTATCATGGAGCAACTTGGCCCAATAAGCATCTGGTTGCAACTTTCTCTCATTTCATCTCTCTTTTTTATTCACCTGTTTTGCTACTTTGAACTGATCCAGGTATTAAACTGAGAAAAGCAGTTTCCTAAAAGCTAATTGTGCTTGGTTTAATTTCTTTTTTGCAAGCCTGCAGGCCAGAGTGTTTTAAGTTCTGCCTAAGGAATTGCCATCATGATGTTTGTTCTTGCAGCCTTCTTTCTTTTTACTATTTTGTGAGATTAGCTTTCGGGTGAATTTCTCCCACTATCATTCTTTAGCTCACTTCGCCACCCCAGTTCAAATATAGCTATTTGCAAATCATTCTTGACCCTGTGCCTCATGGGAACAGTCCAGCCTGAAATGCCAAGCCATGTCTTCCCTGGACCTGGGAACAAGCATTCTGGTACTGGTTTCAGGGTAACACCCCTCATCAGCCAGGCTAGCTTGAATCCAGTGGCAAAGTGAGCAAGGGATCCACGTCTGGGCATCCCCTGCCAACTTAGGGCGAACAAAGCAAACACAAGGAGAAGATGGACGGAGTGCTGAAACTTTTCAGACACTTACCCTCATTCTTTAGCTCATGTCACCACCCCAGGGAGATGTGCCACCTAGTAAAGTCCTGTGTCACATTATACCTGCGTGAGGTATAATGTATGCAGGGTGGGCTTTCCCATGCAGGAAAGCCTCATTGAAGTGAAGCAGTGAAATCTACAAGATTTCACTGTGCCACTTCTAGGACGCCACTGCATCAAAACTTTACTTCTACTTGAAGAAGGCGTAAGAAGTGATGCAGTACAATAAGTATAGGCCTCCCAATGCATTGCTGGAGTTGTGTTGTGCTTGCGATACGACTACAGCAATGTGTGACTTTTGCAAGGGTATCGCAGGCTGGCGCAGGCAAACTGACGCATCTCCACCGATGGGTTAGTTTCTTTTAAATCTGCCCCTTCATCTTTTTATAGTTCACTGTGTAAAGTGTGTGAAGGTTTATCGACCCATGTGGAAGTTTTGGGATCTCAAGGCGTAGCATTGTCTTTTGAGGGAAATGATCGCTCTCTGTTTATAGAGCTATTTTAAACACCCTTGGTAAAGAAAACGAGTTAAGTAAGACGAATACGTAATTAGGAGTGGATTGCGAGTTACACCCTAAGTACTTTAAGCACGATGGAGTATCACCTATCGTTCTACCATTCAGGATCCTCATTCCTAGATGTGCCAACTCATTGTCTAAATATTCTCCTTGTTTGTCCCGGCGCTTCTTCCTGCTTGTTTGGCATTTATTTGGGACACATCAGTAGGAGTTTTGGATTCTTCGAATTTCATTGTCGTCTGGTGTGTGAATTAGATTTGTATTAACGTCTCCAGTCAGAAAAATCCCGGGTGTAAGATTATGTTTCATGTTACCTTGGACTAACCTTTACTATTTTATCTGTTCGTCCTTTTTTGGGAGGGTGTGTGTGGTTGCATGTATGTGTTAATGGAGACTATAGGCGAGTGGTGCTGCGAGTCCCAGATCTTGAGCACGAACATTCGGATCTCTTTATCTATTTCAGGACCAGGTTAGACTTCGACTAGGGTTCCAATGTTTAGCAAGAAAATAATAAGAGACTGGTAAATCACGGCTCATTCCATCGTAGCCTGCCTATGTGTGATTTAAATGGTTCATTTATTTTCACAGTAACTTTGAAAGCTACCGTTGAGTATCTTGGATCCTATTATGTATATTGTGTGATAAACTCAATGTACCAGTAAATGTCTATGTTGCCTTTTTTATATTTTAAAACGCAGTGCGACAGAAATTATATTAACTATATATACATGAATTTCCTGCCACATTTACAAGAGACAAGATAACTATAATGTTTCGAAAATGAGCACACTTCATTATGTTTACTTCATTCTACCAAGCACATTATGTACAAAATTAAAACAATTTATGAACGAAGCGCAACGGCCGAATAAAATAACTATTCATACTAACATAAAAGCTACCTGAAAGCTGCAATTGTTTTCATGGACGGGAACTTCAGACATCTACACATTTTTCATTTTCATTTTAGTTTGAGTGAAAAAAGAAATCATCGAATTGCATGACCTGGAAGACCCATTGCTATTGTGTACGCTTGAAAATACATGACACAAAGAAAGAACTGCTGCACGAAGAATCACCGATGTGGGCTGACTGTAGTAGGGGTCAGAAAGCGCTCATGAAAACCTGGGGCCTTTTTGACATTGGTATTAAAAGTTTGAGGTCTCAAATTGAGTCCGTTACTGATATTGTATGGAGAGAGCTGACTCGGTCACCCGTCAAGCTTTTTTATTTTTTATTTTTATACAACAGTCCTTTGAATTATACTGGGCTTCATCGATTCAAAAAGGTGAGATTAAACCTTTGTTCTCTCCCCTCATAAAAGCCATGCAGAGCAGCTATAGTCTGATTGGCGATGGATGAGAAAGCTTTCTCTGCGCTTCTTTTCTTTGAGTTACACGGACAGAATACAATCTGCTTCTGTGGGTCAGGGGCGTCCCGGTCCTTAATCAGAAGACCATGAAAGTGCGGCTCCGGGGGTTACATTCTGTCGCCGCCAAGTCACTGACTGTGATTGTTTTGCTCTGAACCCTATCTCATCCACAGAACGTCTTTAACATATGCATCTTTATTTTGTATGTACTGCCTGTAGTCCCTCACTTGACAATAAAATAGAATGCTTTTGCCTGGAGCCCATCCCACTCTCATAGCTAGATCCAGATGCATTACTGACTGAGTCAATCAAGCAATCAGGGGCATGGTAAGCGCGCTACTCACCGTGAGGGTCCCCAAGCTCTGAGAGGGGGTGGAGGGGGGGAGGGAGGCTTTAGCTAGCCATCCTAACCTACCAGATTTGTCTCGCACGGTTCACGCTCTTGAAGCACGATATATGTATTCTTAGAATGTTTGTCAATGGCTGTCATTGCAGAGATGGAAGCCAGGAACGGGAGGCATGCCATCTCTGCAGCTGTGCATTTACACATTGCTGTATTTGGATTCGTTACTTAAAGGGGCAGGGAGCAGCATTACGTAAAAAGAGGTACATTTTGGGGGGGCGTGGCTTGCGTGCCGCTGTGACATGGCGGTCTGCGCTTGAGCTCTGAGGCGACGAAGGCCGTCGGAGGTTTCTTTGGCTCCCCTTCGCAACAGAGATTCTTTGAAGGTGCCGCATTTGCCGTCGGAACATGCCGTGAGTGATTTGTGCGTTCCTTGGCACACACGCTGCTCGGACAGCGCTGGTATTTGCCGCAGTGTCCTTCTCGTCAGGAACTTCGAGCGGGCGCCATTTTCTGCCCTAGTGGCGACGCTTGAGTTCTCCTCAGCATATGCTTCCAATACTTCACCGGAGCCTTTCTATTTCTCAGAGATGAAATATTTAGCGCTGAAATTCCTATGCTGACCCCTTTCAGTGCACCTTGCTTCAGAATATGATGTTTTTGGGCGACTCTTCAAGTGGTAGTTGTTTCTTGCCCTTTTCAGAACTGTCTACTATACGAATTTAACTCCTTCTCTGCCAGAACAATTGGTGAGCGATTTGGGCTCTCATATTACTCTCGCAACTCGGCTTGAGGTCCCTGCTTTGCCATTTTGTGTCCTGTGAGGTGCTCATTATTGGAATGATTGCTCGTGACTTTTTACATACCCTGCTCTTAATGGCTAATAACGACATTTGAAACTACTCTGCACTGTCATCTATGCTCCTTGGGGTAGGACTCTGGATTGAGTTTTTCACAGGAAGTTAGGCTATCTTGTGTCCATCTACATCTATGTTGCTGTGCTCCTCAGTTGCTTTCAGGGTGTGCTCATATGCAATCATATTAGACATGGATACAATACTATACTCATTGTAGATCTCTGAAGCTGGTGCTGCTTTTTTCTTATGGTGTCTCTGCTTTGGCCGTAGATGTATATGTGGCTCTGCTATACAATGTTGTGCCCACATTCCATATAAGTGCGCCGCTGTCATTAATTTGGCGTTTCCTGCGCTCAGTGTGCTTCATTCCTTTATTTTTGGTGTGGGATACGCAGTTTCTGCCCTCTCCTTTTCCTCAAGTGGCTGTGTCTTTTTCTTGGTGACTGTTACTTCATGGCTGCAACTATGGGCCTTTCCTCAACTAATAAAGACTCAAAAGATGCTGGCACCTCTCTTAAAAGACTTAAGCCATTGTCCCCTACGCCTGAGTCCGCTCAGTCTGACACCAACTCTACTCTTGACACAATATTAACGCGCCTTAATGAAGTGCATGATATTGCGCAGTCAACAAAGACTAACACGGATTTATTGCAAGTGTAGGTGTCCGCTATTAGGAATGACTTCAAGGCCCCCTCTATTCGTGTTTCGGCCATGGAGACACGTATCAGTGGTGCAGAGGATCATATGCAGAAACAATCCAGGTCCCTCACCCACTTAGAGCGCTCAATGGCGGCTTTGCGAAAAGATCTCACTGAGCAGGAGGACCGTAATCGTAGATCTAATCTGCGCATTTTTGGTCTGCCGGAAGATGCAGAGAAATCATCTTCATCTATGATTGACTTTTTATATCAATGGATTCCTGATACTCTACAAATCTCATTCCAAAGAGATTTTGAAATAGAAAGAGCACATCGTGTCCCCACTTTTCGTTCTAAATCTGCAACCCAGCCAAGAGCAATAATTTTCAAGCCACTGCGTCATCAACATACAGAGCAAATTCTTGCTCACATGCGGAAGGTTAAATCTGTCTTCTGGGAGGGGCATCGAATTTCAATCTCTCAAGACTTTGCCAGGGATACAGTCATAAGAAGGAAGGGCTTCCTCAATCTTCGGAAACGTCTTTCTGAGATGAACATTCCCTTTTCCTTTTCTGGTCCATCGAAATTCCGCATTACTTTCAAGGGTCGTTCCAGAATTTTCGATGAGCCGGCTGATTTAGCTTCCTTCCTGGACAACCAGATGGAGATACAGATGGAGATTCAATGGGCGACTTCGCAGGATCCTGGTGCTTCGGGCACTTGAAATGTTTACTTATGTCTCCTTTGTGGTGTTTTCTGTATACCTATATTTCCTCTTCTCTCTCTTTTTTTTCAGGTTTATTGATTTAATTGTCTCTTATGATCTGTCTCCTTTGCTGCTCGTTTCTTGGTAATGTCTCTTTGTAACTCCGCTACTGGAGTTTTACCGTTCTGCTTCATATCTGCACTCTACTCTCTTTGTTCCACTTCTATTTAGCTTATTTCTTTAGATTTACATAGTGCTTCTATTTCTTACTATAGTTGATGTTTCTTGTTCTATTTTATATCTCTGTGTTCTATTTTACTACTTTCCTTGATGTATCTTTTCTCTGTATTCTCTAACTCTTTCGTGGTCATGTTGTTTAATCTATTGTGTCTATACCATTTTTGTTCCTTGTATTCTTTGCTACTTTGTATATACTGATTGATTCATACATGCTCAGTATTTACATCTCATTATCTTGTGTTCAGTTCTAATGGTTTTGTAATTCATTTCTATATATATCTCAGGACAGTTTCATTGTTTGCTGCTTACCTTTTCATATCAATTGCCTTTCTCTAATTCGTATCAACTGTTCTCTTTCTTTTACGTTTTCTACTCTCATCTCCTCTTCCTTTATATTATTATATTTTTGATATGTTCATGCATTTTCAATTTCAATTACATGTAGTACGTTCTATACAGTTAAGGATTGTCAATTAATTGAGTGTTTTTAGGCTTTACATATTCATCTTCATGGGATAGTGGTTTCTTCTTTACTCTAACATACTGCTTTTTTGATTATCAGATTGACTAGTTTTAATACCTATCATTTGTATGACATCTGATATTAGTTTAATGACTGAGTGTGATTTTACAGATTTGCATGTTGGATTGTTCTTTTTTCTACTACTCTACTGATATTAGTTCATATTTTGATTGTTCCTATTTCCTACTTAAATGTAATCAGCTAGGTAATATATTGGGGCTGTTGTTATCAATCACTTTGTATATATTGATTGTTTCATACATGATCAGTATTTACATCTCATTATCTTGTGTTCAGTTCTAATGGTTATGTAATTCACTTATATATTTATCTTAGGACAGTTTCATTGTTTGCTGCTTACCTATTCATATCAATTGCCTTTCTCTAATTTGTACCAACTGTTCTCTTTCTTTTACATTTTCTACTCTCATCTCCTCTTCCTTTCTATTATTATATTTTTGATATGTTCATGCATTTTCAATTTCAATTACATGTAGTACGTTCTATACAGTTAAGGATTGTTAATTAATTGAGTGTTCTTAGGCTTTACATATTCATCTTCATGGGATAGTGGTTTCTTCTTTACTCTAACATACTGCTTTTTTGATTATCAGATTGACTAGTTTTAATACCTATCATTTGTATGACATTTGATATTAGTTTAATGACTGAGTGTGATTTTACAGATTTGCATGTTGGATTGTTCTTTTTTCTACTACACTACTGATATTAGTTCATATTTTGATTGTTCCTATTTCCTACCTAAATGTAATCAGCTAGGTAATATATAGGGGCTGTTGATATCAATCATTTCTCCTCCTTGTACGGTTTCCTTTATCGCCTTTCCACGTTCTCCCTAGTATGAATTTGGTCCTTTTCAGGCCTCCCCTGCTTCTTCTTCTCTCTCTTCTCTTTTCTTCTTTTCTGTCTTTTTTCTTCTTTCGGTTTTCCTTCATGGATTCTCCCTCTTCGTTGTTTATGATTGGTGCTTGGTTGCTTGTACCTGTGCTGTTGGCTGTCTATCTTTCATCTATGGTGTCTTTTCTCTTTTTTTATGTATTTCCATGCTGGGTTTGAATGTATTATCCCTTAATGTTAAGGGTTTAAATCATCCGGTGAAGAGGTCAAAAATCTTAGATTATTGTAAATCTCTATCTTCAGACCTGATCCTTCTTCAAGAAACAAAGGTCTCTACCAGAGAAGCGTTATTCCTGAGGAAAGAATGGGTTTCTGATGTTTGCTGCTCTGATGCTTTGGGAAAAAGTAATGGGGTCATTACATTAATTTCAAAGAATTCAGGTTTATCTATACTTTCTTCTGATCACGATTCTGAAGGTCGGTGGTTATTAACTAAATTGTCTGATGGAAATAACGATCTGTATGTGATGAATATTTATGCCCCTAACAATGATGATCCGCCCTTTTGGAAATCGATTACCAAAAAATTAAATGATACCCCGCATTGTGGGAATCTTATTGTTGGTGGTGATTTTAATTTACCAATGGATCCCATTTTAGATAGGAATTCAGCTTTTCAATTTCGTCCTCCAAAAGCCCATAAACAAATGATTAACATGTGTTCCCTCACTCATCTTCAAGATATATGGTGTCTTCACAACCCCACTGGTAGTGACTTTTCCTTCTTTTCTTCACCTCATTCTTCCTTTTCTCGTATTGATTACCTACTTGTTCACTCTTCTCTTGTTTCGTCCTCCTCCGCTCCGCTTATTCATCCTATTCTGATTTCTGATCATGCTGCGGTTACTTTTACATTGTTGTCCTTTGCTTCTAAATCACGTGCTCGCTCCTGGAGATTAAATACAGAAGTTTTGCATGATATTGCTCAGGTCGATGAATTCTCTAGTGCAATAGAAACCTTTTTCCTTGAGAATGAAGGCTCAGTTTCTTCCCCAATTGTCCTCTGGGATTCGTTTAAATGCACTTTCCGTGGCCAAGTTATTAAATGTATGTCCAAAAGGAATTCTACAATTAAAAAAGAGCTTACAGATCTATCAACCGAAATTAAACATCTGGAATCTACCTTTAGGCAATCTAAGGATAAATCTTGTCTACCGTTAATAAAACAATTAAAATACAAATATAATACTATAGTTACCAAAAGAGCCCATATTGGTGTTCAAGCGCAGAAATCCAAGAGGTTATTGTTAAAGAATCGAGCTGGGAAGATTCTCGCAGCTACATTAAAATTTCAAGATTTCTCATTTAAGTCCTCTCAAATTTCTTCTATTACTTATCGCTCTGGCTCTAAAAAATTTCAGACTGGAGAAATTCTCAAAGTTTTTCGTGATTTCTACAATAACTTATATACCCCTTCTGATCAAACTTCTTTTGAGCAATGCCAGGACTTCTTAAAATCTGTTCCGGTACAGACAGTTTCCGTGGATGATCGTACTCTTTTAAATGGCCCGATTTCCCCTGAGGAAATTATTACCGCAATTAAAGCTACTCGTTCTGGGAAAGCCCCGGGCCCTGATGGCTACCCTATTTTGTTTTATAAAACTTTTCTTTCTGCGCTTGTTCCCAAATTGCAATCTGTCTTTGATACTTTTATTAAAGATGGGTCTGTTTCTGGTACTGCAGCTGATGCTACTATTGTAGTGATGCCAAAAGAAGGAAAAGATCATTCAGACCCCCAAAACTTCCGTCCTATTTCTCTTCTCAACATGGAGGCTAAGATTTTTGCCAAAATTCTAGCCAAGAGATTAGAATCCTTTATTCTTAAACTTGTCCATCCATCTCAAACCGGCTTTGTAAAGGGTCGTCTTGCGCGTGATAATATACGCACTTTTTGCCATATTCTTGGATCAGCTAAATGGTCTCAACTCCCTGCCGCGGCATTGGCCCTTGACGCTGAAAAGGCCTTTGACAAGGTCTCTTGGCCTTTTCTTTGTGCTGTCTTGTGTGCACATAATCTTGGTGACTCCTTCATTAATATGGTAATGTCCCTATATTCTCAACCTAGAGCTAATATAAGTGTTAACGGTGCTACGTCGTCCTTTTTTAATCTTCGTCAGGGCACTAGACAAGGTTGTCCTTTATCTCCGCTTTTGTTTTTACTATCCATTGATCCTCTCCTTCGATTGATTGAGATGCACCCAGACATCAAAGGTTTTTCTTTTGGGCCTCATTGTATTAAAACTGCTGCGTACGCGGATGATGTTCTTATTTTCTCAGATGATATTGCCTTGGCTATTCCTGCTATTTCAGATACATCTCCCTTTTTTCAAAGGTTTCAGGTTACACCTTAAATAAGGATAAGACTGAAATGTTCCCTTTGAATGCCTATTGTTTCCCTTCACATATGGGCTCTGCTGGCTTTAAATGGCAGCCTACACATTTAAAATACTTGGGTATCTATTTCTGTTCTACCTTATATGCCACTACTGCCTATAATGAATCCCAGGATATTCTTAAAGTGCGGCGTCTTTTGGATACGTGGTCTCTGAAACATATTTCCTGGTGGGGTCGCCTTCAGACTCTTAAAATGATGATAACACCCATTATTAATTTTGTATCCTCCATGCTTCCGGTTAAGTTATCAGATTCCTTCTCTCATGAACTCGATGTTCTGACCTCTAAATTTTTATGGAATGACAAACGGGCTAGAATTGCTTACAAATTCTTGCGGAAACCTTATGAAATGGGAGGTTGCAATCTTCCTGATTGGGAAAAGTACCAAACTGCCTTTTTGGCATCTCAAGGAGCTCTATGGTTCTCTTCTACCCCTATTCATGTTCCCTCTTGGTTGTTAATAGAACAGGAGTTAGCGTCTCCATTGCCGACTGCCTCCTTTTGCACTGCATCTACCTTGCACATCCTGTTCTCTCGCTCTATAATTCTTGATACTCTTGCTGTGGTACGGAAAGTCGACAAGAAAGTGGCGATTCCACTCCATAAATCTAGGTGGTCGTCTATTTGGCGGAATTCTAAAATTAAACTTAATATTACTCCCACACTCATGTACTATTGGGCAGCTAAAGGGATTTCGCTTGTTAAACATCTTTATGGTTCTAATAATGAGCCATTACCCTTCTCTACCTTGGCTCAACAACATTCTTTAACTAACTTAGATTTTTATACTTTTCTTAAAATTAAAGTGGCACTTGCCAAGATACGTCTTCATACTACCTCTCCTACCATTTCTCTCTTTCATATCTGGACTAAATCTGGTCACGTAGCCTCCAAAATTTATAAATTTTTATCATCTGCTTCATTACCCACGCATACGGTTGCTCAACAAAAATGGTTACATCATTTTGATCAAGGAGTTACTGATCATATTTCTTCAGACACCTGGCAGCTGATTGGTAAACTTTCTCTTCGCAATAAAATCGCCCCATCATTGATGCAATCTAAATTTTTCTCCGTCAACCTTCTTCATTGGACGCCTGTTCCTTTACATTCGCTTAATCTCAAAGATGATAATTTATGCTGGAGCTGTGGATTATTGACGGGCGATTTTCCGCATATGTTTTTTGAATGTTCCCTTCTCCAGCCTTTGTGGGACCTCATTCATAAACATCTCACTCTCATCTTTGGTATTGAGTTCCAACTCTCTTTTCCATTAATTCTATTAGGTCCATTGGCTGCCCCTGTTCCTCTTCCCTTGGATCCCATGGAATTACAGTTGATGGATCTCCTTTTGACTATTGCAGTGAAAGTCATCCTTATGGAATGGAAATCCTTTTCCTCTGTTTGCTATCATACTTGGTGGGCGTGGGTTTCCTTTTTGCGCAGTGCTCACACTTCGGTTGATCATGCTCACCTTTCTCCTTCTATTTCTAGTGGGGTTTGGAAGGCATTGGATAACTATATGGATTTGTCCTCAAAAGGGTTGGTTGCACAATATCCTTTTGTTTTGTCTGGTTGAATGGCGTCTTGTATGTCGGGTTAGTCCGTTGGAAATCTTTCTTTCCCTTCTTCTTCTTTTCCTTTCCTGTCTTCTTTCCCTTTCCATCTTTTCTCTTATTCTCTCTTTCTTTCTTCTTTCTTTTTTCTTTCCCTCCCTTACCCTGATTATACCAGCTGATAGTGATACTTTTGATTATTGATTCTGTACAAGACACTCATTTTCCCTTACCTACTTCATTTTTCTGTTTATGGCAGGCTATGTTTATTTAGGACTACATTTGCTGTGCTTATTCTTAAAGTTTTGCCTCTGATTGCTTTGTTTTTTATCTGGTGTCAATTGTATCATATTTATTGTATTATGTACCTCTTCTTCTTTTTAGCTTCTTTATAAAATAAAATTCTTTGAAATCAAAAAAAAAGAGGTACATTATGAAAGGGGGAATTGTGAGATCATGAAGGGGCCCACGGGACAGATGTCTGTTCCAACGATGTCCTTAGACCCTTTCCCAGAGGAACAGCTGTCCTTCACATACAGCTTTCACTGTGTAAGTTTTCACTGACTGAAAAAGTAAATTTTCAATGCAGTGCTACCAATGCAACCAATGGAGCAGCGGTACACCATGGAGACACTACCTGCTGACTCATTATTAAGGTGAATGTGTCTTTGCTATCACGTTATGCTACCTACTTGAATGGCAATGCCATACTGGCATTGTCACTTGCAAAGCACTTGTGACTTACAATAGAATGAATACACAGAGTTTTAGTTGTATTTCAATGACACAACTCTAAAAATACTGTATAGAATCAATAAATGATAATGCAAGTTATAGCTTGTAAAGTCATAAATAATTGTCGCCAGCAATTATTTAGCAGAAAACGTTTGGCTAATTGTAAATTTAAAACAGCTGTTTCCTAAACGGAATATAAGGATTCTGGCTATGGTAGATCCATAGGTTGAGTTTGAGTTTAAATTTGCCGTAAGCTGTATACAATTTATGATGTAGCCTCATATAACTGCAATTTGGAAAGCTCTTTAACTTTGCTTTTATTTTGCTGGAACAAATGTTTCCCAATTGGCCACTGTTAGACCTGACAGCCTTAGGGTGGTCTTCCTCCAAATGTTTGCCTGCCTCCCTCCAATTTTCTGACCTCCCTTTTGCTGGCTTTAGGACGCTGCACACTTTACCACTCCTAAGGAGTACTAAAGTGCTTGTGCTCTCACCCCTAACATGATAATATTGCTTCTTCCCCAATTGGCACATTTAATTTACTCATAAGTCACTAGTAAAGTGCACTACAAGTTCCCAAGGCCTGTCAATTAAAAGCTACTAGTGGGCCTGCAGCGCTGATTTTACCACCCACATAAGTAGTCCCTCAACTATGTCTCAGGCCTGCCACTGAAGAGTTTTACACTGTCATGTTGACCTGGCAAGTAAACCCCCTTTAACGTTATCAAAGCAGAGAGAGAGGACTAGGTAGTTAGTCCGTATCCCCAGGGTTTATATGTTTAATAAATGAGGACTAGCCTCTATGTGAATTATTTGGTTTGACTCAAAACCTGTATGGCAACGTACAAACCATTCAGTTTGTTCATGAAGCCCTCACCCACCAACCTCGTTGGTGGCATGCTTCATCATCGGGCCCACTCAGTGACACCGAATGTGTCCCGGGTGTGCTTCGACGCCTGGATACAGCGGAGAAGGTATGTTACTGAGTATGCAGTGTGGTGACGTGAAAGTGAGAATTAAAAGCTATTCAGTGGTCCCAGTACCCGAGGGTAAATTAAACTTTAATCACTGGGCCTCTGTTAGCATTAAAAAAGGCTGTTGGATGTAATAGGAATATCAATTAGGGCCTCCTGCATCCAGGTGTGGTCTACATGTTTCAGCCAGGGCTTTGTTGTTAAAACTGGCTTTCCTCAGGACCAATAAATAAGTGATGGTGCAAACTTAATTTAACACCTTCGCTGCGGCGGCTATTCCGCCAGAGAGCTAACGGTCGCGGGGGGCGCGACTCACCTGCTCGGGTGACAGAACAGTTCCGTCACGGCTCGCGGGTGAGCTGTGCTTGTGACGGAACGGTTCCTTCACGCCCCCGCCCGCTTAATGAAATGTGCCGCGCAGGCGCGAAATCAGCGCCGCGCAGGCGCGTCGAGCGGGCCGTGACGGAACCGTTATGTCATGAGCACAGCTCACCCGCGAGCCGTGATGGAACGGTTCCGTCAATAGCGTCGAACCGGTTAAGTGAATTTGTAATTGGAAAATGTGAAGCACTCGCTAAGGTGCTCTATGTGTGTGAGGGGGATTCCCTCTTAAAGCATTAGTTGGCTATTTGCTATGGCCAACTAATGCTTTAAGAGGGAAGGCCTATCTCTCCACAGGGTAACATGGGGATTACCTTAAATGTAAATTACAAATTGGGAAGCAATAGACTTTTAAAGTTTGGTGTCACCAAACTCACAATTTAATTCACACCTTATGGTGATGTTGGATTATAAATTACACTTTGGTAAATGCCACTTTTAGAAAACTAGGAAAAAAAACACAGGGTCGTGGCTCTGACCCAGTAAGGCTATGCCAAATGTAATAAGAGAACAACACAACTGCCAATACTGGACGTCACTTTCTAATATTTATATTGACCTTAATGAGCAAAACATACCGGTCCGTTTTTTGTTTCCGTCACTAGTTTATTTTATCATTTTTACACTAGTGGAACATTATTTCCTCGATAATTCTGATTACTCCTTGTGTCACTCGTATCTGTCTCGCCTCCCGATGATGAAGATGATGTGTCCGAAAACGTCAGATATTTATTCCAAGAGCGGCCTTGATTGTCCTGGAAAAACCGTCTTTGGGCTGGTCTAGAATAGAATAGAAGTCCGGTTGTAAATACGGGTAGACTACCTCCAGTGAAAAGTTTTTTTGATCCTGATCGAATTTGCTCCCTTTCTGAGTCACCGTATAATCCTTAAACTCAAGGATTTCTTTTTCTATCTTTTCCAACAGTCCTTTTGCGTCAGCAATCAGTTGGTTATTTTGAATTTCCGATTCCAAGACCGAAATCTCTGCTAGCTCTTTCACGGAGAGTCTGTGAGCTGTTTCGACAGTAAGGACCATCAGGTCCCCACTGCATTTGATCTCAATCCCACTAAATCCCTTCTAATATTCTTGGTCGTCAGTGAAAACCATGGGAGTATTTCTAATTTGTAATCCAGTGGGTATTCCACACTAATAAGGTAGGGTAGTTGAGTTCCGACAGGTGGTGCAAGTGCTAGTAACCAAGTCTGCTGTTTGAAGCAGTTTTTAAATTAGCGTTTTTTTCTGTTTTGTAGAGACTGTTGGTCCTGAAGAGAACCCCGCAATAGGGTGTTCGAAACGCGTCAACCTGGTTTGGTGCCTATTGTCAACCGGAATATAGAGAGAATTTTGTTTGGTTAACAGGGATTTGTTTTCAAATAATGTTTCTTCTGAATAAATAAAACTGTAAATTAAGAAATGCAAAACCATCTATATGGATAGATAATCTATTGCTGACAATAGGGCCAAAGTGTTTGTTTTGTTGTAGGATGAAAGGATGAATATGTAAATCTGTAATTATATTGTATATTGAAATTTTGTTGTTTTTAATTGTAACATTTTGTATTTGTTTGTACATGCACAAAAAGGTGATGAATTGTTTATGAAGAAATAATGTTCCACTAGTGTAAAAACGGACCGGTATGTTTTGCTCATAAAGGTCAATATAAATATTAGAAAGTCACATCCTGTTTTGGCAGTTGTGTTGTTCTCTTGACTTTTAGAAAACTGGCATTTACTTGATTTAGAGATTTGGTGCCTGCAGCATGTCTTTGTTCACTCTGGGTTGGGTGACAGCTGTGCTTTGTGTATTGCCTCCAGACAGCCACACACACCGGATTTTTAGGGGCCGATTAGGATAGCAGACGGATTGCCCCCGCCGGCTCGGCGGGGGCAATCCGTCCGCCTTCCTCCCTCATATGACCCCCCCGCCACATTAGGATGGCTGGGGGGTCTGCGGCAGACGGGAAGACAGTCTGCCGCTTTTCCGCTGCGGTCGCCTTGCAACCGTGGTGGAAAAGGTCTAATATGGTGGCGGTGTTTACCAGACACCGCCAGCCATATTAGGATGGGCTTTGGGGAATGCCTTGCAGTGACGGCAAAGCCGCCACGAAAAGGCATACGGTCTTTGCTTTGGGGGCCCGTTGCGGACCCCCAGGGTAAGGGGGGGTGGGAGGTTCACATGGGGAGTACCTATGGTACCCCCCTGCGTTTCAAAGTACAACATGGCAGGTGCCTGTTGCCCTTATGGCGACAGGATGGCGGACGGACAAAGTCTATCTGCCATCCTAATGGACCCCTTAGTTGTGAATATTTGATCTTCTTTGGAGATTGTGAGGGAGGAGCTGGGCAAAGCCTCACACATACACAAGAATCAGCTGGGCCCAGTCCACACATACATGTTTGCATACCCCCTGTAGTGAGTCTAGAGCCTGGACAGGAAGGGTGGACTTCCATGCACTTCAAAGCTTTCTATGAAGTCTCCCTCACATCAAAGGCACAACTGAGTATAAGTACTGGACCCATGACACCATAACTTCAGTACACTTCTAGACCTCTGAAAACTTACTGAGGAAGAAGAGGATCTGCGTACTGCTCAAGGACTGCCAATTCCACTGGAACTGCTGTTTGCTGACCTCCTGCCTTGCTGTGTTCCCTTCTGCTCTCTCCCTGCCTGGGTGAGAAGGACTGGACCCATATCACTTCAATCCAAAGTGACTTCAGGGGCTTGCTGGCTTGCCTCTGTTTTCTAAGTCTCAGGGACACAAAAGGATTACATTATAAGTCTCAGGGACACAAAATACTTACATACCCCCACGCCCGTGTGGAACATTTATCGAATCCCTTACAGAGACAGCGGCAACAATGGCAAACTCCGTTGCAAACCTTACTATTTTAGGGTACCTCAATCTGCTTTTTGAGGATCCCAAGAAAGCAGAGGTCCTTAGCATTATACAAAACCTGCAGTCCTTACAACTTACCCAAAAAGTCACTAGCCCGACTCATGACAAAGGCCACATACTAGACCTAGTTTTTTCAAATGAAAATAATTTCTCAGTAGATAGCCCATCCCTAGTCCCTTGGACAGATCATTTTATAATCTCAATCATCTGGAAGTCATTAAGGACTTTTCCCAATGACTGGCCAACAAAGAGCTGGGACCAATCCTGGGCAAAACTAGCTCCTGAAATCTGGTCTAATACACAGTGAAGTGTCAACCCCAAAGGCGACCCCGATCCCAGTATAGCCTACGGTAACTATAAGGAATGGATCGTAACTTCCCTAGACTCCATTATTCCACATAAATGGAATTCAAAGAGACCTACAAAAAAACGATTCCCAAGGTACATCCCTAAAATACTAGAAGTTAAACAAAAATGTATAAAACTTGAGAGGGCATGGAGGAAGGATTACTGCCCTGAGAAAAAACTGAAATTAGAGGCAATTCAAATTTATCAGACAGAAAATAAGAGAGCTCAGGCACAATACTATGATAGAAAATGAACCTGTCAGGAAATGCCCCTAGGGAAATTGACAGAATAGCTAAAAAGCTGTCACTCTGCCCCCAGGGAGAAAGGTTCGTAGAATCAGAACCTCAACGCTGCACGGAATTGGCAGAATTTTTCAATAAAAGATCTTCAACATATACAATGCCTTTCCACCAACTTCAGAGCCGGAGAATCTGAGCACTAAATCGGAAAGTAATATGGAGGGAGCAGACCGTCTGATCGACCTCCCTATCCTAGACCTGAATACTCTCTCCAAACTTTTCACGACATTTAAATCAGGATCTCCCTGTGACCCAGCACCAGCGCACTTGCTGCACAAGGTAAAGGAGGTTATACTACCAGGATAACTGGAAGATCTCAACTCGTCCATAACTACAGTGATAGTAACATCGGCCTGGAAACACGCCACGTTTAAATCACTTATAACAAATAATTATCTCAACCCGAAAGTCTGGAGAAATTACTGGCCGGTTTCACTACTCCCCTTGACCAGTAAAGTCTTAGAAAAACATGTAAATAATACCCTTACTAACTACCTTGAATCCCAGGGGATCTTTTACACCACCAGACAAGATTACTACCTAACCATAACACAGAAACAGCAGTTCTAACAGTTATGGAGGATTCGCGAAAAGTCCTTGATCTGGAAGGTACAATGGCAATCATTCTGCTTGATCTAAGTGCCGCATTTGACTCTGTAAATCATGATATTCTACTGAAGAGACTTAAGGAAGTGGGAGTTGCAGGCAAAGCTCTATCCTGGCTTAACTCCTTTTTAACAGAGAGATCATTTCAGGTATTCAAAGGCAGTCATACCTCAAGAAATATCCCACTAACTTCCGGGGCTCCACAGGGATCATTGTTGAGCCCCACTCTTTTCAATGTGTAATTAAGACCCCTGGCTGAGATAATCCCCCTGTGTGAAGTCCATATAGTGACCTCTGGGGACGACACCCAGCTGGTGGCAGCCCTCAACCACCCTAAGTAGAGCACAGTCGTCTTTGAAGCGTGCCTGGGAAAGGTGGCCACTTGCATGGACCAATCATTCCTTAAGCTTAACAGGGATAAGACTGAGCTTATGATTCTTGGCAATGTCACTAGCAGCCCTTCAGATGTGAACTGGCCAAGCAGCTTGGGCCTTGCCCTGAAACCCAAAGAAAGGATCAAAAGCTTACGATTCTAGCTAGACAGGTCATTAAAAATTGACCACCAAGCGGTACAAGTAGCGGCTATATGCTTTGGAGTCCTAAGGCAATTGAGTAAAATATTGCCTCTGCTCCCGGAAACAGCTTGCAGAACTATGGTACAAAATTTTGCGCTGCCTCAACTGGATTACTGTAATTCATTATACCTGGGCACCCCACCCTGCTCCATCACGGTTGTCCTGAATTTTTGACGTTGTCCCATTCTAGCACGACCTTACATACAAAAAGACACTTATTGCTTCTAAGTGCAATTACTTAAGCATGGGCGTAAAATTCGTTACGCTAGCGGAATTTGTGGATTTTCTGCAATTTCGGGATCCGCGAATCTCGCGAAATAGCAGAAAAATCCACAAAATCGCGCGGAAGGAATTTTACAAAACTGAAAGCACTTAGCTGGTGCAAAAGTTCAAGCTAATTAGTAGCCATTCCCTGTAGTGCTTCCTGAGGGGCCCCTCCAGAGTTCAGTTGCCTACTTGCAACTATTCTCTGACCCTGCTCTGACCCTCAAAGCAGGGTCAGAGAATAGTTACAAGTATGGCACAATGCTCCTGTAAAAAAATTAAACTGCAACACGAAGCACTTACAGCTAAGGAAGCAGGTGCCAGACTTGAAGCTCAAATTCAGTGACACATTAACCAGCCCCAAATTAATTCATCTCAGTAGAGGTTGGGCAGGTGTGCTTTCCCCCCATAATCTACAGTGGTGAACCAGAGGGTGCTATGATGAACCAGAGGGTGGCAGTGCTGAACCAGAGGGTGGCAGTGATGAACCAGAGGGTGGCAGGGGTGAACCAGAGGGTGGCAGTGGTGAACCAGAGGGTGCTGTGATGAACCAGAGGGTGCTGTGATGAACCAGAGGGTGGCAGTGCTGAACCAGAGGGTGGCAGTGATGAACCAGAGGGTGGCAGGGGTGAACCAGAGGGTGGCAGTGGTGAACCAGAGGGTGCTGTGATGAACCAGAGGGTGCTGTGATGAACCAGAGGATGGCAGTGGTGAACCAGAGGGTGCTGTGATGAACCAGAGGGTGCTGTGATGAACCAGAGGGTGGCAGTGGTGAACCAGAGGGTGACAGTGATGAACCAGAGGATGACAGTGATAAACCAGAGGGTGGCAGTGGTAAACCAGAGGGTGCTGTGATGAACCAGAGGGTGCTGTGATGAACCAGAGGGTGGCAGTGAGAACCAGGGGGTGGCAGTGGTGAACCAGAGGGTGGCAGTGGTGAACCAGAGGGTGGCAGTGGTGAACCAGAGGGTGGCAGTGGTGAAACAGAGGGAGACTGTGATGAACCAGAGGGTGACAGTGATGAACCAAAGGGTGTCAGTGGTGAACCAGAGGGTGCTGTGATGAACCAGAGGGTGCTGCGATGAACCAGAGGGTGCTGTGATGAACCAGAAGGTGGCAGTGGTAAACCAGACAGTGCTGTGATGAACCAGAGGTTGCTGTGATGAACCAGAGGGTGGCAGTGGTGAACCACAGAATGGCAGTGATGAACCAGAGGGTGGAAGTGGTGAACTAGAGGGTGGCACTGATGAACGGGAGGGTGGCCGTGATGAACCACAGGGTCGCAAACAGGCTGGACACGTGGAAACAACATGGTCGCAACCGTTGCGAACACACAAGTAAGTTTGCGTTCCCGAACTTGTAAAAAAACCCTCGCGAACTGGCAAAAAAAATCAGCAAATTCGCACGAATTCGCGGATTATGCGAATCGCGAATTCGCTTTCGCATGAATTCGCGGAACGCGAATTCGCAAATTTCGCCCATGCTTACTATTACTACATTTGTTTTTTAATTCATGTCTCGAATTCTACACATTGAATTTGTATCATTTTGATCCTGTTTTTATTTCTAAAATCATTCTTTATTTTTCCAAGCTGGTGTGGAGTCTTTTTGTGACGTTTTTACTTTTTTACTGTTTGAAGTATTGCACTTGACACATTGCCTCTTAAGTTAAGCCTTGCTACTCTGTGCTGAGCTACCAGAGGTTGAGCGAAGGATAACTTAAGTTGTGCCTTCCTCTACCATAACTAGGATTGTGATTCCTGCTTGGACAGGGTGCATGCATCTGCCAACCAAAAACCCAACTTCTTAAAGTCACTGTAGTCCCACAGGATTTTTTCGCATTCGACTATTCTGTTTTTGTTTTTTGCTGTGATCAAGTCTCACCACTAGAGTTTCACTCAGAGTAAAGTGAACTAAACATGTTTTTTAAATATGGTCACTGCTTTAAGATAAGAAGCTCTGGGCTGATTGCAAGTGAACACATCAGCACACATTGGAGCGTATGTGGGTGGACAGTGCATGTGAGACTATAGTCTTGTGCCACCAAGTATCTGCGCACAGATAGCCTGCCACAGAATTGGCTCTTCAGGGATTGATACTGACCTAGCGTAGACCTTATATTGTGAGTGAACATTCACATTGTAGGTCTATAGTGCTTACTAAAGATCTGTAGTGCTTATATGTTATTACACATTACAGGTAACATCTGCCCTAAAGTACAGTTTTGCTCTACTTAGGCCTACAGGGTCCAGTAAGGTATTAATATGAGACAAACATAAACCTAACATTCCCGATGCAAACATTTTGCCACCTTAAGATTTGCTCTGTTTCCATGGCTCAGCTCCAAATCAGATACCAGGACTTTGCCCCCCCCCTTCTGGACCAAGTTAATTACTCCGCTACTCAGCATAGGGCTCAAAGGCTTCTTCAAACAGTAGAATTGTAGAGGTGGCCCTCAGCCAAGCCTACCAGTGCTAGGGGTTCGCTCTTCTTTGCACGCAAGTCCTCTGACAAGTAAATAGAAGTTGGCATGGAAACTGAAAGGATAAAAGAAATGTTTATTAAACCTCATGAGGTGGAACTACATTCACACAGCACCCTTCGGTAGTGTATGGAGTAGCACAAGGAGTAGAAGAACCATGGGTATTTTATACCCACACAGAAGCTCAAAAGAAGGTGGTACAAACAAACATAGGAGCGTTACATACATAAATGGTCATACAGAAATGCACAGTCAACAGTAAGAGAGGAGCTAGCAATTGTTGACTCCGGTAAAATCAACCTGACAGTTACAGACTAAAGCATATGTATGAACAGTTACATATTCCTCTGCGCATGTGCAGAGTGGCAGGGTCTAAGTACAGCTAGTCCTCTAAGCAGAGCACAAGGGTAAACGACAGTGAAGAAGGAAAGATTACAGGGTGAGCACATGGCAGACAAAATGGCTGCCGAAAACAAGATGGCTCCAGCTAAATGCTAACACTGATCGCTGCCAATTTGTTACAGAATCAATAGGTTGTGACAATGCACCTGGGCTGGGACAACCCAGGTCCACTGGAACAAAGGAGAAGTCCCAGATCTCTGTAGCCAATATGATAACACAGGAGTGGCGTGCTATTGAGGTTTTTGTGGAAAGGGAACTGTCAGCAGTGTCAGTTAGAGGCAGAGTTAAGGATCTTAGTGCAGCTCTTTCCTCTGACAACTTGAAGTTGACACATTCGATGGCTCCAGATTACTGTGTAGGAGGGTTGGGACAGGATGTATAGTGTCCTCTCCCTATCCCTCATGAAAAGCAGTTGGGGTAATGGACCTTCTGGTGGAGCCTGAATGGTTCCCTTGAACCTTCTGTGGCTTGGCCCTTGGCTACACTGACACACAGGTATTCTAACAGAAGCTCTGTGGCCTGGGGAGTGCAGCTTTCCTGGCTGCTTTGGGAAGGGATATGCAAGATACACCACCAGAAGGAGCAGAGTTCCAGAGGACAGGCCTGAAAAAATGCCTTTAGAGACCTCATGGTC
Source organism: Lissotriton vulgaris (assembly GCF_964263255.1). Lineage (NCBI taxonomy): Eukaryota > Metazoa > Chordata > Amphibia > Caudata > Salamandridae > Lissotriton > Lissotriton vulgaris. Next base: position 468,074,870 of record NC_141691.1, read on the forward strand.
ACAGGTTCAAATGCTGCTGGGTCTACTTAGCCTTTCATCCATCTGAGTACCATTGCGTTGGGTACCAAGAAACATGTGTTATTCAGTGCCAAGAGACCTTGTTGGGTGAACGTGAGCTTTACAAATACAAATGTGATGTTTTGTTATGGTATGTTACGTTAGAAGGCTTGAAGAAAATACTCCTAGTGGTTAGGATTGGCCACCAGAAGCAAAACAACCCCAAAGTTGTTAAACTGGCCTAATGGTGCCAAGAAACAGGTCTGAAGAGCCAGCGCAAATGCCCGTTTTAATAACCCCATCCACTGGACAGGAACATAACTGGTGGGCGCCTTGCTGCCCTCATTGCAGGTGTCCAGTGTGGGTGGGAATTCCCAGCACTGACAGTGCTGCTCCAACTAGGAGGGGGAAACAGAGCGAAAGCAGCAGAGGATGTGTTGGCTCCCATGCGCTACAACAGAAGTACACATGTGAGTGAAGAGCCGATGGGGCAGCCTAGGAGTGGGCTTCTCATGATGCCCCATCCCCACCCTGCAACTAAGGCCTAGTGGGCATGGGCACCCAGGAGTAAAATTAAATAAACAAATGAAAAACCTTGTGCGCACAGGATGCAGAAGTTATAAGAGCAGCACATCTTTTACGCTCATCAAATGTTCGCCACTGGGTAGTATTAGCGCCAAATCAAGCTCCATGAGGGTTCCGGTACCCTAATAATTTTGTTTGTGGTGCTCCAAGAGGGAGGGGGCACTACCAACCACGTTTTACTGTTCAGGAAGTGATGAACCCCGTAAAATGGTTTAGTAAAAACTCACCCTGAGTTTCTCAGGGGGTTATAGTCAGGGAACTGGTTGAGCTTTTGTATAGTCTTAAACCTGTCACTGAGCTTGTACTTTGGCACTTGCACTTGAGAGGGCCAATCACTCTAGTGGCTGTAACTAAGGCTTAATTTGTGGCATAATAAATGCAAAAGAAAGACTCACAGACACAGGCTTTGAATTTAAAATGTTATATTGATAATGCTGATGATAAACAATGAATGCTTACCATTACAAAAATGTATTTGAATAGCGCTACTGTCCTCATTGATTGCAAGACATTGAGTCTAGATTTCTGTTTAATGCGTTGACATCATGACAAAACCACTAGGCCTAGTATCTTTCTGAAGGTTTTTTTTCTCAAATTATTACATTTATTCACAGTACCAACATCAATTTCACTGACTCAATCGCAAATATAAACTGATGTCATCCTTTATTTTCACATCATTTCTATCTTTCCATATTCAGATTCAATAAAACCACAAAACCCAAAGTCAACACGTATTTCGAGGAAAGATCCTAGTCATCAAGGCTGTAAAATTAAACAAAAACACTAAACAAATCAAAGTATCTAACTTTGTATAAATGTTATAGCATATGCACAGTGAGCTAAATAACGGTGATGGATCAAGCCCTGATCTTTGGACTGGGTAAGAGTGGTCTGCTTAATTCAGACACTCTGTTCATCACCACCCCCTTTTCTGAATCGTTTTTGGCCACCATAGTTGTGGCAGGGTATACTCAGACATGAGTCCCTTGCTCACTGCACCATCAGGATTCAAGCAAGCCGGGCTGACGACGGCTGAAATGCCAGAAACCGGTCCCCGGAAGCTTGTCTCCTTTCTGGTGAAGAATTGGCTTGGTAGTTTAGTCTGCCCTGTTCCTATGATGCACTGGGCCAGGGACAGACTGATTTGCATATAGCCAGGTTCTGAGCTGGGATGGTGCAGTGAGCTAAATAACGGTGATGGATCAAGCCCTGATCTTTGGACTGGGTAAGAGTGGTCTGCTTAATTCAGACACTCTGTTCATCGCCACCCCCTTTTCTGAATCATAGCATATGCACAAGCAGTTGTGGTCTAGCTCTATCTAAACATGGTCTCCATTCATCTCATACTCTTAATTACCAAATTATAAACAGAATAATTATTTCAAAATGTATAAAATATATGATCTCAAATAAAAAAATATTTAAAGACAATTAGTTATTTGAGTACAAGGGTTCAACTCAACCTCCTCTCAATGTATCTTCTATAATTTGTCATTGTCTCATTGACATTAATATATAATCCTATACCATATTCAAATTAATCAATGTGTTTAAAATCTTTTGTGTCCCTTTCCTGTTTTTTTTTACTGCATTCTTTAATGTCTGCAGTAATTAACTCAACATAAATGCATAATAAATAAATCAATACAATACTTGTTTATATCTCATTTTAAAAAATAGTCACCACATTGGTTTCTTCAAATATCAAAAAATGTATTTCAAAATGCCCTTATATAATAGTCCCTCCATTTTGAAAATGATAAGCAACACAAACATAAATTTTCCACCCGATCAAACTAAATGTTGATTTTAAGAGAAAAAGTTCAATCAGGATATATTTTGTTTACACTCACCACAGTATTATTCCAAATTGCTACTTCTAATGTGATATTACTCTATATTTGATCTTTTCTTTCACTCACAAAAAGGCACCTAAAAAATAAAACTATGCAAGCTTCCTATAGTAACATCATTTACATTTAGCATTGTATGTTGCACAACTATCATTGCTATTTACTAGGAACGAATAAGCACACTCACCTGGAGCTTTAGTCGTGGTACCAGATCTGTGTGATCACACACCACACAAGTCAAAAGTTAGGAACCTTTGTGTAACACTATTTATACCTCTAGGCAAAACCAGTCAATTTCTAAATACTGTCTTTCCAAAAAGTGAAAACCCTCCCTCTATCTTACCAAAGAAAGACTTCTTTCTCTATGGAGAAAAGACCCAGTGTTTTCAATACAATTACTCACCATCTTCCATTACCAAGGAGCAAAGACTCACTGCTTCAAAATAGAAATATAAGTACATTCTTCAATAATTTGTTATAATGGTACACCCAGAATCCATCTATAGGTTTTGTTAGCAGAAATAATTTCAAAACTGCAACTGCAATTAAATTTCCAGGCCATTCTCGAACCCTACCATCACTTGCATTTGATTAGTCTTGAAAACCACACAGTATTATAAAGCACATTTCATGGAAATAAAAAGCAAGCCTCATTTCTTAGCCAATCAACTATTAAAAAGTATCCCTTCTTCCAATTCAATAAAGCCTAAATATATGTCACTATAAGTTCCAAATAGAATAAGGTTAAAAAAATAATAATAAGTCTTTCAGATTTTGATTTTCACAACAAATATCAATAATACACAAAACCTATATTTCAAATACGGGGTATCAATAGATTTCAAAATTCTCCTCCATTATGAAGAAGAATGTATATTTCTTTTGTCTAAATTTAAACCTTCACTTACAGTTTTGAGGTAATCAGTTCAGAATGCTTCTCAAGATCTCAGTCCACATTCCAATTCTCCCCTCATCTATTTAATATTATTGTCCAATTCTCAGTAATCTATTAAATGAAGAAATAGACTCTGTATGTTTATCCAATGAATGGGTTTCCATAGGGTAATTTTTAACAGCTTATTAGTGCTCCCTCCTTCGTTCTTTTAGTTTTCCAATCATTGACCCTACATATTGTAGACCACATACACCATTCACCATATAGATACATCCCTTAGAATAACAATCGATTAAATATTTATATTATAATACTTTTTAAAATATATATTTTTTAGAGCTTTATATGGCACAAACTAGATCCGAAAATATCAGGTATCAGTGTGCTTTACATGAGCATCAGTTTTGTTACAGATGGACACATTCATTTTTGTTATTAGATTAAGTGATTTGCTCAGAATAGCAGGAAGTTGAGTGTTGTTGCGACACTCGATTCTCGTTCCCCAGCTTCAAGGTCAACCTCCTAGCCATAAGGCTACATCCTCTCCTCAAATACTTTTTATTGTAACTATTAGAAAACTCTTCTGTATTATTCATGACAAACTTACAACAATTACTGTTGGCACACTTATAGCACCCATTGGAAAGGCTAGGAAGCCACTGTGTTACTTCATCTTTTGTTGTATTGGAAGTCTTATATCTGATGGTGTCACTTGGACTTAAAATGTATGTAAGAGTGTGGGTTTGAGTATATGTTAGTGAAGGATTATCTGTTAAATAGTTTCTAAGATCTTCAACCAAGGTAAGTATTAGCTAATATGTGGAAGAGTTTCTATAAAAGTGTTCATTACCCATATTGTGCATAATGGTATATCTGATCCTTTCTGTTTCCACTTCCCTTCTGGTATTTCCTATTTGGGTTTCAATAGATCTTTATGCAAAGCAGTACACATTCTCATAATTGCTATTTGCACTGTCTGTGATTGAGAACATCTTTCCAAAAAAACAGTTAACAATATTAGCCTTTTCCTTGATATCTTCTGCTTCTAAGGTAAACCTCTTTTGGCTATTGCAAATTCACCATATGGGATGTTATCCTTATGTTTTTTTTCCATGAGCCAATTTTGCATGAAGCACAGTGTTAGCTGATGTGGGCTTTCTACATATTCTAAACAGAAGAGTCATATTTTTAACATACACTCAAAAATACAATCTTATTCCAATGAAATTCATGAGTCAGTGTCATTTATATATAATTCTGAATATGATAATCACGATAAGCCACTTTCCGATCATAGGAAAATCACTTTCCCTGGAGAATAAAAAGGGCATGCTCCCTCTCATACAAGCCTGTAAAATGGTTAGAATAAGTGGAGAGCAAACCTGCAGCCACTTGCAGTACCCCATGTTTGTGGAAATAATCATTTGCCATACAAAAGAAGTTTGTTTTAATGACAAAGTCTTTTAGATCTAAAAGTATTTTAGAATGTTGCATAGAACTTGCTGATTTCATAAACAGAAATGATTGCATTGATGCCAATCCCATCCTAGGCTCAATATTATAATAACTAGATACAAAACTAGATACATCCATTACAAGATAATAATCATCATCCCATGGTATTTCAAATAATTGATTTATTACATAATATACATCTATGTATTCTAAAATGTGCTCCATATGAACGCCAATTTCCAATATAAAAGGGCAGCATGGAAGCATTCTATTTCCCTTGTGAATTTTAGGAAGAAAGTACGTTATTGCTTGTTAACTTTCCTCCACATTTAGATATCTGTATTTATCCTCTGTTAGTAAACCTATTTCAAGATATATTTTTATTTTAAGCCCTACCACCAACAAAATTCATAATTGCGACATTATCCCCTCAGTTCTCTGGTTGATACTAATATACCCGTCACATTTCTAAGCATTAAATTATGAAACACATTGTTACACATTATCATTTTGTAAACCCGGTGTAAATGTTAACTTGCATTTTAGGTGGAGCAATCTCTGTTTATGAAGTTGAATGGATAAATCTTCAATCTCTTCAATGTCACCATTCTAAAGACCTAACAGTGTCTTATGGCCTTATCACAACTTTGCAAACAAAAGGAGATGATGGATGCTCTCTCCATCATCTCCTTTTGTTTGCTTTATTATAACTGTCAAGACTCCAACGGCGGGGGGAACACCAGAGTTGGGGTGTTCCCACCAACTGGATTATGATTTGTATTCAGGTCGGACGGGTGGTGCTGCAGTGGTCTCTCGATGGTGAGCTGTTGGGCTCAGAGGAGAGCCAAACATGCAGCCCGTCACCATGACAGGGCCAACTGAAAGTTCCTGTGTGGTGTGGTTTCATGCTGGAATAGAGATGCAATTGCAGGGGGGGCCACCATGTCTCCCCTGCATGCATGTCCAGGCCCATATCTGACAGAGGGCCCCCCTTAGTTGCCTTGTGTCCACCCTTTTCATGGCAGGTTCACTGCCGTGAAAAGGCTGGGGAAAAGGCAACTCATAACATGCTCGCATCATTACTGCCACCATATTTATCGATCCCAGCAGAGCCAGTGGTCGTTTGGCAGTCTGACTGCCACACTCAGAACACTGCAGGCGGACTCACATTGTGGCGGTGGTTAGACCACAACCTTGAGTGCAGCTATCCTGAGGACCACAATATTCCTAATAAGGCCCTTACCACATTTTTAATACTAGTCGTGCCCACATCTTCTCTTAATGTCATATTACTTTCCTTGTTCTGACCTTTTCTCGTTGAATTTTTCAAAATGTTTGTTTTCTCATGAATCTGAGTAAATCTTCTTTAATCAGTAATTGATCCGCATGCATGGAGGGAGCAAATCTTAGGGCGCGATGTAAGACCTTATTTAGCAGTCGCAAAAGGGCTAACGGAAACCGCTAGAAAGGTGTGTACAAACCCTATATTGCGAGTCGGTAACCTATTACAGACTCGTAAAATAGGGATTGCAAGTCCCTATTAGGAAGGAGCGTGCCAAAGGCATTTTTTCCTAATAGCGAATCGCACTGGTGTGTACCATTGTTTTGCGACCACATTACAATTGCAGTTACCACCTACTTTAAGTAGGTGGTAAGCCAGTTCCAAACGGGAAGGGGTCCCCTTTTTTGTGGAATCTAAGAAGCCCCATAGAAAAATCCCATCACAGTCATGGTGTAATAGACTGTGCAAGTATGTATATCTGCTCTTTTCTCTGCAATTAAAGGTCAGGACAAAGGGGAAATTTAAGTTCAGAGGAATTTGTATGAAAAAACATCAGAACGTCTAAAAGAGAATGAGAATAAGAGCATTCGGATCACATGCTGACTGCAGTGAAGAATAGCGACCAAAGTGATTGCTGAAGACTGGGTGGCAACTTGGTACGCTTTATACTCTCTGACAGAAGATGTATCTCAACCCCAGCAAATGTTTATGGGTGATAAACCTATGGTAGGAGGGGCGGTCACCAAAACAGCAAGAAATCTGTCCCAATCACTATAAAGGATATATAATCAGCTATCGCTAAAATAGTTTCTAATAAAGCTCCCAGATTAGATAAAGTTCATGGGGATCTAATCAGATGTGTGGGGGTCATATTTTATCACCCCTGCAAAATGGGCTTAGGAAGCGTATTAGCAGAGTGGACCAAATCTTTAATTTCCAACCAATTTTATGGAAAACAGTGTTCTTAGGAGGTGGCAGTCTCTACATTGCATTCGCTGATATAAGTTCCACATTTGATTTAATACCTCGACCGAAATTGTGGCAGGTTTTGGCAGGTTTGGGTGTCCCTGCTGATCTTCTGACTTTTTTAAGCTCTGATAAGTTTGAACAAGTATGATGTGGAATTTCAGGTGAATGGTCAGACCCATTCCCTGTGGATTTTGTGGTTAGGCAAGGCTTTATCCTTGCCCCCACTCCTTTTTCATTGTATGTGAATCATTTGATCCCTTTTTTGGATGATTGTGACGGAAATGTACCTAGGTTGGCCAACATCAAGACTCCAGTCTTAATGTTTGCAAATGATACTCTTTTAATATCTAAATCTCCCACAGGTCTACAGAAAATCTTACACTACTTTGAAGGATTCTGTGGCCAGGGGGTCTCAAAATAATGTGATAAAACAAAATGTATGCTCTGAAATCCTGGCCACTCTAAACGAGCAAACCCCAACATTTTTGGTGTCCACCTAGAGCGACTTGATGTCTTTGAATGTCTAGGGCTGACCCTCACTGATGGTTTAGATTGCAGTTGCCATACTGAAAGATGAAGACTTAAACGTATGCAACATAGTGGGGTGCTATTAGGAGCCCAACAAAGTTTGTATTTCTGTCAAATATCACCCGCAATCCATATATATAAAATACAAGTTCTGGGAGCCACCATTTATGGGGTTGAAACCTGTTTCTTATGCCAATTACTGGGTCTCCCTAGTAGTACATCAGTACTACCACTCCGATTTGATATGGGCCTGAGGCCTATTACCAGGGGGTGGGGTTTAGTTCCATACTTTATTGGAGGGTTGTATGATGGCACAATGCATGCCTGCACCACCTGGTCTGTACCACATCCGCGTCTTGACCACGCATGCCTTTACCATGCAATTTCGTGGAAAAGACATGATGGGTAAAGGGACATGCATGGTCATTGCAAGATCATACCTCTGCCTTTTCCCTGTAAACTGCCCTGTTTCCCTCTGCCCTGAGCCCTATAAATGAAACCCGCTCCCAAATACTACCCAACCCTCTCCCTGATCCCAAAAGCTGTCCCCTACATCCCTAAACTACCCAAACTGTGCCCCCTTTGAGGTTTAAGACTGCCCCCTGCCCTCTAAAATGTCCCTATAGCCCTACCCTGAGCCCTAAAAATTAACCTCTGTTCCCAAAACTACCTCAACTCCAGCCCCCCACCCTGAGCCTTGAATATTGGCCCCTACGTCTCTGAACTACCCCGACCCAGCCCGTCCCACTCTGAGCGGTAAAACTGCCCTTGCCCTGTAAATTTTCCTTTTCCCCCTACTTCCCTTAGCCCTAAAAACTGCCCCTACCTAAAACCTACCCTGATCCCAGCCCCCCAACCTGAGCCCTAAAAACTGTCCCTTACAGCTGCTAACTACCAGACCGCTGCTCTCCCTGCCCTGAGCCCTTAAACAGCTCCCAGCCCTACAAACAACCCGACCCCCTCCTGAGTCCTAAAATCTACCCCCCCAAGACCTGGCCCCAGCCCCACTTACCTCAGCACATCCTCTCTCAATTACCGATCATATTTCCTCTTCCTTTCTTCCTCTTCCAACTATCTTCTCGGCAACTAGACCACTATTTTCATAACCATGCATATGCGCTGTTAAGGCATATGCGTGATTATGGCAAGCGTGGTTTCCCTTGCGTTGGTCAGACGCGCATGGCTGAGCCTGCATTGTTTTGACTGTTTCCCTTATTGAAGATGGATCCGGGCCACTGAGCTATTTTCTTATCGTGTTAGGCATCTTGGGATTGGGAAGTAGATATGTAAAATATACTCTAACCAAGATAGGGTGCGCAAAACTGTGAGAGGAGCTGGTGGTTGTACCAACAATCAGTAAAACTTTGGCAAAAAGAAGATATTTCAAACAAAAACAGGATCAACTGCTGGTAGCCTTTCCCAATTGTTTTCTGACGGTTTGCTTTCTCCACATTTTTAACAATTTTGAATAATATCTTGATGTAATAGAGCCCCTGTTGGCCCGGAAAGTGTATCTGCAGTTTATATACGGAACCTTTACATGGGCCAGTAAGTTGGGCACAAATGGGTGTACCTGCCCTACCTGTGGATCAGATAGGGAAACAGTAGAACATACATTGTTTTTTTGTCCAGCTAATTAAATGAACAAGAAATAGTAGATTATCCCAGAATGTCAGCTCCTAGGCATTAGAGAACACAAAAACACCCTTTGTATGCTAAGGTCCGATATTAGCCAGTGTCTAATCTTTGCTGTATCCTATTTTTTAAGATCAATGTGGAGGATTAGGCAAGTGCCATGTTTATCACCGGCCACCCATGATCTTTAGTAGCTTCGATGTTCTAGCAAAAATATTTTTCATCTTGTCTGTAGAAAATTATTTATGCTTATAAGCCAAAACATGCTTAAGTAACTAAAATCTATCTATATGTGTTAGATTAGCACAGGGTTTCCAATAAGCTCATCATTGATATTGCGCCTTTTCCCCCTGGTGGTTCTCGCATTGGTTTTATTGTATACTACTATTGATTGTATTGTATACAACTATTTTTAGACTGTTGCAATCTCTGTGACTATGATACTGTTTTACACATCAAATGAATAATGTACTGTTTTAGCTTGCTACTTTAATGGTCTTTGACCAAAATAAAGTATCTTTGAATTGAATGGATTGAGATTTTGATTATTAATCACAGATCTTTCTATTTACCACAGTTTGCTGATTCATTTTTAAAACTAGGTTATAGATATTTGAAGAAAAATGTTCATGAGAAAACTGTTGAAGAACTGAATTTAGACTAATTCAGGATATTGATATCTTGTTCAGAGCATGCATGACTCATATACATGATATTTTAAATAGGACCGTGCAGCAGACAACTAGCATGAGCATCTCTTAGAGATCTAAAAACATAGTGACTTGTGAAGATTAATTTGACACACTTTAAAGAATGGGGATGGAAAACAATGATTAAATGAAATGGTGCAGAATGGATCACACAAGTTAACATTGTTTGGTTAAGATGGTGTAGCATTAACGGCAACAACTACTAGTGGGTGGATGTATAGGTTTTTGTCTAACGCAACTGATCCATTAGCAAGTAGGCCAGACCATGAGTCTAAGACATATCCTCCCAGAACTATAACTATTTTTAGTGTAGAGAAGTTGAGCCAAAGATGGTAGATCCAATCTAGGTTGAAAGCTGTAATGAAACAGATGCAAAAACTCAGGGAAGATATGAACTTCGGTGATTTTTCTTTGGGGCACCATCCAGTACATATCAACAGATTTGTGTCTACCATACCTTGCACTGCCAGAAAAGGCATACCCTGAAAGAGAAGCTGCAGTAAGAATTAGAAAACTGAAAAAGAAGCAATGCAAACCACTTTCAAATTTATTGACAATGCCTTTCATACTCATATTAAGCATATTTATACAATTCCCACCATCACATCCCCCACTTTCATTCTTTTAAAAGAAGGCTTGCATTCTTTAGTAAAGGGGCAAGCTCAAATGTATGCATTGCCATAGTTAAATTGGGAATTACAAACACTCAAGATAAACAAACTGTCATAGCAGCTCCTAAACAAAGCTGCGATCATTTTCCCTCATCAAAGCAGACAACAATTTTCAAGAAAGAAGCATCATACAATCTTCTTTAAATATAACACACATAACAATTTCCTATATCACATCTAGAATTTCCTTAATTGTTGGACAAAAGACAATCCTGCTTCCAAAAGTACATCTTTCTGCATGCACAAATCCACTAGGACACTACTTCTTTCGGATTGTGTCACTGAATGCAGTTCTTGTAATCCTTTTAAGACTGGCCTAGCTTCTAAACTCCTCAGAGCACCTGTATCTTTCATTCCTTTTTGCCACTTGCTTCAAAGAAATCGTGTCTACATAATTCAAACAAATGTATCCTGTTGTAGATTGAACTTGGGTTTTGTGAATGTGTTAACTGTTCAAAAACAAATAAAATAGTGTGGTAGTATGTCATACCCTCCCCCAACAGAAATGTTTGAAAAAATCTCATGTCCGAAAGTAAGCATTCTAAATAAGAAATATGATTGATTAAATCATTAAATTTTACCTGAGAAACAGGTACCATTAACCTCTGTGGCAGAATATTCAACCTATAAACAGCTTTGTCTGTATCTGAAATGTAGCAACCTTTACAGACTCAGTCACACCACAAGTCAACTTCTTGAAATAATTCAACTGATCAGAGTGTATCATGCATTCTGCAGTGCAATGTAGTTGCCTTTTATCAAAGTTGCTGTGTATTATTCTACATCAGTGTTCTTACCTATTGTAAAAAGTACAGGGCAACCAACCAACTATATCACCATTTTCAGACACATTCTGTGTGACTCTACAAAATGCTTCAACATCTGCAACTACTTTACTCTGTCATTGATGCACTACTCACCTGCGGTCTCAAAATCTTCATTATATGATCAACTCATATCTTCATCATAATTGGTAGCTAGTTAGAAAGCCAGTATCCTTCCCTTTAATGTTACCATGTTTAATTCCTTCTGATATAAAGGAGAGCAATGGACGCTTGGAAAAAACATCATCCTTATATGTGAATTCCTTCTTTGATTCCTCAGGTTTGACATTTCCACCTGCTTTCATAGTGATACAAACTCAGTAAAACAGTTTCAGAATTAACACTGCTAATCAGTGTCAAAGTGCAAATGCTCCCCGAGCAAATTAGAATTGTAATTGGTTATCCATGATTGACATATTTGTATCACCAATAGGTCCCTAGTAAAGTACACTGAGTGTGCCAGGGCTGGTGATCCAAATGCTACTAGTTGGCTATTCTGTCCATCAACTGTTGTTTTTGCATTTGTCACCCCGAGTGGGATGGGTATGCTCAGACGTGAGTCCCATGCTCTCTACACCGCTGGGGTCAAGCTATCCTGGCTGAAGACGGCTGATGGCCAGACCCCGGTCCTAGGATGCTTGATTCCGGTCCAGGAAAGACATGGCTTGGCAGTTCGGGCTGGACATTTCCCATGAGGCACAGGGTCAAGGCTGATTTGCATATGGCCATGTCGAACTGGGGTGGTGTGGAGTGCAAAAAAACGATGGATTTAGGCCCAGATCTCTGTACTGGGGTGAATGTATGACATTGTTCTGCATTCTGTCCATCAACTGTTGTTTTTGCATTTGTCACCCCGAGTGGCATGGATATGCTCAGACGTGAGTCCCATGCTCTCTACATCACTGGAGTCAAGCTATCCTGGCTGAAGACGGCTGTTAGCCAGAAACCGGTCCTAGGATACTTGATTCCGGTCCAGGAAAGACATGGCTTGGCAGTTCGGGCTGGACTGTCCCCATGAGGCACAGGGGTAAAGGCTGATTTGCATATGGCCATGTCTGAACTGGGGTGGTGTGGAGTGCAAACTGGGGTGAATGTATGACATTGTTCTGCATTATGTCCATCAACTGTTGTTTTTGCACTAGTGGGCCTGCAGCACTGATTGTACCACCCACAAGAGTAGCCCTAAAATGGTTTCTCAGTCCTCCCACCGCAGTGCCCGTGTGCAGTCTGTGAACTGCCATGTCAACCTGGCCAGTGTCCCAACTGACCAGGCTTAACCCATCCCTTCCTGTACACATTGGTCACCCCTATGGAAGGCTCAAGGTAACCCCTTGGGCAGGGTGCAATGTATGTGAAAGGTAGAGCATGTACTAGTGCAGGTGACATGCTCTGGTAGTGAATTACAGCCATTTTCATTTTTCACTATTGTAAAGCTATCTTGCCCATAGGCTATCATAAGGAATGCTGTGTACAGTGGTTACCTGCATATCTTCCCATAGGAGCAAGATAGGACATAAAAGTCTGGTATCCCTGAACTTAGAATTTAATAACACATCTTTTAGAAAAGGTAGTTTTTAAATCTTGTTTTTGAGAACAGCACTTTTAGAAAGTTTCTGTTCTCTTGTCTGACCTTTCTGTGAGCCTTGGCCTGTTTGTGAATTGACTGTCTGGTTTGTGAGTGGCGGGGGCTGGGTGGCTCTCAGAGGCTGAGTGGGCAATCCCTGGGCTGAATAGCTCCATCTGCATCTAGAGTGGTTGGCGGGGGTAGCACCTGGGCATGAATAAGGCAGTGCCTGCCTTCCACAATGCTGGCTCCACCTCCTGCTGGGCGGCTGACGACCCAGCCCCTCTCTCTGAAAGGAAAGGAGAGGCCAGGAAAACAAAGTGCTCAAGGAACACCCAGAACTGGTTCAGACCGGGCTCAGAGCCCGTCTGCACAAAGGGAACAAAGACTTTTAGGGGTATAAGTATAGGACCCCAGACTACAGAAAATTAGATCATCCTGGAACCAAGAAGGAACCTCTGCCAAGGAGAAAGCTGGAAGACTGAAGAGGAAGGACTGTCCTGCTGTGTGTTTGTGGGCTGCTCTGCAGATGCTTTGATGCCAAGGAGAGGGGAAGGACTTTGCTTTGTGCTGTGTGCCCTTGATTGAAGAGATCTCCAAGGGCCTGAGTTGAGCTGACTACCTGTTAAGAAGTCCCAGGAACAAAAGGACTTCACCCCCAGCTTCCATGAACTCTACTCAGAGAGTTCTGTCCTTCCTAGAGTGCTTTGTCCAGTTGTGGTGCCTCTGGAAGTTGTACCTGTGCTTGGGAAGCTGGAAAAGAAGATACTAAAGACTTTCTGCAAAAGTTTCACACATCGCTCGCTTGCGGGGCGCATCACTGTCAGTGCGAGGAAATTCCTGATGCCGCGAAGATCGAGATCATCACAGTCCCTGTTGCTGCTGCGGGAACCGACGCATCCTTTGCTTGCGGAACGCATCGCTCCGGTGCAGGAAAAGTTCCATTGCAGAGAGTATTGTTGCAGGGCCTGTCTTCACTGGATGAGATCGTCACACTGCTTGCTTGCTTGCTGACCGCATCACGTCGCTGCGAGAGTCGTCGCAGAGCCATCGCATCGAGGGGCCGCGAGAGGAGAAGATCGATGCCGTGCCACGCATCGCCGCCGCACCTGAGATCGTCGCTGTCCCGAAGATCGTCGCATCGTACCTTTTCGGAGACGCTTACTACTAAATCTGTGCACCGGAATCCATACAAGGTATCGCATTCCTCCCCATACAGAACAGATTCGCCGTAACACACCCGCTGTGTCCAGAGGGGTTGTCGCACCCCCTCCCAGGAGACTCAGGAGTGACGCATCACTTGTTTTTTAATGCTGCAGCTTTCACTTGGAACTTTTGTCGCATCTAAAGGTACTGTTGGCTAAAATGTGACGCAACCGTGGATTATTTTAACGCAACCTTAAGAAATTTTTTGAAACCATATTCTTGAACTCTGTATGGTGGATTTTTGTTGTTTTGGTCTTTTTTAGTTTAGATTAAATACTTTTATTTTTCTAAACTGGTGTGAAGTCCATTTGAGGTGTTTTCACTGTGTTACTGTGAGTGTTGGTACAAATACTTTACACATTGCCTTTGATAAGCCTGATCGCTCTTGCCAAGCTACCAAGGGGGTGAGCAGGGGTAATCTAAAGAGTGTATTCTCCTTACCCTGACTAGAAGCAAGGGTCCCTATTTGGACAGCGGTACCTACCTCTGCCAACTAAAGACCCCCAGATCTAACACCATGGGACAACTATATTTTTAGAGGGGGAGTTTTATATAGCACAAACTAGTCCCAAAGGTATCAGAGTGCTTTACATGAGCACCAGTTGCTTTACAGATGAGCACATTCATTTTTTTGTGAGGCACGGGGAGATAAAGTGATTTGCCCTGAATCACTGGAAGTTGAGCGTCCCTGCCAAGACTCGCACCCAGTTTCACCGCTTCAAGATCAACCGCCCTAGCCATTCGGCCACATCCTCTCCCCATCATATGAGAATTTAACAATTCAGTAATAGGCGACTGTTGTGATAAACCACCCATCCTTAAATTTACATTATAAAAATAACCTGTTTTAGCCAAGGTCTGAGGAGCAAAACGTGGGCCTGTCTTGTCTCTGGATGGTGTAGTTTGTTGCCAGTTGTGGCCATTGCCTCCAGGTGCAAGATACGAAAATATTCCCTCTGCCTAGCTGTAAGAGAGTCATTGCCTTTGAAGGTGTCACAGGGCTTTTAAAAGTTTGTTGAGTCTGTTATATATTTTTGAGCCATAGTAGGCAGGAACTTGAGCCTTGAAACCCACATTTAAATTTGGGTCATAATGGTGTTTTCTATCTCAGACTTCTCAATAACTTTGTGCAATACCTATCACAACATTATTTTGAAGCTGTCTTGCAACTCCTTGCCTTTTCCCACCTTGACTATGGACGTGCTCTTCTTATTGGAGTTCTGATCACAGTGAGTGCACTGTTATTCGTTAGCCAGTCAAGAAAGAGAAGAAAACAGTAAAAGAAGGAGCAAGAAAAATATACAGGAACTGTGACAAACGAAGAAGGCTTGATTCCAAAGTACTGGCAAGAGAGAGATAAAGAAAAAGTAAGTGTACTAAGGTGGAAGAAAGAAACATGATTGAGAATCAAAAAAAGGCATCCACGGTATGTGTCACCTCCAGCATCTGGCAGTGTCAGTGGAAGACTGCTAAGAGAACTTTCGGCTTTTCATCCTTTTTATTTGCTAATCAAGCATAGGTTGCCTGTTCTACTTACAATAGTGGCTTTTGTGGAAAGAAACATTTGATAAATGTATTTCTAGTAAGCTCTCTAATAACAAAAGGTGTGCTAGAACTGAGATTTAAAAAAAACGAGAACTGACATAACCAATGCAAGCTTAACAGGGCAAAGAAATATGTGCAGCAACAGCTAAACGGCACTGACGTCTTTTTTTCCAAAAAGAGCGAATGCTTTGAGATATTGCGAGGCATCCCTAAATCATGAAAAAACAACCTTGAATGATGATTATATATCTGGACCTAGTCCTCCTGCATTACACTAGCAATCACTACGTTAACATTGCTCTCAAAAAGATCGTAGGGCATAATTCATAGTTTAGCGGACATGTTACTCTAGCATAAACATTGCGGATATCCCATCTGCCTTATCACGGTCTGTGATGCCTACTCAGGGGACTGCAGCTGCTAATAAATTAAAATACTACTTTGAAATAAAGTGTACATAAAGTACAAAGCAAAATGCAAAATGAAAATTTTAAAAAGCTTCATAAACATGCAGGAATAAAAAAAAATGAAGAGTCTCCATTAATTTTCTGTCCTCAGCTTATTTATGGGAGCAGTACAAATGCATCAAGCAGAGTATAGTAGAGACTTTGGATGGCCTCAGTTGAATTTAGAAGTGTCCCAACTTTTCCATCAAAAGGAAAAATAGTTTTGTATGTTTGTCAATTAATATGAAACATTTAGAAATGTGTGTATTGGTCTTTTAAATGCTTGTTTCTGTATTGTGCATTGTTTTGAGGTTCAATATTGAAAACCTGGCTTTTCCCCTAGGTCACTTCCGTTTCCTAGCTCACCCTTCGAATCCAGCGCTGGGACGCCCTTGGATAGCCACGCGCTCTACAAATCCTATTCCAATTCCAATTCCAATTCCAGTATCATGAACAAAGCCTGAGCCATCATCCCTGGCTTCGATTATGACAAAGTTGAGGGTCCCCAGATTCCATTAATGATTCAGTGGCGCTCCCCGGATTCCAGTAATGATTAAGTGAGGGTCCACAGAGACCAAAAGATTGAGGACCACTGTTCAATGGTACTTGTACTATGTTGGGCTGGATATCCGCCATGTTTGTTATGGAGAAATCTAAAACGGGCCTTCGTCATGGAGGAGAGTACAAACTCGTGCTGACACTGAACAAAGGTGTGTCAGATTCTAGGCCAGATTTTGAGGTATTCTTCGTGGCGCTATGTGTGATTTGACACAAAGGTCGTTAATTCGTCATCCCGAATGGAAGTTTAAATGCAACAATACGATTAAAATGGCACTGTAAAATAGCACACTATTTCAGACATAATATAGTGTGAATGCTTCTATGCAACCTAAGGTAAATATTCGGATTATGGATACATCAGTGAGAATGCTATATTAAAGAGGTAACATTGGCAATATTTACCTGCGGGTCAAACGTAATTTATTAAATGATTTGTTTCACTCATTGATAAGGTCATGTGATGTATACTCAAAAACAAATCAATAACTGAAGCATATTCCCAGTTTTAAATACCATGAACGAACAGTACCAACGCTTAGACAACATCACAAGAAACTATGAGTTCGCAAACTCAATCCACACATAAAATGGTGCTTTGGAAGACGGGTCAATGATGTTTCTTTAAATACCTCAACGTGTAGGTTCTGCAGTATTTGACAACCGTAGCGTCTCGTCCATCTTGACACGTGATTCAGTATTTGACACAAACAAGATACTGACTTGGTACAGCCAATTCAAAAAAGGTAATTACAACTTAATTCTCTGCTCTCTTAACGAGCGTGATCCTGCATTATTCATGGGTAAAACCAATTTGAAATGAGTAATCCAACATCATTCATTAGTAGCAGCTGAAAAGCGAGAACACAGACTTTAATCGAAGTTTCAACCTGACCTATTAGTACACCTGTAAGAAGCACATCACATCGGAAACAACATTTGAAAGGTGTTACTCTCACTGCGGGAATCTTTGCCTGAATTAATTGGCTCTCCGCTAAGGTGTAACGTTTGGATCGACATTCATGCATGCATACGCTGAGGTCATGCATTTCACATTAATCTTCATTTATTGCTTTCTAATGACATATACATCGAAGAAGTATAGCTAACAAGAATATAACTTGTTTCACCACTTAACACTTATCGAATTTTACAAAGACCACCTGCCAATGTTTAAATTGAAACTTCTCTAAAGCATTTCACAACGTCATGGGGCTGTCTGCGATTCGTTTTTGTAGATTGCGACAAACAAACATTCTGTACTGGAATTAACACTCTCCTTGGCTAATAAATGAAATCGCGAAGAACCTAAAATGGCATGTTTGCCTAAGATGGTGCATCGTTTATTCATAGCCTTTTGATACTTTAAAAAAATATATTTATTAGTTTTAACTAACAAAGTGCAGTATTGCATATACATTATTGTGGGTATACATCTGTTATTGTCAGAGAGATAGATCACTTTTTGCAATCAACATACATTTTACAGTATGGCCGCCATGGGGAATTAAAAGAGACAGTGCAGGTGCATCAGCTGCTAGCCATGCAACACAATTTGGGATCTTGGTCAATACTCTATGCAGGACAGTGGCCACATTATGGGGCAGATTTAGAAGCCCCTTGCGTCATTTTTGCACTGCCGGTGCGTCACTTTTTGTGACGCAGCAGCAGAGTAAAAATGCCACCCATTTACAACGTGATACATCTAGGGAGATGTGTCACATTGTAAAGCCCTGCGTCACATTATACCTGTGTCAGGTGTAATGTATACAGGATGAGCGTTCCAATGCAAAAAAGCCTCATAGAAGTGACACCGTGAATTTCACTGCGCCACTTCTAGGACGCCACTGCGTTAAATTCCTACACCTGCTTGAAGCAGGCGTAAGGAGTGATGCAGCACAATGAGGATAGGCCTCCCCCTGCATTGTTGGAGTTGCGTCGTGCTTGTGACATGACTCCAGCAGTGCGTGACTTTTGCGTCAACAGATGTGTCAGAATTTCTGACGCATCTGTCAATCAATCATTGCACCATGGTGCGCCATATTGTAAATACGGCACATCCATAATGTCGCAAGGGTATCTCAGGGTGGTGTAGGGAAAGTGACGCATTTTTACAGGTGCGTCACTTTCTAGTAATTCTGCCCCTGTGTATTTAGATGATTCAGTAATGTAATCCCCTAGTACAAAATCCAATGGGCAGATGAGGTGTACCGGTCTAATTAGTGTGCTCGCTCAACTCTATAATATGGGTCGGAGCCTTAAAATGCAGTGGGTACCCACATGCTCTCTCAGGCTGCGTGATTGTGCAGGTAAGTCAGTAGGGAATCCCAGATGTCTTTTGGGCGAGACTCTGGTGGTAATAATTCCACATAAGATGTAAGCTGGTCTTTTCAGTATATTAAGTCTGTAAACCAAACTTTAATCTTAGGTGCACGCCCTCAACCCCTTCTACATGCCGCTTTTCTCTTTGCAGCAGGCTCAGCGCTATGAATTTCAGATGTGCTGGTAATAGATCTTCTGTTTACCCTAGCAACACCAGAATCAATGAGATAGGGATGGGGGAGTTAACCATCTTGGACAGTGTCCTCAGCAGCTCCACCCAGTATTTCTATATTTCCCCTCCACTGCCATGCCAGGTGCAGAAAACCTGCTCCCTCTTGTGGACATCTATCGCAGCAGTAATCAGCCCTCAAGTTATAACTGAGTAATCGTGCAGGCGTGTAATATACTCAGTGTATAAATTTAAAATGTATTATCCGCAACCAGCTGCTCGCTGTGACAGCACCTGTGTGGGTGAAGCAATATACCCATTGTTAATCAGTTAGTGGGTCATCTAATTCAAGGTCCCAACCCTTCCTAGCATCAGGTTGTGTGCTTGGGTGCTCTGGTAAACCAGTACGGTAAAGTCTATGCACCGCGTGTGCTGGTCCTGACATCTGCAGAACTGCATGTAGGGTGTTGCGTGTTAGTGGTTCTTGGGAAAATTCAGGGATATTGGTTTTCATCTCATGCCTAATTCTAATGTACAGAAATATCTGCAGAGGTGTTGCATCGCCCTCACCTAGAAAAGTCTGCCTATCCTTGAACACACCCTCATGGTGGAGGTCGCCCAAGAACTTAAGTGTCCTTTGCAAAGTATGCCTCGACAAGAGACTTCATGAGTGACTGGTGCAAGGTGGTGGTATGGGAGGGGCATCAGCAGTGAGTATAGCAAGGGCTTTCTCACTTTTTTAGCAAGTCGCTTTCACGCCAAATTCGTGCATGCCACTGTGGAACGGGTGGTGCCTTCCCCTGGAACATTTGCTCCCTGTTCGATAGCTAAATGCGGCATGAATGGTGCTGGGTAAAGCCAATATATCACATGGTGTGACTGGGCACATATGAAACATAGTTTGATATCTGCCACTTCAAGCTAGTAATTGAGTCAAGAATGGGCCAATAGTTTACCCACAGCATCTCCTCACTATCTCGGTAGCTCATCACTCGTAGATATTTTATTTCAGAGGCACGCCATGTAAGCGGGAAGTCAAGAGGAAACTCTAGAGTGTTCAAGGTGAGGGGGCATATCTGTGCTTTATTTTAATTTATATGGATCCCAGAGATGTTACCAAACCAAATTAATTCTCTGAGAATGGGGTTTAGGCTTACATTTGGTTCAGGTAAATAAAGGATAATATCATCGGCATAGAGTGAGTTTAATATCTGTCACGAAGGATAGGGTATTGCCTGCTCTCTGTGTTGTTGGTGGAGCTCAGCAGTAAGCGGATCAACAGTTAGTGCAAATAGAAGTGACGAAAGAGGACATCCTTTCCTAGTTCGTCTTCCGACTGGAAAGGAATTGGAGTAGAGGACATTTATCTGGACAACAGCAAGAGACTGGCTGTAAAGTAGTGCAATCCATGAAAAGAAGGAATATGCCCATACTGCGCAATATCACAAACATATAGTAACCATACCAGGGAATCAAAAGCCTCGGTGGCATAAATTATGTAAGGTTGCCTTGTTGGGTAACACCAGTCCCTCCATCAACAGGATTAGCCTGTTGGCTAGCACTTTAGCCAGGATCTTGGTATCACATTTTATTAAAGATAGAGGTCTGTAGGTCTCGCATTTTGTAGCAACTTTACCCGGCTTGAGAAGTGAGATAATCAGAGCGTGTCTCATGGACGGTGGATGGGCACCTGTGGTTACGGCTTCGTCAAACACCTGCTTAAGAATGGGAACAAAAAGGTTGATGAATCCCTGATAGAAGGTATCTGGGCGTAAGTGCATTACGGCCTCCCGTATCTCATCTTCTTTGATGTCAGCAGCCAAGAATTCTCTAAAGGAATCACTTATCCAGACTAGGGCTGTGTTTTCGAAATAAGGCACCACTTCAATTTTTTGAGCTTGCTGCGTGCTATAGAGTTGCAAATGGTAATTGGCAAAGGTGTTGAGTATGGTCTTGGGGTCAGTTTGCAGTACCCCTGTTGTTTCTTCTATACACAAATATTATTAGCAAATCTGGGGGCCTGCGTCATCCCTGCCAGTGCCTTACTGGGTCTCTTGTCCTCCCCAGACGCATGAGCTTGGTGACATTTGGAATAGAACAAATAATCCCCTTCTGCAGTATCTGAGTAGTCAATCAGTAATTCTTTAAGCTGTGCCTGCAGCCGAGGCGTTGGAGCTTCAGCAATAAGAGTCTCTGTAGCCTTAATGTTGAGTTCTAGCTTTCGCAATGACCCTCTGATGTTCCCTGGGATGCCCCCTTCCTTTTCAATACATAGCCCTCGAAAGGTGACCTTGAAATTCTCCCATGCACAGGCTAATGATAAGACGCTGCCTATGTTCCTAGGGGAAAATTCATGGATCTCTAGTCCCAGATCTTTGCGGAAATCATCATCCAGCAATTCGGTGGGCTGCAATCTCCAAGACCAATGGGGGGATTCATTAGTAGGGGCATAGTTTTAATAGCACGGGGGAGTGGTCCGAATACATCCTAGCAAGAAGTGTTGCCTTTTCAGGCCACGTACCAAGACCTCCCGAAAGTATCCAGTAGTCAATGCCAGATCAACTAGAGTGAACGCTGGATGAAAAGGTTCCCTCCCCCCTAGCGTGGGATGTAGGGTTCTCCAAGCATCTAACAAATTGTTATCTGCACCAACACTATTCAAGTGTTTCCCTGCTGTGGTGTGGGGGCCGGAAGTGTTATCTGAGAGGTCAAGATTGTGTTTAGTATCACATTAAAGTCTATCCCCATAATAGATGTGTAGATCCAATGTCTAATATAAGGCCCCAAAGTTTATCAAAGAACGTTGCGTCATCCACGTTGGGAGCATAACAGTTAACCAATGTAACAGATTGCTCTGCTAGACTACCCCACATCATACAGAATCTCCCCTGTATATCCTGGTGTGTGTCCCCTGGGCAATATCTCACCCCAGCTCTTATTAGGACAGTGGTTCCCGTGGAATAAGTTAAATAGCATCTGTGAGCAGCCCTTGTCCCAGCGAAGTTAGGCGATGTCCTGGGGTCCAGATGCCTTTTCTGTAACGTCTCCACTAAACGTGGTGTCTGTCTAGGTAGTTTAGGACATGCCTACACTTACAGGGATTTCGTAGACCTCGCAAATTCCACATCAATAAGGTATAAGTGTGCTCTATAGGCGGGTTAGGTGTACACATGACAGCAGAAATATCAATATTTGCATGAGACCTACACAGTTTAGTAAGCAACATCCTGCCAGGGTGCACATACCCATCTTAGATGTGTCACAATCATGACTTTTATAAGCAGCTCTGCTGTTCACCAGAGAAAAACAAATCCCCCTGCCTGCCCCACCCCCACCCATGGCCCAATCCCAATGGTGATTGCAAAACCCCACATATTTCCAACAGAGATTCAAACATGAGAGAGAAGGAAAAAAGCTACTGTCACAGATTGGATTATTGGAAGACAGAGAGATGAATAAAGTTGTAAGGAGACATATTCTAGTATGTATCTGTATCATATCACAAAATATCCTCAATAAAAACCCTTGAAATAAAAAAAATAAAAAAAGAAATGATAGAGTTGAAAGTCATTCGCCACTTGCCTGGTGCTGGCACTAGGAGATCTGCATAAGATTCGCCAGGCCCATCTACATGGCACGTGAGAGCAAGCCACTGAGATCATCTGCGGCGTACCCCTAGGCTCATTGCTCAGGCCAACCCTCTTCAATATCTACATGAGCCCCCTTGCCACCATTGCACGCAAACACAACCTCAACATCATCTCATATGCCAACGACACCCAGCTGATACTCTTCCTCACCAAAGACCCAGCCACCACCAAGCTCAACCTCCAGGAAGGAATGAAAAACGTCGCTGAATGGACGAATCTCAGCCGTCTGAAACTGAACTCAGACAAGACGGAGGTCCTCATCCTCGGACCATCCCCATCCGCCTGGGACGACTCCTGGTGGCCCACAGAACTGGGCACTGCACCGACATGCACTGACCACGCACACAACCTAGGATTCATCCTGGACTCCTCTCTCACGATGACCAAGCAAGTCAACGCCATCTCATCTTCATGCTTCATCCCCCTGCGCATGCTCCGTAAGATCTTCTTGTGGATCCCTATCGGAACTAGAAAGACGGTCACCCAGGCCCTCGTCACCAGCCGCCAAGACTACGGGAACGCCCTATACACAGGTGTGGTAAATAAATATTTACCGTCTGAATTTCTATGCAGTAAAGTTCAATAAAATAACTCAATCGAAAATAAAGAGACAAAGTCCGTGGCAGCTGAGTTATAAGGGGTTTTATTCCATAAAATGGAATGGTTCGAACCAGGGTATCATGTTCCTTTCACCATAAAGGATCAGGAAGGGATAGAGCATACTTTATTGACAGAGTACAACTTTTATAGTTAATGCATATAATGGTGACGAATACAGAAGGCGTAACAGCTGAGGGAAACGAGATAAGAACACATGTGCGTAACAATACGTAATCAGAAGGCGTGCACTGGGGCGTACACAGAGGTGTGTGCTAGAAACGTCACATGAAAGTGTCACAAGTGGGAGGATACATAGTGGAATCTTGCAGTGTCAGCAGAAATCTGTAGCAAGGATGCGCGCGCAGCAGCATGACGTGTGACTGACGTGAGGCTGGAGGGTGCAGGGGACTTGACATTTAGCACTAGAGGAAAGAGACAGAAGTCTGGCATGTCAGATCAACTCGTTCCTAAATCATATCTGATATCTTGTGTTTGGGGAACTATATTATCTAGAAGGAAAAGGTCTCTTGGGCAGAGGCTACTCTATACTGACTATTAATGCGTGCATATGTGACTACGTGTCTGCGTGTAATGCGAGGGGCCATGGGCCTACCATGGTAACAGGAGCAATGAATTACTTGCATGGAGACAGAGAGGCCGGGCCCTTTGCTCTGCAGCCGGGGAAATGTTTATCTATTCTGCTAGACTGGAATGTGTTTTCGAGGAGCTGAACTCGGCTATACTGATAACTTGAAGGCAAAATACTGTCTTTGGCAGGCAAGCAGGCCGAGCCAGGCACCGCTCGCCGCACAGGGAGTAGGACAGAGGTCAGGGATGCATCCCACGTTGCAGCTGTTCAGGAGGCAGAGAACAGAAAGGGCTTGATGGCAGAAATCAGGGCCTAGCTCTGCAGGACTAGGAAAAACGTGAAAGTGCACCATGAAAAGACGTTGGCAAGGCATACTTAGGAACTGAATTATCGATCCATTCATGGTGGATCTGAAAGAGGACATGTTAACGTTGGACGCAAATGTATTTGCGTCTTCATAGTAGGTCGAGGAGGGAAGTTACATGCACTTTAAGCTCGTACATGGAGACGGTGGAGTTCACGTTAGGGGACACAATTGATTATAAAAATTTATATTACCTCATTCCCTCCTTGTCCCCTACGGACCCTTCATGATACATCAATCCTCATTAGTCCATCTATTTGTTCATATAACATCATTTGCTCTTCCTTTTTCAGACGGGATTTAGAACGTGGACTTGGATGAGGAAAACAGGATGTGGCGCACAAGCCGCAAATCGCCGGCCCACATTGTATACATAGGCAACAACTGAATACTATGAGAAGGGCTATTCCAAGGAAGGATAGGACTTTCCAACCCCAGGCTGACAACACGCTCCAGAACCAACCGGACCAAGTCCAGGTACCTGGATTCTGATGTATCTGACTTGCAATCTTATGGAGACGTGTTATGGCTTTATATACTGACGGAGCATTATTTGGAATGAAAACACAGCAGCTCGATCCGAGGACTTTACAGGCCCGCCCCTATCGGCCAGGATGACGTCAAGGACGAGACGATTTTGAAGAACGACAAGTCTCATAGCAGACTGTTCCTCGGTCAAGTTACCTAGGGCGGAAGTAGTTTCATTCACTACTGCTTCGAGGGTTCTGGTTAAGTGACGTATAGATTTACTATTAAAGACAGCACCTAGATAGGGAAAGAAACCTTTATTGAAATCCGTGTATCGTTCCCATGCCGTTTCAGTATAGTCGACAAGCGGGAGATCTCTCTTGGGTCTATGAACTAGATGGGACTTTCTATGATAATCAGGCGGAGCTAGAAAAACAGGTGGCAGAAGGAATGCAATGTAACATGTCCCATCCCAATCTAGTGGCAAACGTATATAGGCTGTATGACCACAAATGAAATAGGAATGGCGGGTAGCTTTGAATGTAGACTTGCCTTTATCACTGAATTCGATTACAGTAGTACATTTACTATGACCTAGAGGTACTGAACCATTCTTCCTGACACATAATTCGCCTTTGACGGGTAATACTGACATAGAGGGTAAGTCTGGTCCTGTATCAGACTGAACATTTAGAATCATGAGGTTAAGTGTATAATTACCTAATCCATACACTTCATTTTCTAGATCGGTCCCTGTCCTTTGTGGAAGACCCTCCTTGTTAGGGTAACATGCTTTATGCAGAACTGTGTTCAGATTTCCCCATACCCAACTGCCTTTGTAGACTATGGACGCAGAGTCTAAAGAATTTATTAAACTAAACCAGGCACCACAGGAACCATTATGTGTGAACGGGTACGGGAAGAGGGGCAAGACTCCCTTGTATTTCTGATAGGGAGGAAGTCGGCCACATATCCAACAATTGGTAGCATTGCTGGTCTGATGAGAATGATGTAACATACTGATAAAAGTATTGCTGCGCAGCGCAAGTCGGTAAGCTAACTCATGCGGTGGTAGTTCACTGAAAGTATGCTCGACAGTGCTGTTTGAAAAGAAATGTGCATGTATGGAAAGAGGGAAATACATGTGTAGCAGAAAACTTGCAGCAATAATCGTAAGACTCAGAAAAAACATAATCAATAATGTCACAATACAGTGACTACGAAGAGATTTACAATATTCTCGTTTCTTGAGCTGTTTCTGTCTATCTCTCTCTCTATTGGGGTCTAACGGGTACATGTCAGAAACTGTCTAACCGATTCACCTAGGGGAGGACTTAAGCAATTAAACTGTCTGACTTGCTAGACCTCAGCTTTGAACGATATTCCTGTTGAGGAGTTTTCTCTACCAGGGGGAGTTTAGAGTCACTGGAATCTGGGCAGTCCTTAGAGGGGGAGGAAGAGTCAGTCTCTGGCGGCGATCCATAAAGTTTTTTAACATGACTCATGTGGACCCATCCCTTGCGGCCCTCCAACTTCACTGCCATCCTCGTGGTCAATAAGACGAGCTTCGGCTCCTGCCAGCGGGGCTCCAGCGGACTTCTCCTGTCGAAATTACGCACAAAAACGAGGTCCCCCGGTGTAATCTCGTGCGGCTTCACCTCAGTATTGTCGGGAAAGGCTGCAGCTACCTGTGAACGACAAGATTGTAGTGCAGACATCAAGGAGGCAAGGTAATCTGTCAACATATTACTATCAACATCAGTAATTTTTCGAGGCAGAGGCGTCCCCCACATATTCGGTGGCCTACCAAAGACCACCTCGTACGGGGATAGCCCTGTTCTAGAGTGTGCAACCATTCTCATGTAAAACAATGCAACTGGCAAGGCGACTATCCAGTCTACCCCTTTCTCGGCACAGATCTTGGCAAGGCGTGTTTTCAGTGTCTGATTGTGGCGTTCCACAAGACCTGCTGCCTCGGGATGTCGGACGCAGTGGAATTTCCACTGATATCCTAGCAGGAGTGAAACCTGCTTCATTAATTCGGACGAGAATGGTTGGCCGTTATCTGAGTACACGACACGAGGCAAACCGTACCGTGGGAAGAATTCACGAACCAACTGTTTGGCAGTGGTCGGAGCAGTGTAATCTGGGACTGGATATGCTTCTGTCCAACGGGAAAGTGTGCATACAACTACGAGGACATATTTGAATCCTCGACATCGTTCCATCTGGATATAATCCATCTGGAGGACTTCAAAAGGGTAATCGGGAGGATTGAATCCACCTTGCTCTACAGGGATGCTTTTACCTGGGTTGATCTGACAACAGATCATGCAAGTACGCACTTTCTGTTTTGCTGCTGCTCGTAAATGTTTGTTGTACCAGAGATTCTGTAAACTGTCTAACATGGCTTTTTCTGCCAGGTGTACTGGGCTGTGTGCAGTGTTGATCATAACTTGAACCAAAGAGTCGGGGAGAAACCATGTGGCTTTTCCCTTCGTCATCCATCCCTGATCTGTCTGGATCCCTCCTAGTTCAGTCCATTTCTTTATTTCTTCTGGAGTAGCATGTGTCTGTTTGTCAATTACATCTAGTGCGGGATCCTTAACTGTCATGCAATGTGTTGGTGTCGGAACTATTGTCTATGTCATGATGCTGCATGTGTATGAGTCAGAGCTGTGTGTTTCGCGGTTTAATCGGCCAGATCGTTACCCTGGGAAATGGTATCTGTAACTTTAGTATGTGCCTTGCACTTCATGATAGCTATGGCTGATGGCAAATGTATTGCTTCCAATAATTCCTGAATGAGGGGACCACGTTGGATTTTGGCTCCGTGAGAGGTCAAGAAACCTCTTTCCTGCCAGAGTACACCGAAGTCGTGTACAACTCCAAATGCATAACATGAATCTGTGTATATGTTAACATTCCTGTTTTTCGCTATTATACAGGCTCGGGTCAGAGCAATGAGCTCTGCAGCTTGAGCAGACAATGTATCAATACGGTGTGTTTCTTTGACTTCAGTTTCAGTGGTCACTGCATATGCGGCCACTAATTTGCCTGTGCTTGTTCTCATACATGAACCATCCACGTAAAGTGTCAGGTCTGGGTTAGTCAGTGCAACATCTGTCAAGTCTCATCGGGGCTTTGTTACTGCATTAATGATCTCTATACAGTCATGTGGAGTTGGATCTGTAATGTTCGAGGGTAACAATGTGGCAGGATTGAGTATATTACAGCGTCTGATTTCTATGTGTGGCTGGAACAATGTCAATTCATAACCTGTCAGTCGTGCTATAGTCAAGTGTTGAGTCTGTGTTCTGTTTAAAAGAACCTCCACAGAGTGTGGAACTTGTACTGTCAGGGGATGTCCTAACACTATGGAATCACTTTGTCGGCTTGCTAAGGCTGTTGCTGCAACTGATTTTAAGCACGCAAGCAAAGCCAGGGCTACTGGGTCTAATGTACTCGAAAAATAAGCACACGGCTTATGTGAACCTGCTTGGTCTTGTGTGAGGACAGATAATGCTGTGCCATCACGTTCTGTAACAAAGAGTGTAAAAGGTTTGCTGTAACATGGTGTTGCTAAAACTGGTGCTTGACATAATGCTTTATTTAATTCATCAAAAGCCTGTGTGTGTTCCTGAGTCCAAGGGAGGACAGTCGAAGTCGCTGCCTCCTGTGTTGTCAACTGTATAAGTGGCTTGGCTAGAAATGCGTACTGGGGAATCCATTGCCTGCAGTAAGAGGTGAGGCCAATGAAGGCCCGCACTTCCTTTTGTGTCGTAGGTTGCGGTAAGTGTGCAATTAACTCGATGCGGTCAGGTGTTAGCTGTCTCCCCCTCTTGGACAGCAAGTGCCCAAGGTACACCACTTGCTGAACACAGAATTGCAACTTTGAAGGAGACACCTTGTGTCCTTTGTCAGCTAGAAAATGTAAGACTGTCAGTGATGCGTGTTCACATTCAGGTTCGCTACGAGCGGTGATCAGCAGATCATCGACGTACTGCAGCAGGGCAGTGTTAACTGG
Organism: Lissotriton vulgaris; assembly: GCF_964263255.1. Classification (NCBI taxonomy): domain Eukaryota; kingdom Metazoa; phylum Chordata; class Amphibia; order Caudata; family Salamandridae; genus Lissotriton; species Lissotriton vulgaris. Next base: position 468,103,785 of record NC_141691.1, read on the forward strand.
CATTTGAATACTGTCAAGTTGTCTTTTCAATGCTTGGCTGTAGATGCTGGGGCTTTCTGTGAATCCTTGAGGTGCGCGTGCAAATTTGAAGCTTCGGCCATTTAAACAGAATCCGAAAAGATATTGGCTCTCCGGATCAATGGGGACACTGAAGAAGGCATTCTTGAGGTCAATTACAGTAAAGAACGTCGCCTCTGAATCAATCGCAGTCAATAAGGATGAGATGTCAGGGACCACAGGGTACTGTGGCACAATGCATTTATTTAATTCTCGCAGATCAATCACCAACCGGTAAACTGGTGGTGCATTTGGGTCCGTACGTTTAAGAATCGGAATGATTGGGGAATTACATAGATTGGAGTCGGTTTCTACAACCACTCCCTGTGCAATGAGCTCTTCAATGATTTCCAGTAAAGCCACTACAGCATCGGGTGGTAACTTGTATTGTCGGATTCGGGGCAGTACAACTCCTGGCTTGAGTGTAACACGGTATGGTGTAATGTGCATACAACCTACATCAGTTGGGCCTTTCGCCCACAAATGTTCTGGTACATTTTTCAATCTGTCATCAAAATCTCGTAACACATAGTGACCCTTGAAGTCACGTAAAAACAGTCTAACTCCTTCCGGAGAACAACATATTACAGCTCCTAGAGCTTTCAGTGTCTTGATACCTAACAAGTTTTCTGGACATGACTTCGTGAGTAGTAAGTCTGTAGTGCGTGACAATGGACCAACTGCTAGGGGAACAGGTTTCGATACTTCATTATCAATAGGCTGTCCTGAAAAACCAAGGGAAACATTCTGTGAGCCTGAGAGGGGTGCCCCTGGAACCTCATCGTGACTTATTGTTGTTCGACTTGCCCCTGTGTCAATCAGAAACTTTCTATCCTTTCCTAATACTTGACTATGTACATAAGGACCCTCTTGATCTACAGGGATTTCAATAAGAGGCAAGCCAACCTCCCTCTCTAGGCTGTTTCATGTGTATCGCTGATAATCGGGATAATCAGATTGTGCATACTGGTACATCTGTTGTGAAACTTGCTGTGTCGCGGCAATAGGCTGTGGCTGTGGTACCGCTACTGTCTGTACTGTCTGTTGTGGAGCATGCATTGGCTGGGTGTTCTGTGGAACATGTTGCTGGACCTGATGTTGGATCTGGTCCGGTCTAGGCTGACGGGGTCTCTCTTTAGTTTTACCTGTGGCTATGTTGTGTTTCAGGACTGTACATTCATTTACATAGTGACCTGGCTGTTTACAGTAGTTGCACGTCCCTTTAACAGGAGCCGCCGAAATATTAGACTGTGTCATACCCCTTTTCTGACCGTCAGCTGGAACTGACTGAGCAACTAGCATTTCCATTTTCGTGTCTTTCATACGTCTTTGTTCGTGATCTTGTTCTTCTCTAATTCTATTCTGATGGTACTGTAACATTTGTAACATTTGGGATTGCGTATTTGCTTGCCATGTGCTTTCGACTTTATATACACGGTTCTTAACCTGTGGCAGGGAATTCTCGACTAATTTGGTTACAAAAAGGTGCGGGTATGACTCGCTACTTGGTTTCAGGCCACTATTAATAATAAAACATTTCTCGAATCTAGAATAAAAATCACTAGTGTCTTCATCGTGTTTCTGTTTACAGGCTGAGATTGCGTCCCAGTCTTCCTTTTTCGTTGTCAATAATCTTGGCAAAACCTGTACAATTAATCCTGGTAATGCTTTCGCTTTTTCCCCAAGGCCTAACCCTGGAGTACGACCATTTTCCTCGTCTTCTATTTCGGTCCAATTAATCTTTTTATCTCCCACCTCCCATTCTTTCTCTTTGAGTTTCTCGTAAATGCCAGCAGGCAACAGTACTTTTAACATTTTCATAATATCTGAGTACGTGTAGTCACCCATGAGCAGCATATCTTTAATTTCTCGGTGAAAACCTGCAGGGTCTTTATCGTGACAGGGTACTAGTTTCTTCATTTCTAGCAATTCTATTTTAGTGAGGGGTGTATATACATATACACGTTCTAGTGTGTCATCATCTTTTCTTACTGGATGTACTTTTCGTAAGGGATTCTGTCTGTCGAAGTAAAACATTTTTCTTTCTGGGGGTGGTGGAGCTGACATAAACTGTGGTTTCAGAAAAGTACTATACTTGTGTCTATGTTCTAGAATTTCTTTAATTAAATCAGTACCTAGGCCTCTCCATCTATTAGAGAGCAGTTCTATTAATATGTCCGGTAAGGGACCTGGATCAGAATGTTGGCTTTTAAACAACGTAATGAGATGCTGAATCATGTATACACTAGCTAATTTTTGTTCATCAGGGAAAAGGTTCAAAAACGTCTGGGCTATTGCATCATCATTATACGTACTAGAATTGTCAGCCCATTGTACGGCGGACCGGGCTAGTTCTTGTTCATCCATGGAATTGAGTACATGGTACCCCATTCGATCTTGAAGTATTTTATCGGTAGTCTGAAACAAATGTTCAGGGGTCCTCGGATTTGACATGGCAGCATGAAAAAGTCTCTTGCTTTCTGGACGTATCGGACGTATTGTATTATTAAAGGGTCTTCCCTTACCTACATATGCTATCATTTCTCTAGCTGGTAATTGCAATGTTTCTGCTGTTGTTTCTGGTTGTTCGTCCTCCTCCGAGGATTCATTCTTGTCTGTATCTATTTCTCTTTCAGGCTTTCTTCTTTCGTGTATTTGTACTACTGCTTTTCGGATCCTTCTGTACATGTTGTCTATACAACTCTGTTTATCATGTTTTCCGTCTGCTATATTCTGACCCCATTTGTTAAGTGCGTTCATCTCTTCCTTGTCTACACCAGGGTTATCTTGATCTCTTATCAAGCAGTTTATGAAGAAGCGTAATATCATACCTTGAGTGTCAACTTTCTGGTATGCCATGGCCTCGCCAATACTTTCAGGACCTTCCCCCGTTTGAACAAAATGATATATTCTGTCTAGATGATCAATCATTCCTGGTAGTAACATTAAATAGTTTGCAACTCGTCGTAGACGTACTGATGCTAGCATCATTCTGTCGTCTTTACCGGGTACTGGATCATATCTACAGTCTGTGAGAGGCTCTTTAAGTATGTCGTAACTCGCTGTTTGAGGTGTACGTTGTTTTGCTAAATCCCTATAAGTCAGTCGATGTGGTGGTGGCGGTGTTCGAAAACCTCCTGTCGCACCTCCTGAGGTGCCAGGTCCAAAAGGATTTAGTGGATGAATGCCAGGAATAACGAGAGGGGAGGTAATAATAGGTGCGGGAAGTGCTGGGGGAACAGGCGCAGGATGTGGAACGGGAGGAGGTGGAGTTTGTTGTTGCGGAAATGGGGGTAGATTATCTTGGGGTGGGTTGCCGTCAGCAGGTGGTGCATGGACACGTGCATTTGTATATGCGGGAGCTACGTCGTCTAAATAGGAAGAAAGGAATATGTCCTTTGCGGTCTTGTGGCGTAATTTAGTCGGAACTAATGGAGGGGGCAGATCTTTTGGTACTTCCGGGGTGGCCTTAGGTAAACCCTCGGCCAAAAGAGGATACATACCATTCGCAAGAGTATTTCGCTGTCGGTCTACTTGTTCTGCTTTGACTCGTATACCTTCCTCAACTAATTCATTTTCTCGGACTTTTTCTGAATCTTCCCTATGTTTTTCTGCTTTTCTGAATTCTTTTTCTGTTCGTTTATGCGATTCTTTACGCCACAATTCTATGGCATCTTTCTGAGATTGTCTGGCTTTCTTTTTCCATAGTGCTTCTTCTACTCGCATGATGCAATCTGCATCCCATGTCCCTGTGACGGGCCATCTATATTTCTCTTCTAGGTTCTTAGTATAATCGGCCCATAAATCTAGGTACAGTATGGCATCTAAGCCATGCTTATGGTACATAAAATTTCCGGGAGTGTCCCTGGGCGGGACAGGAATAGTTCCTATCTGTTTTAATTTGCTGAATAATGGCATCTTGGTACTTGACAATTGATACTTTCTTGAACTCGAACACAGCTGATATTAAAAAAACACAGTAAAACAGTCACTCATACCACAACATTAATCACATAGAAACATTTTGAACACATATTGACTACCCTTGAACTCTAAAACGAGAAACAAAATCGAACCCTTGAATGTCTTGATATACTGCTAAACAGTACAGATACACTGCTAAAACAGTGCAGACCGGGTCTGTGTACCCAAACCCGTCTTTACCGGATACATAGTAATGCACCCGTCTAGATGCGTCCCCAGCAACGGTACTCACCGGGAAGCACGGAACGGAAGGCCTCGGAAACTCGACTGGACTGGACCGGACTGGACTCGACTCGACTCGTGACGTAGATACTTCGGAACTGGTGGGCCTCTAGATACCTCGGACCTTGTTCTCTTTGGCTGGGCTCTGGACGGGATCCTCCGCACTCCTCACCGCCTCGTCTGGGTGCTGATCGCAGTCTCCGTCACCTCCGTAGGCCTGAGGGAGATACAGGAAATCCTGCGGGTACGCGTAATTGTCCGTCTTGGCTGGGGCAGGGGGCAAAGCCTGCAACGCACTTACCGGCGCGTGGGGTGGGGGAGGGGTCCCTGTTCGGGCACCAAATTAATGTGGTAAATAAATATTTACCGTCTGAATTTCTATGCAGTAAAGTTCAATAAAATAACTCAATCGAAAATAAAGAGACAAAGTCCGTGGCAGCTGAGTTATAAGGGGTTTTATTCCATAAAATGGAATGGTTCGAACCAGGGTATCATGTTCCTTTCACCATAAAGGATCAGGAAGGGATAGAGCATACTTTATTGACAGAGTACAACTTTTATAGTTAATGCATATAATGGTGACGAATACAGAAGGCGTAACAGCTGAGGGAAACGAGATAAGAACACATGTGCGTAACAATACGTAATCAGAAGGCGTGCACTGGGGCGTACACAGAGGTGTGTGCTAGAAACGTCACATGAAAGTGTCACAAGTGGGTGGATACATAGTGGAATCTTGCAGTGTCAGCAGAAATCTGTAGCAAGGATGCGCGCGCAGCAGCATGACGTGTGACTGACGTGAGGCTGGAGGGTGCAGGGGACTTGACATTTAGCACTAGAGGAAAGAGACAGAAGTCTGGCATGTCAGATCAACTCGTTCCTAAATCATATCTGATATCTTGTGTTTGGGGAACTATATTATCTAGAAGGAAAAGGTCTCTTGGGCAGAGGCTACTCTATACTGACTATTAATGCGTGCATATGTGACTACGTGTCTGCGTGTAATGCGAGGGGCCATGGGCCTACCATGGTAACAGGAGCAATGAATTACTTGCATGGAGACAGAGAGGCCAGGCCCTTTGCTCTGCAGCCGGGGAAATGTTTATCTATTCTGCTAGACTGGAATGTGTTTTCGAGGAGCTGAACTCGGCTATACTGATAACTTGAAGGCAAAATACTGTCTTTGGCAGGCAAGCAGGCCGAGCCAGGCACCGCTCCCCGCACAGGGAGTAGGACAGAGGTCAGGGATGCATCCCACGTTGCAGCTGTTCAGGAGGCAGAGAACAGAAAGGGCTTGATGGCAGAAATCAGGGCCTAGCTCTGCAGGACTAGGAAAAACGTGAAAGTGCACCATGAAAAGACGTTGGCAAGGCATACTTAGGAACTGAATTATCGATCCATTCATGGTGGATCTGAAAGAGGACATGTTAACGTTGGACGCAAATGTATTTGCGTCTTCATAGTAGGTCGAGGAGGGAAGTTACATGCACTTTAAGCTCGTAAATGGAGACGGTGGGGTTCACGTTAGGGGACACAATTGACTATAAAAATTTATATTACCTCACAGGAACCTCAGTTAAACTTAAAAAAAAATCCAACGCCTAGAGAACACATCCGCACGACTCATCCTCGATATCCCCCGCCACAGCCACATATCAGCCCACCTGAGAGACCTGAACTAGCTCCCCGTCAACAAAAGGATCAAATTCAGGCTCCTCACCCACGCATACAAAGCGCTCAATGACACAGGTCCTGAATACCTCAACAACTACCTCACGTTCTACGCTCCAACACACAAACTCTGCTCTGCCAGCCTCGCCCTCGCCACCGTCCCACGGATCCGCAGAACCACCGCCGAAGGAAGATCATTCTCCTACCTGGCGGCCAAGATGTGGAACTCCCTCCCCACCCACCAACGACTGACCCAGGACCACCTCACTTTCAGGAAACACCTTAAGACCTGGCTCTTCGAGCAGTAGGGGCACTCACCCCCTCACCCCCCAGCGCCTTGAGACCCTCATGGGTGAGTAGCGCGCTCTACAAGTGTATTGATTGATTGATTGATTGAGTTAAAGGAAGAGGTGATCTTGATGGCCAGATTGGAAGTGTTGGAAAGTTGGTTATTGGTAGGGGTAAGTAAGCACCTACCTACCACTAGTAATAAGGCCACAATCACAGTATAGGGTCCGGTAAAGGTCTCAGTAAATTAGCTACTTGATCAACCCTTGGTAGCTGACAACCACCAGTGAAGCCTAACATCGGAGACAGGAGTGTAAAGCATTTTAAAAAAAACAATACTAAAAATAAGTAAGACACAGCACACAATACATATCCAACACCAATTTTTATGAACAAATGGACACCAAAGCGACAAAAATCCTATTTAAGGAAACGGAGATAAGATTTTTTAAAGCTGAATCACTTTATAGTGCTTAACAAAATATAGTGCCACACTGGGACATCTGGTCACACTTGACCGGGACAAAGTCAAAGTTTGAGGCCAAGCGCGATGGAGCCCTGTTCGGATACACTAAGCGGGAGAACCAGGTAAAAATTTTACCTTCTCACTTAGAAACTTTTCTGGAGCTTTATTTATGAACCCCAATGTACCCGAATATAGGCTTAGGTAGTCCCACAACCCTTTACCTACATTTTTCCTACCTTGCTCTACATAACAGTTCTGGTGATGACCTTTTACCTAGTTAGGTGCTGAATAAATGTTGAATAACTGTTGTGTGGTTTTCTCCAAAAACTAGCCTAATTTATTATGCATGAGGATTCTTAGTATCACAGCAGGATCAGCATCTTCCGCATTTTTACTCTGTATAAGGGTCTCCAATATCGTCATCCTCAGTTGACAAAGAAGAACCCCTGAGGGTACCTTTTGGGTATATATGTACCACATCTTCGCTGGACAAACCAGAGGAGCAAAAACTTCATCCTGACATACTGACACAATACGCTCAAGTCCCTGCCCAAAGACACTCCAGCATGCAGTGGTCCCACATTTCTTGTGAGGTGTCCAACTCGAGACCAAGACTGAGACCTTCATTCTCTCCCATCAGGAAATTAGTTTGGCTCTAGGGAGATTCTTGACTATACTTAGGTTCATCCAGTTAGGGTTTTGCATTGTAGGAGTATTCATGATTACTGCTATGTTTCTATATGCCTGCATATATTCATTGTTTTAGCATGGTGCAATATACCGTTTATTTACTCTTATGCTTATAACCCTATATATCTGTTTCTGTCTAATGGTTTTTGCAGCACAAGTATATTATACTAGAATGATGCTGGGTCAATAAATGCGTATTGAAAATGTCTCTACTGTTTATTCTGTCCATCTCTCTGAGTGAGCACGTGTGACTGAGTGAAAAGTACTGTACTGTTTCCATAATCCCTGCGGGGTCATGGTTGTCATGTTCGAAAGATGCCTAAAACTATTCTCTCCTTGTTAAGGTTGTGGGGCTTATAGTGGCACTGTGAGCTCGCTGGTCTAACAGACAAACATAGCCTTTGGGGGTGCCTGGAATCAGTCTGGTCACCAATCAGTAGTTTATGTTGTCTAAACACGCACACCCTATATAGATTTTTAGGAACTACACAACACTTTTTCTTGACCCCCCACAGCAGGCCGGATTTGGCGAGGGTTCGCTGGCTTCACTTTCTGCACAGCCCCAGTCAAATCCTTGAAGTCTGTAACTCCGAAGCTTTCAGCGGGATGGACCTGAAATCCAGGCCAGGTCGTAGTTGAATGTAGTTGACTTGATTCTCTGCGTTGGGTCGGTCACCTCAGTGAGCTTTTCCACAAAATTCTCCAAAGTCTTCCAGACTTCAGGAGGTGCTTCCTGATGGTCTCCTTGTTGGTTCCAAGTGGTCAAAACACAAATCCAAGGGAATGGAATCTCCTAGATGGTTTTTGAGATGTGTGTATTACAATTCCCACAATGCACCCGGCCAAATCTTTATAGTCTACTGGATGTACTCCAGGATGGGAACCTTTGGTGGAGATGTTGAATGTGGGTTCTCTTAACATGTGTTTCTGGAAGGCCGATCCTTAGTCCATCTTAAAGAAAGGTACAGTACCCAGGGCTATAGTACCAGATTGTGCAGCAGGCACAGTCATTCAGATTACAAGCCTTCGGGTACAAATCCAGTTTCCAGCAGGGCAATCCTTATTCTTGCAGTTTCAGGCAGCAGATCTGCGAGATTACGCAACTCTGATATATTTATTCAGTCTTTTGGGGTGACAAGAAGGGGGGAACCTTTATCCAATTAGATGCTGGATGCCACCCAAAAGCTTAACAATCTCCTCCAAAGTGTGGCATCTTCTTGTCCCACAAAACATTGCACTCCCAAAATCCAACATGGATGATTTCTCTCCAGATGACTAAGAACTGGCTTAACCAACCCGCAGTGTGGCTCATTTCCATTAGCTCTCCTCCCCATGACCTCTGAAAATTCCTGTGTTAAACCTGCCATTTGACTGGGGGCACAGCATGTGGGGTTAGGTGCACTTGGCATTCCTTACTGATCTGCTCCCTTTTTGATATCAGTTTGATTTACCCAGACCCCTCCTTATGAGCTATCCTCCTTAGCTTCAGTGCTTTCAGAACCTCTGCTCCGACCAGGTCACATATCACCTAATCAAAGCAGCCCAGCTAAGCCTGCTAAGGCTGACCAATTAAGCAGACACCACTAGAAGGCTGGAGTTTGGCTTACAGAAGATAACATTATATGCCTTTCCTTATGTATTAGTTATGATAAATTCAACAAAGTCAAGTTGTTGAATTTATCAATATCAATCTTTGAAGTCTTTGAATGATATTTCACCTTTCCTAGCAATAGTTATGCCTAAATATAATATTATACAATGTTAGCCAATGGAGCTAAGTATCTTCAATGTGGAAAAAATAGAATGGGCAGTTTTTCCCTCACCAAGGCATATGAAACATATTTTATAAGGTCCCTGGTTATAGTTACATGCCCCTCCACCACTTGGACACCTAAGGGTGGACTTGAGGGTACCGAAAATGTAAAAGCAAGCAAGCAAGACTGTCTTTAAAATACTTACAACAAGGGGTGGTGAGGGACAGAGTCTCTGAATTAAGCAGAAAGCTCTCACCCAGTCAAGAGATCAGGGCTAGATCCAACACCGTTTTTTAGCTCACTGCACCATCCCAGTTTCAGAACCTGGCTGTATGCAAATTAGTCTGTTCCTGTCCCAGTGCATGATGGGAACAGGGCAAACCAAACTACAAAAGCCGATTCTTACACTGGGAAGGAAACAAGCTCCCGGGGACCGGTTTCTGGCATTACAGCCGTCTTCGGCCCGGTTTGCTTGAATCCTGATGGTGCAATGAGCAAGGGTCTCACATCTGAGAATACCCTTCCACGCTTAGGGTGGACAAAAATATTTACAACAAGGGGTGGTGAGGGACAGAGTCTCTGAATTAAGCAGAAAGCTCTCACCCAGTCAAGAGATCAGGGCTAGATCCAACACCGTTTTTTAGCTCACTGCACCATCCCAGTTTCAGAACCTGGCTGTATGCAAATTAGTCTGTTCCTGTCCCAGTGCATGATGGGAACAGGGCAAACCAAACTACAAAAGCCAATTCTTACACTGGGAAGGAAACAAGCTCCCGGGGACCGGTTTCTGGCATTACAGCCGTCTTCGGCCCGGTTTGCTTGAATCCTGATGGTGCAATGAGCAAGGGTCTCACATCTGAGAATACCCTTCCACGCTTAGGGTGGACAAAAATATTTACAACAAGGGGTGGTGAGGGACAGAGTCTCTGAATTAAGCAGAAAGCTCTCACCCAGTCAAGAGATCAGGGCTAGATCCAACACCGTTTTTTAGCTCACTGCACCATCCCAGTTTCAGAACCTGGCTGTATGCAAATTAGCCTGTTCCTGTCCCAGTGCATGATGGGAACAGGGCAAACCAAACTACAAAAGCCAATTCTTACACTGGGAAGGAAACAAGCTCCCGGGGACCGGTTTCTGGCATTACAGCCGTCTTCGGCCCGGTTTGCTTGAATCCTGATGGTGCAATGAGCAAGGGTCTCACATCTGAGAAAACCCTTCCACGCTTAGGGTGGACCCCCTTTTCTGAATCGTTTTTGGCCACTATAGGTGTGGCAGGGTATACTCAGACATGAGTCCCTTTCTCACTGCTCCATCAGGATTCAAGCAAGCCGGGCCAAAGACGGCTGAAATGCCAGAAACCGGTCCCCGGTAGCTTGTCTCCTTTCTGGTGAAGAATTGGCTTGGTAGTTTAGTCTGCCCTGTTCCCATGATGCACTGGGCAAGGGACAGACTGATTTGCATATAGCCAGGTTCTGAGCTGGGATGGGGCAGTGAGATAAATAACGGTGATGGATCAAGCCCTGATCTTTGGACTGGGTAAGAGTGGTCTGCTCAATTCAGACACTCTGTTCATCACCACCCCCTTTTCTGAATCGTTTTTGGCCACTATAGGTGTGGCAGGGTATACTCAGACATGAGTCCCTTTCTCACTGCTCCATCAGGATTCAAGCAAGCCAGGCCGAAGACGGCTGAAATGCCAGAAACCGGTCCCCGGTAGCTTGTCTCCTTTCTGGTGAAGAATTGGCTTGGTAGTTTAGTCTGCCCTGTTCCCATGATGCACTGGGCCAGGGACAGACTGATTTGCATATAGCCAGGTTCTGAGCTGGGATGGGGCAGTGAGATAAATAACGGTGATGGATCAAGCCCTGATCTTTGGACTGGGTAAGAGTGGTCTGCTCAATTCAGACACTCTGTTCATCACCACCCCCTTTTCTGAATCGTTTTGGCCACTATAGGTGTGGCAGGGTATACTCAGACATGAGTCCCTTTCTCACTGCTCCATCAGGATTCAAGCAAGCCGGGCCGAAGACGGCTGAAATGCCAGAAACCGGTCCCCGGTAGCTTGTCTCCTTTCTGGTGAAGAATTGGCTTGGTAGTTTAGTCTGCCCTGTTCCCATGATGCACTGGGCCAGGGACAGACTGATTTGCATATAGCCAGGTTCTGAGCTGGGATGGGGCAGTGAGATAAATAACGGTGATGGATCAAGCCCTGATCTTTGGACTGGGTAAGAGTGGTCTGCTCAATTCAGACACTCTGTTCATCACCACCCCCTTTTCTGAATCGTTTTTGGCCACTATAGGTGTGGCAGGGTATACTCAGACATGAGTCCCTTTCTCACTGCTCCATCAGGATTCAAGCAAGCCGGGCCGAAGACGGCTGAAATGCCAGAAACCGGTCCCCGGTAGCTTGTCTCCTTTCTGGTGAAGAATTGGCTTGGTAGTTTAGTCTGCCCTGTTCCCATGATGCACTGGGCCAGGGACAGACTGATTTGCATATAGCCAGGTTCTGAGCTGGGATGGGGCAGTGAGATAAATAACGGTGATGGATCAAGCCCTGATCTTTGGACTGGGTAAGAGTGGTCTGCTCAATTCAGACACTCTGTTCATCACCACCCCCTTTTCTGAATCGTTTTTGGCCACTATAGGTGTGGCAGGGTATACTCAGACATGAGTCCCTTTCTCACTGCTCCATCAGGATTCAAGCAAGCCGGGCCGAAGACGGCTGAAATGCCAGAAACCGGTCCCCGGTAGCTTGTCTCCTTTCTGGTGAAGAATTGGCTTGGTAGTTTAGTCTGCCCTGTTCCCATGATGCACTGGGCCAGGGACAGACTGATTTGCATATAGCCAGGTTCTGAGCTGGGATGGGGCAGTGAGATAAATAACGGTGATGGATCAAGCCCTGATCTTTGGACTGGGTAAGAGTGGTCTGCTCAATTCAGACACTCTGTTCATCACCACCCCCTTTTCTGAATCGTTTTTGGCCACTATAGGTGTGGCAGGGTATACTCAGACATGAGTCCCTTTCTCACTGCTCCATCAGGATTCAAGCAAGCCGGGTCGAAGACGGCTGAAATGCCAGAAACCGGTCCCCGGTAGCTTGTCTCCTTTCTGGTGAAGAATTGGCTTGGTAGTTTAGTCTGCCCTGTTCCCATGATGCACTGGGCCAGGGACAGACTGATTTGCATATAGCCAGGTTCTGAGCTGGGATGGGGCAGTGAGATAAATAACGGTGATCGATCAAGCCCTGATCTTTGGACTGGGTAAGAGTGGTCTGCTCAATTCAGACACTCTGTTCATCACCACCCCCTTTTCTGAATCGTTTGTGGCCACTATAGGTGTGGCAGGGTATACTCAGACATGAGTCCCTTTCTCACTGCTCCATCAGGATTCAAGCAAGCCGGGCCGAAGACGGCTGAAATGCCAGAAACCGGTCCCCGGTAGCTTGTCTCCTTTCTGGTGAAGAATTGGCTTGATAGTTTAGTCTGCCCTGTTCCCATGATGCACTGGGCCAGGGACAGACTGATTTGCATATAGCCAGGTTCTGAGCTGGGATGGGGCAGTGAGATAAATAACGGTGATGGATCAAGCCCTGATCTTTGGACTGGGTAAGAGTGGTCTGCTCAATTCAGACACTCTGTTCATCACCACCCCCTTTTCTGAATCGTTTTTGGCCACTATAGGTGTGGCAGGGTATACTCAGACATGAGTCCCTTTCTCACTGCTCCATCAGGATTCAAGCAAGCCGGGCCGAAGACGGCTGAAATGCCAGAAACCGGTCCCCGGTAGCTTGTCTCCTTTCTGGTGAAGAATTGGCTTGGTAGTTTAGTCTGCCCTGTTCCCATGATGCACTGGGCCAGGGACAGACTGATTTGCATATATCCAGGTTCTGAGCTGGGATGGGGCAGTGAGATAAATAACGGTGATGGATCAAGCCCTGATCTTTGGACTGGGTAAGAGTGGTCTGCTCAATTCAGACACTCTGTTCATCACCACCCCCTTTTCTGAATCGTTTTTGGCCACTATAGGTGTGGCAGGGTATACTCAGACATGAGTCCCTTTCTCACTGCTCCATCAGGATTCAAGCAAGCCGGGCCGAAGACGGCTGAAATGCCAGAAACCGGTCCCCGGTAGCTTGTCTCCTTTCTGGTGAAGAATTGGCTTGGTAGTTTAGTCTGCCCTGTTCCCATGATGCACTGGGCCAGGGACAGACTGATTTGCATATAGCCAGGTTCTGAGCTGGGATGGGGCAGTGAGATAAATAACGGTGATGGATCAAGCCCTGATCTTTGGACTGGGTAAGAGTGGTCTGCTCAATTCAGACACTCTGTTCATCGCCACCCCCTTTTCTGAATCGTTTTTGGCCACTATAGGTGTGGCAGGGTATACTCAGACATGAGTCCCTTTCTCACTGCTCCATCAGGATTCAAGCAAGCCGGGCCGAAGACGGCTGAAATGCCAGAAACCGGTCCCCGGTAGCTTGTCTCCTTTCTGGTGAAGAATTGGCTTGGTAGTTTAGTCTGCCCTGTTCCCATGATGCACTGGGCCAGGGACAGACTGATTTGCATATAGCCAGGTTCTGAGCTGGGATGGGGCAGTGAGATAAATAACGGTGATGGATCAAGCCCTGATCTTTGGACTGGGTAAGAGTGGTCTGCTCAATTCAGACACTCTGTTCATCGCCACCCCCTTTTCTGAATCGTTTTTGGCCACTATAGGTGTGGCAGGGTATACTCAGACATGAGTCCCTTTCTCACTGCTCCATCAGGATTCAAGCAAGCCGGGCCGAAGACGGCTGAAATGCCAGAAACCGGTCCCCGGTAGCTTGTCTCCTTTCTGGTGAAGAATTGGCTTGGTAGTTTAGTCTGCCCTGTTCCCATGATGCACTGGGCCAGGGACAGACTGATTTGCATATAGCCAGGTTCTGAGCTGGGATGGGGCAGTGAGATAAATAACGGTGATGGATCAAGCCCTGATCTTTGGACTGGGTAAGAGTGGTCTGCTCAATTCAGACACTCTGTTCATCACCACCCCCTTTTCTGAATCGTTTTTGGCCACTATAGGTGTGGCAGGGTATACTCAGACATGAGTCCCTTTCTCACTGCTCCATCAGGATTCAAGCAAGCCGGGCCGAAGACGGCTGAAATGCCAGAAACCGGTCCCCGGTAGCTTGTCTCCTTTCTGGTGAAGAATTGGCTTGGTAGTTTAGTCTGCCCTGTTCCCATGATGCACTGGGCCAGGGACAGACTGATTTGCATATAGCCAGGTTCTGAGCTGGGATGGGGCAGTGAGATAAATAACGGTGATGGATCAAGCCCTGATCTTTGGACTGGGTAAGAGTGGTCTGCTCAATTCAGACACTCTGTTCATCACCACCCCCTTTTCCGAATCGTTTTTGGCCACTATAGGTGTGGCAGGGTATACTCAGACATGAGTCCCTTTCTCACTGCTCCATCAGGATTCAAGCAAGCCGGGCCGAAGACGGCTGAAATGCCAGAAACCGGTCCCCGGTAGCTTGTCTCCTTTCTGGTGAAGAATTGGCTTGGTAGTTTAGTCTGCCCTGTTCCCATGATGCACTGGGCCAGGGACAGACTGATTTGCATATAGCCAGGTTCTGAGCTGGGATGGGGCAGTGAGATAAATAACGGTGATGGATCAAGCCCTGATCTTTGGACTGGGTAAGAGTGGTCTGCTCAATTCAGACACTCTGTTCATCACCACCCCCTTTTCTGAATCGTTTTTGGCCACTATAGGTGTGGCAGGGTATACTCAGACATGAGTCCCTTTCTCACTGCTCCATCAGGATTCAAGCAAGCCGGGCCGAAGACGGCTGAAATGCCAGAAACCGGTCCCCGGTAGCTTGTCTCCTTTCTGGTGAAGAATTGGCTTGGTAGTTTAGTCTGCCCTGTTCCCATGATGCACTGGGCCAGGGACAGACTGATTTGCATATAGCCAGGTTCTGAGCTGGGATGGGGCAGTGAGATAAATAACGGTGATGGATCAAGCCCTGATCTTTGGACTGGGTAAGAGTGGTCTGCTCAATTCAGACACTCTGTTCATCACCACCCCCTTTTCTGAATCGTTTTTGGCCACTATAGGTGTGGCAGGGTATACTCAGACATGAGTCCCTTTCTCACTGCTCCATCAGGATTCAAGCAAGCCGGGTCGAAGACGGCTGAAATGCCAGAAACCGGTCCCCGGTAGCTTGTCTCCTTTCTGGTGAAGAATTGGCTTGGTAGTTTAGTCTGCCCTGTTCCCATGATGCACTGGGCCAGGGACAGACTGATTTGCATATAGCCAGGTTCTGAGCTGGGATGGGGCAGTGAGATAAATAACGGTGATCGATCAAGCCCTGATCTTTGGACTGGGTAAGAGTGGTCTGCTCAATTCAGACACTCTGTTCATCACCACCCCCTTTTCTGAATCGTTTGTGGCCACTATAGGTGTGGCAGGGTATACTCAGACATGAGTCCCTTTCTCACTGCTCCATCAGGATTCAAGCAAGCCGGGCCGAAGACGGCTGAAATGCCAGAAACCGGTCCCCGGTAGCTTGTCTCCTTTCTGGTGAAGAATTGGCTTGATAGTTTAGTCTGCCCTGTTCCCATGATGCACTGGGCCAGGGACAGACTGATTTGCATATAGCCAGGTTCTGAGCTGGGATGGGGCAGTGAGATAAATAACGGTGATGGATCAAGCCCTGATCTTTGGACTGGGTAAGAGTGGTCTGCTCAATTCAGACACTCTGTTCATCACCACCCCCTTTTCTGAATCGTTTTTGGCCACTATAGGTGTGGCAGGGTATACTCAGACATGAGTCCCTTTCTCACTGCTCCATCAGGATTCAAGCAAGCCGGGCCGAAGACGGCTGAAATGCCAGAAACCGGTCCCCGGTAGCTTGTCTCCTTTCTGGTGAAGAATTGGCTTGGTAGTTTAGTCTGCCCTGTTCCCATGATGCACTGGGCCAGGGACAGACTGATTTGCATATAGCCAGGTTCTGAGCTGGGATGGGGCAGTGAGATAAATAACGGTGATGGATCAAGCCCTGATCTTTGGACTGGGTAAGAGTGGTCTGCTCAATTCAGACACTCTGTTCATCACCACCCCCTTTTCTGAATCGTTTTGGCCACTATAGGTGTGGCAGGGTATACTCAGACATGAGTCCCTTTCTCACTGCTCCATCAGGATTCAAGCAAGCCGGGCCGAAGACGGCTGAAATGCCAGAAACCGGTCCCCGGTAGCTTGTCTCCTTTCTGGTGAAGAATTGGCTTGGTAGTTTAGTCTGCCCTGTTCCCATGATGCACTGGGCCAGGGACAGACTGATTTGCATATAGCCAGGTTCTGAGCTGGGATGGGGCAGTGAGATAAATAACGGTGATGGATCAAGCCCTGATCTTTGGACTGGGTAAGAGTGGTCTGCTCAATTCAGACACTCTGTTCATCGCCACCCCCTTTTCTGAATCGTTTTTGGCCACTATAGGTGTGGCAGGGTATACTCAGACATGAGTCCCTTTCTCACTGCTCCATCAGGATTCAAGCATGCCGGGCCGAAGACGGCTGAAATGCCAGAAACCGGTCCCCGGTAGCTTGTCTCCTTTCTGGTGAAGAATTGGCTTGGTAGTTTAGTCTGCCCTGTTCCCATGATGCACTGGGCCAGGGACAGACTGATTTGCATATAGCCAGGTTCTGAGCTGGGATGGGGCAGTGAGATAAATAACGGTGATGGATCAAGCCCTGATCTTTGGACTGGGTAAGAGTGGTCTGCTCAATTCAGACACTCTGTTCATCACCACCCCCTTTTCTGAATCGTTTTTGGCCACTATAGGTGTGGCAGGGTATACTCAGACATGAGTCCCTTTCTCACTGCTCCATCAGGATTCAAGCAAGCCGGGCCGAAGACGGCTGAAATGCCAGAAACCGGTCCCCGGTAGCTTGTCTCCTTTCTGGTGAAGAATTGGCTTGGTAGTTTAGTCTGCCCTGTTCCCATGATGCACTTGGCCAGGGACAGACTGATTTGCATATAGCCAGGTTCTGAGCTGGGATGGGGCAGTGAGATAAATAACGGTGATGGATCAAGCCCTGATCTTTGGACTGGGTAAGAGTGGTCTGCTCAATTCAGACACTCTGTTCATCACCACCCCCTTTTCTGAATCGTTTTGGCCACTATAGGTGTGGCAGGGTATACTCAGACATGAGTCCCTTTCTCACTGCTCCATCAGGATTCAAGCAAGCCGGGCCGAAGACGGCTGAAATGCCAGAAACCGGTCCCCGGTAGCTTGTCTCCTTTCTGGTGAAGAATTGGCTTGGTAGTTTAGT
Source organism: Lissotriton vulgaris (assembly GCF_964263255.1). Classification (NCBI taxonomy): domain Eukaryota; kingdom Metazoa; phylum Chordata; class Amphibia; order Caudata; family Salamandridae; genus Lissotriton; species Lissotriton vulgaris. The sequence goes on from NC_141691.1 coordinate 468,121,227, forward strand.
CTGCCCTGTTCCCATGATGCACTGGGCCAGGGACAGACTGATTTGCATATAGCCAGGTTCTGAGCTGGGATGGGGCAGTGAGATAAATAACGGTGATGGATCAAGCCCTGATCTTTGGACTGGGTAAGAGTGGTCTGCTCAATTCAGACACTCTGTTCATAAACGCGGCGATCTAGGCTGCGCATGCAGGCTTTGCTGTGTCCTGTGCTGAATTTCGTCATTCTTTTAGAAAGCGCTGCTGATTTACCAGCACGCTGGTCTTATTCCTTTTAAAACATAACTGTGAATTTCTTCGTGTCACTCTATGCTGATTTTAATAGCACGGTATTTTCAATTGTTTTCGCTCACATCGCATTCTGTTTAATGTGAAATTCAAGGGCACTCTCACCTGCCTGTTAATTCCTCGTGGCCCCGTTCCGCCCCGGCTTGTGCCGTTTGCGCGGAGGGTCAGTTCGAGGCACCACACTTCCTGGCAGGGTCAGCACTTCCGCCCTGCACTGAACCTTGCAGGTTAGCGGTCCAGTGCTGCCGAGCCTCCGCCTACTTAAAAACCTCTTGTCAGCTTCGCCTCATTGATAAAAACGCGGCGATCTAGGCTGCGCATGCAGGCTTTGCTGTGTCCTGTGCTGAATTTCGTCATTCTTTTAGAAAGCGCTGCTGATTTACCAGCACGCTGGTCTTATTCCTTTTAAAACATAACTGTGAATTTCTTCGTGTCATTCTATGCTGATTTTAATAGCACGGTATTTTCAATTGTTTTCGCTCACATCGCATTCTGTTTAATGTGAAATTCAAGGGCACTCTCACCTGCCTGTTAATTCCTCGTGGCCCCGTTCCGCCCCGGCTTGTGCCGTTTGCGCGGAGGGTCAGTTCGAGGCACCACACTTCCTGGCAGGGTCAGCACTTCCGCCCTGCACTGAACCTTGCAGGTTAGCGGTCCAGTGCTGCCGAGCCTCCGCCTACTTAAAAACCTCTTGTCAGCTTCGCCTCATTGATAAAAACGCGGCGATCTAGGCTGCGCATGCAGGCTTTGCTGTGTCCTGTGCTGAATTTCGTCATTCTTTTAGAAAGCGCTGCTGATTTACCAGCACGCTGGTCTTATTCCTTTTAAAACATAACTGTGAATTTCTTCGTGTCACTCTATGCTGATTTTAATAGCACAGTATTTTCAATTGTTTTCGCTCACATCGCATTCTGTTTAATGTGAAATTCAAGGGCACTCTCACCTGCCTGTTAATTCCTCGTGGCCCCGTTCCGCCCCGGCTTGTGCCGTTTGCGCGGAGGGTCAGTTCGAGGCACCACACTTCCTGGCAGGGTCAGCACTTCCGCCCTGCACTGAACCTTGCAGGTTAGCGGTCCAGTGCTCCCTCCCCTTCAGTACTTATGGCGGCATGGAGGACGCGCAGCGGACGAGCGCAGCGGGAGCGCCGACTTCGCGCCGAAGTCGCGCACAAGTCAAGCCCGTCTGCGCCCGTCCGCGGCCGACCAGGCCCAGGGCCCCGTCGTAATGCCGATTTTATTTCCTATACCCCTGCCGACCTAAGGAGCTTTAATCACGATGGCTCCATTCCCGCCCGAGCCGCCAAGGCGGCCCTGACATGTGGTATCCTCGTTCCCACCGATCTCTCACTAACGATTGGCTCGCTTAACCCCACCCCCTCTGCTCCTCAGCCCACCACCTCTCTATCGATCTTTTACCTCAACACCCGCTCCCTCAATCGACACCAGCTTGAAATATTTCAATTACTGCACCAAAGTTCTATCGATATCCTCCTTTTAGCTGAGACATGGCTCACCGAAGATTCTGCCCCCGATATTCTAGCTGCTATCCCTATGGGATACTATATCATGCACGCCAATCGACCTGCTGGAAAGACCGGTGGTGGAGTGGCAGCTATCATTCGCTCTATCCACACCTTCTCGGAGATCACGATGGTTCCCATCCCTAAAACAGAACATCTGGCCCTACAATTCACCTCCCCTAAATCATCTTTTGTTTGTGTCATTGTCTATAGACCCCCTGATCCGATGCCTCTCTTCCCCAAACTCTTCAGTGATGCCATCGCTCAATTGACCACCAACCATGCCAATATTATCGTAATCGGTGATTTCAACTATTGGCCAGCGGACGTCCATGAAAGCCACTTATCAGTGGAATTCACTGAACTTCTTAAAAGCTTGAACCTTTCACAACATATTCACTCCCCCACCCATCTGAAAGGTCACACGCTAGACCAAGTCTGGACATCCAATCTCGACATCTCACCCCCCTCAGTCTTCCCATGCTCTTGGTCAGACCATCATTTCATTTCCTTTCACCTTCACCTCCACACCTCGTGTCCTCTCGCCCGCACTAAGAACAAGATGGCTCGCAATTGGAAAAAGGCTAATCTTCTTGACTTTCACACCTCACTGGCATCCTCGGCACCATTGCCGCTATCCTCAGTAGAGAATCAAGCTGAGAAACTCAATGAATGGCTGCGCCTGGCCAGCGATACAGCTGCCCCCCTGAAAACAATCAAAACATTGCGTCCCCATGATGCTCAACGCTGGTATACTGACCAACTTAAAGCAGACAAACTCGCCCTGCGGCAAATTGAGCGCCGCTGGCGTCGCCACTATGATCCTCAACTCAAACTCATATATACTGAGTCCTTAAAAACTTATAAAAAATCTATTTTGGAAGCCAAGACAGCTTACTTTTCACAAAAAATCCTGAACTCAATTAATAAAACAAAAGACATTTTCTCAATTGTAAATGAGCTCTCCCTCCCAGATCGAGTCACTCCCCAACCTTTGCCTTCACAAGCATTATGCGACTCACTCAATTCCTATTTTACAGAAAAAATAATTACCATAAAACAGAACATCCCTACCCCTGCATCTCCTATGCCTCCCCCTCTGCCTCTCCCCAACACCAGTACCTTGACTACATTCCCACCGATCTCTTTACAAGAATTCTCATCACTCCTCCACAAAGTAAGTTCGGGATCCCCCAATGACTGCTGCCCCCCGCAGGTCCTCAAAGGAGCCTTTCTTGCGTGCCCGGGCCCCCCGCTAGCATTACTTAACAACTCTCTTGCTACCGGAGTGGTCCCATCTTCTTTCAAGCAAGCGGCCGTTTTACCTATTTTGAAGAAACCTAATGCAGACCCTACCATACTCAGCAATTATAGACCCATTTCCCTCCTCCCCTACCTAGGCAAGATTCTGGAAACTTATGTGACCCGCTGTCTGAGCTCCTTCATCGAACAATCACTGTTTCTAGACCCTCAACAAGCTGGATTTAGACCCCTCCATTCCACCGAGGCGGTCATAGTGGCAGTCATGGACACCCTCAGGAAAGGTGCTGACAAGAACATCGCCCAAGCCCTTGTCCTATTGGATCTCTCTGCGGCATTCGACACGGTCGATCACACCATCTTGATCGACCGTGTCGCCAACGCCGGTATCCAAGGAGTGGCCCTTGACTGGCTTAAATCCTTCTTACACCAGCGCTCACAGTCCGTCCACCTTTCCACCTTCTCTGCGTCCTATTCTCCCCTTCACTGTGGTGTCCCACAAGGCTCGGCACTATCCCCTCTTCTTTTTAATTTATATCTCCAACCACTGCTTGTCACTCTCCGTAATTTCCCGGTCACAATTTACAATTATGCTGATGATCTGCAGTTAATTTTTCCTGTTGACTCCCTCCCTTCCTCTTGCACTAACTTTCAGTCCACTATGCTAACCATAGCTGAGTGGATGTACCATAGTCACTTAAAACTAAACCCCACCAAAACTGAGCTCGTCTTGGTGGGTGGCCCCAATCACCCATGGAACGCTTCCTTCTGGCCAACATCTCTGGGGACGGCACCTACTCCCGTGAGCTCTGTCAAAAGCCTGGGGGTGACCATCTCCCAAGATCTCTCTATGAGACCCCACATCAATGCGGTAACTTCTGCCTGCTTCTTCCATCTCAGGCGTATTCGCAAGATTAATAGGTTTCTGAACAAAGAAGCCCTAACCCAAGTAGTCATTGCCCTCATCACCTCCAGGCTCGACTACGCCAATATCTTGTACGCAGGAATTCCCGCATGTCACCTTCATCGACTTCAGTTGGTGCAGAACCAAGCTGCCCGCTTGATCTTCTGCCAGCCCAGATACCAACACGTTACCCCCCTACTCCGCAGTTTACATTGGCTCCCTGTCTCAAAACGGTGTATTTTTAAACTGGCATGTACCACCTTTAAGGCCCTAGATGACTCAGCCCCTAAATTCATTTCATCTGCCCTGTCCCGTCACATTCCTGCCAGAGCTCTGCGCTCTGCTTCTTTGAACCTTCTCGAGGTCCCCCGATTTAAAAGAAAAAGGCACGGAGGCCTGAGCTTCTCGGTTTTGGCTCCTTCTACTTGGAACTCCCTACCCCTAACTCTCCGTCTTTGTTCCAAGTACGACAGCTTCCGCACTCTTTTAAAAACTCTGCTCTTTCAAGCTGCATACGATTAATTCCCCCCCCTGGATCTTCCGCTATCTTTATCAAGAGCGCCAAGAAACCGACGGTGATAGTGCGCTGTATAAATATTTTTAATAGAATAGAATAATAGTTCATCACCACCCCCATTTCTGAATTGTCTTTAAAATACAGCAGGCACTCAGTAGTGCACACATGCAAGTGCAGGAAATCAGCTGGGCCTCTAAACGTCCATGCCATTTTATATACTAGAGACTTATAGATAGATTTCACTCCCTGAGCCTATTATCTACTAGGGACACATAGTGTCTGTCATTGCCAATTGTAAGTGTACTCTATGTCATAGTCCTGGCCCTGGGCCTGGTTAGCAGAGCCCATGGTACAGTTAGAGTCTGTTACCACCAGAATCATTATGCGAAAAAGGGGGGTGAATAGGGTAAAATGATGATTTTCTAACAGGAAGTAACTGGGGCCACATCTGGTTCACAAACAGGCGTTGAGAAATTAACAATAATTTGGGTCTTGTGTATGTTAATATGATACACTGAAAAAGACCAGAATTTCGCGACTTCTGTGGTAATTTGCATAATTGCATAAAGTGGATCAGCTAAAAATACAGACACATCGTCCACACATGCACTAATTTTGATGTCATAAACATGTATTTAAACTGAGGCAATCCCAGTTTGCTGAGCTATAGGCCTTAAATGGGGTTCTAAATAAGGAGGCAATATCAAAGGAGATAATGCCTACCACAGAGGATCTTAAATGAAGAAGCGATAGACCCAGCTAGAATGATGCAAGCAATTGGATGCTGGTATAAAAACTGGATCTATCTCAAGAATGGATTCCCTATACCTATTGCTTGCAATATTAACGACATTTATAGACAAATGGCTATCAAATGCAAATTTCCAATTTCCAATTTAAAACATTTATAGAGCGCATCGTTCACCGTACGGTTTCTTGGCGCTAGTGGAGGGTCCGGCAACTGAGGCAAAGTAAACCTGTTGTAGGGCAAGAAGGGGCCAGTTACACGGAGAAGGCCTGTTTGAAAAGGAACGTTTTTAGGTCTTTGCGGAAAGAAACATAATGAGTGGCAGAACGAAGGTGGTCGGGGAGGGAGTTCCAGAATGTAGGAGCCAAGGTAGAGAAATTGGCTCCACTGCACTTTTTACGTTTGAAACGTGGGATTTGAAGGAGAGACTTGGAAGAGGAACGAAGCTCTCTGGTGGGGACGTATTCATTTATCAACGAGGAAATGAAGGCGGGGGCAGTGCCTTGGCGGGCCTGAAAAACCATGCAGCCGGTTTTAAAGAGGGAACGTTCCTTAACAGGAAGCCAGTGGAGCTCTCTGAGGAGGGGTGTGGAGTGATGGTAACGTGGGAGACCATAGACCAACCGGGCCGCCTGGTTCTGGACCATCTGGAGCCTCCGCAGGCTGTATGCCGGGATGCCGTTGTAAAGGGCATTGGCATAATCCAGCCCCGATATCACCAGTGCGACCATGATCAACTTGAGTGCCTGGGGGGAAAAGAAGCGGGAGACGGTGCGGATGGTTCGGAGGGTGAGGAAGCAGGAGGAGACTACAGAGCTAATTTGTGAATGGAGGGTGAGTTGGTTATTCATTTTGACACCCAGTGTTTTGACCGTGGTTGAAGGAGTGGGGGCGGGACCAAGAGAGGGGGGCCAGAAGAGAGAGTTCCAGGGACTGGAAGAACCACCGGTGAGAACCAACTCGGTTTTATCCGGGTTCAACTTGAGATGGTTGTGGTTCATCCAGTCCCTGATGAAAATCATAGTGGACTGGAAGTTAGAGACAGAGAGGGGAGAAGAGGATAGGTCGAAGATGAGCTGGAGGTCGTCCGCATAATTGTACACGGTGACCTCCAGCTGCTGAAGTGCGAAAATGAGAGGAAAGATATAAAGATTGAACATTAAGGGGGAAAGAGAGGAACCCTGGGGAACACCACAGGTGACTGGGAGTGAGGTGGTCGTGAAGTCTCCTAGCCGAACCGCCTGGGTGCGGTTCCACAGGAAGGAGGAAAGCCAGACCAGGGCTGATCCCTCAATTCCAGCCGCCTTGACACGGGACAGTAAGATGGTGTGGTCCACCGTGTCAAACGCGGCAGAGAGATCGAGGAGCACCAGCGCCTGGTGTTTGTTATGATCCATACCCTTCCTGAGGTTGTCTAGGACTGATACCACGACTGATTCGGTCGAGTGCCTGGGGCGGAAGCCGGCCTGGCGGGAAGCCAGACCCCCATTTGCCTCTACGTGGGCGCTGAGTACTGCGGTGACATGGCGCTCCAGCACCTTGGCCAAATAGGGCAGCAGGGAAATGGGGCGGTAGTTGGCTGAGATGGACGGGTCATCGCCAGGCTTCTTTAAAATGGGCACTATTGTGGCTGATTTAAGCGCAGGGGTCACTACTCCCTGCGTTAGGGAACTATTGAGGAAAGTAATGGGGGGTTCGGGACAGGAGGAGTAAATTTGTTGCAGGATTCGTGCCGGACAGATGTCTGCCGGAGAACCCGATTTTACTTTGGGGAGTACCTCCAGGAATACTTCCTCAGTGAGGGGGGGAATGGAGGTAAGATGGCGTTGAACAGTGGGAGGGGAAGGATCAACAAAGGCGGACGAGGGGAGGGGGATGTTGGCCTTGATGGTTACGATCTTATCCAAAAAGTAGGTGTTTAGTTGGTCGCACAGAGGATGGGATGGGGGGATTTGGGGTGAGGCTCTGTCGGAAAAGGCTAGGTCATTCACTATACCGAAGATCTCCCTAGGTTTATTTTCGGCTGACGTTATTTTAGTTGAAAAATAGGTGGTTTTGGCGGCGAGGATTGCTGTTTGATATTCGGCAAGTGATGTGAGATAAAGGGTTTTTAGTGAGGGGCAATAATTTTTTTCTCCAATGCCTCTCTGCCTGTCGTACGGTCAGTTTTAGCTCTTTTAGGTGGTCGTTGAACCACCTGTTGGAGTCCTTGGGTCGTTGGATGGAAATACGACGCAGGGGAGCCACTGAGTCACAACCTCCAGCCAGCCAGGCATTAATAGCGTTGGCTTGAGAGTCGGATGAAAGACCAGAGAGGGTCGGAGTGGAGTTCCGAAAGCAGGGAGGTCAAGGAGGGAAGATCAACTCTGTTCCAATTCCGCGCCCAGGTGTTTTTGGCGTGTGGGACTTTAGATACCGGGTTGAGAGAAATGGAGAAAGAGATAAGATCGTGGTCGGACCAGGGACAGGGAGATACAGTCACCGGGGAAACTGGAAGGTTGAGGGACCAAACCTGGTCGAGTATGTGACCGTGAGAATGAGTGGGGACAGATATGTGCGGAACGAAGTTCAGAGAAAGAAAAGATTCTGTGAATTCTTTTGAAGCAGTACACTCAGAAGGGTCCGAGGGCCAGTAGTTAAAATCGCCTAGCACCAAGACCGAAGCGTAGTTGACCACCAAGGTGGCCAGTAGGTCTTGAAATGCCGGTAAGAACAGAGACGAAGACTGGGGTGGGCGATACATCAGGAGGCATGTGATACGGGGGGAGAAGGAGAGGGAGCGGACTACAAGGAATTCAGTGGGGGGGATGGGGGGGAAGGGAAGGGTTTGAAAGTTCAATTCAGACCGAGCGATTAATGCAACACCACCGCCTACCCTGCCCACCGGGCGATCAGCGCGTAAGGCAACGTAGAAAGGGGGGAGGGTAGCCAAAAGAACGGGGAGGGAAGAGTCACAGAACCAGGTTTCGGTCAAGAGCAGTAAGTCAGGCTTCTCGGAGTCGAACAGGACAAACAGCTCATGATGGTTTTTGACCGCTGACCTGGTGTTGAGCAAAAGAACGGATAATGAAGGAGTAGGAGGGGGGGGGGTCAGGCAGGGAAGAGCAATGCGGCAGTGAGGCCGGCAGAGGTGGCGGCGATGTTGGAGTAGAAGAAGGGGCGAGCCCTAATTAGGCAATGTGCCTGCGGACGGATTCTGAGAGTGGCCAGTGGCCTTGGAGGGTGGTGATCTCCTCAGAAGAGTACGTAATTTTGGCATGGAGTCGTGCCCCTAGCATCGAGTAGGATCATACCAGCCTGCATGCCGAGAGTGTTAAATGTGTCAAACAATGATATAACTACATTAATATGTCCAGTGGTATCACTTGGTAGCAATTCATGTTGCTAAGGAGATATATGCTCCTGAATAAAAGGGGGAAGACGGATAACCAGAATGATTACAAAAATCTTAGCATCTGTATTAATGAGGGATATTGTGTGCTAAGATCCTTTACCTTGTGTGGGTTTATCCATTTTGTGAAAGACTACAATGTCAGCATGGCCCCAAGAATCAGGTATTACACTTCCAAGTTCTGCATATTGGATGACTGTCAAAAGTAGAAGTACAAATATGTTTAAAACATTTTGGAAAAGTCCACTGTAAGCGCATCCTCACCAGCCGCTTTACCAGAAGGTAGAAATCTGATAGTGCTCTTAGGGCCCGATGTAGGTAGCCCTTTACCGATCGGAATCGGCCGAAAATACCGATTTTTCGGCCGTTTCCGATCGGTAAAGGGCTATCGAGATGTAGGGGCACATTTTCGGTAATTTTACCGAATCGTTATCATTACCGAATCGGTAAATTTACCGAATCGGTAATATTTACCGATTCGGTAATGATAACGATTCGGTAAAATTACCAAAAATGCAATGTAGGTAGCCAATGTTCCATCAGCACATGGCTTACAGAATCGGTATTTTACCATGGAATACAAATCCATGGTAAAATACCGATTCCTGTGTACATGCACATCTGTGCATGTACACATGTGCCATGTGACAGACAGACGTGCCCTTAGGGCATGTCTGTGTGCAACATTGCACACATGCCCGTTTTGGGGGTGCTAGAGGGTGTCAAAGTCACACCCCCTGCACCCTTGCCAAATTCGGTATTTACCGAATCGGTAAATACCGATTCGGTATTTGACTTTAATCCAATGGGCTTCAAAGGCCCAAAGGATTCAATAGCAAATACCGGTTTGGTATTTACCGAATCGGTAAATACCGAATTTGTAAGGAATCGGTAACGATTTCAGATGTTGGGACCTACATCCCATTTACCGATTTTGAAATACCAAATCGGTAGAATTCGGTATTTCAAAATCGGTAAATGGGATTTACCTACATCGGGCCCTTAATCTCTTCCATAATTATCGAATCTTCCTGTACCTGAGCAGAAATAGAACTGAGCTTTCATACCTTGGCTGACTGAATGTATTTTTCAAATACCTGTACAGATGACTGGCAGGTTTCTGTGTAAAGCTCCTTATATAAAAACCTAAACTGACCAAGTGTGTCCTGGGAATCATAGTACTTATTACAAAGGGTATTGTGTTTACATTGGACCATGTTCCAATATCTATTCTCAGTGATTTTGTGAGCCGAAACCTATTATGCTTTCTCCCCATACTCAGATAATGCCACCTAAACATTAAGGTGAGCAGCAGCTGCTTTATCTCTGAGTGCCCCACCAATTAGATGTAGTGCAAATTCACCTTGTTGGAAGGAAAGAGCACAAGTACTTCAGCGCTGCTTAGAAGTGCAGACTTTTACAGAGTCCTAAAGCCAACAAAAACACATTCAGCAAACAGAAGGGATGAAAGCAAAGCATTTGGGAAAATACCACACCAAGGATGGCAGGTCTAACAATTGTGTACCTGGATCTACCATTATGCACTATGTGCAAAAACTACGGCTAATGCAGAATTATGCATTAGGCTGTATTTAGGTCAGAAAGCAAGGAAGCATGTCTTTACTGTCCTGGCTGCTTTGCACTATCTCCCGGCTGGTTAAGTAGTGCAGCCTGTTTAAATCTCTGTTTCTTGTCCTCAAGACACAATCAGTTTTTTTACATCTCATCCTATTGCTATTGTCAGCTTTTAATGGGTACCACCCACGATGTGTTTTTAGATGTCATAATCAATATCTCCTAGGGTGTCTAAGTTTCAACAGAAACCTTTTGGTGAATGGGGCTTTTTATTGATGGCTGCCACTAAAAGGAAATGTTTACCCCTTGCATTGCTCCAGGAATCAAATTTGTGTAAGTTCAAAAGGGCCCGAAGATGTGGCTTTTTCCTAATTCGCACTGTTGAGGTCTCTCTCTCTCTGGCTAGGGTCTTTCCTTTGAGAGTGTTTTGGTTTTTGGTCTATAGTGCCAAGTTATCCTCAGCAATTTATCACACCATTATACATACCTGACCATTCTGGGTTGTTTTACAAAAGTAATTAATAGGGTTGGTTACTGGTTATGTTGGGGGTATGTCCATTGTGATAAATAGCTGACAAAGCTTTCATTTTTGTGAAGATACAATGAGGGCTTGGTATAATTCAGGGCACTTTGGTAGGTGGTTCAAATGTAGGATGTTTGTTGACACTGGTCTGCCATACAGAGATTTGCCTTTAGTTGGGTCCAAACTGAGGTGGCATGGTGTGCAAGATAACAATGGACTGGGATGCGTCCCTATGTAAGCACCAGTGGCTGAGATTAATTCAAGCATTCCATCCATCGTTTTGTGTTTACTCTAGTATGTTACCCTAATTGGGACAGGTATGCCAAGACTAGGGTTCCATGCACCCTGTGTCACTGGAAACAAGCTTTACCAGGCTGATTAGTCCATAACTAGGCTACAACAGTTCCTAGGTTGCTTTTGTTCTGGTTCAGGTTCAGGGAGGACCTGTCTTGGCAGTTCGGGTTGACCTGTTCCCATTGGAGCATGGCCAAGAATGATTTGCATTTAGCTAGGTCCAAACTGAGTAGACGTGGTGTTCAAAATAACAATGGACCGGGATGCCGCCCTGAGTAATTAACAGTGGCTGACATTAATTTAAGCTTTCCATCCATCACATTTTGAATACTGATTTTGAGTGCGGCTGTGGTCGGGGTACCCTTGGACAGTGTTCTTGCCCCCCTTTTGGTATTTACTACAACACTAAAGTGTTTTACTCTTTGTTTTTATTACTCAAGATACGTTAACTTCACATATGTCACAGTCCTTCTAAAACATGAACAGCGGGAAAGATTCATTTGTCGTTCGTAGGATCCACAACTGAGGACTTCTTTGTTTCTCCGGGTCCCAGGCTTCTTCTTACAGTCATTTTAGCGTTGACCCAGAAAATAAAACAAAGAAAAGAGGGCTCAGGCTACTGTTTTCTCTCACATGTCTTAACATAGGGGAAGGGGGAAACGTGCACCAACACCACAGCCTAATGTGTGTGGCATGTCTAGTGCACAGGGAACAATAGTGCTGATTCACTGGTGCCCCTGTAGGCATGCCCACAGCCCCTTGACTAGCCCAGAGCATGCACCCGGCACTTGCCTGCTCTCACGACCTTCCTGGGCTGTGGGGATGGGAGAAACAGCGGGGAGAACAGTGGTCCCGAGGTCAATGCTCCTTGAGCGGTTGTGCTTCTTTCCTTCTTCCAGCCAACCGGCGTGCAGGTCCCACGTTGTTCCTCTTAGGTTGACAAAGCAGACATTTTTCTTCTCGTGGCTCGCGTTCCTCGTTCTCCGCTCTTCTTCCTCTTCTCCCGAAAACCACTCCAAAACACCTGACTTCTCTTTCGGCCGCCACCAGTCCTTTTCAGCGGCTGCGTCTGCCCGGCTTTGTTTATCCACTAGTCTGCTAACCCCACTTCCGGGTTTCTCTGCAGTGGCGGCTTTGTTAGGTTGGTCGGCCCCGTGTGATTGTCGCAAACCATCACACTGCCTTCCCCTCCGGATTAGACGGTCGGGCCATTCAAGGACCGGAAACTTGGAGAGATAGTCCACATTTGTTTGGAGTTTTCCTGGTACTTCTACGGTTCAAAGGGGAACGGCTGTAATGCAAGAAACCATCGTAAGACCTTGGGGTTGGCGTCCTTATGTAGTGACAGCCATGTAAGAGGAGCATGGTCGGTCAATAAAAGAAATGAACGTCCCAAAAGATAATATTGTAGGGCTTCCATAGCCCATTTGAGAGTAAGGCACTCTTTCTCAATCGTAGAGTATCTAGCTTCTCTGGGAAACAATTTTCTACTGAGGTACAGGATGGGGCTTAATTCTCCGGAGTCATCTGGTTGGGATAGTACGGCCCAAAGGCCTCTTCCTCAGGCGTTGGTTTGGAGGACAAAGGTATTTTTAAAATCAGGACAGGTAAGGACAGGGGAGGTACAAAGAGCTCTTTTTAGCCTTTTGGAAGCTTTCTTCTTGGGAACCCAACCAAGGGAGGTGTTTTCCTGCGTGATTTTTTGTGAGCAAATCAGTGAGGGGACTGTCAATTTCAGAAAAATTTGGTATGAATCTCCTATAATAGCCAACCAACATGAGAAAGGAATGGCTATCCTTCTTACAGGAGGGTCGGGCATGTTGGAGATGGCCTCTATTTTGTTGATTTGGGGTCTTATGCACCCTCTCCTGATGTCATATCCTAAATACTGTATATGTTTGGTTCCAAAAGCAGTCTTCTTCGTATTGAGAGTATGGCCTGCTTGTTCTAACTCTTTTAATACTGCTTCTAGATGCAATAGGTGTGTTTTCCAATCGGGACTATACACAACAATATCATTGAGATAAGCAACCACAAACTTTTGGTGTGGTGCTTGTTGGACTTGGCCCTTCTGGCAGGTTCACCCCTGAACTTTTTGCTTTTTAATTGGGACCTGGTGTTAGTGATTTTTGGTATCTGCGCACTTTACCACTGTGTCTCAGGGTAAAGTGCGTGCGTTTGGTCAGGTTTGCCTGCCCTCCCATAGGAATGCATGGGGAATGTGTGTGTCCATGTTAGTTCCTGATGTGTGGGGAGTGCAGGCTCGAGTTTGGTATGTGCTGACTCGTGTGATTAAATGCTGCTCGATGATGTGTGCGGCGTGAGCGTGACTAGTGTGGAAGTGCCACTTCTGAGAAGTTGGCCTGTCTGTGTAATAAAGTTACAATGACTGGCTGGCTTGTGATTGGCTGGAGCTGGCTAGTGTGCCAGGCTCCAGGAGTCAGGATGGGTCTGCCCCGGTGGTGAATGGGAGATCTGCATGTTGATGGCTGGTAGGAGTGCACCTGGGACCTGAATAGGGCTGGGCTTTCCCCACACAATGCTGGCTCCGCCCCCTGTCGGGCGACTGATGACCCTAGCCTAGCCTGTGAATAGGAAGAGGGGCTGAGCAAAACAAAGTGCTACAGAACCAGCTGTGTCTGGTTTTCCCCCACCCTGCACCCTAGAGACAGAGGGATTTTTGTGTATAAAATGAGGCTGTGACCTCATGTTCAATGTTCTTGTTTCCTGACTAGAATCTACCAGAGCGTGCTGCTGCTGGGGCCCAGGCAGGGGAAAAAATTACAAAAAACAATTTGATGGACAGAATGTAGATCAATGTCTTACATTCACCCCAGTACAAGGATCTGGGCCTAAATCCATCGTTTTTTGCACTCCACACCACCCTGGGTTAGATAATGGCTTTATGCAAATCAGCTCTGACCCTGTGCCCCATGGGAACAGTCCAGTCCGAACTACACAGCCATATCTTTCCCAGACCGGAATCAAGCATCCGAGGACCGGACCGGTTTCGAGGTAACACCTCTCATCAGCCCGGCTAGCTTGACTCCAGTGGTGTGGAGGCTCTGGGACCCACGTCTGAGCTACCCCAGTACACTCAGGGAGAAAATTACAAAAAACAATTTGATGGACAGAATGTAGATCAATGTCTTACATTCACCCCAGTACAAGGATCTGGGCCTAAATCCATCGTTTTTTGCACTCCACACCACCCTGGGTTAGATAATGGCTTTATGCAAATCAGCTCTGACCCTGTGCCCCATGGGAACAGTCCAGTCCGAACTACACAGCCATATCTTTCCCAGACCGGAATCAAGCATCCGAGGACCGGACCGGTTTCGAGGTAACACCTCTCATCAGCCCGGCTAGCTTGACTCCAGTGGTGTGGAGGCTCTGGGACCCACGTCTGAGCTACCCCAGTACACTCAGGGAGAAAATTACAAAAAACAATTTGATGGACAGAATGTAGATCAATGTCTTACATTCACCCCAGTACAAGGATCTGGGCCTAAATCCATCGTTTTTTGCACTCCACACCACCCTGGGTTAGATAATGGCTTTATGCAAATCAGCTCTGACCCTGTGCCCTATGGGAACAGTCCAGTCCGAACTACACAGCCATATCTTTTCCAGACCGGAATCAAGCATCCGAGGACCGGACCGGTTTCGAGGTAACACCTCTCATCAGCCCGGCTAGCTTGACTCCAGTGGTGTGGAGGCTCTGGGACCCACGTCTGAGCTACCCCAGTACACTCAGGGAGAAAATTACAAAAAACAATTTGATGGACAGAATGTAGATCAATGTCTTACATTCACCCCAGTACAAGGATCTGGGCCTAAATCCATCGTTTTTTGCACTCCACACCACCCTGGGTTAGATAATGGCTTTATGCAAATCAGCTCTGACCCTGTGCCCCATGGGAACAGTCCAGTCCGAACTACACAGCCATATCTTTTCCAGACCGGAATCAAGCATCCGAGGACCGGACCGGTTTCGAGGTAACACCTCTCATCAGCCCGGCTAGCTTGACTCCAGTGGTGTGGAGGCTCTGGGACCCACGTCTGAGCTACCCCAGTACACTCAGGGAGAAAATTACAAAAAACAATTTGATGGACAGAATGTAGATCAATGTCTTACATTCACCCCAGTACAAGGATCTGGGCCTAAATCCATCGTTTTTTGCACTCCACACCACCCTGGGTTAGATATTGGCTTTATGCAAATCAGCTCTGACCCTGTGCCCCATGGGAACAGTCCAGTCCGAACTACACAGCCATATCTTTCCCAGACCGGAATCAAGCATCCGAGGACCGGACCGGTTTCCAGGTAACACCTCTCATCAGCCCGGCTAGCTTGACTCCAGTGGTGTGGAGGCTCTGGGACCCACGTCTTAGCTACCCCAGTACACTCAGAGAGAAAATTACAAAAAACAATTTGATGGACAGAATGTAGATCAATGTCTTACATTCACCCCATTACAAGGATCTGGGCCTAAATCCATCGTTTTTTGCACTCCACACCACCCTGGGTTAGATAATGACTTTATGCAAATCAGCTCTGACCCTGTGCCCCATGGGAACAGTCCAGTCCGAACTACACAGCCATATCTTTCCCAGACCGGAATCAAGCATCCGAGGACTGGACCGGTTTCAAGGTAACACCTCTCATCAGCCCGGCTAGCTTGACTCCAGTGGTGTGGAGGCTCTGGGACCCACGTCTGAGCTACCCCAGTACACTCTGGGATGGTGCAGTGAGCTAAAAAACGGTGTTGAATTAAGCCCTGATCTCTTGACTGGGTGAGAGTATTCTGCTTAATTCAGAAACTCTGTCCATCACCACCCCCTGTTGTTTAATTATTTTGTCCACCATAAGCGTGGGAGGGTATACTCAGACGTGAGTCCCTTGCTCATTGCACCATCAGGATTCAAGCAAGCCGGGCCGAAGACGGCTGAAATGCCAGAAACCGGTCCCCGGTAGCTTGTTTCCTTTCCAGTGAAAGAATTGGCTTGGTATTTTGGTTTGCCCTGTTCCCATGATGCACTGGGTCAGGGACAGACTAATTTGCATATAGCCAGGTTCTGAGCTGGGATGGTGCAGTGAGCTAAAAAACGGTGTTGAATTAAGTCCTGATCTCTTGACTGGGTGAGAGTATTCTGCTTAATTCAGAAACTCTGTCCATCACCACCCCCTGTTGTTTAATTATTTTGTCCACCATAAGCGTGGAAGGGTATACTCAGACGTGAGTCCCTTGCTCATTGCACCATCAGGATTCAAGCAAGCCAGGCCGAAGACGGCTGAAATGCCCGAAACCGGTCCCCGGTAGCTTGTTTCCTTTCCAGTGAAAGAATTGGCTTGGTAGTTTGGTTTGCCCTGTTCCCATGATGCACTGGGTCAGGGACAGACTAATTTGCATATAGCCAGGTTCTGAGCTGGGATGGTGCAGTGAGCTAAAAAACGGTGTTGAATTAAGCCCTGATCTCTTGATTGGGTGAGAGTATTCTGCTTAATTCAGAAACTCTGTCCATCACCACCCCCTGTTGTTTAATTATATTGGGGCCCAGGGGAAGGCTTGCCTCCCTGGGCCCTGCCCAGCCCCTGGATGTCCTGGATGCTGGAGGACTCTGTGGAACCCCTCTGCCTTTCCCGGGATGATTGGGGACTTTGCTTTGCCCTGGAAACCCTTTTGACTTTTTCCCTTTGACTCTCTAATACCTTTGGCAGCATGGAGAGGCTGCATGTTACCTTAAAGATACTAGCCTAGTGAGCGCTTTCTTTCCCCTAAAGGAGCGCTTTATTTTTATTGCAGGAGCCCACTCTGCATTATGCTCATGGATTGTGCATTCTACTCAAGCAGGAACCTACCCTGCATTTGTTCCTTTTGTTGCCGATCTGGTGCCCATCCCGCTTATTACTTTAATTCTTGCAGGTGCCCACCCTGCATTATGGCCTTAATTATTTTATAATCTCGGGTGCCCACCCCGCATTTCTATTTCTTAATTTAGAGGGAGCCCACCCCTCATCGATCCGATGCCTGCCACTGCGAACCGCGGCCCGCCTGCTTGTAGGCGGGGCCTGCGGACGGAAGCAGGAAGAGAAGGGTGCCGGGAAGTCCCGCCCGGTGCGTGTGGCCGGAAGTATTATTACCAGAGAGGAAGTGGGGAGCCCACCCTGCCTCCTCGATCCCCGAGAGAAGAAACAAGGTCCTCCCAGGGCTCCGTGAGCTGTGGAGAGCCCTGGGGCCACCAGCAGGGAGGAGGAAGCAGCGCGAGTGGTGCGGGGATCCCATGCGATGGAGGGAGTCCCGGGAGAAGTGATCCTGAGGTCAGCGGGGCTCTCATGTGGAAGAGAGAGCCCCGCCTTTGGCCCCCCGCCCCGGAAAACGATTTGACCCGGAGCCTTGCGGCTCCACACTGAGTCCCGGTCCCGAGATGGGGGAACGGGTGAAGACGGGACGACGACGGAGCCTTCCCCGACCAGAGCCAGGGAGTAGGGCTCGGTAGGGGCAGAGGCTCTTGGGCATGGCAGTGCCCAGAGGAGCCCAGAGTCAGAGCGGCTCCGTGTGTGCAGTGGGCCGCTCCAACGTAGCCAAGTTCCTTTAGAGGGGCCGAGGGGCCAGCGTACCCCTACCTATGTACGCCCCAGGGCAGTGCCCCTTTGCCAGAGCAGCCCCGGATGACAGCGGGCCACTCCAACGTTTGGCTCAGTGTTTAAATGGGGCACACAATGGTTTAAAGGGTCCAGAAGGACCCATGTCCGCTCTCACATTTGGCAACATTATTTTTCAGAGCCAGCAGTGTTCTCCAGCATTTGGGCATTATTGTATTTTAGGAGCCAGAGTGCTCCAATGGGCACAGTTGTTTAAGAGCCTAGAGGGCTCCCAGGTACGCAATAGGGATTTCTAGAGCCAGAGGGCTCCAAACTTTTGCGCAGTTTTTCCTCCTAAGGGCCAGTAAGAGCCCCTGTTGCAGTTTTGGTTGTTTCACAGCTGCCCAGCAAGTAGTGGGCAGCTGCACCGTTTAGGTCTTTTCTTTTTCAGGTCATGTCTCTGGACTCAGGAGTGAGTCGCACTCCTTCATTCCTACCTCGGCCTTCCCCAGCTGCGCAGGACTTACAGCCAGATTCATCAATGTCCCGATTTGCGAGTCCTTAATAGCGATTATTAAGGAATCGCTATTAAGGACTTGCAAATCGGGATTCATGTAGAAATCGCTAAATAAATTGCGATTCCTACAGCCTCCTTATTTGCGATTAGCAAATTGCTAATCGCAAATAAGGAATAACTCCCCATTCATTCCTATGGGCCTAAGTCCCATAGGAATGAATGGGGAGTTATTCCTTATTTGCGATTAGCAATTTGCTAATCGCAAATAAGGATGTGATTTCAAGGGTGCCAGGGGTGTCCAAAGGTTTAGGTTTTGGCGCAGTGACGCAACCTGGACTTTGATGTGTGTTATGCGCTAAATGTGATTTTATGATTCATGTGCTATTGCTTTTTGGGTGCTAGGAAATGCACTGTGAGTAGAATATTTGGTGCACCCTGTTCTGATACCTCTAGACATATGTTTATGCTTAGGAGGTTGTTTTATCTAGTGTGGGTTATGCTAGTGAGTTCATGGTTCCCTGCGTGCTATTTTCCTAAGGTGGTTAGGGTTGCATAGGTGGTACTTACCTTTAGCCTGTGGTTACTGGTTGTGTGCTACATTTGCTATTTGTTGCTACAAGTATTATATGTTCTAAAAGTGCTAGTTCTAAAAGTGCTTAGTCCTGACAGTGGTCCATGTGGCCCTGTCCTGTGTACATAATCCCTTGTAAATATTGCCCGTGCCAGTTGGCACAATGTACATCCTGTGATTATGATTATGATTTGTTATGATAATACAAAGGCTATTTTTATATAACCTTGTGTGGAGTCTCTTTTGTGGGGGGCCTGGGATGTTGTTGCTGGTGGGTGCGCGCACAAATGCTTTATATATCGCCTCTGAGATAAGCCTGACTGCTCATGCCAAGCTACCAAGAGGGTGAGCAGGGGTTATCTTGGCGGGTGACTTCCTTGCCCTGACTTAGAATGGTGGTTTCTGCCTGGCTTTGGCGCAAGCCTTAGCCAACCAGATATCCCATTTCTAACAGTGTTAATATGGCATCCATCAATCGCTGAAAAGTAGCAGGAGCCCCATGGAGGCCAAAGGACTGAACTTTAAATTTGTACAGACTCGAGGGTGTTGAAAAGGCTGTTTTCTAGTGCGGTGAGGAGGGGACCCTCTCTAAAAGAACAAGTAATAGTCAGGGAGAAGAGGGGGAAAAAGGTGTACCAACAAGACAAAAGTCTCCCTCAGGACCTAAATTATTCTTCAATGGATTTAATCCACATACATGCAGTGAGCACCCAAACCAAACTATTAACCCACTAGACAAATTATTCCAACAATTATAAAACGATATTCTTTTATTTCATTTCTTTTGTCAAAAATATTTTCATTGATATACATGTTTTTATATACTTTTTTTCATTTTCTACATGGATTATACATTCATAAATAAGCACAACACATAGAATACAAATAAATCAGATAAACCCCGGTTTTCGATTTGGTTGCCTTGAAGATTTGATGTGCCATTGGTGATGCAGGTCTCCGTTCCGAGTTGAAAGCATATTATAGACTGAGGCACAGAAAGCTTAATAATGCAGAAGTAGGAGGTCCATTGTATGACATGGGGACAATCTAGGTATTAGTCCACTCCTGGCATAGGGTAGGCAACAAATGACACAGAATTCACCTGGCAGAAACATACGCAAAACCGAATGCTACCATCAGGTTTTGGTACAAGGACAACTGGAGACGACCAAGCACAATGAGAAGGCTAGATTATGATGGCTGATAGAGCGTGCAGTGACTAACTAACTCAGTTTACCATATTCTCCTGGGCCCATAAAACATTCACACTGTGAACTAGTAGTCCTGTGTAACTAATTACTAGGTTTAATCATCCTACCAGTGCTTTTGGGTCCTTTTAGGACTCATACCTGTAAACCATGACTTACCAATCCTTGACACCTTTGCTATAAGTCCTAGAGATCGAAAAGGGAGTTGAGTTTAAATAGGCAGCATTTAAAACACATTTGCTTTTCCTGTAATAAACCACAGACTCGGGGAATGTTTTAAAACCTTTATCTATGAGAGATTTTCTGAGTCAAATTAATAAAGCCACAATCTTGTGACTATACATTTTACAATCAAGATTATAACCAGTAGGACATAAAGTTTGTAAGAAATCACAGCAACACTTTTAGACATTGGTACCTGGGAAGGGTGAGAAAGGGAAATCGCACAAGGACATACCACACAGATTATATTTACCTAGAATGGTGCAATGACCAATCCTGGTCACGGGCTGGGGCAAAAAAAACCAGGGCCAGGTTCCCGACAAATCAGGTGCCCACGGGACAAGACAGGTGCAGATCAGGACAGGTGACCTCAGCTAAGTGCAACGCCAGCGTCACACCCCTCTCTCTAGGAAAAGTCAATTAGTACCCCAATTGGATAATCGATTCTTCTGACAGAGTGCTCCACCAGCACATCTGCCCTCGATCTCCTATTGAGTGAATTGGGTCAGTGACAGGTCAGCTATTCGGACAAGTCGGACAATTTCTCTATCTAAACCTACCTTAGTTATACTATTTCCAGGGCAATGTACCACCGCTAAATGTTGCAAATCTATGTGTTCCCCTTCAGTGAATGGTTGGAAAGAAGAGGAGAGGTCATCACACCATACCAAGGTGAGATCATCTAAAGTGACTACAAATGATATACATTGTATTTATTTGAGTCTTCTTGCTTCCTTTTCAGAGGTCAGTATAGCAGGTTCCCAGGAACATCAAGGGTAATAAGGGTATTGGCAGCTATTCAATGCCAATGCTTCAGCAATTCCGGAGTCTGAGTGCGCTTGTGCTGCATCGCTCAAAATGGAGGATGTGACAGTATTCAGGCCCAAAGTACGAGCTATCTGCAAAGTCAAAGAGAAACATATTAGAATACAAAAATAAATGAAAGCATTGTATACCACTTATCTCTGCTCTAACCCCATTACTTTATTTTAACTTTTGGAATAATGGTTAAGCAAGCCAAAAAACCTAGTACAATCTGCAGCATAAACGTTAGCATATGAGGTTTGAAGCGGCCATTTCTGGCACTAGTGCGCAGAAGCAAAGATTTCCCACCAAAGCAGAAAAGACGTCACACCACGTGAGTGTGGTAGACACATGTGCATTGAAATTCCCACATTGCAGCTGCCATTTTAATGCATTTGGGTTACTGTTAGTAAAAGCACATAGGCAAGCTTCCCTTAGATACTGGAAATGTTGTGAAATGCAAATATTAGTTAAAAAATATATTGGTTAATATATTACAGGTTATTTCAAGAGGGTTGAGTACAAGCAAGTTTTAGTATGTATGAAACCTTGCTCCATCACAGCTTCCAACATGGCTTGTATTTCTTGGTCCACTGCATGCCTCCTGGCCTCGGTAATACGATAAGGTTTTAACTTGACTGGTTGGGTTGTCTTTGTAATAATGTTGTGTTCCACTAAAGTTGTCCGACCAGGGGTCCCTGATAAGACAGGGGAATATTTCTCACAAAGATACACCATTTGACGTCTTTGTTCTTCCGTCACTTGTGGTCCTACCTGTATGAGGGTCTCTTCTTTATGTCCTTTAGGGATGAAGGGCACTTCCATAGGTTTGTCTATGGTTATGTGGTGTACAGAGTTGTCTGGGGTTGGGGTTACGGGAACAGGTTCATCCCAGGCCTTAAGTAGATTTACGTGATATTTTTGACCTTCATCCTGTTTATCTGGGACTTCTATTCTGTATGTTTTAGGGGTTACTCTACTCAGTATCTTGTAGGGATCTTGCTATGTAGCTAAGGTTTTTTTTCAGAGCTAGGTATAAGGATAAGTACCTGATCCCCGGTATTGAATTCCCTGAGTCTAGCATGAAAGTGTGACAGTCGTACTGCTGCTTTTGTCTGTTTTGAGCACTTCCCATGTTGACATGTACCTCCTCCCACAGGGAAGACAAGAGGTCCTTCAAGGAGGAGAAATATTGGAGTAGGGGTTTGCCCTGATCCTCTTCCTCTATCCATTGTTCTATGGCCATGTCTAGGAGCATTCTTGGTTGTCTCCCGAGCAGGAGGTCGTGGTAGTAGTAATTGTTCTTTCCTGTTACCCCTTCATGCAATATTCTTTACAAGAGTCCCTCTATAACACAAAAGAAGGGGCCTACCTTGTCCAGATAATCTTCCTGAACCTGTTCCCATGCGTTTTGTGGCGTAGTGTCAGCTCCTTGGGCTGCTCGGAGGCTCTGTCCTGCTTCTTGCGATGTCTCTGAGGAAGTAAAGATAACAGTGGATAAAACCAGCTCAGTCTGTAGGTACATGGCCGGTTCTTTCCTTTTCTCCCTACAAGTTATTGGTACTTTAGGGGTTGTTTCCTCTATCTCTTTACCATGGAAAGGGGCACTATTCAACCAGATCACTGGAGGAGGGGAGGAAGTATATGCCTGTAACTACTTGTGAGCCATGGGGAGGTCTGTTCTTAACAAGACTGCCTCAGGAAGGCCTGAAACCACCCCCACCTTCCTCAACTGGGACTCCCCCTCTATATCCAACAAGACGTCAGCCAAAGAATATAGCTTCTTTTCTCCATGAACACATGTAACCTGTATGCATTCATCTTTCCTTATTTGAGAGTCACGTATTAGGGCCCTGTTGAACCCTGTATCTAGAAAAGCTAGAACTGGTTTCCCGTTCACAGGTATTTGTTTTCTGTACCTTTTTGGGAGTTTTCCTGTCACTAATACCCACCCCTGGGTGTACCCCACCTCCAGAGGCTCCTGAGGGGGGCGGCGGGAAGGGCAATGTCGGGCTGTGTGTCCCCACTCCAGGCAGCTGAAACACTGTGGTCCTGGTAGGGCGGGACTTGACATGGGTGGCCGGGGTTGGGGTTTTGAAAAGGCTTGACTTCTCTGCTCTATGGGGGTTGTGGTGGGTTTGTTGGGCACCCTTGGGAGTCCCACTGTGATTCTATGGGAAGGAGCTTTAAATTCAGGAGATCGGTGATATGCACAAGCAAGGTCCATTGCTACCGTAACTGATACATTGGGGTGTTGTATTAGAAGGTAGTGCTTCCAAGTACTGTTCTAAATATACTTTCTCTGTGAGTTCATCCATGTAGGAGGTGGTAGGTTGCAACCAACAATTCCCCAAGTCCCTTATTCGATAGTACAGGGCCCTCGGCTTGTCTCCCACAGTCCATTTTTCCTTTCTGAATCTCGAACAATAGTATTCCTGGTCACAGCCTAAAGGTTCTAGAATGGCCCTTTTTATGTCAGGATAACTAGTGACACCTGCCGGGTTTGCGGCTTGATAGGCGGCCTGTATTCTCCTGACAACAATGGTGCAATGTACTGTCCCCACCTTTCTGGTGGCCATGTAATTGAGGATGCTACCCTTTCAAAGTTGACAAAGAAATAATCCGGGTCATTCCCTTGTTGGAACTTCTGGAGTACTGAGCCAGGTACATTTGGATGTACCCGTCCACTTGAAATGGCATCTATAAGGCGTAAAACAGCAGCGTCTTGAACATGTTGATTTGCAGTCAGGAGAATTGCTTGAACCTTTAGAGCTGCCTGCAGAGCATCTCATTCTATTTGTGCATGTTTGGTTTGCTGTTCAAAGACCAGCTGTAGATGGTCTTTCCCTTCCGCTAATTGGGTCATAATCACCTCCATGGTGGGGTTCTGTCTTTTTCTAGACAGCAAGTCCCACTTCTGACACCACTGTGGTCGGGGTACCCCTGGACAGTCTTCTTGCCTCCCCTTCTGGTAGGTATTTACTACAACACTAAAGTATTTTACTTTTAGTTTTTATTGCTCGAGATATGTAAACTTCACATATGGTACAGTCCTTCTACAACATGAACAGAGGGAAAGACTGATTTGTCGTTCGTCAGATCCACAACTGATGACATATTTTGTTCTCTGGGTCCCAGGCTTCTTCTTACAGTCAGGCGAGTGTTGACCCAGAAATTAAAACAAAGAAAAGAGGGCTCAGGCTACTGTTTTCTCTCACATGCCTAAACATAGGGGAAGGGGAAAACGTGCACCGTCACCAGAGCCTAATGTGTGTGGCGTGTCTAGTGCACAGGGAACAATAGTGCTCATTCACTGGTACCTCTTTAAGCGTGTCGAGTACCTGATATCAGAATTCTGTATTTCCGCTGGAGCCAATGCTATTCCTCTAACCCCCTACCTAGATACCTAAGTCACAAGGACTCGTGCATCCAAGAGGGGGTAAAGGGGATTTGGAATGAGAGAGAAACACACCACGTCTGCTTCTTTTTTCTCTTGGCTACGTCTTTTTCTTTCTTCACTTAGCTATTTCTGGAAAGGAAACAATTATGATCAAGAAAACAATTCCACAGTCTAAACTTTTCCAAAACCTTATTCTAAAATATTTATATATACCTGTGTGTGCAGAGTGGCTAACTGTTTCTCTAGTATGGATAGTCTTGTATTGACGCTATCACCAAGGTTTGGTACTTATACAAAGAAATATACAAACAATTACTGCATGTTCAAAAAGGAACCTTTGCTGAGTGAGCTTGTGTCTTTAGCCAGCCCTAATGGAATTCTATGTACCTTCTTATCGTTTCCTCATTTCCTCTGGGAAAACCAATGGAACTGCTGAAGTTGATACGAGGACGTCTTCTCTAAAGATGGTAAGTATATTATATATATATAATCACACATAAATGAAGAATGGACAGACTCCTCAGGAAAACTTCTGATATATCTTGGTAGTTTTGTATCTTTGAGCTTAATGTACAGTTCAATATTGCTTCATATCAATTGCTATACCTCTAACTCAAATGTCTCTTTCAATCCTTTCTTCAGTTCTAAATGTCTTCACTGAATTTGAAAGAAGGTTCAGCCAAATTCGATATCTTTTCCCGATTACTTTTACAGGAACTCAAATCTTCTCCACAAAAGTCTCTAAATAAACTTACCGCTGAGCGGCAGAGGAATGCGCTGACTTCGTTATAGTCACAACCAAAATTCGGAAGTAATAACTCGAAAAGCGCTTGAGATTTGGAACACAGGCAAGAAATGTGACCGTTTCCAACAAATTCGTCAGTTGAAGTGCGTAGCTCAACTCGATTAGAGCCACGAACACAGCTGAGGAAGAGCGCGCTTGCTGCAATGACTAGAACGCTAATCGACCTGACCTGGCGGCCATGTTGAATTCCGCCCGTAACGAATGAGTGATACCTAAGCTAACCAAGAGTAGATCTAGCCTTGTGCTCGGTGCAAACTACTAACCCTAGAATTAAATAAAAGTACTTGATTAACTATGAACAAACGGACCCGAACCTGACAAAGCGTGCCCACAGCCCCTTAACTAGCCTAGAGTATGCACCCGGCACTTGCCTGCTCACACGACCCTCCTGGGCCGTGGTGATGGGTGACCCAGCCTTCTCGCCGTTGGGGAGAAAAGTGGTCCAGAGGGCTATGCTCCTTGAGTGGTCTTGCTCCTTTCCTTCTTCCAGCCAACCGATGTGCAGATCCCACGTTGTACCTCCTATGTTGACAGAGCTGACATTTTCCTTCTCGTGGCTCGCGTTCCTTGTACCTGGTTCTTCTTCCTCTTTGGGTCGAGTGGCATCCTCTTCTCCCGCAAACCACTCCGAAACACCTGACTCCTGTTTCGGCCGCCACCAATCCTTTTCAACGGCTGCATCCGCCCGGCTTTGTTCATTCACTAGTCCGCTAATAGCACTTCCAGGTTTCTTGGCGGCGGCCATGTTGGGTTGGTCGGCACCGTCTGATGGTCTCAAACCATCACAGTGGCATTGTATGCATCACATTCTTTGGCACATGATATAAGGCAGACAGTATATTCATCATGTTGTGGCAGAGTTAAATATCCAACACATTCTAAATCATGCCCATAAGTATGCAAAAATTGTTTGTTAGATAGCCCCTGAAACTAACAGCATTAGCAGCTGCTGATGTACACCTTCTACATGCTTCTCTCTGTCTTCCTCATCATATTTATTGCCTGTGTCAGCAGCCTCTTCTTCTGGAGGCATGTGCACACGTTGCCTCTGAGAAATATTATAGAGCATGCAGCCTAAAAGAATGATAATGCAGATATTTTCTAGTGTATCTTCTGATTTATGTAAGTCTCTTAGTAGTTCCGTAAGTAGTTCAAAGGCACGCTCAACTGTATTTCAAGTTATATGCACTTTCTGATGGTTTTCCAGGGTTTACCTAAAGGGAAACACACTGCATTTAAAAAAGAGATTGCGTTATTAAAAGGTAATCACAGACATGGTGGTCTTCTGACCCAAGGAAGCCACTATTGCTGCGATGGCACGAATGTCTCATGGGTCGCAAATTGCATCTTACTTAATCAATATTCATGATTCAGGTTCCTTTGGGACCATCTCGGAATTACCCATTTAAAAAGAAAACTTCCATACATTTAGAATATTTATTACCAAAAAGCTATCCAGAAAAACATTCTACTTGGGAATCTCTTTTCTAAAGATACGTACATCTGGGCCAATATTACATTTCCTAGGAATATTGGTATGGCAAAAATCTCTCCACCAGTCAGAGGCAAAGGTCACCAACATGTAATTACATTGACTCAAATTTAACTGAAGCTTCCATGAAAATGCCGGTGCTTTGGCTTGTGTATATTTTCATAACACTTGCTATTTAAAAAGAATCAAATAATTCTCTTAAAGTGTGTGTTCAAACTCAAATGCTGATCAAATACTAATTCATAAAATGCTATCAAAATATACATATTCAAAACTAGAACTTACATATTTTACATATTTACAGTAATGGGGCTTTTGTATCCCATTCAAACGTTTGTATACATGAGCAGTTTTTACTTTGTAATATTACTTGAAATCTGTACGGAGCTTTAATATCCATAGAACTTCAAAATAAAAAAATAAAGATACTGTTATAGCTTGCTATGCTACTAAGGAAAGTATTTTAATGGTTTATAGAATTTGATAGGCACTATCTGAAGCTTGAATTACTTCTACGGGCCTCATAATGTCTCAGGTTTCAAATAAGAATTGTTTTTGTACATACATAGGGGCAGATTTACAATAACTGGCACAGACCCTGCATATCAGCAGGGATGCACCAGTTATTGTGCGCCACGGCTCCGCTACCATGGATGCGCCGCATTTACAATGCTAATAACAAATGGGATTGGCTCTAATCTGTAAGGCTGAGCCTGATCAACTAAATAACAAAAAGGAAATGCCAGTACTGATACTCAATTTGAAACAAATATTTAAAACCAAAGTACAGACGACAGTTCAAAACTCAGGACTGCTATTAAATAGCTGTTTATTCAAAAATATTTTGATGATGCACGATTTTGAATTAGTGCTAAAGTTCAAACACATTTATTTAACAACAAAGGACATCAGGACACGAAAAGTGGAAATAAAACCTCATCCATATTATCACTCGTTAATCATCAAGCGTATCACATTCAAACCGCTTACATTCAAACATTCAAGCTGGATACCTCACACAATCTGGAAGGTCAATGAACCAGTTGGTGAGGTAACAGGTCTGCTACAAAATCCTAAGCATTCTATAATGTTCTGAATCATACATTATTGATAATTCAGTTAAATCATAATTTACAACATTAAGTGTATAAACACAAATCAAGATGCAAAACTAATAAGCAGCAAGGTGCAATTAGCAGACCCAAAGGCCTACGCATTTCGAATCCCTTAGAATATCAGGAGTCTCTTCAGGGCCAAGCATCTCTGTAAAAAAGAAACAGAAGAAACCATGTGTCTAATATCTAAAACCAAGAGTCCTCGAGAGAGCTACACACCTATGCAACACTCCAGCATACCAGTCTTTCTTTAACCAGTAGAACATGTTTCAAAGAGTGACCTCCTATAGAAGTGAGGAAAAAGAAAAAAGAAAAGAGAGGATTTTGTAAGTAGTGTGTCCTTTAAACGGCAGCGTCAAAGAAGTTAATGGTGGAATAACAACCTCTTGACAGGATTACCTGTGCAAAAGAACGCCATGTCCTCAGCTTGCTGGTACCATTGCTTCAGCTCACTGGTATTAGGTGGAAGGATCTAATACGAAAACAGGGGAGGCGAACTGTAATTGACCGCGAGTAAAGATGAAGTGTGGAAGGCCAGTGAACCCATCATGTTCTTACCGTGCAAGTCTTTGTACTGCAGCACAGTGATAGTTGTTAGAAAAGATTAGTTGGTCGGGCGTGAACGGATAAGTCGACCCGAGG
This sequence comes from Lissotriton vulgaris, assembly GCF_964263255.1. Lineage (NCBI taxonomy): Eukaryota > Metazoa > Chordata > Amphibia > Caudata > Salamandridae > Lissotriton > Lissotriton vulgaris. Next base: position 468,149,603 of record NC_141691.1, read on the forward strand.
CACCAAACTATGGAGGGGAAAACATCGCGGAGTTTAGCCGGGTATCTGATTCGGATGACAGTGATGAAGAGTCTGAGATAAGAAGATTAAGGAAAAGAGCTTGGAAAGCTGAATGTAATAAAATTGAGCCTAAGAAGAAACTTTTGAGAAAAGGTGATGTCTGGCCAAAAGAAGATTTAGAATTCAAACTAGTCAACAGATCGAAAGAACAGGTCAACGAAATATCAAGTCAAAAGAGTGATTCAGACAAAAAAGAACAAGTTGGAAAGAAGATTGAAGTAATTAGTAGAAAAAGTAAAAGACCATTGAAGCCTAATCAGAAATACAAGGCTCCAGAGTGGGTCTATATAATTATTCCACCAGTTTTTGAGGTTAGCAGTAGCAGTCAGGAAGATTTGGAAGAAAATAGTGACAATGATTAGGGTTTAGTTTTCTTTAAATTGAGGTTTGCTTTTGGCATAAGGCTGAAGAAATTGTGTTAGGTGACACCAGGTCGAAGAAATTGTGTTAGCTGAATACTTTTTATGGACGCATGGTCGAAGAAAAGCTGTTAGAGGGTTACTAAAAAAAACTAAAAGGGGAGGGTAGTGTGTTACATACATACTACTAATTTCAAATTATTAATTTCAAGTTTAAAATTTTTGTTTTAGTTTGATTTGAGTAAAAATGCCTAATATTGATAATTCTAGGTGTGCAATTCTTAGAAGATGTTGTAAAATGTCTTCTATTCGTGTGATTTTAATTATTCTAGTTTGGTTAATCTTAGTAATCATCTTTCCTTTTGGCATTAATAAGGAAGATTATAAGGTAAATATGACAAGCAAAGCTGAATCTAAACAAGCTGATCATTATGTTGCAGGCAAAACTAATAGAGTTATTGAGCATAAACCAGAAATCCATCAGGACAGATCTGTTGGAGATTTTTTTACTAATTCTTTTTCCAGACTCCTATCGGAGTATGTTAGAGTCATGGATGTTAAGGATTGTTATGTGTGTGTTAAGCTTCCTACTTCAGTTTCTGAAGGGGTCAAGTATAATATGCTTCCCCTTACCTATAGAATAACATGCAGTGTTATATCAAGCTTGTTCTATCAAACAGGCAAATCAAGGATGAGAAGCTTAATGGTGAAAATAGATATGCTGCTATTCACATAGATGAACCAGTTAGTGGAAAGCTTTGCATTAGAAGAGATAACACGCTTTATGATAATTATTTTGTTGGTGCTAGTCAATGTGAAGACACCTACCGAATTGTAGGGGGATGGGGATTTAAAGATGGTAAAGACCCAATTTTCCCAGGAATTTATTTTGTTTGTGGAAACAAAGCATATTTCAGTCTTCCTGACCATTGGTATGGCACATGTTACCTTGGTCTTGTCTTTCCTAAGATTTTCCATGTTGACAGAAATGGAGAAGGATCAATTGAAATTGGCAAACACCTGAATAGATTTAAAAGAGAAAGTTTTTCAGAAATCATGGGAGATATATTTGGTGCAATAATTTCTATGGTAGGAATTACCCTGAATGCAATTAAAATCAGAAAGGTTTCCACAATTGTTGACAGGTTGTCCACTGATACTGCAGGTGGTTTCCAGTTGGTCAAAACAGAACTTATTGCTACCAGAAGCATGGTTATGCAAAACCGGCTTGCATTAGACATTCTTCTAGCAAAAGAGGGAGGAGTCTGTGGGATTTTACATGTTCAGCATTGCTGCACATATATCCCAGATAAGAGTCAGAACATAGAATTATTAATCAAGAATATTACAGAATTTCACTCAGAAATAGAACCCATGGAAAGTGACAGTTTTTCTGAACGTTTGGCAAAAAGATTTAGGACAATAAAAGAGTGGTTTAGTAGTTCAATCATTGGCAAAGTGATTTACCCTGTAATAACCATAGTTATAGTGACTCGTTTGTTAAAAATCAGTTGCATGATTCATAAGAGAAAGAAGCATGTGAGGGAGAAAAAGAGGATTTATAAACTCAGAAAAGCTCAGGAGAAGGAGAAAGAAATGGATGAATGTTGCAGGGCTCAATATGAGAGTTCTAGACAGACTGATGAAACAGGAGTTTAGATTTACTAATACAGAGAGAGATCATTATATGACATTACTAAAAAGTAACCCTGGGCGAAGCACTACGCTACGCTCGCGGAATTTGCGAAGTTTGCGCAACTTCGCACTACGTGAGCTGCACGTAGCACAGTGCGAACACGTGTAGTGCAGCGTAGCGTAGTGCAGCGCTCATTTTTTGCTTGTTCGCGGTCCTGAACGTCATGTTCGCGACCGCGAGCAAGCAAAATGACATCCCGGCGAGATTCTCAATGCGGGGAGGTAAGGTTTCTCATTGTGAATTGTTGCACATGCTCGCGACCGCTCTCAACGAGAAACTACCAGTTTGCGTTGAGAAAGCTGCAGCTCGAGTAATAATCTACTCGAGCAGCAGAAAACTACAGCTCGCACTGTGCAAGATGCCGTTTTCAATGATTGCACAGTGCCGGATGCTTGTCCGCACTGTGCAATCATTGAAAATACATCTTGCACAGTGCGAACATGCTACTATGCAGCTCGCGTAGTGCTACGTGAAGTTCGCGTATTGCGAAGTGCACTTCCCATAGCTTCACGTAGCGCTACTTCGCGAACTACGCCCACCCTTACTAAAAAGTAAAATTTAGATTACATTTTTGGGTTTATTTGGTGATTTTAAAATCACCAGATGAGGGAGTTGATGGAGCGGGCTTTCAGAATTAAGGCACACAGTAACTCCCATAATTTTAATTTACTAATGAGTGTTGCATGTTTTGCACGTTTTTGTACTGACACAACCTAGAATAATGTGCACCTACACAAACACGCGGGTTTAATCATTCGTTCTCTTGTCATGTTTGTCATTCCGTTCTAAATAATACATTTATTTTGTCTTTCATTTTAGTGAACACTAATTGTGGCTGTTTCAAATAATAGCATGTGCATTCTTTTAAATGTGCTTTTGTTCATGTTGAGTCATCTTATGTGTTTGTGTTATGTTTATCTTTTGTATGAAAAACTAGGTAATATAGACTTATGGGTTAATATTAGTAAAGGGGGTGGGTAACAGAATAATTATCATTATTGTCTTGTGTTTCCTTGCATACTAGACTCATGCTAAAAGAGGCCTGTGGCCGATTTCTAAAATGGATGTCTGAAGTCCTGTCAAAAGTTGGGCCTTGCACAGCAATGTTCGAAAGTGGAAATATTTTCTTCAATAATTCTTTGAAAGTGGCTCGTAAAACAAGGCTGTGCAGAACCTATGAAAGGACATTTGATTCAGCTTTCATGGTCAAGGACAGGATGTTCAGCGGCGGAAAAGCTTGGACGGAGGAAGTAATAGTTGATTTTGCCTAATGTTGCGATTCACTGGAAGCCTGTGACACCCATAGACTATGAACAATGCCGCTCTTGAAGAAACGTGACTTTTGCTTTGCGAAAGACATATGACTTCATCGGATGATGTCCCTAGACCAATCGTGTTTCGTCTTGCTCGAATATTTGTATTCTTTTAGTTAGTTTTAGATAGGAAATTTTGCCCCCTTCGTAGGAGGACTGCTGGCTCGTTCCTTTGCTCCCGAGATGCTGTCGGACATTCGTTTCACGTAAGATCCATTGAGACTTTACTTTTTTCCCTTTAGGTTTTCCTTAGCTAAGTTAGGGAAATAGGGCTTAGGGAATTTTCCTAAATGTTTGAGTACTTCTCATGCTGAGATTGGTTTGAGCTGACAGTCAAATGTGCCTTTCTAATAAATAATTTTGCTTAATAAAAAGAATTTACGCTTAAAAATGCATTCTGCTCTATAATAAAGTTAATAAAATAGATTTTGAAATGACAAGCTGGTCTTGTTTGTTTCCTTGAGTTATCATTAGTTAATCCATTGCCAATGATATTGACTTAATTAAATGTATTATAATGTGTTTGATTAATTAGGTCATAAGATTCAGCTGGTCAATTCATGTCTCTATCGTATATGGGCCTAGTGATTGATTTATAAATTATGGTGAGTATTTTGGTGTAGAGTTGTTCATATGAGACAGAAATTCTCTTGGCCCGCTGGAGCAGCTTTTACCAGGATTCATCCCACAAATGAGGGACAACCATCACTGTGCAGATATGCTCCTGTAGGGTGTGGTGTAAGTTGGAGGGTGGTGCAGGGAGGACACACCTAAAGGAGCGGCTACACAGTGCTCTTTCACATACAAAGAGGGCCCTTTCCTTCAACACATACAGCAAAATCACGTCACATCTCATTGAAGGGCTGCTATGGATTGGTTTTACAACAGGACTTTTAGTGGAAAACTCCGACGATGAGTATGTACGTCAACAAATTTCAGGCCCACAGCATCAAACTGAGACCATGGTAGAGACAATGAACTGTCCAGAATCACTCAGCGAGTTAGCACTGTAATTCCTACTGCAGACAAAGCCTTTCTGAGTGGACCGATTTCATGAACAACACCAACACCTCTTACACTAAACCATTTTAAAATCTGCCTGATAAAGTTCTTAGATTCATGACTTTGGTGTTTAGACAAATATACACCAGTTTAGCAGAAGTGCCTTTAAAGAACATTTTCCAGTGCTGTGTAATTAGCTAGGTTTGGGCGGAACTCCATAGAATCTTGTTTTAATGTAACTCCGTTGAACTCCACGGAGTAAAACTCTGTGAGTTTTGCCCACCCCTAGTAAAAGGTAATACATTATTTGATACCAAAATACCAAAAACCCAATCAGTGGAACTGGAGTTATGCTTTTTTATAGTTTAAGGAAAAAATAGCACCTAAAAGATCAAAGCACCAACTGCGGACATCTAATCATGCGAGACTAAGGCAAAATAAAAAAAATATGTAGTGTGGATTAGATAAATGGTTTGGGGCTTGTAAGAGCTTACCTTCTGATTTAGAAGAAATTTTGGGGAAAATGTTCTGAGAAGGTAGAGTTCATTGGGACAAGGGTGTTGGCGGTGTCTGGGAAGAGGACGTTGTCAATGGGGAGCCGCTGAAGTAAGTTGCTGTGAAGATTTCTACGCTTGGGCTTAGTCTCTTTTTTGGAAGTTGAACTTTTTCAGAAGGACAACACTGGAGACTTTAGCAGACTAGAGTTGCAGGAGGCTGTACACCCCTTCTCCGAGGGACCGCGGATCAGGATTTACTGCTGCAGAGAAGAATATGATTCAGAAAAGGGGGTGGTGATGAACAGAGTGTCTGAATTAAGCAGACCCCTCTTACCCAGTCCAAAGATCAGGGCTTGATCCATCACCGCTATTTAGCTCACTGCACCATCCCAGCTCAGAACCTGGCTACCTGCAAATTAGTCTGTCCCTGGCCCAGTGCATCATGGGAACAGGGCAGACCAAACTACCAAGCCAATTCTTCACTTGAAAGGAGACAAGCTTCCGGGGACCGGTTTCTGGCATTTCAGCCGTCGTCGGCCCGGCTTGCTTGAATCCTGATGGTGCAGTGAGCAAGGGACTCATGTCTGAGTATACCCTGCCACACCTATAGTCGCCAAAAACGATTCAGAAAAGGGGGTGGTGATGAACAGAGTGTCTGAATTAAGCAGACCACTCTTACCCAGTCCAAATATCAGGGCTTGATCCATCACCGTTATTCAGAGAAGAATATAGCAGGAGCTACCACAAAGTCAGGCCGACCGACTATGTACCTTGGGCAATTAGACAAGGTGGTTGGTCTTGGTCTTCCCTTGGTTATCAGGACGGTTTTTAACTCAAATCATTTGAAGCCCTATGGTTTGGATCTTGGCTATCTGGGTACTTTTAACATAACAACCAAAGGTCCAGAACTAGAGAGCCACAACTTGGGCGCTCAGGACTCCCTCACACAGGGTCCAGTTAAGGATTCAACACTGTGTGAGCCATTTATGTCCCTGAGGGTCTAATCAGGAGGCTACCAAACTAACACTTGAAGTCACTCTGATTGTTCTGGGTTCAACTGTCGAAGTTGGACTCAAGCAGCAAGGCAGTCATCTGTTCAAAACAGGTTCCAGGCACCAAAGCAGACCTACCAATTGCATCAAAGCAGTCTTGTGGAATACTCGGCAGGTCAAAGCAGTGGGCAGTCCTCTGAGAGCCCTTACACAGATCCGGAGAGTGAACTGAAGATTAGGTCTGAGGATCTGTTTTTTATACCTGCTTCTTTGTAGAAGAAGTTTCTTAAAGTTGTTCCTTAAAGTGCTTGGCATTTCCTTATTCCCCTAACCTGGATCCTACCTGGCTCGAAAGAGAATCCAGAGGGACTTTTAAGTAAATTAAATATTCCAATTAGGTGTAAGCCAATTTTACCATGTTTCATGTTGTGAGCACAAGCAACTTAACACTGATTAGCAGCGGTAAAGTGCACAGAGTCCTAAGGTGAACAGAAATTAATTTTCGCAAAACTTGAATTGAGGGAAAATGGCACGGAGTTTGAGGGAATACTTCCTTAAGGCTAACAAGTCAGACAATCAATCTCTGCAATAATACACTATTTACATAATTAATCTGCCTAATTTCCTTTCAGTAGGGTTAGGATGAGATAGTTATTTTGCTTGGATTTCTCATAGGTCCTGTCACCATTATTAGTAGAATTCAGGACAGAAGGGTCTTTAGTTTGGCTGAGGATATTTAATGTACCACCCATGACACTGGTGCTGGGCCAGTATTCTTTAGCAAGCCTGATAGAAGCTAGTGCATACGAGTAAAAATTCCGGATGAGTAGGGTGTCTCCAAAGGTTGCTGCCAACACAATATTGGTACAGGCAAGAAACATGCTCAGCCGCTGGAGCTACTATTCAACTCTTATGAAGCTGTGGCCTGGTTTTAGGCAGACCTTCTCCAGACTTTGGTGATAGATATAGATGATATCATGGCACCCTGTTTCCATGTCCCTGACCTCATTGGCCTAGATGGGTCTTATCAGTCGGGTATCAGTCCCTGCCAGTCAGTTCAAGTGAATTCTGATAGCTCTCAACCCCGACCAGGAAGGTTGGAGCATACTTTCCCGTCCCAAACAGCGAAACAACTTTTACAACGCAGTCATCACATCGCACTACATTTACAACACAGTCATTACATCACAACATCCTTTACAACGCATGTCACTTCAATGCAGCTATTACATTACATGTCACTACAACGCATGACAGTATATTGGCAGCTGGCTTGTAACCACACATGCAGGGACTGGTGGACCCTGATCAGTTGGGATTTATACCTGAGGGAAGCTGTAGCGACAGTTCCAGATGATTATGCCACCTTATTGACAAAACCCAACATTCTCAGAGGCCAACCTTGCTTCTATTAGTAGATGCTGAGAAGGCCTTTGATCGGGTCCAGTGGCCCTATCAGCGCCTGGTCCTGGCCATATTCGGTCTCGGACCACGGTTCCTGCGGTGGGTTAACAGCACATATGAGGCTCCTGAAGCAAGAATTCATGTGAATGGGATTAGGTCTTAATCCTTTAAAATCTGGAGAGGCTACTGCCAGGGGTGTCCTCTATCACCCCTCTTATTTGCTCTATACATGGAGCCTTTTGCGGAATGCATCTGTCAGCATGCAGCAATTACTGGAATTTATATGGGGACAGGGAACACAAGATCTCCCTTTATGAGGACGATGTGGTGCTCTTTCTAACCCAACCAGACACCTCCATACCCCCACTCATGCAAGAGTTTGCTAACTTTGGAGGGGTATCAGGCTTTAAAATAAACACCCACAAAACACAAGCTCTTCGCCTCACCATACCCTGCACTGACCTAGAGAGATTAAAATCAGACTTTTCTTTTGGATGGGCCGACTTGGGAGTTCCTTATTTGGGCCTCCAGATATTCTCTGCCCTTGAGTGTACTGTGCACGAGAACTATGACACCCTACTGATTAACACGCAGGACATTCCCCAGTGATGGAGTCCACTCACACTGTCATAGCTGGGCTGGCTAGCCGCCGTCAAGATGACTATATTGCCCCACATACTGTATGTCATGCAAACCCTCCCAATTCAACACCCCGTAGGCTCTTGCCAAACAACAGCACTTCTAAGTGGACTTTGTCTGGGGTGGGAAAAAAACTTGCATGGCATGCCAACAAACCTATTTGAAACAGTGGGATGGGGGCCTGGGGCTTCCCCACTTAGAGCGTTACTATCAAGCTGTCCAGATACTGTACATGGTCACGTGGTACAGGCCAATGTCCGAGAAGCACTGGTGCTTCATAGATAGGACAATAGTGGGCATACACATGTAGAAGGTCCCACGGTTGCGCAGACGCTACTGCCCAGTTGGGGTATATACGTCTCCTCGGTTTTGAGAGCCACAATGACTGTTTGGGACAGAGTTCAGGTGGGACAGGGTCTCTCCACTCCCACATCCCCGTTGACCCCTTTCATAGGCCACCCGGAGTTTCCGCTGGCACGACATGGGCAAACTGTAAGAGTGTGGGGGATCTCTTCGATGAGAATTGGATAATGGATTTTCCCCAGCTGTCAGCGGGATATGGCCTCCCAAAAACAACATATTGGCAATACCTTGCCCTAAGACACTGGGTTACACAACCAAATATTAGTAGACCTGCAGGGCATCCCTTAACAAAATTTGAGAAATGGCTGATCACTAGGAGCTCAGACAAATGCTTGCTATCAGACACATATGCCTTTTTAATTACACTTACACAGCGAAGTAAGACACCAGCACAGGGCAAGTGGGAGACAGAATGCACACAGGAATTTTCCCCAAAAGAATGGCAAGACATCGTACACAGAGTCAGAGCCTCCTCTTGTTGCACAGCGAGCAAGAAGATGCTCCTTAAAGTAGCATATATTTGGTACTATACACCGGACAGGATGGCGTGTTGGAAACCGGGGGTGGAGGCTCATTGCTGGCAACACTGCTGCCAAACAGGCACCTTGACCCATCTGCTGTGGGAATGCCCTAAGATACAGCCCTTTTGGGACGCTGTACTACTTGTTATCAACACTACATATGACACTGACCTGCCACGTTTCCCAAGTTACATATTACTAGGCCTTCTGAATGCCTTAACATACCCCCTTCGATCATGCCAGGGACGTGCTATTACTCTGGCTTTGGGGGCGGCTAAGCAAATGCTGCTGGCCGGGTGGGGTAGACGTCCCAACCAGGTTAGATTGACTACATAAGTAATAGGAGGTGGTGGGAATAGAAAAGATACTGGCCAGCATATCACACAGACTCTCCCCGCTTTCAAAAAAACCTGGAAATTCACATTGAAATTCTTATCCACTGAATTAAATGAGCTTAATGCCCCATGTATCTCCGTGTACTGGGACTTACCAGAGATCTCACCCAAGACTCGAAAACATCCCCGCAGCCGGAACGCAAGCCACAATGAGGTGCCCATTAGAGACATATGATAATAGCTGATGCTGGTCCCCTTGCCCCCTTCTTCCTCTCTCTTTGCTTCCTAGTCCACTATCCCTCTTTAATTTCTTATTCTATGATGTTCTCCCACTGGCCGGTTGGTTGTAGGTGGTGATCTTTGTTCTGAAAATACAATAAACAGATGTTAACCATAACTGTTCATCAGGAGAAACAAAAGTGAAAGATGGCATTCCAGGAGGTGCAGTTAAGCCCCTGTCCAGGGTATCACAGTGAACATGCATGAGTTATTCAGAACTCTGAAGAACTGTCACAAAATGTAATGAAGGAGGCGGACACCTTTAAGAACTGGGGTGTCTCAAAATCTGCTCCCTACAATTTCGAGTACCCCTATCAACTTGAATGAATTCATAATGAAGAACCCATGTCAATTATGATGAAAAGAAGAGTCTACACTGGGCTAAGGAATTCCTGTAGCAAATCCCTGGGACAGACCATAAATCCACCGCCGTAGTAGAGACTACTCCGGCACCTTCTCAACGCAAGATCATTGAACCACACAATGGGGCTGGTTAGCAGGTACACTAAATATGGCTAGGAAGATGGGATGACAAAGAGAACTTCAAATCAATCAGGGTACACATTCAAGGAATATAAATGGACTTGCTAGAAAATTGAATGAATCTCAGGGCATGCAGTATTTGCGCACTATCCATGTGGTGCTTTTGCAGTAGACCTAGGCACTGGAAACCGTGACACTGGAGGGCTTCTCTAACGTTTACACTCTGGCAACTAGCCCTAAAGCATGGACATTCAAACGGAGGCTCAAACATAACAACAGATACATCAATAAGGCCGAACAATGCTACCTTGATCCCTCAACCCTGCATCTACCTGGAAAGTCAAACAAAACTTACATTAACAACTCATCCACAGAACATCCAGAAGCAAATATCTAAAGGGTGCCGAAAAGAGTTCCGGTCCAAATGCGATTGCCCCAGCAATCTTCAAGGAAGAACCAGCTTGCTGGGTAGAGAAGTTAGAGCCACTCTTCAAGTTTATTCTATCTAGTGGCAGAATCCCCGCCTCAGAATGACTCAGTGATCTTACCAATATTCAAGGAGGGGAGAAAAAAACAAGCCAGAGAATTATTGCTTAGTGGCATTCATTGACAATGACGCTGAATACTTTGCAGGAACCATGCTGGAGGAATTGCAGATGTGGGCTGAGGAACATCACATTATCTCTCCCAACCAGGCTGGCTTTACCAAACAAACAGGGTCTATGACCACCATCATGGCCCTCTCCCTGATAAGTGACTTTGCAATGTCTTATAAACAGCCTCTTCACCTATGTTTTATAGCAAATACATTTGCAGTTGACTGTTTGAGCCTCAGAAAATTATAGCTAAAACATGCAAGTTTGAATATTCCAGGAGGCCTTCAAAGGGCACTAAAAAAGCTGCATAGAGACACATGGATGTTAAGTTTGAAAAACCCCATTCTTATCATATACTTATTTTGTGCCATAGTAGGTTAGCAGTGTCCGGCTAAATGACATCTCATGTGTATTTACGTTATGCAGCCCATTGAGTTATCCTTGTAATGCGCAAACCTCGGTTAGCGAGTGCGATTCCATTTTGTATTTTTCAATCCCTTTTATGCTGTGTCCAAACTATGTCCTGTTATTCATTTTTCTCGTCTCAGCCGAAGATTGTATTTAGTTATTATTTTCTCTTCTGTTCAAGGTTGCCTCCTAACTTAATAATGAATAGGCCATTCCGCCCCCTGTATACCTACCCATGTGTGTAGCTCTGCTCCCACGTTAGAAGACGCTGAGAACCAGCACTGCAAACTTGAAACTATGAAAGTGTGTACCCATCTAGCTGATGGTAGCTTATCCTTCTGTGCCTCCTTTGTTTACGTTTGGCCTAAGCCGGTAACTTTCCACTGGCGTGGTTTGGAGTTCTTGGATGAATGGTTACATGTTTGCTGGCTGTTGGGGGGGGGGCAGTCCCTCTGCAGACATGTTAGGGTGAAGTTCAGATTGGACTCCTTTGCTAATAAATGCCTGTTTGTATTCTCTACTGTCAGACCGACCCTACATTACTTGGGAAGGTGGTTCTCAGTAACTCAGGTGGCCCCTAAGGGCCACTTCCTTCATGGAGTAGAATAAAACGCGGGAATATACAAAAAATAGAAAGTTTAAAGAAGGGATTTGTATTAGCCCTATTCTTTCATCTATTTCTTTTAGATCTTCCAGCCTTGTTAAATAAATTAAACAGCCACATGATAACATTGGGAGGATTCCTGACACCAAACCAGGTGAAGGCGGTCAGTTTAGTTCAGATAAGCCAGACAAAAGTGGGGTTGCAGCAGCTCCTGGAAACAACTCTGGAATACTCCAATAACAATGGGCTGACTATTAACAGGAAAAAGACCCAAATCCTCACATTCCAAAGAAAAAAGTTGGAAAACCATAAATGGTACTTGGGCACTGGAAAAGTGCAAAAAACAAACGTGTTCTCTTCAATCCTAATGAAGCCCAAATTGGGGAAATCAGAAGGGAAGTCAAAGCACTTGGAGCCAGCCTGGAATTGCTGAATAGGAAAACGAAGGGCTCCTCATTTTGTCCAATCCTGCAGGTGGCACAAGCCTGAATCCTCCCCACATTAGCTTATGGGAGTGAAGCCCTGAGGGACCCGGATAGTCTGGTGCTTGAATCTATAGTTTAAACAAATTCAATGGCTGTCTTTTATCTCCCAGTGTACACATCCCCTGTGCAAATCAGTTTGAATTTGGCCTAACAAAACAAACCTTGGACAGACAGGCAATTTTTTTGAGTTGTTGCCAAAGTCTTAAACTTGTGAAGGAGCCTCTTTGGGTCATCCTCTCTCGTTCGAATTACAGAGGAGGGATAGATCACGTAAGAAAGCTTTTCTGCAAAGGTCACATACCACACGTGACCTTCCCTCCACTTGAGTGCAGAATATGAGCCACAGTGAGCTGAAAACATTTCTAAAATCAAATACCAAAGTAATGTCCCTTTTGGAAGACAAAATAGACTCTGGCAAGACAGAACCATGGGTGGTTAACTCTATCCAATTACAAGCAACTATCCCCTCAAGGCTACCTAGAGACACATTATAGCATCTGCACAAAGGAGTATTTTTTTAAATACAGGTTAGGGATAATGCCAGTGTCGGTGCACTACCTGCCTTGGTAAAGAAAGAATTACAGTGAACAATACAGGCTCTGCGATGATGCACCTGAGTGCATCCATCACATGCTGTGTCTCTGCAAAACCACCTTAGATGAGCTCTGGAAAATACCATGCAAAGAGTTCATCAACAGAGGGATATGATCATGCAGAGAGGCTGCTGTTGCATGTTTAACCTACTGACCTGAAACAAAATGTGCGCACATACATCATGAACGCATCCCTGTATTTGGGCACATCTTTTGGTTCTTCATAGAAGACTCGTACCAACAAAGGGGTGGTTGTTGTGTTCTTTAATATTCAAATTGATTAAAATTCATCAATTTTCGGTTTCAATCTCTTTTTTCCATATCAAAGTAAAAGTTCCACATTTTATTTAATTTCAGTGCTCAAGTCATGTCAATATATAACGATGCTCCAATGCATTTCGGTCTCTATCGCCCTTTATCAAGGAGCTCTGCAAACAAAAAAGCATAAACTGTAGCCCATCATGTCAACTATAGAACGCTGATACATTCGTTTAACATACATAGCTAACCATGCAGATGAATTCATGTCTACGGGTGGTAAGCATATCAGAGGATTTGAGTCTGTCAAGGGTCTCCAGCACTCTTTATTAATCATGTTCGGGCATACCACATTGCAGTTAGGAATTTTGCTAGGGCGAACACAATGGGTGGGGATAAATCAGTCTTTAAAACTCTGTATGCGGGTAAAAATGTTCTGAATCCCATGTTTTTAAGAAGGGAGACCAGCCAGTATTTCCTGCTTTTCTGGTAGGCTCGACAGAAGAAGACCACATGCACATCGTGCTCCTTTGTGTGGGCACATGCAGGGCATGTCTCTGTAGGAGGCCGACAGGACCATGCTGCGGTAAAAGATCCTAAGGGTAGGGTCCCGTACCTCCATTGAAAGAATAGTTTTCTAGTTAAGGCCGGAGTCATGCCATCTAGGACACTTTCAAGTTTGTATGAATGTTTGGTTTTTATAAAATGATGAATCAGGGATCCTTCACGAGTCCTGTCCACAGCTCGGAGGAGCGTTTTGTCATAATACGCTCTGGACAGCACCTTTCTCGGCATCCTGTTACTTGTGTTTACCGGATCTGACCATAATTCTGGTAATACAAGTATCTCGGAGGTTCTCTTGATGTAATTTAGCCAGGGCATCTTAGTGGCGTTGGGCAGCGATAAAAATTCCTGTAACTCAGTTCTGTAGGTAACAAGATCCGGGCTGCTCTAGAGGCGGTGCCAAAAGGTTAGTGGTTTGAGTCCGAGTTCCTTCGTGATGGGCCGGAGGCCCAGATCCAGCCTTAGGGGCAGGTGTGGAGTACTTAAAGGAAGAGCTGTGAGCTGCCTAAGGAATTTATTTTCTGTAGTCTGCAATTTTGGCAATGGAATGTGGCCCCACAACTCTCCCCCGTAGGTAACTCCCCCCCGCGCCTGGGCTTTATAAATTTGGATTGCAGGGCTGAGTGGGCGATATGGTGACTTGCTCGCTATTCTCATGATACCACCCGCCATCTGTGCCAGTTTCATGTTTACTTTTGACTGATGTGCCGACCACGTTAAATTTTGATTTAAGGTTATCCCCAGATACTCAATTGTGTGGACCCTTTCCAAATATACTGTACCAAGGAGGGGGTTGGGGCAGTTTAGGGGCATGGGGTTAAGAATCATAAATTTGGTTTTCTGTGGATTGATTTCAAGTCCCATTTCTATGCAGAACTCCAGAAAACCATCCAACACCCGCTGAATGCCCATCGGGGATTTGGACAGCAGCAGGGTGTCACCGGTAAACATAATTGCGGGCACCCTGCTGCCAGTCAATTTTGGGGCGTCAGTATTGGTAATCCTTGTCAGGAGCACAATGACCCCGTTCACAAAGAGGCAGAACAGGGTCCGTGCAAGCACACAACCCTGTCTCACCCCTCTGCGAACGGGGAATCTTTCAGTTAGATTGCCACTTCTCCTGCACCTGACACGTGCGAAGTTGTTGTGATGTAATCTCATCAGGATTGCCAAGATGTCTTTCGGGACGCCCAACTCCTCCATGACCTTCCACAATTGTGATCTTGGCACTAAATTTAAGGCGGCACGTAAGTCCACGAAAACCGTGTACAGAGTGCCGCCCTCGATCAGTGCTGTCCTCCAAAATATGAGGTTCAGCCTAAAAATTTAGTCAATTGTGGACACCCATCTCCTAAATCCTGCCTGGTAAGGGGTCAGGGTATCTGTCTCCTCCAGCCAGTTCTGCAACCGGTCCAAAATTAGCCTGCCGAAAAGCTTTTGCGATACATCGATGAGGCTTATTGGACGATAGTTGGCTGGAAGCAGAGGGGATCCCTTTTTAAATATTGGAACCACCTCTGCGCCCAGCCAAGTATCCGGGACCTCCATCCCCTTGAAGACCGCATTAATTATCAGCAGTAGGTAGGGGGCCCATACCCCTGGTTCCTGCTTGAATAGGTCGCCCGGTACCCCATCGAGCCCCGGGGCTTTCCCTGTTGACAACCCCGCTATAGCTGCCGAACTTCTTTTTCCGTGAAGGGTTCACCCTCGGGGTCATTCACTAGCGTGTATTGGGGGGAACTCGGATCCTCATCCTCTATTGGATATAGTGACTGGAAATGGTTTTGCCATATACTCGGGGCATTGTTGGGCTCAATTGCCGAGGGGAGATCCTCCGTTCCACTATTGACTACCCGCCAAAATTTACTAGAATCTCTGATGGCTAGTGCACTGGAGAGATAGTCCCAGTGTTGTTGGTCCCATTCAGCCTTGGCATTTGCCAGCAGTTTCTTGTGTGCCCGTCTCCTAGATTGTATCTCCTCCCTGCTTGTGCATGCCTTTATTGCGAGTAGCAGTTCACGTTTGGAGTCCCGGCATGTGGCGTTATACCAGGTCTTCTTGTATGTTCCGCTAGTTCTACCCCCCCTTACAAAGAGATCTAACTCCATGGTGTTTATTAGATCTACATGGGTCCGCCCTAACAGGTCTCTGTTTTTCCCATCATCAAGTTCCTCACCAATAGCAAATGCCTTCTCCAGCACCGGGGTAATTCTGGCATAGAGTTTTGCTAGCTTATCGCCACTAGTGGCCAGTTTCCCCCACCTTACTCTCCTTCGGTTATTCTCCTTGAGTAGCCCTGGCTTTGAACTTTGTTTACCCCGTCCCATATCCTCCATGCCTGGTAGGGCATATTCGAGCTCCAGGACTTTGTGGTCACTATCCCGTCTATCAATTACCTTGAAGTCGACGATTCGTGACCAAGATGACAGTTGGACCAGGATATAATCTAATCTTGATTCGCTACCAGCTTTATTAAAGGTGCATTTACTTGGCATGTCTGATTTAGTGCACCCATTGCAGGCCTTTAGGCCTTGATTTAGGGTAAGGGCGGTTATCTGAAGAGCGAGGGGAGTCCAAGCTCTTGGTGGTGGTGCCACCGTGGCAGGTATCATCCATCGTGAATCCTCCTCTAGGGAGGGTCCATCAAGAAGGCCTGACAGTGGCTCATAGTGTGAGTTTAGGTCCCCTCCAACCACATAGTGGAGCTTCCCTGGGATTTCACTCAAAAAAGCGGAGAGTTCCTCGATGGTGTTTGATTCTCGTGGCGTGGCTACGGGTCTTGAATACACGTTTATTATCGCCAGTTTGGAGGAGTTTGGCCATTCTAAGAGAACAGCTAGTATGTCGTCTGAATCTACAGTTAGGCAGCTGGCCTCGCAGCCCAAATGGGATGCTACCCAAAATGCCAACCCTCCGGATGGTCTTCCCCGGCCTCCCCATTTAGCTGGTATTGAGAATACTGCGAACCCCTGGAATGTAGACTCCTCTTGCGCCCAGGTTTCCTGGAAGAGGCAGATGCTTTTTGAATTGAGGAAAGAAACCCATTCCTGACAGTCCAGTTTATTACCCAGCCTGGCCACGTTCCATGAGATCAGAATCAGTGTTTGGGGTCTTGTGGGAGGTGGCCCTATGTCGGAATAGTTGGTCTCGTTTGTGCCACAGTTGGCCATAGGTTGATCTAACGATTCCCCCTGACCCAACAGTATATTACTGTCAGTATCGGATATATCCGCTCTGGAATAGCCGGGATCTTGACAATATAGAGGTTCTGTCTGTTCCCATGAAACCGAGGCTTGTTCAAGGGGGGTGGATCCATCGTCACTATCATCTATCAAATGAGAATGGTGCCGGTCCCTCCCTTGAAACTCAAGCTGTCAGTCGACCATTTCAAGGCTACTATACCTATTATGGGTAAGAAGGTAGGCTGGGTAGTGGATTCTATGAGGCCCAGGGACTCCTCTCATGCCTCCCCCCATCCGCCCCTCCTCCTGTGCTAGTCTCCCGTCCTTCCTCATCACCATATGATGGTAATTATTCGGGGACCGCGCTCCTGTAGTAATGTGGTTCCCTCCTCTCCCTGCGGTTTCTCTCCCATTCTCCCAACATTTCCTGGTGGTACCCCCATCTCTGATCTTCTGATGTGTATACATTTGATGGGTAGAAAAATGAGAGAGGGAGGGACTGGATGTTGCTCCCTTGTTCGTCTGGGGCCCAACTGCAGATGTTAGAGGCTGTACTCGGTTCTCTAAAAGTAACCAGGACACAGTCGCCTCTGATTGTTTTTCTCATGTATCCCACCCAGGTAGCCCGTCTGACCATGAGAACTTCACTGGTTGTACCTTGTGGAAGAATTCTATATATGGACAGCCAGCTGATGACTTTATTTTTAAGAGAGGCGGTCGATTCTATAGCCGTGGGTTTTAGCTCAGGCACCCCCGCTAAGATGACTGTATAGGGGGACGCCTCTGGTGGTAGATTCACAGGTTTGGTTTTCCGGGCGATATTTTGTATATTATCTGGGGGTTTTAATTCACTCTGTGGTTTGTTTGGGAGTGTAGCAGTATCTTTAGGATGTGTAGTTGTGTTTGAGGGTGGAATAAGTGCAGCCTGGGTTTTTGTGGGATGGGTGTTTGTGTTAGAGTTGGCCGGGGGTTGAGGGATCTTATGTTGATTTTCGTTTGGGTTGTATGTCTAGAACAGTGGCTGGGCCCTTCTTCTTCGTTGTTGTTATTAGCTCAGTTCCCCTTTTAGACTTTGCATCCGGGACCCCTTTGGCTCCCTTGATTTCTAGTTTCAGGGAGTCAGCTAGCTGGACTGTAGAGTTTTCGATGTTAACCAGCCTAGCTTCGATCTTTATGAGGCGGGCCTCGAGAGGACTTAAGAGAGACCTAAAGAGTGTGCCTATATCTGCCAATGTTATATCGTCACTAGGGGATTCCATGGAAGTATTATTAGAGCGAGATGGTGTGACCGTATGTACAGTGACTAGTGGTGGGGCCATTACACTGTCCTTGTCTAAGTGGGGAGAGTTGGTGTCGCCGACACTGACATCATCCCTGACAGGATTGGGCTTAGGGGTTTTAGGCTTTCTCCCTTCCCTATTTTGACCCCCTTTCTTCCTTTTTTGAATGGCTCCTTCCCTGATTCCCCTTGTGAGATCAGAAGCGTTCTCACTGGTAGTAGCTATAAATGCGTGGAGTTCAGGGATTGAAAGCGGGGTTTCAAGTGGGGTTAGGGGTATTTGGCCTGTGGGTAAGGTCATTACGCTCATGTCCTCAAGATCACTTGAGGCCTCCATTGTAAAGTCTGGGTTGGTGGATGAATGATTAACCCCCGAAGCCCCCTGTCCAGATTTGTTGGCTTCAAGCCTTCCATCAGGAGTCTTGGCCAGAGCCATTGGGCCCATTGATGATCTCCTTACCCAGTCAATTTCCTGAGAAATACGTCTCTCGAGTACTGCAATGTCCTCTATCAGGAGTGATCCTGCTTTAACAAAATAATTGTCAATGGTACCTTTTGCAGCTCCTGCCGCCGCCATAGAAGATTTGCTCCTAGTTCCCCTGGTACACATTTCAGAGTCTAAGTGATCCGTTCCTTATGTAGGTTGGCCGACCAGGGGGAGTGGCCCGGTCCCAGTCTCTCCCGTCCTCGAACGGCCTCAAACGGCCCGCCCTTTGCCCGGGCTTTGCCCCGGTCTACACGTGGTGCTAGTCTCTATAGAGAATTTAATATCTCTATGTCTATTGTTGATCCAGTCATGGAATGCCAAGAGTTCGGTCTGGCTCCCCTGCCACAGGAGCCAGACGCCATCTATGTACCGCCACCATTGTTTGATACTATTCTCATATGGGTTATTATTCTCAACCAACCTGGACTCATATTGTGCCATATAGAGCACTGCCATTTCTGGGGCATAAGTACACCCCATGGCAGTGCCCTTGATTTGCATGTAGAACTGATCATTGAATGTGAAATAGTTCTTCTGTAGTGCTATTGCTGCAAGTTTGAGAATGAATGCAGTGGGTACCCTGTGTGGCTTTTCTCTTTTTTCCAGATACAATTCAATAACCTCTAATGCTTCTTCCTGAGGTATTTGTGTGTATAGGGACGTAACGTGCATGGTTGCCATTATGTCTTTGGAGGGATCAAAACTCGTCCCTTCCACCTTTGTTAAAAAATCTGTAGTATCTCTGAGATACGATTTAACCTCAATCAAAAAGGGCTTTAAAAAGAAGTCCACATATTTGGAAAGTGGCTCCAGACAGGAGTCACAACCCGAAACAATCGGACGCCCTGGTTGTTCGGCTAAGTTTTTTTGAATCTTGGGGAGCAAGTACAGAACCGGTATTCGAGGGGATTTTTTTTCAAGAAATCGTATTCTTTACTGCCCAAGAAACCTTCAGTTTTTGCCTGTGTTAACACTTCTGTGATTAGTCCTTGGATCTGTTTTGTGGGATCCTCGTTTAGGGCTCGGTACCATGTGGTGTTGTTAACCTGTTTGAGCCCCTCTGTCACATATTTTTCACGGGGCCAGATAACGATCGCACCTCCCACTAGCGCCTTGGATAGCGCTGCTGCCAATGCTCCTCAGGATACAACAGAATCCAGGGATTGAGGGAATGAAGGCACAGTTCCTAACGGCTTGCGAGCGGCTCCCGCGAAGCGGGGGCCGCGAGCCGGTTTCAGGCAGTGCAGAGAGGCGGGGCGGGGAAGAGGCTACAGCTGCTGCGATAGCCTGGCCGCTTGGAATGCTGGGCCTCGCAGTCCCGGCCCCGTCCTCGATAACCAGCAGTAGTTCACTTAGCGCTCCTCCGCCTCCCACTAGCACATCGGATAGCGCTGCTGCCAATGCTCCTCAGGATACAACAGAATCCAGGGATTGAGGGAATGAAGGCACAGTTCCTCACGGCTTACGAGTGGCTCCCACGAAGCGGGGGGCGCGAGCCATTTTTGGGCGGTGCAGAGAGGCGGGGCGGGGAAGAGGCTCCAGCTGCGGCGTTAGCCTGGCCGCTTGGGATGCTGGGCCTCGCAGTCCCGGCCCCGTATTCATTTTGCCTACACAGCAAATTATTTTGAGGCAGCGACTATATGTAAACAATCCTCCTCTATAACATTTTAAGATTTAATTCTGGTCGTTATGTAATGGTTATGTATTCCTAGTTACATGGGATTTTATCATATTTTTTTCTGCAGAACTTTACTCTTTTCACGTCCCTGCATATGCTTGTCATTATATGAATTGACTTGTGTTATTTATCTGGGGGCAGGAAGATGTGATGCAATGATAATGTTGGTCTCTTTCAGAAGCTACTATGCTTCTCAGATCTGATGTAAAGGTGACATTCAAAAGGACAGAAGGGGACTATATTGTCACTTTACTTATACTGCCCCATCCCTCATTGAAAAGGTAAACAAATATGTAATGTTACATATTGATTAAATTCAAAATAATTAGATCTGTGGCCTGTTTTTCTATGTTGTTCCTCTCTTGCTACAAAATGGAATATGTCAAAAATAATAAAGACCCATTCATTTAGAGACTGTGCTAAAACATGTAATACCACAAACTCGGAAAAGCATCAATATTACCAGGTTGTTCCCAATTTTTAACAAAAGAGTGTGTGCTGCACCATACAGTAATGGAATCGGCTCAGTAGTTTGATTATTTGAGAATTCGCCTCTCTAGTAGAATTTTTTGGGCTAATCAGGCCATGAAGAGTACGCTCCTCCTAAATCATTGGGCGCCAGCCACCTTGAGATTTGCTAGCACTACTTCTTTCCATCTGGTATCTCCTCTCCTAGAAATTGGAGAACTCAAGCTGTAGCAGACACAGTATATGGGGAGGAACTGTGGGGTTATTGTAAAATTGACGCCTTTGTGGGTAGCCAAAAATACATTTTTGAGGATAGCACTCAAACTTCCCCAAAGAACCTCTCTAGTTTTTAAACTTTATATACATATGCAGGCTATTATCCCTAAATTGTGACTCACACCAATTCTCTAATGGCTAATGATGTGTTTAATTACTGACCTGGAACCCTATAGGGCTCATCCGAAAGACAATTTAGATAGGCAAAAAGATGTGGTGCCGCTTCTGTGTTCGACGTTTGTGAATGAGATTTTACTTTTCCTGTGTTTCACTACTTTTGGACTAACCCAGCATCCATGACATCCTCGTCTCTTAAAATAATGAGGACAGTTTTTTGGGGAGAACAAAGAGAGAACACACAAAAACTTGACTCACAAAAAAAATAGATTTCTTAGGTTAAAATCAACTCCCTGTCTTTAGCCTTACATGAATGAGATAGACCCACCTTTCATTAAAGCCCTATAAAAAAGACTCGAACTAGGTGTCCTTCCCCTTGCAACATTTAATACAAAATGGAAGGGTACCCTTGAGGAGGCTAAACTTTGCCCAGATTGTATGAAGCAGAAAGTATCAAAAGAACATCTTTTTTTTTTGCCAATAGTATGTTAGGCAGCGTAAACGCTGTTCCACTTAGTCGCACCTTGGGTATTCACGAATGATGGGTTGGACTGAGAATATGCAGGTCAGACACCACACTCTACATTGTTTTTTCAAACGCAAAATACCTAGAAAGTGTCAGTCCAAATTAGTGGCGGTGGTACGTTTTTGTCTAATAATATGTATATTTAAACATTCCAACAAAGCACTTTATTACTTTGCTACCAGGCCAATCACTTTAGTTTAGGGGGGTGGAAGTACATGCATTATCGGTCCCCTATGGAGAAAAACCGTTTCTAATTTGAATCTCTTTTAATCATGTGTCTGTTTCAACTTGTCAAAAAATAGCACTTTACTGCACAACAATCAAATGTGATTTTTTATTTAAAGTTCTATTGATTGTGCATCTTTGCACTTTTTAAGCACTTTACTTTTTATACTTGTGGAAGCTGATCGGCATGAAGTATGATTATAAAAAGTGTTGTATTGTGTATTATTGTGTAAATTGTATATTAAGGTTCTATTAACAAGTGCGTACATTGAATTGAATAGATTTCTGAAGTTATTAGCGCATTAAATATTGTGCGACTCAGAAGAAGCCCAAAGAGCATTTTTAATGCGTATGGAATACTGCCAACAAAAGTAAATGCATGATTTCAATATTACAATAACGTAGGTGCCTATAACGTTTACGCAAAATTTCAGAACTACCACCAGGCTCTAAATAGGCGCCATAGTGATTTTAGATATACTGATTATGCAGAAAGTTAGATTTATTTTTATGGGAAAAAAGTGTTTTGCTGCCTCTTCTAAGAAGCATCGTTTACCTCATTCATGCAGTTAGAACAAAAGCGTATTAATTAAAAATCAGTACAATGAGCTGTCTGGAACCGATTTCAATGTTAGTGGCTAAGAAAATTATATGAAGGGATTGTCTCAGCCTGAAAAAGCACCGTGATTTATTAACAAAAGTTTCAAAACGACTTTGGACAACCTTGATCGCACTCTTGCTTCTGAGCAGCAGAGGATTTTATGGTTCTGTAATTGCAAAGTTTATATAATTGCCAATATCAGTACCCAAATATTTTGTAAGTTGTGCATTTCTAATTAAAGCTGCCTTGACATTTTAAGGACAATGAATATCTTTGTCATTTACACAACAGATAACAAAGTAATCCAATTTCCAGGCTTCCTACAAATTATCCCTTCAAAGAATACAGCTCTTGCTTCGTGTGCTTTAAATAAGCATTACCCTTAGCCTAGCAAGCACTGTCAATTACTAATCTTTTATTATTGGCTCCAGGGAAAGATTAAAGGAAAAGCTGAAACATAGCTGACAGTTTGGTTATCACATCTGGAGTAAATGAAAAGCATGGCCTGAATCCATCAGGGGAGATTAGGTAAATGTGAGAAAATTACTGATGTCCTTTTACACATGTAAATTCAACTGGCTTAAAATTGAGGTATCTATCTCTTGACAGAATCTTCTATAGCATTTTTTCTTTGGAATGAATCTTAACAAACCACTGTATTTAAGGTATGGAGACCCCTATTTCTGCTCACAGGTGATTTAATATTGTTATATAACTCAGCTCGGGAAAGCTGTGAAAATGCCATTAGTGTAAAAACTGCACTATTTCTAAAGAGGAGCTTGACATCGGGAAATCTTAAGGGAATTTCAATATATCTGTAAGAGGATGTATAAAGTAACATCCCAGTAACTATATATGAAGGTTATTATTGTAGTAGTATGTCAAACTGTTAGCCAATATTTTGAAAGTAGATGAGCACTGGGTCTAGATTCACTCGAAATCCTCCTCATTTTGAGCCATTGAGCATGTCTCTCTGTTTGGAGCTAAGTTACAATTTAAAGATTACCAACAAATGCACATACATGAGGTCACCTAAGGCAATTTGAACATTGTTTCATTTTAATGTACAATCACAGTCTTAGTAAGGTGTTTGTTAACAAACGGAAATGGCCTGCAATCTGTGAATAAAGGAGGGTATGATCATTAACAAACTGTTTGGCATATTTACTAAATGTTCACTCAACGCAGGGCAACAAGTAAAAGAGCTGTGCTGTGTTGGGTGAATGGGAGGGAGCAGAAATGCTTTATATTTACTAAGATTTGGAGTATTTGTACTCTCTCCATGGGGCAGATTTACGAGGAAGTGCTGCAGCGCGGCAACGCAAGCCCTTTGGCTGCGCCACGCTGCAGCACTTTCAGAGCACAGGAATACAACATATTTACAATAATATATCGCCTTCCAGTGCTCTCACCTGTGCCATGCGCCGGCGCAGGCACCCTTGTACCATGGTGCAAGGATGCATGTGACATGGGGAGATTGTTATTGTGCAGGAAGGAGCTAGAGGCATTTTCATATTTCAAAACATGCTGTAGAATGCAGCACGCAATGAAAGAGGAAAAAGCGAGGAAAAATTAAAACATTTCTCCTCGTAGCACCTCCCTTGAGAGGCATAGCATTCAGGCGCATTTCCAGATTTACGATTCCTCGTAAATCTGGAAATGTGTCTTGTTCCATGGGTGTTCTGTGGGAACACCCACAGCAACACCCATGGAACGCCCCTTTCCTGCAAAGTGCTGCATGTAAAGGGGCCATATTTACAAGGACAGGAAAAGCCACGTAGGGTGGCTTCTCCTTTTCTTGTAAATATGGAGCATTAAAACACGCCACCAGTATGTCACAAAAAGTGACGTACTGTAGGCGCAGAGGGCTTGTGAATCTTCCCTCTTGTGCTGGCACATTGTGTACTGCCTATCGCCAATGCAGGCACCCTGGCACCATAGTGAAAATGTGCAAGAGTTCCAGACAAGATTGTTTTAGAATAGAAACAATCCTTAGAGGAATTTTCCCCTTTCTATGTTTGCAGCACATTTGAGAAGAGGAAAAATAAGAAATAAAAATATTTCTCCTCATTTTGCCTCACCGGGGAAGCCTTAGCATTTTGCAGCATATCCAGTTTTGCTAGCTTTAGTAATTCTGAGAATTTGTCAAAATCCATAATTAAATGCATGCAAACTCCTATGCTCCAGCCATTGAATGCCTTCCAAATGCAAGCTAATGTATGACAGCCTTGTGCGTTGACTTACATGACTGTGTATTTACTGTACCCACACAAAGCCAATCAGAATGGCTTTGCATTGCTTAGTAAATACTAAAAATGATGAGTTTGTGTAAGGGCTGCCCCACTAAAGTAACTCAACCCAGACGAAAAATCTTAGTACCTTTAAATGCAAAACAAGCATTTACAAAAACCAACAAGTTTGGTGTTAATGTGTTTCTACATGAAAACAACATGTATGCATGCCTGTGCTTGCATGCATTAGCATAATGAAACCACACCTATTGAATTTGTATTGAATCTGGCACTCAAACTTAGGGGGTCATTAGGATGGCGGACGGACCTGCGTCCATCCGCCACCCCCGAGGTAGAGGGACCGTCCGCATGGGCAGCGGCGGTCCCTCCATGCAAATTAGGATGTGACCGCCCCCTGGCAGTCACATCCTGTATCCTTAACATTGCGGCGGGTGCTGCTTCAAGCGGCGCCTGCCGCAATGTTAAAAATGCATGCATTGCATTTGCATGCACAAAGCGACAGGCACCACGCGGTGGATGCTACTTTCTGCATGCAAATGCAGGGGGGTACCATAGGTACCCCGCATGTGCACCCCCTCTCCCCCTTCACCCAGGGGGCCTGCAAGAGCCCCCCAGAAGCAAAGGTCCACATGCTTTTCCACGGCAGAAAAACCGCAGCGGAAAAGCATGTCTACACATGCTTCCTAATTTGGCTGACGGTGTCTTGCAGACACCGCCACCAAATAGCCCTCCAAAACCCGCGGATCAGCGGCGGACGGATCTGCAGTCCGCCGCTGGTCCCACCGCAATCCCACCGCCATCCTAGTCTGGCGGTGGGTGTTGTATGTGGCTGCGGCGGTGAATCCGCATCCTCCGGGCCGGCGGTGGCTTCCGCCGGCACGGAAAATGCGGATTCACCGCCATCCTAATGAGGCCCCTAATTGTTAAGAACTGGGGGTCAGATTAACCACGTTTAGTTTGCATGTGTAGATCCTCCAACTTGTAGATCTACTCCTGCAACTTACTCACCATTTCCGAGCACAGATTCACACCTAGATGTAGATTTAAGAGTGTCAATGCACTTTAATGATACAGCTCTATTTATGAGTGTGAAGATATTATTAGAAACTTTCCACCTGTTTGAGGAGATCTCTGCCACTGGGCTGGGGATTTTGCTATTGAAATATATTGACAAATGTAATAACATTTATAAAAAATGAATATATAGAAATGACAAAATATTAAATAATAACAACAATAATTAATATGAAAATTAACAACAGTAATAAGAATAAGAATAATACAAATTTAATGTAAAAAATCAAATACTTTAAACAAATAATCTAAAAATAGGCCTTGTTAAAGAAAAAGACAGCCCCCTAAAATGTACTTAAGTTGTAAATAATATAAAATATGAATTAATTTCTAATTCTATGTAAATAGTGATTAGAAAAGGAAAGCTATATAGTATAGATTGATATTATGTATATATTTAGTAGTTGTTCCCCATTTTCCCCATTCCCCTTGTCCCTCTCACCTTTAATACAAAATCGTATAATATGTGTGATGAGCTCTTTCCCACCAGAGGTCACACACAGAATGGAGTTGTCCACCCATAGAGTGTCCCATGGAGTGCCTGACCAGAGGCTGGCTCCTACAGCCAACCTCTGCTATAAAGGGTATGTGTTGTGGGTGTTGGCTGCCCATGACTAGCGGAGTGCAGAGGGTGGCCAGAGGACAGGTCTTGCTACACAAGACACTGCTACACACTGCTGAAGACCATGACACTGTTATTGGGCCACATGACACTAATCCCACTGAACATGGCTGAAGGCTATGTTTCAGCAAGGCTGACCCCAGGGTGTTGAGTGCAGGGTCTGGCCAGGATCCTCTGACCAACTCTGCTAAGCAAGGCCAACGGTCATGCACAGCAAAGGTTGTCCAGCCAATGTGTGCTAGTCCTACCTGTAAGGTCAACACCTTTAGCCCATCCATGCTGCACATGGCATGTATGTTAGGATTCCAAAGGAAACTCTCCCGCCTAGGGAGAGGACAACCCAGCGCACTACTTTAGTGAGACCCGTGGTCTAGTTCCATATTCAGTTTAAACAATGAATCATAATCCAAATGGAGTAGTCATATATCCAGTTTTATTCAAATGGATGTGACGATGTTGGTATTGATAAAGCACATCAGTCTATAACGTTCCACAAACATGTCAATTCAGGTGTGTTAACACATCGCACGACCCAATGCATTTCGGGCGTAGCCCGTCGTCAGGGGAATTACTCTACAAACGAAAACAAAAATCAGATGTAGTATCCGAATAAACTTCTAGTACAATCAAGAATAACTGTGACTAAGTGACGTGATAATACACCAAAAGTGGAAAGTGATGAAAAGTCAAGGTGAAAGAAACAATGTGCACAGGCTGCGTAAAAACTTAAACGGAAATGTGGACATAGTGAGAGTTAAAAGATAGAAAAGCTGGGTGTGACCGGTAACTTCAAAGGGATGCTGTATTATCACGTCACTTAGTCACAGTTATTCTTGATTGTACTAGAAGTTTATTCGGATACTACAGCTGATTTTTGTTTTCGTTTGTAGAGTAATTCCCCTGACGACGGGCTACGCCCGAAATGCATTGGGTCGTGTGATGTGTTAACACACCTGAATTGACATGTTTGTGGAACATTATAGACTGATGTGCTTTATCAATACCAACATCGTCACATCCATTTGAATAAAACTGGATATATGACTACTCCATTTGGATTATGATTCATTGTTTAAACTGAATATGGAACTAGACCACGGGTCTCACTAAAGTAGTGCGCTGGGTTGTCCTCTCCCTAGGCGGGAGAGTTTCCTTTGGAATCTTCTTTTACACACTGCTTGGCTAGACAGTGTTTTCTACCCTGCGGCACACGAAAAGCTCAACACAATATCCTTATATTTGGGTTCACCTCAGCTGTGCGAGATCCACTTCTCCATACATGTATGTTAGGATCTCATTAAGAGTGCTTCAAACTAAAAGTTATCTGTTACTATGTGCTGTAAATAAACTAATCAGTATTAATTTCCCTAGAATCTAACAGTGCCTAATTTCTCATCCTTGGAGGAATAAAAGAAAGTTCCCTCAACTTTAAAAGAATTAAAGAAACTGCCTGCATTATAGGGATTCAAACATGCCCAACCATATATTAGCACTAATATTTCTACAAACAAAGAATCAACGTCGGACCCCAAATGCCGCACTGACCTCTCTCTGTTCCCTAATAGTAGCTTTAAGTATCAGTAGTTATATGGTGTGCACAGTCAGCTCCTGCATCCGCCGTTGAAGGATGCAACCCTTGACCGGGAAACAAAACTGTGAAAGCAATGGAGCGGTGCACTTCCAGGGTACTATGAAGTAAGTAATTAAGCTTGATCCGTTTCTTCATGGAAAAAATCTTTATTTAGGTATATCCAAATGCATAGACATAAACATCAGCCAACGCATTTCATTCATGAAATGAACTTCGTCAAGGCATGTAAATTGTGAAGTGAAAGTGTCACTGGTAGGTATGTTCCAGAGAATCAGTGGATCAGAGTAGTGTCGCTCAGTAACGACACCGAGATAATGTTGGGGCGGCCATGATAAGGGCCAGAGTACAAATCCTGGACTGGTACCAACAGCGTAACGGAAAATCAGAAAGGATATACCTAAATAAAGATTTTTTTCCACAAAGAAACTAATCAAATTTCATTACTTACTTAATAGTACCCTGGAAGTGCATCGCACCATTGCTTTCACATATATTAGCACTAAGCTCTTGAACTGTTAAAACATATTGCCATCTCATGACTGATTATAATGCTACTGGTACTAGTTTCCATGAAGTAAAGAAGACATGTCTTGTAGCACATCTGTGTAATTTTTTTATTGAGTCAATTGTACACCTGCATTGAATGAAGATACCAGGAGCATTCTAATTCCGCCAGTTATGAAATATATTACATTATCTCTATTTTTTTCAGATTTGAATTTGTGTGATATCTAAATGACTTACCGATATCTTCACTGATTAAGTAAACAGGTCTTTCCCTTTTCAGCTATCATCACGGATTAACAAACTTGCCAGTAGACAATCTGCTGGGAATGGCTAATATTTTGAGACACATTGCAAAGTCAACTGACTTGTGGTGATATCTCAGGAATTTGAGAAAATGTGTTCCTATCTAAAACAATAGTAGTTTATCATCTTCATTAGTGGGGGGATGCTGCAGGAAAGCAACTAAGTATCACCATCATAGTTGATGGGTATACAGGTGTCTGGTTGAGGTTTTATCAAGCTATGATCTCTGAAATGGAGTGTGCAAGCACACCACTAACCGCTTGAACTTTCTGTCAGTTCATCACCATTCATTTAAGCTAATCTTATCTTCCCAGATTTTCATTCTGTTAAGTCCCTATGCCATCCACTGGGTCTTAGGTATGCAGGGGGTGAACTAGCCAGCACAGATACAAAAGCGTCTGACTTGAACCGGAACATGGTGCTCTGAGGAGAAGAATGTCCAGCAGGAGAGATATGTGCAGTCTATCCCGAATCAAATTGTGTGGGCAGAATATAACTGGGGCCTAGTGACAAATGCATATTAACATGGAGATGAATTATAATAATATACTGACTGCAGCAGCTGTAATCTCTCTGATGGTTTCGGTAGCGTCCAGGCAACTGAACAGACAGTAGTATAGTAATGTTGTCAATGTCACCAATTGCAAACACGGGGTGTTGCAAACAGAACTGCAGCCTGAGTGAACCAAAAAGGAGGAAAACTCGTGCATAAAACCCTCCCTGGATAATCGCATCAATGCCTTCTCCATTCCAAACAATATTAGGGGCATATTATCAAGGGGGTTTATCTCTGCTTTTTTGGCTTTAAAAGCCAAGAAAGCGGAGATAAAATTATCTCCCTATTACCAAGCTGTCGCTAACACCAGTTAGTGACAGCTAAAAGGAGATAGCGACCATCTTGGGCCCCGCTTTGCATGTCAGTGATATTTATCACTAATGACATGCAAAGTGGGCGTGCCAAGATGTTAGAGACTGGAAACAGTCCCTAACATCGCTATCTCCTATTACCAACTTTTGGAGATATTCGCGCTAAGCGCGAATATCTCCAAAAGCTAACATCTGCCCTGAGCAGTTCTTAGCCATGTTATCCAATGGGAGGTGGATAACATGGCTAAGAGCATTTGCTCGATAATGCATGAATATCGCTGACTTTTCAGCGATATTCACGCATTGCGGCCGTTTTTTATCGCATTTGCGATAAACCTTGCTAATAGCAAGGTTCATCTGCGATAAAAATCGCCGATGTGCGGCGATAATTTTTGTCTCTAAACAAGTTAGAGACAAAAATTATCGCTAGTTGTTGGTAATATGCCCCTTAGTGCTTTATGTAAACGTCAGAGCTGCATGCATGCAGCTGCAACCTGTGAGTGTGTTCAGCTATTGACACTGAATAGTGTGTTGTACAGTGTTACCATATGTTGACAGGCAATAGAATATTTGTAAAGAACAAGCGTAATGGAGACATATTATGGATTGCTAACATGTGTTAATTAAGTGGAGATGAGGCTGACCAGGAGATCAGTGAAGACCGGCTGCTTCGCTGGGTTATTTATTCTTTGACATAAGAACGGTATTACCCAGAGATTGACATTGCCATGTGAAAGAGAAACACAAAAGAATAGACATGTTAGTTCAGACTCGCATTCGAGTTCTGTAAAAAAACAATACAAATATTCTTAAATCCGTGAGAAAACGAATATTTTTTGTATAAAATGCATGTATAGATAATTAGAATGTGACCAAAACTGTGATGATGTGATGTGATGTATGTTTCAGATGTGAAATAGTCACTCGGGAAGTCTAATGGAAACATTTCCTATGAGGCGGAAGGAGCACCCAATAGTACAGGAGTGAAACTGTCTCAAACCAATTACTGAATCGAGCTAGAGGAAGCAACCCAATGGTCTTAATAGACTGACTAAAAGGTTACAATGTGTTCATTGAACCGTATAAGACTGTTAATGGTGTTGCCAAACTTAAAAAACTAGTTCCAAGTCCAAGTAGTTAAGTGTTTCATTTAAAAACCTGTACTTGGACTGTTCATGAGGCTAATTTCTCCCACTCTCCATGATCTTACAGCTTTCGTTCAAAAAAGAGCAAGAAAGATTGGTCTGAGATTCTTCTGTTTGAGTTTTAATGCCACTAAAATATGGTTTCTTCTTCCTTTTGTTTCCTCCAGTTCTGTGTGTTTAAATTAATGTTGAAGGGTTTAGGAACATGTTCAAGGTTTGATCTCATAATTGTATACACTGTAGAGAATCAAAGCCGGACTGGCCATAGCGGGCAACGGGCAATCCTCTGGTGCGCTGCACGGGTAGGAGCCGGTTTTGGGCCCCTGAGGGCCATTTTTGTTACAGGGCCGTTTTTTGCAGCATCCTCCAACCTCCAACCCCCAATCCCCCCCCCCCCCCCCCCCCCCCCCCAGAGTGTGGAGGAGGAGGGGGGAGGCGGCCAAGCACTTTGCCAGGGTCGGTTGTGGTTCCCAGTCCAGCCCTGTAGAGAATCTGTAAATATTAAAATCACATTTGATCTTTTGGCAATGGTTAATTCTTTCACTTAATTGGTGATATGATTGGCTCATAACAATTTTGACCAATATGTACTATCACATTTACAAGTAGACCTAAAATGGGTTAAACCGTTAGATACATCATCCCCTTTTCCTAACACGTAATTTTTGATAGAAGATCAACCGTCAAAGACCACAGTCTTTAAACAATCCAATGCACGATGGAGTGACAAGTAGGTGTGAAAGGGGTTTTGTCACCATGCACATGTGGTAGTGGTAAAAGCATGATACAACCCTTTCCACATACCAAATAAATTCATAGCTGCAAAGTGTCCTGTCATTATATGTGACACCTTCCGCTAATCCTCACTTTTTACACAACTGCCCCTTACTGCTGGGGCTTTTGCACCCATAATCATAGTGTTAACAACAACATTTCAAGGTCCAGAATACAAAGTGATGTCAGAACTGACATAAAGCAAGACATTTACCATGGCAACTCTTGACAACTATTAATATCCACACAGAAACAGCACCGCCCTAATGTAATCAGGCAAAGAGTGCAGAAAAGCAGTGGAGAGCATTCTTAAAGCATCATTGTTCAGGTGCCTTAGAATACAAGTATACAAATTAATATGGTGTAATTAAAAATCTAGAGTACTTAACAAGAGACTATGCTGTTGGCATGGTTGGTCAACCCTCAAATGTCATAATATTCTGTAAGGAGTAGGTGAAGGACCCTCAACTGTGTAGAGTAATTCTTTTAGCAATGAGATGTGAGAAAGGGTAATGTGATGTGAGTGTGTGTGAAGGTAAAAATAACAGTTGATGGACAGAATGCAGAACAATGTCATACATTCACCCCAGTACAGAGATCTTGGCCTAAATAAATCGTTTTTTGGCACTCCACACCACCCCAGTTCCGACATGGCCATATGCAAATCAGCCTTGACCCTGTGCCTCATGGGAACAGTACAGCCCGAACTGCCAAGCCATGTATTTTCTGGATCGGAATCAAGCATCCTAGGACCGGTTTCTGGCTATCAGCCGTCTTCAGCCAGGATAGCTTGACTCCAGGGGTGTGGCGAGCATGGGACTCACATCTGAGCATACCCATCCCACTCAGGGTGACAAATGAAAAATAACAGTTAATGGACAGAATGCAGAACAATGTCATACATTCACCCCAGTACAGAGATCTGGGCCTAAATCCATCGTTTTTTTGCACTCCACACCACCCCAGTTCAGACATGGCCATATGCAAATCAGCCTTGACCCTGTGCCTCATGGGAACAGTCCAGCCCGAACTGCCAAGCCATGTCTTTCCTGGACAAGAATCAAGCATCCTAGGACCGGTTTCTGGCTATCAGCCGTCTTCAGCCAGGATAGCTTGATTTCAGTGGTGTGGAGAGCATGGGACTCACATCTGAGCATACCCATCACACTCGGGGTGATAAATGCAAAAATAACAGTTGATGGACAGAATGCAGAACAATGTCATACATTCACCCCAGTACAGAGATCTGGGTCTAAATCCATCGTTTTTTTGCACTCCACACCACCCCAGCTCAGACATGGCCATATGCAAATCAGCCTTGACCCTGTGCCTCATGGGAACAGTCCAGCCCGAACTGCCAAGCCATGTCTTTCCTGGACCGGAATCAAGCATCCTAGGACCGGTTTCTGGTTATCAGCTGTCTTCAGCCAGGATAGCTTGATTCCAGTGGTGTGGAGAGCATGGGACTCACGTCTGAGCATACCCATCCCACTCGGGGTGACAAATGCAAAAATAACAGTTGATGGACAGAATGCAGAACAATGTCATTCATTCACCCCAGTACAGAGATCTGGGCCTAAATCCATCGCAAGCCATGGCAGTTCAGGCTGGCCTGTTCCCATGAGGCACAGGATCAAGGCTAATTTGCATCTGCCAAGAGGGCTTGAACATTTCTGGGGCCACAGTCTCCAACACTGATGAATCCCAGGCCGCATGTTGTGAGAGGCCCACAGTTTCGCTCACTTCCAGCATGTTCCTATACCAGAAACCAACCTCCTTTTAGGTTGGGTGGATATTCTGGCATTGGAGCTCGATTTCCCAATTACCACAGATAAGTAATTTCTCCGCAGCATACCAGGAGGTTAGTTGAAGATATTTAAATCTTGAAAGTGAATATCCCAACTTCTAGCCTTAAAACCTCCCAGGGATGCACCCCATCTGTGGAAACAAGATCTGACCAAAACCTAAGACCAGCTTTTTTAATGGGGATTGCTAGACTTTCCATTAAGCACTCAGGTAGCCCCGGTGAGTCCCAAATAGGGGCGAAGTCGGAATAGTAGTCTGTCCCCCATATTTTCCTGAGCCTATACCACAATTTCAATGCAGCTGTTAAGGCCTTCAGACGAACTTTCTTTAAAAATCTGGGTGCACCAAACTTGTACAAAAAACCCTCCCCGCCATCTTCAAAAGCCACCATCTCAGTTAAAATCTTCCCCAATTAGATTCCCCCGCTGTAGACAGTTTGCAGACTTTATAAAATACCACTGAATCAAACAATAGCGTGAGTTATCCCCAAATTCAAAGTTGTACAAATACTAAATGCCATATGAATTGCTGCTTATTCAGGACAGAATGAAAAATAATTATAAGCTGCAGCTCAGTATTTGGACTTAAGTATCACCTATTTGTAGACAATCAAGAAGTCTACAATTGATTTGTTATGTTATGTTAGCAGGTATTTATTAAGCGCACGTACAACCTTGGGTTTCATGGCGCTGGAAACTGAAGACTGTTACGGCTGAGACACTAACCAACCACTTGCATGAATAACCATGTCTTCAAGGATTTTCTGAAGCTGATGAGATCCTCACGAGACAGCCATTACATTCCAGTATAGTTCCAGAAAGGGAGAGGATTTTAATTCTAAGACACTTCCCATCTGTGTTGTACTCTCTGCCACTCGGAGTTCATCCATCATGAGCATTAGCCAATAGTGTTCTTTAATTTTTTCTTTAGAGAGGAAGAGGGCACAGGATGGATTGCCCCATAATGTCCTTATTCCCATGTTGCTCAATGTTCTTTTGCTGTTCTAGAGCCAATCGATCTTATGGGAGAGCAATGGACCTACATGACATCCCTGAGGGCTGTAGCATAATTTACAAACTGAGGTGTAAACCACAACCTACGGCAGTATACAACTGGATGAAATTGTGGTTTGCTAACTACGGCCGTTCTTGGCTAAATAAAGTAGCAATGGTTTTAGACGGGAGATGAGTCACACTTTACTGGAACTTGGAGTTTCCAGGACATATTTGAGGCCAGAGTAACTCCAATATATCCAAACACTTCAGTTCACTCAAGCGCCTCATTGGCCAGTTTCACACTACCCTTATAGGTCGTATGCTGGATAAAATACATATATTTTGTTTTAATATACCTTTTCTGATGTCATGGTCAGTAAATAGAAAATCATACACTTTCAGCCTGAACAATCTTTTTATTTTTTTTGAAAGAACTCCAAACATAGGTATAATATAACTATTTCCTCAGTTTTCTCCTGGTGAACACACACACGTTATGTCACCAAGATGTGGGGGAAAAAATGCACCAATTTGTCCTGGGCATATCTTTTGTGATAAAAGGTCATAAAGGCTTAGCGCTGAAGTGTCTCAAACTTTTAAAAAAGGGCTCAGCTCTAGGTCAGGAAAAGCCTCAGTAGCTAAGGGATTAACATTTCATAGATACATTTAATGAAGGCATGTATCACTTTGTATTGGGTATTCATCAATGGATAGAGCAGTTCAACATTATTGAATACCACCCATCCATAAAGTAGAGAAAGCAACCTTAGATGTTTGATCCTGACTCCAGATGCAATAGAATGAATAACCTAAAGATTCAAATACAAGGTTCCAATTCAATTATGGTCCCTAAACAGCTGACGGCTGAAAACTGTTAGATTCTTGAAGTGCGTGCACTCCTACGGACTCAGAGTAACATGCTGAAAAAGACGTCCACCAGTTGCGTTCTTGAAGTACAATGACATTTATTCAGGAACAAGTTAAGAGTTAAGTACCGGAGATGTGAGGGCTAAAGATGGCTGCATCAACTGACACAGCAGTGTTGCAAGCCATCGCCCTAACATTCCAAAAGACATAATACATTGAATACATGTACAAGCGAAACTGAACATTCTGAAAATTACATCTAACGCAGGGGCACAAGCAATAAATGATTGAAAACCCCAAACATCTCATATCTCCCCCTTTAACGAGAATAAAAGGAAAGAAATATGTTGACATGTTATCTAATCAACAAATCTATTTGGAATCCTCTTGATCCTTGAACTTTTTCTAATAGCAGTGTCATTATGAGCATTAAGTTGATCATGAAAGTGAATATCTTTTTTTATATCTTAGGCAAACAACCAACATTCCACCATTGACCATTGTGAAGCTTAACAGCATGACATCTAATGTTAACAATGCATACAGGGTCTTTGAACTTCGCCTTCCCTTTTTGTAAAAATAAAGGGTCCTTAACACACACCCAATCACCAATATTAAATTTGATTTCTTTTTTACATGTGGAAAATTTTAATTTTTTATATCCGATGCGACTGGCTTCATCACTTAAAATCTTAGCTTTAACTGATTCATTCTTAACATTATATTCTTTGTCCAAAATTTGTATTTTCCAAAATGGATTGAGAGGAGAGACAACTCTTCTTCCTCTCATTAGTTCAAAGGGAACAGAACCAGACACAGAATGAGGAGTAGTTATGTAGGTTCAAACAACATCTCTAAAGGCAGTTTGACAATCTACTTTTGCATTTATCGCACTTTGAATACATTCCACTAAGACTCTGTTGAATCTTTCAACTTTGCTGTTGGCTAGGGGAAAATAGAGTTGGGTGCGAAGGTGTTTAACATCCATTTTTGTTAGAAACTCTTGCATACACAATGAAGTAACTCCATTGTCTGTTAGTAACTCTTCAGGAACACCCTCTCGGCTAAATACATCTTGGAGAAAGAGTGCAACAGACTTGGTGATGGGTTCAGAAACACCTCTGACTTCCACCCACTTGGATAAATGATCAATTAAAACAATGAAATACATCATACAATTGGGAAGAACATTAAATGATCCTAGAAAATCCACATCAATCCTCTGCCAAACCTTGCTGGGTGCCACTGTGGGTTTGGGAGAAGGAGAAGAGGTAGACAAATGCTTATCGCTATCCATACACTGAGTACAATCATTCACAAAAACTTCTACCTCATGATCAACGGAAGGCCACCAAA
Source organism: Lissotriton vulgaris (assembly GCF_964263255.1). Taxonomy (NCBI): domain Eukaryota; kingdom Metazoa; phylum Chordata; class Amphibia; order Caudata; family Salamandridae; genus Lissotriton; species Lissotriton vulgaris. Next base: position 468,186,052 of record NC_141691.1, read on the forward strand.
AATCATTGCAGATCCTTCATTTTGTGGCAGTCACACCTAAATGACCTGAATGTGCAGTCTCCAGGATTCGTTTTCTGAAGCAAGATGGAGGAATTAATGTTCCCTCTCTAACTAATAGTTTGTTCTCAATAGATAATTCGTTAGCAATTTTACAAAAAGGCTGCAATTCTTGATCAATTAACTTTTCTTTTGGCCATCCTTTTACAACAAAACTCATTACCTGTTTTAACGCTGAGTCATTTTCTAAGGCTGTACACCAATCTTCCATATATTTGCACAAATTACAGTGTCATCAATAGAAGCAATAATGCATTCTTTGATGTCCTCCTCCTCTCTCTCGTTGAGTTTGTCATCTTGATCAGCCACCAGCTATATATTGTACAGTGAAATTGAATTCTAACAGCTTTGTTGCAAGTCTGGCTAACCTGGTGGTAGCTTTCTTAATCTTGTTACCAGACAGCAAATCTACTAATGTATTGTGATCCATTCTAAGCCAAAATTTCATACCCCACAAATATGGTTTGAAGTTCTCGACTCCCCACACACATGCTAGCATTTCTTTTTCGATTACAGAATACCTTAATTCAACATCTTTCATCCTCCTTGAAGCAAAACCAATGGTAACTTAATTGTTGCCTATTATCCGTGACAACAGAGCGCCTATCAATCAATCAATCAATCACAGCATTTATATAGCGCGCTACTCACCCGGAGGGTCTCAAGGCACTTTGGGGAGGGGGGGTCCGCTACTGCTCGAACAGCCAGGTCTTGAGCTGCTTCCTGAAGGCGAGGTGGTCTTGGGTCAGGCGGAGGTGGGTCGGGAGGGAGTTCCACATCTTGGCGGCGAGGTAGGAGAAGGACCTTCCTCCTGTGGTGGCTCTTCGGATGGGGGGGACGGCGGCGAGGGCGTGGTTGGTTGATCGAAGCTGGCATGTGGGAGTGTAGAAGTTGAGGCGGTTGTTGAGGTATCTGGGCCTTGGTTGTGTAGGGCTTTGTGTGCGTGGGTGAGGAGTCAGAACGTGATTCTCTTGTTGACCGGGAGCCAGTGCAGGTCTCTCAGGTGTCCGGAGATGTGGCTGTGTCGGGGGATGTCCAGGATGAGTCTTGCTGAGGCGTTCTGGATTCGCTGGAGTCTCTTCTGGAGTCTGGCAGTGGTTCTGGCATAGAGGGAATTGCCGTAGTCCAGTCGGCTGGTGACGAGGGCCTGGGTGACGTCTTCCTGGTCTCAGTGGGGATCCCCCGGAAGATCTTATGTAGCATGCGCAGGATGTTGAAGCCTGACGAGGAGACGGCATTGACTTGTCTGGTCATGGAGAGGGAGGAGTCCAGGATGAAGCCCAGGTTGCGTGCGTGGTCTGTTGGTTTGGGTGCGCTGCCCAGGGCAGGGGGCCACCAGGAGTCGTCCCAGGCTGAGGGCGAAGATCCCAGGATGAGGACTTCCGTCTTGTCTGAGTTCAGTTTCAGGCGGCTGTTCTTCATCCACTCGGCTACGTCTTTCATCCCCTCGTGTAGGCTGGCTCTGGCGGTGGCGGGGTCGTTGGTGAGGGAGAGGATCAGCTGGGTGTCGTCGGCGTAAGATATGATGTTGAGGTTGTGTTGTCGTGTGATGGCCGCAAGGGGGCTCATGTAGACATTGAAGAGGGTGGGGCTGAGCGAGGAGCCTTGAGGAACGCCGCAGATGACTTCGGTGGCTTCTGATCTGAACGGGGGGAGGCGGACTCTCTGTGTCCTTCCGGCGAGGAAGGAGATGATCCATTCTAGTGCCTTCTCTTGGATTCCGACGTTGTTGAGGCGCTGCTCTAGGGTGCGGTGGCAGACAGTGTTGAATGCCACGGAAAGGTCCAGGAGGATGAGGGCCGCTGTTTCTCTGTTGTCGAGCAGGGCTCGGATTTCATCAGTGGCTGCGATGAGGGCGGTATCGATGCTGTGGTTGGCCCGGAAGCCGGACTGCGAGTAGTCGAGGGATCCATTCGTCTTGAGGAAGGTGGCCAGCTGCTTGTTGACGGTCTTCTCGATGACTTTGGCCGGAAATGGGAGGAGCGAGATGGGGCGGTAGCTTTTGAGTTCGGTGGGGTCCGCTGATGGTTTCTTCAGTAGAGCGCTGAGTTCGGCATGCTTCCAGCTCTCCGGGAAGGTCGCGTGTCGAAGGAGGTGTTGATGATGTCCCGCAGGTAGGGCGCGATGACGGAATCAGCCTTGTTGAAGGCGTTGTGAGTGCAGGGGTCGGTTGGAGATCCGGAGTGGATGGAGTTCATCATGCCTAGGGTTTCCTCGGTGTTGATCGGGGTCCAGGCGCGGAGGGTGGTGATGGGGGGTGCAGGTGCTGCCATAGGACCTGGCGTCAACAGTGATATAAGTATCACAACCCTCCACATATGCCTGAAGAGCGGGAGCCGAAAGTATACTATCTTTGATAAGTTGAAAATGGTCTTGGCAAGTGGATGTCCAAACAAAATCAGAATCTTTTTTCAATAGACCTCTAAAACATTCAGTAAGGCTTGCAAAATTCTCAGTAAACTTTGAATACAATTCACATAAACCAATAAAAGAACAAAGTTGCTCTTTGTCTGTGGGATGTGGTGCCCTGATTATACCATCAACAATACTTGACTTGGGTTTAACACCATGCTTGGAGAGAACATGTCCCAAATATTTGATCTCATTAACTCAAAGATGCATTTGTCCTCCCTGGCAGTGACTTGATTGTTTTGTATAATTGTGAGAACTTGATCAATCACAACATTATGGGGCATATTATCAAGGGGGTTTATCTCTGCTTTTTTGGCTTTAAAACCCAAGAAAGCGGAGATACAATTATCTCCCTACTACCTAGCTGTCGCTAACACCAGTTAGCGACAGCTAGTAGGAGATAGCGACCATCTTGGGCCCCACTTTGCATGTCAGTGATATTTATCACTAATGACATGCAAAGGGAGTGTGCCAAGATGTTAGCGACTGAAAACAGTCGCTAACATCGCTATCTCCTATTACCAACTTTTGGAGATATTCGCGCTAAGCGCGAATATCTCCAAAAACTAACACCTGCCCTGAGCAGTTCTTAGCCATGCTATCCAAAGGGAGGTGGATAACATGGCTAAGAGCATTAGCTCGGTAATGCATGAATATCGCTGACTTTTCAGCGATATTCATGCATTGCGGCGATTTTTATCGCATGTGCGATAAACCTTGGTAATACCAAGGTTTATTTGTGGTAAAAATCGCCGTAGCTCAGCGGTAAATTTTTGTCTCTAAGCAAGCAATAGCGATAATTATCGCTATTGCTTGGTAATATGCCCCTATGTTCCTCTTTTGATAAAGTATGAACTAAAATATCCGCTTGAAAAACAACAATGTTAGATATTCCTCTAAACATATTGTTCATCACTTTTTGAAACACGTACACAGCAGACGCCAGTCCAAATGGCATTCTACAAAACTGGAATGTACCATCAGGTGTAACAAACACAGTTAAATGTCTGGATGATTCATCCAGTTCCACCTGATGATAATCTGCCCATAGATCTAATTTGGAAAACAACTTGGACTGGCCTTCTTCTGTAATCAAGTCCTCTATGTGAGAAAGAGGGAAATGTTCTACCCATATTGCAATTGTTAATTGAGCGCAAGCCCACACATAAGCTCGCCATTCTTCTTCTTAGCAAGAACAATGGAAGACAGCCAAAGTATGGCATCCACTTTCTCTATGATTCCATCATCTAGAATGTTTTAACAGCTGAGTGAATTCACTCCTTACACTTTGGGGAACATTGTGTAATCTGTGCTTTACTTAAAATGCACCTTCCTCGACTTTGATAACATGGTTAACATTTTTAACAAACCAATCTTATCATAAAATACATCTTTGAATTTCTCTTTTCCAAGAGATATGATCAGAAACAGAATTGGTAAGGGAAACAGGGTGTTTTTGTGGCCGGTTTTGATGATCATGCCGAATTCAGCTTGATCGTAGGAACAAAACTGGGTCTTGGCTCCTCAACAGTAAGGCTAAGCCTAATTATACTCCAAAAACAACACTAATGCCAGTACTGGATAACGTTTTTTTTAGGGGGGGAATGTAACCTCATAGGAGCTGCTATGAGTTAAACATGGCAGTCTCATATCACTTTTTGTTGCTTATTTATTATAACCATTTTTTTTGGTCAGAAAACTTTTTCATTTTTTCAAAAACATTTCTGTGCATGTACAAATATAAATATACAAAATATGCAAATATATACAACAATTACAAACACAAATAAAGGACAGTTCCTTGTTACATTAACAAAACACCCATCATAAACCTTTCTCACTACAATCGCTCTATACACATTCACACACTCTTAACACAAACAAAATAGTTTGAACAATACCACTGAGGTATAGGTCAGTGTCAACGGAAAATGTTTGAAATGCAAAGTGTTTCACAAAATCAAATGAATTTAGAGTTTGCAAATCTTCTCTGAATTTGAAAACAATCTAATTAGTTTGAATCCAATCTTTTACAGAACTTTCATGTTGTTGACACTTGGCCCTGATGATTGACGCGTTTCGAACACCCTGATTAGCGGGGTTCTCCTCAGGATCACTACAATTTCTTAAACCACCTAGATAGGAAAACTTTCGTGATATGTTTAGGAGGATTGATGTGTGGACACTCACAAGCTGCGCAGAACGCTTGGAGTGTCCGGTATTGAGTTTGAATTGCTTCACCAGGGGGCGCTTCACAAATCACTTGTATCCCAGAAAAAAAGTTGTTTCAGTTAATCGGATGGCAGGAGAGACCAGAAGCACGCTTTATTTGCGCGACTACGAACAAACTTGGGAAGGCATCCTGCACCCACGGCAGCCCGATTAACTGAAACAACTTTTTTCCTCCTAAACATATCACAAAAGTTTTCCTATCTAGGTGGTTTAAGAAATTGTAGTGATCCTGAGGAGAACCCCGCTAATCAGGGTGTTCGAAACGCGTCGATCATTAGGGCCAAGTGTCAACAACATGAAAGTTCTGTAAACGATTGGATTCAAACTAATTAGATTGTGTTTTCAAATTCAGAGAAGATTTGCAAACTCTAAATTCATTTGATTTTGTGAAACACTTTGCATTTCAAACATTTTCCGTTGACAGTGACCTATACCTCAGTGGTATTGTTCAAACTATTTTGTTTGTGTTAAGAGTGTGTGAATGTGTATAGAGCGATTGTAGTGAGAAAGGTTTATGATGGGTGTGTTGTAATGTAACAAGGAACTTTCCTTTATTTGTGTTTGTAATTGTTGTATATATTTGCATATTTGTATATTTATATTTGTACATGCACAGAAATGTTTTTGAAAAAATGAAAAAGTTTTCTGACCAAAAAAAATGGTTATAATAAATAAGCAACAAAAAGTGATATGAGACTGCCATGTTTAATTCATAGCAGCTCCTATGAGGTTACATTCCCCCCCCAAAAAAAACTTTATCCAGTACTGGCATTAGTGTTGTTTTTGGAATTCAGCTTGATGCCACCAACCCAGAACATTAATTTCTTTGTAAGCTACATACATGTTTCCATGGATTGTTTTACTTTCAAAAGTAATGTTACCACAAAAATATCCTAATACATCAATTTTGCTACCTATAAAAAAACCATGGTAACAATATCGGGAGGTAACAAAACTTTATGTGCCCAGTTTTGTTTGTACTTGTCGATAGAAATAATTGTGATTCTTGCACCTGAATCAATGAGGAGAAAAATATCAGCATTTTCAATGGTTATAGGAACTAAAGGATCAGTGATAACTTTATCAGAATGAACATTCTTAATGTCTACACAATCCACAGCTAACATTAATTTTCCAACTTTCTTTTCTACTAACACTTGTTCACTATCAATCAAATTTTCTTGAACATACCGAATAGGAGTGCGACTGCCTCCTCTACAAATATTGCCAGAATGGCCAATCTTTTTAGATTTCCAGCATTCTTGTGCCGCAGCTGAACAATTTTTGAAAGTAGATACATGTGAATTTGAACCGCATCTAAAACATTGAATTTTACTGCAGCCATAATATACACCTCTACCACCTCTAATACTAGGCAAAGAGTTACCTCTAGATCTATTTGAAGTAGTGTCTGGAATGTGTAAAGTTTCAGAAGAGGAATTTACAACACTGGTGGTAGGAGATGGTTGAATCTAATTATTTTGAGTTAAGTTCAGAGGTTTCCATACTTTTTGCTAAATCAATAGCCTCATCTAATGAGGGGTTCGTACAAGATAACAATCTTTGTTGAATCTTCCTTGAGTAACACCTGGATACCAATTGGACCCTAATTAATTGTGAGGTGAAGTGTTCAAAATTGCAATAACCTGCAGGCACTTTCAGAGCAGTTATGTAAGTGTCAATGGATTCATTGGTACCTTGAATACGAGTGAAAAATTTGTGACGATGAACTACACCTTCAAAGTAAATGCACAATTTCTGAAATTCTTCAATATCACCCACATCTTGACCTAAATAAACAGGTAGGTGGTCAAAGTCATTCTGCCCTGACATGCCTAAATAATAGTATAACAAGTGACGTTTTCTATCAGGTTTGAACTTCAATGGCACCTAGGTAAGCTTCAGAAGATCTAAACCATGTGCAGGAGGTGTGACAGATTGCATAATGTTGGCGGTAAGAGGTAAAATATGTGAAGAAATAGGGTGAGAATAAGAGGAAGAATATGAGAAAGAAAAGAGAAAAAAGAAAAGAAAAAAATAACAGTTGCAATGGGGAAAACTATTGAAATCAATATTATGATAAAAAAATGAAGTTCAACACGAAACAAGAAAAAAAAGCACGTTGCTCACTGATGAAATACTTAAAAGAAAGCATGCAGAACTGTGGAGTTCCTGGAAAGCATGCAGTACTGTGGAGTTCCTGGCGAGGCACTGTGATGAAACCAAAACAGGAAATATGTTCTTGCTCTCTATGGCAAGGAGCAATAAACGTTGACACATCAGGAAGGATACTTGAAATTATGCAGCAGTAACATCCCAGAACTGACTGGTCGCGAAAACTGGAGAAAGATAAGGTGAGACAATTTGAGGTGCTGTAATTGCGTAGACTGACACGCATTGAGATACGCGCCGTTTGTCAGGTTTTATGAATGAAGACCAGGGTGATGGATATCGCATGCATAATGATGCAACACATACAAAGAACAGCGCAATGGTTTTTGCATGCAGAATGGTGCAACACTCATGCATCTTAGATTGCCCTGAATTCAGCGCTGGAAAAGGTTGCAGGCACAAAAGTAGCGCTAGTTGCCTTGGTAACAGTAAATGTGCTGAAGCAGGCGAAGAACGTTGCATTGGTTGCCTTGACAACATGAGACGCGCAAGCCTCAACTACTCCAGTCTGCGCTCGAGCAGAAGAGGTGCCGTTGGTGCCAAAATGTAAAACATGTGCCACAATTATGCCTGGAGACAAAGCAATGTCGCCGGTAGCAGCAAACACGATGAAACACTGGGGCAAAGCAGCGCTGGAACACACAGAACAAGAGGAACTGTGCCGTTTGTTTAATTGACAATAAAGTCTTTAAAGTCACCAACGGGGTGAAAAAATATATATATATCCTTAGCCCTCAGAAGAATTAGGAGATCAAAGCGCAAGCGCACAGTACCTTAGATAATGGTGGAGATTTAATTGTAGATAGTTGTAGGGTTGATTGTAGATGACTGAATAGTAGCAAAAGACAAAAAAAATCATCCCAAGCTTGTCGCCAAAATTGAAGTGTTTGCACTCCTACGGACTTAGAGTAATGTTGTAACTTAATTACCTCAAAGCATCCTCTCCTTAGCTACTCAGCCAGGATGAATGTGGTGCCTGCGTGGAATGTTGGAATGCCTGATGAGAGAGAGTGGAATGTTTGTGTGCCTGCTTGTGTGGAGAATGACAGTTGGAGTGAGTGGGCTGCGTAGCAAAGATGCTGCTCCTGGTGGGATTCCCTTTGGATATTCATGAGACCTTCTTGTAACCTGTAACTTCTCAGCAATAAACCCTCCCTAAGGGAAGGAGATGTGCTATCTTGAAGCTTTTTACACTGTAGCTTTTTGCACTGTTTCACCCTCCCTTCTTTCCAGTCACCTTCTACTACTTATTCATTTCTTTCTTCCCTGTCACAGTACTTTCATTTTTCTTTTCTTGCAGCAAAGTTGTAGATTATTGTTGTTTATTGTTCGCCAAGGGAAGGGGATGTGTTGTAACTTAATTACCTCAAATGCATCCTCTCCTTAGCTACTCAGCCAGGATGAATGTGGTGTCTGCGTGGAATGTTGGAATGCCTGATGAGAGAGAGTGGAATGTTGCTGTGCCTGCTTGTGTGGAGAATGACAGTTGGAGTGAGTGGGTTGAGTAGCAAAGATGCTGCTCCTGGTGGGATTCCCTTTGGACCTTCATGAGACCTTCTTGTAACCTGTAACTTCTTATCAATAAACCCTCTACTTGAAAATATACCTCCTGGCTACCTCCGGTCATCTGTACAAGTTTACTTACAACAAGTAACACGTTGTAAAAGTCGTCCACAAGCTCCGTATAGTAAAGTTTATTCAGGAACAAGTTAAGAGTTAAGTACCGGAGATGTGTGGGCTAAACATGGTTGCATCAACTGACACAGCAGTGTTCCAAGCCATCGCTCAAACATTCCAAAAGAGATAATACATTGAATACATGCACAAGCAAAACTGAACATTCTGAAAATTACACCTAAAGCAGGGGCACAAGCAATAAATGAATGAAAACCCCAAACGCCACAATACTTTGTATGAAGGCACATAAACTTAGCTTTTTGGTTCAAATGACCAATGCAATATTTGAAGGAGTGAATCTAAACTGCAGGACTTGGGTTAAAGAGTCAAGCAAGTCAGTTAAACACAAATGCTCAATTTGCCTGTAAAGAGTCCTTTAAAATATAGAACTCTTTTATTACCCAGCTGAAAAGGAGAAACAAAGATGTTTTTTATTAAAAATGTCTGAGCAAATAATCTCAGCATAAATATTAATTAAATAAATAAACTAGTCACATAATTGTATCTGAATGACAACATACTTATTGTTACCTCTAAATTATTTCAAGCAGCAGAAACAGTATCTCAGATTTTAATTCTGTGTCTCTGGTAGTGATGTCTAATACTGTATTGACAAGACAACCTCCCCCCCAGTATGCTGAGATAATAAAGATCTCTAGAGGACGCATAAATACACTATGAGCTGTTTGTGAATTCGTTTACATGGAGAAATGTATAGCTGGGGGCAATATGCTTATTTTACTATGGGATGGAAGGTCTCAGTTTTTTTCACTGAGCTCTCACGTTTCCTAAACAGATGGCCTCACTTGGGTAATTCTGAATTTCCAAAATGGAGTGTTGTGTTCACATTTGACAGTATAGACTTAGCAGCAAGGGAAACTCCAGAATATTTATACTTTGTTTGTTTGTTTGTAGCAAGAACCACAACAAACTATGAAATTAGATAAGCAAAGATTGCCAACATGCACAAAAGCTTCATCTAAATAGTTAAACATCTATCAATTAAAATTTCACAAGGACATATACAATGTGAAAAATAGAAAAGGGGTCATAAAACAACCTAGTGAGATATAATTATCACTTAACCAATTTAAAAATTTAAATTGTAAAAAGTTAATTCAAAAATTAAATAATGTAACTGAGTTGAACTGGGAACTAATAATATCCTCCAGAGGGCAAAAGTCCTTCCAGACACCATTAGGCTAGGGTGGAGCCAATTACTGAGTTCAGCTGTGAACCAATCATATTATGCTGAAGGCAAGATTACTAGGGTAAATCCTTTACCTTTGCGGACCCTTGCAACTTTTTTTCGTGATTTTGCAAGGTTTCCATTTGCTTTTCCAGATACATGCAGGAATCACCACTGAAATCAGAAACATTAAAAGGTAGAAGCACAAACTGATGATGCCAACAAAATTCCCACATTTCTGAACCAGATAACTGAAGCTTCTCCAATGGAGCAACATGCTTTTTCTTTTACAGGGAATTTTGCTCCTTAAGAGGTCAGGGTCCCTTATTGGACCTGGGATGTTAGCAACAAATTAGAGGCATCATTTCAAGTTTGGCTGGCATCACATCAACCAGCCAGTACAATGGAGACCTCGGTTCCACTCCCCTGAAAGAGAATCATCCGTCATATCTAGAGATCTCCACCTGCCTGGGAAGATTTTTATACCTCAGGTGTGGTAGATGCAATTTTGGCACAGAAAAATGCAGAGTGTAAGCCATGTTATTTCACATCATCAACCTTATTTTTTTGTTTCATCCAAGCAACCTCTCAGAGCAAGAATTTGATGTGGTTAAACAAAGAATGAATGGCCCTAACAATCATGGACTTTCCTCTGTGTGCTTCTTCATCATTGCATGTTTTCCCTGCCTGTCAAAAAAAATTAGGGGCCGATTATGATGGTGGGCGGAGGTACCACTGCGGTGCTGGCGGTGATGAAAATACCATTTTCCGCATGCGAGCAGCAGTCCTCATGCCGGCCATATTCGTATAGACAAACATAGCCCATTTCCCGTCCGCCGTGGTGCGACAAGAACCGCCATCAAAATGCGCCCGCCACTGCATCGGTGGGAGCCAATTGAGACCTACCACCATGCGGAATTACTTCCCGACCGCTGTACAAATCAGGATGCTCCAAACAGCCAGTCACACCACAGCGGAGAAACCACTCAACCAGAGGCGGCGGAAGCACAACTGTGGAGCGCCAAACCAGATTCCCAGTCCGCACCACCCGGTGCTGACTGCAATGGAACCAGCTCTACATGTCTACCCGGTGCTGTACCTGATACACTGCCAGCAGGTTATGCACAGTCCCGGACGCCGCCTCAGGTATGCAATCACACAACTATGCACACAACCACAACACACAACTCCAGGGCTGATGTAGGGTTCAAGTCCACACCAGACACCCGGGTGGGGACAGGAACACATCCACAAGTGTGCCCACACATGTCCTACCTGTCACTAAATCACCCCTCTACATCTAGGTCACCCATCAACCGCGATATCAATGCAATGTCCCGGTCAATTCACCACAGCGGTGAAGACACAGGAAAACATGCACACAATGTAGGAGGTAGTGCCAATGCCAGGTATGGGCAGTCCACAAAGATCATAGGGACCCCCTCCACCCTCCACACACCAGGCGTCCCCACCCATCATGGGACATACTCTGTGCCCCTCCTGTGCACCCCCATGCACAATAACCAGCCAGGTGAACCCACACCCTGTACCACACACCAAGCAACCAGGGAGACAGTCACAGCAGGTGGTGCTACACAGGAACACACAGCACATAACCTCAGGACTAGGGCAACCCTCACACCACACCGACACTACACTTATGTCAAGCAAACCGAGTCCAAGCACAAAATAACACTCACAATGAATAGGAACAATCACTCAACTAGATACACCCCACACTGACACACTGCCACATACACAGACCAGATGTCAGAAGCAATGGAGTACAAGAAATGGGAAAGCTAAAGTGAGCTGGACACAAATGGAAGACCAATGAGCTAGCCACTAAGCATGTATGCATCACATGCAAGAGAAGGAACACATAAAAACACCCTTAGCTCATCAAATCACACATGACTGGCCCAATGAGTGAAATGAAACCACAGTAACCTCTGTGCAACAACTCATGGAGACAGCAAGATAACCCATGCATAGGCACAGGGATGAAAGGACGCAACTGAAGTTAAACAGTGTTCAGCCATGCATCTGTATCCAACTACATGACAGGTGTACGTCAGCAGCACAACACAGGGCCCACCTGTTACACTCCATGACGGACAATCACAAGTTGGATCCTTCACACAGACCCACCCCCCACCACCAACCTCACACCTGCAGCACTCAACACTAGTGTCAAACACACAGAATGGTGCCAATAATGTCCAGTCAATACACTGACAAACAATCAATCACACTTTCTGGGAGGCATCCACAAATATAACACACACACTCAGGGATGCCTGAACCAAAGCTGGAACAAAAACAACAGCCAAACACAAAACTCACAAACAAAATACACAGAAGTACAACAAGCACAGACCTGTGCAGTAAAACTGAGGAAAGGCAATGTGAGCCTAGACAGAACAGGAGTACACAACATCACACTCAGGAAGGGAAGTTGTAGCTCAGCAAACACACATACAGCTCAATCTTCACCCACAGATGCACAAGTGAGGGACAGCCAGGTAAAAACAACATGACCAGGGGACTGTGCAGCAAAAACAGTTGAACTGCATATGAGCAACCATGACTGCAAAACAGCACAAGAAAATCACACATAACCAATTGGGAAACTGCCCTGAGTGGCACATTGGTCCTGTGCACGGATCAGCACCACAAAGCAAAGTGTGACAAATAAAGTGGTGGGGAGGCACACACACTGGCAAACAAAGGGAACAGCTGACATGAGATTGAAGTGTAGTGTACATTAGTAGTGGACATGTCTGGAGTGCCTCATACACAAATAGGCATAGGTAGGCATCATAAGCACAGACAGGGGATGTTGTGACTCCACAACCCACATGCCATACTAGAGCCAAAATAGCCCCAAGTAACAGCAATGCATGCGAAAACACACCCACAATGTCAGTGTGGCAGAGCAGGTCTGCACAGTGAGCACAAACAGTATCAAGACACATGGCTGATCAACAAAACACAACACTGACTTGCCAGTCACACACTCTGCATACTCACAACTGCCACCAACAAGTAGGTGTCCCCCAGAAGTGCAAGGACACACCATCACACTGCACAGTGCACAACCTACAACTCCCACATGTGCATACAACCACAAGCACATGGCTGACTAATCTAATTAACAGGCACTCAACTCCTGGGTGACACATGTGCAGTTGTCATTGCAAAGGCACACACACATCAACACTACTGACAAAGTCACCCCTTCACACTGCACACTTCTTGAGCTCCCAAGTGCACATATTTAAAGTTACCCATGTGACTAGGATAACTGGCCATCACAAGATGACCATACGCCAACACTGCTGTTCACACATCAAGAAAGATCACACATACATGATGGCCCTGAAAGGCAGGCCCTGGACAGCCTGCCTGCCTGCAATCCTGTGGATAGAACCCCACTTTGTGCTTGTAGTGCATCCAAACATGACATGTGTACAATTTAGCTAACCTGACCAAAGAATATTCATGACAACAGTAGTTCATCAAAGGCCACCATTATTGCACCCCATTCCTAGGAGTCAAGAAGAACTGAAGTGCCTGTCACCTCTGCAAAAACCCTGAAAAAGTGGAACACGCCATTGTCAATGTTGAAGTGGCACAAACTGCATGTGTCATATTAAACCATACCCACACAGAAACCCCTTTATTTAGCAAGGGCATTGACAAAGCAGATGACAGGAGTAACTGTCTTTATTCACATATTACACAGATAGGCACCAAAGGTAGACAAGAGCAAGGCCAGTGGCCACTACAAAGTGCAGAGTAGGTACTTTAGATCCTGCACAGGGAATGGGCAAACAGCAGTGAACATCAAGGTCAGTCCAAGGTGCAAAGTGGGTACATGAGATCCTGCACAGGAAATCAATAGGCAAACTGCAGTGAACATCAATACCAGTGGCCAGTACAAATTGCAGAGTAGGTACATGAGATCCTGCACAGGGAATTGGCAAACATCAGGGCCAGTGGCCTGTACATAGTGCAGAGTAGGTACATGGGATCCTGCACAGGCAATGGGCTGAGTGTCTGGCCAGATGGAGGACTGGACCGGGGAGAGAGAGGCTCAGCTGAGGTAGAGGTATCAGTGGATTTGGTAGCCGGATGGCTGATTGGACCGGGAGGTGTGGTGGCACGTGGAGGTGGAGTCATGCTGTCATGAAATACAGTGTGGGTGGGAGAATGTGGAGGTGTGCTTTTCCACTTCTTGGGGATTCAAAATCTCTTTCCTGTCTTGGTAGGAGTGGGAGGTGGGGTAGACACAACAGGCACACTCTCCACCAATGCTGCATCAGGTGCAGCCGATGGCCCTCCCTCTGGGGACATGCTAGTTCCAGCAGTACACTTGGCCTGGACTTGTCTTTGCCCCTCCATCCTCTGTTTACCAGGTGTACCCCCTACAGTGCTCTCCTTTCCCTGCTTCGTGGGGGTGTGGATGGAAGTTGAGGTTGTAGTGAATCTGCCTTGGAGCTCATTTAAGTGGACTCTTACCAGGCACCAGCTTCTCAGCGGGCATGGCAAATGTCTGCTTGTCTTTGCGAGACACTTTTGGGACAGGAGAGTACTTGGCTGGGGATACCTCTGAGGCATGTGAGCCGGAGGCCTGCTTCTTGGCTTTATGCCCCTGAGTGCCGCCTGAAGGGCTTTTGCCTTTGTGCTCTGGGGTGGCTTTGGTTTTTTGGGGGGATGGTGTCTGCACTCTGGACCGCTTAGGCTGCTGCTGTTGTGTGCTGCATGTGCTGGATCTTGAGCCTGAGGTCTGCGGTGTGTGGTCACTATTGTCAGATGTAGGCACTGGCAGGGGTGTGGCCAAAGGGACTGGAGCTGGACTATGAGATTGTGCCAGTTGAATGGCTACCATCACTGCGGAAGACAAAGACTGGACAGTCCTGTGTAGCCCACCCTCGCCTGAATGAATGCCCTCCATAAAAGCAACGACCTGTGCGAACTTTTTGTCCTGGTCTACGAAGGCGTTGATGAGAGTTGTCTGGCCCACACACAGATGGCGCAAAAGGACCACAGACTCAACACTGATGGCATCAGGGGAGACAGGGGCAGGCGCAGCGGTGCCTGGAGTGAAGAACACTCTTCCCTGCTTACTGGTGCGAATGAGGTAATATGAATTTTTATGGTCAATTGTGTCCCCTAACGTGAACCCCACGACTCCATGTACGAGCTTAAAGTGCATGTAACTTCCCTCCTCGACCAGTTATGAAGACGCAAATACATTTGCGTCCAACGTTAACATGTCCTCTTTCAGATCCACCATGAATGGATCGATAATTCAGTTCCTAAGTATGCCTTGCCAACGTCTTTTCATAGTGTACTTTCACGTTTTCCTAGCCCTGCAGAGCTAGGCCCTGATTTCTGCCATCGAGCCCTTTCTGTTCTCTGCCTCCTGAAAGCTGCAACGTGGGATACATCCCTGACCTCTGTCCTACTCCCTGCGTGGCGAGCGGTGCCCGGCTCGGCCTGCTTGCCTGCCAAAGACAGTATTTTGCCTTCAAGTTATCAGTATAGCCGAGTTCAGCTCCTCGAAAACACATTCCAGTCTAGCAGAATAGACAAACATTTCCCCGGCTGCAGAGCAAAGGGCCCGGCCTCTCTGTCTCCATGCAAGTAATTCATTGCTCCCGTTACCATGGTAGGCACATGGCCCCTCGCATTACACGCAGACACGTAGTCACATATGCACGCATTAATAGTCAGTATAGAGTAGCCTCTGCCCAAGAGACCTTTCCTTCTAGATAATATAGTTCCCCAAACACAAGATATCAGATATGATTTAGGAACGAGTCGATCTGACATGCCAGACTTCTGTCTCTTTCCTCTAGTGCTAAATGTCAAGTCCCCTGCACCCTCCAGCCTCACGTCAGTCACACGTCATGCTGCTGCGCGCGCATCCTTGCTACAGATTTCTGCTGACACTGCAAGATTCCACTATGTATCCACCCACTTGTGACACTTTCATGTGACGTTTCTAGCACACACCTCTGTGTACGCCCTCGTGCACACCTTTCTGTTACGCACATGTGTTCTTATCTCGTTTCTCTCAGCTGTTACGCCTTCTGTATCCATCACCATTATATGCATTTACTATATATATTGTATTCTGTTAATAAAGTATTGTCTATCCCTTCCTGATCCTTGATGGTGAAAGGAACATGATACCCTGGTTCGAACCATTCCGTTTTATGGAATAAAACCCTTATAAATTCAGATATCACGGATTTTGCCTCTTATTTTCGATTGAGTTATTTTATTGAACTTTACTGCATAGAAATTCCGACGGTAAATATTTATTTACCACACGAACACTGGCAGCAATAGTAGAAGTAGGCGGGGGGGTGGGCACTGGACACTGTTTGGTGGAAGAGGAGGCAGAGTCCCCACTCCCTGTGCCCGCCAACATAGATGCATCACCGCTGGCGTCAGAAGACGTTGAGGTTGGTGTCTCTGGCTGTGACTCCTCAAGCAGACTCCTGTCCCCCTCCGAGGTGCTGTTCACATCAGTGTCACTGTGTGTGTGTAGCATTTGTGCTTAATGCCTCAGCACTGGTGTCCGTCCCCTGTCCTTCTGTGCCCATGGGAGATGCTGTATGAGTAAGAGATGTAGGGTCAGTTCAGTAGCATTAACACAAACATCATATGCAAGCAAAGCACAAAGCAAGATGATAATATCCCCATGTTGCACACCACACTGTGCAGTAACATTGTGCTACCTCAATTAAATTCATTTGTGTGTGTTATCATGCAAACGTGGTATAAGTGACCCATGTGCTGACCACACAGCCAAATTGCCTGCCAGTGGCTCAGTGTAACCAGACACACAGATCCCTCTGAGCACACCTAGAACCCGGAGGGGGGAAAAGATGTACATCCCAACATGTTGCCACTGTCACATCTGGATGCAACAGCAGTGGTCAAAACAGATCCAGACTCCAAGATAACAGTTCACAATGGTCATGAGCTCATTCCTTCCGCCAATATAAACAGCAAAGCTCTCGCACACAACAAGCAAGGTATAACAATAGTAGTTATGCAAAAGGAAGCATTGTAAATATATTGCCAAATAAATGACAGTTGCAATTCTCGTATAAATTCTTGGAAGATGGGTAGTTTAATGATTCCACAACCAGCCGACACGTGTTTCGTCGTGTGGGAACAACTCACAACGACTCTTCAGGGCTGGGAAAAAAACATAAAGGGATGTGTATGGAATATTGAGTTACATTCAGCGCATATAAAAGACACATTGTCGAATCTGATTCATAAACTGGTGGACCGAGGTGAATTTGCATAGTGAACAGGGTGTCGTGGTCACGAATAAAGCAACCGATTCCCACGAACCATGAGTGGAAATGATTTAGCAAACGTGATCAGACTGGTGGTTAGGAGAAAAGAAACTGATGGTGAAAAAATGATGTGTCCAAACATATTATTTCTCCTTACAAGACATGATGGTCAACATTATTATTGTGGGAATTGTGGAGTTGTCTTTTATCATAGAAGTCATGTTCTGATACAAAGGCGAGACAAGTCCGTCACACAAAGGTCTCATGCGAGAGCGTGGTTAGTACTGTGTAAAACAGTAGTAACTCATTTGTGGAGTGAGTACATGCAAGCCCAGGTGAGTGAACATTTAGAAAGGGATTGTTGGTGCCTAGGGGAAAATGACTACCTTAAGACACAACCTACACTCATGTAGGTCTGGTGGGAAATATTCAAATGGATCTGATTTCTGTAGTAGAGGAAAAGAAACATAGAAGGGGGGCAAGATTAAATCGGAGAGCGCCAGAAGGACACAACTACAGTGACACATTGGTGCCAGATGTGTAGTCCTCTCAATTCTGATGTCAGGCAATGCAAACATTGATGAAAGCACACTCAGATGATGCACACTGCCATTCCCTTCCATGGGATGTCCCTGACTACCCCAATACAGATGATGCCAGAAGGCCATGACTCACAATGCAATGTCAAGGGCCATTACTCCAAAGATATGAGAAAGTACAGGTAGGGGAAATGCATGACAGCTGTACCGAACACAGAGGGCCCTTACAAGCCATTGCATCACACTAGCAACATCACAGAGCCCAGCGCTGGCCCAGGCTGTGCACACATGCAGCCACTCACAACCAAAGTCAGCCTTCCCTGAATACTCACCCCCTGCTTGCTGCTGATGCTCCTTCAAACGTGCATCCAGCTCAGGCTCTGTCATGGCTAAGATGCAGGCCATTAGTGGTATCATGCTCCTGCGCACCAATCTGCCAGTCCGAGGGAGCAGCCCCAGCATCATCTCTGCGATGTTTTTGCTCAGCTGGAAGATGTCATCCCACCTCTTGTGACAGCGTGTGCGCCGTCGGTTGGTGACACCCAGACCCTGCACCGTGCGTGCAATGTCCCTCCAAACGGCCTTGCACTGGTGGACTTTGAGCTGCAGGCAGGGGAGACAAGAGGGGGAAATCAGTGACACTGGGTTAAGTACCACTATCTCTCAATACAGGAGCATGATACTAACTCAGCACTACTGTAGAGATATGTATATCAGAGACAAAACAGCATCTCACATAGTACATGGGAGAATCATCTGAAAATGCATGCCGGTATGAGGGTGGACAAAGCACCTGCCCATCTCATACACATGCAGGATGCCAGCACAGAAAGCAATGTGTAGGCAGCCCCCATCTACTATCCAGTTTGTGGGTGAGCAAGACATACATTTCATTGGAATGTATGTTTCGGGGCAGACCCATTGTGCCCAACACTGTGCTGCCATCAATGTCCTTGCCCTGTGAATGGCTCACTGTGTCATGGAAGTCAGATTGAGGGATATGATCTTACAATCTCACACCCTCTCAAAAGCCTGTTGTGTGCAATCTACAGGGTCAAGATGGCTCTTTGATGGATAGTCGAGCAAGCAACACACAATGTTTCATTCTGTACATTCAATGATGTGTCCTTGTCAGATTGGGCAGTGACTGTGCAGACCAGGTGGGCTCGTACTGAGGTCCAACGTGGGGCATCAGAAATGTCACATGAAGGGACAAATTGAGAGCGCAAGCAGTGCTTACACATGCGAGTCAGTACACATGCTGGGGGAAATGGAAGGGGCTGTGTACAAAAGTACTACAATCTGCTGTGTCATAGGTGATTTACCACCAAGAGTGTCACCCTCTGGTATTAAAGTCCTGAGCATAGTGCTGACCTATACATGATGCAAATTTTGAGTCAGACACAATTCCATCAGTTCCCTCTGGACATAAACCCTTGCTAAGGCCGCAGATGAGCCTGAGAAGAACATCAAGGACCCACACATCCGTTCACACAGGCAATTTCTGTCCTGACTCCTGAATTACCAACATGCTGCATCACTGTATGTCTAATGAAACAATACATGTCCCTCTAATTGTGATGTGCAGCCAGGGAAGTGTGTGAAATATACTACACACCCCTTTCCCCTGGATACAGCATGCAAGGCTGTGCATGAAACAGCCCCACACTCTCAAACACATACTGCAGCAAATCAACATCATGTGTGCATCCCCTGCACTCTCACTTCCACTCTGAAACACTTACCACAACAGTTGGAGCATGATATAGCCTCCCATACTGTGTGAGTACCTCGTCCACCAGGATCTCCAGCTCCTCAGTGGTAAAGGGACGGGCCCGGATATTCTCAGTCCTCGACATCACTGAGTCCAGGAGACAGGAGCAGCAGCAGTTTGTGGTGAGGGGTGTCAGGCAGCTGACTCTGGAGACAGGAACAGCAGCAGTAGTTGGTGGTGAGGGGTGTCAGGCAGTAGGCTCTGAAAACAGGAGCAGCAGCAGCTTTGTGTTGAGAGGCATTACGCAGCAGGCTCTGGAGACAGGAGCAGCAGTTGGTGGTGAGTGGTGTCAGGCAGCAGGCTCTGGAGACATGAGCAGCAGCCGCAGTTGGTGGTGAGGGGTGTCATGCAGCAGGCTCTGGAAGCTGTGGAAATGTGAGGCTCTCCTCCACACATATATAGTTCCCTGGGGCAGTTTCAGTGGGTCTAAGCTGCTGCAATTGGTGTTTGAGGTCAGTCTTTTTCAAATACATCCAATGACCGGCACTGCAGTGGTGGAGCACGCCTAACGCGATTTTCACAATTGTATTAGTGTACCGCAATTGCGGTTCCCATTGGCTGTAAGGGCCTACGCAATGGTCGTGACACACTGCAGGGACCAGGCACTCGCTACCGACAATCGTGCATTTTTCAAATGCATCCAATGTCCGTTGCCGCAGTGGCGGAGCACGCCTACCATGATTTTCAAAATTGCATTTGTGTTCCGCAATTGCAGTTCCCATTGGCGGAAAGGGCTTCGCCATTGGCTACCGCAATATGGGTGCCATATATTTCTAAGAATTAGAATTATGATTTGGGTGGCGGAGCATGCCAACTGCCATTTGGCATTACACATATCAGTATCACAACCGCAAGTGTGGCTTTGGCATTGACAGTGACACAGCTGGGGCCTGGTAACTACCGCGACATGGGTGCCATACATTGCTAAGAATGACTGTGATTTGGGTGGCGGAGCTATTTGACCGCACCTATGGACACATAATGATGTGTCAATGGCTAATGGGCAGTTCTCAACCGTGCACAGTGGCCAAATGCCTAATGGCAAATGATTGTGCACACAATGCCAATGTAACATTTATCCCACTGCTGACTACACATGCCATGTTTGTGTATATGATTTTAAACATTGGCATGTACTCCCTCACCTGTCACTTATGATATTACTGGGCATGTACACATCATAGTGTTGTGATGGACTCTCCAATGGATACACATGTCAATGTGTGAGATGGCAGAGAAATTCACAGTGATGAATGTCTGACTACCCAATGTGCATATCTGACTGTCTACTTTTTGTGGCTCTTGCCAAGACTTGTTGTTTACGCACAGACTGGCGCTCATTGTGTTGTTGATGTGTGCCAGTTTGACTTACGCAAGAAGATGTGGCAGGTTAAGCAGCTAGGTATGAGACAGTAGTGTTGCTGTTTCACACATATGCTGTCTGAACTACTCTCAGGGCTACACATGCAAGATGTGTACATATCCCTTTGGGCAATCACATTGTCAGATATTGTTTTGGATGTGCTAGCTGTGCGAAAAGTGGACAGGTGTACGGATGGTGTAGCTGAAGGTGTCCCTACATGTAAGTTGGCTTTGAGCTTAGCTGTGATGACAGTCATTGTTGGCGTTGTGTCAGTCAAAACATAAGATGTCGGACACATCTCCTGGTGGATTGCATTGACATGTGTCCCCTTTCATCTCACCTAGGAGGAGGCCAAATGTGCATCGTCCCTACACAGTGCTGGCAGACATGGAGGATGAGGAGGTCATATGGAAATTCTGTCTGGATTGACCCACCCTACAAGACCTATGTGCTATGTTGGAGCCCCACCTGCAGTCTCGCAGGACATATCAGAGTGCTTTCACACCAACCTCTAAGGTGAAGGTGGCCTTCATTTTTTGGCTTCAGGATCATTCCAGTTCACGTGTCCAGTACAGGTGGGATGTTGCAACCTATGTTCAGCATGGCGCTATGTAATGTCCTGTCCACTATGATGATCTACAGTTCTACACTGACAGATATATCCGTTTCTCCAAGAGGCATGATTTGGTGCCTGTGAAGGAAGATTTCTATGCACTTGGGCACATACCCAATGTTTTGGTGCCACTGACTGCACACTTGTTGGCTTGGTTCCACCACAGGCATGCAAGCACATCTACAGGAACAGGAAGCATTTCCATTCCATCAATGTGCAAGTGGTGTGCCAGGCGGATATGATCATCTCACACGTCTGTGCCAAATTCTCTGGCTCTGCCCATGACTCGTATATCATGGGTAACAGCATTGTGCCACAGCTGATGGATAATCTGTTGCCAGAGCATGCATGGATTATGGGTGAGTACGAAGAATCAGGTAGCATGCTGTGTGTGTAGCATGCTGTCCTCTGCCACAGTCATATTGCAAAGTTGGTCTATGTATCTCCCATCCCAGGTGATTCTGCATATTCCATCCGTCCTTGGTTACCGATCCCACTACGGAATTCCAGGACCCCAAGTGAAGTCCGCTACAATGATGCCCATGGGAGGACACGTCGTGTGGAGGAGCGTACTTTCGGTCTCCTAAAGTCACATTTCGGCTGCCTGGACAAGACCGGAGGTGCACTGATGTACTCACCCAAATAGTTGTGTCAGATTGTAGTTGTATGCTGCATGCTCCACAACCTGGCCTTTCGCAAGGAGAATCCCCTGTTCCTGGATGCTGATGAGCAGCCAAGGCCCCTCCCTGCTAACCAACCCATGTCCAGTGACGAGGATAGTGGAGAGGAGGAAGGTGTCAACCTACCTCAACAGCTCATCAACCGCTACTTCACTTGAAGGTGAGTTACAATGTACAATGGAGAAATTGTCTGCTGCTGTTGTTGTTGGTAGAAAGGTGTATGTAAGCTTTGTGACTGCAGCTGTTGTTGACTCAGTGCTGGGTGCCATTGTTCCTGGGACAGGGTAGTTTGGCACAGATACTGGATGTTTAGGTCGGTACTGTTGCTCATTGTAATGCATGCAGATTGGAGTACCCTGATGACTATGTGTTGTGTGATGGCAGTGATGCCACCACCTGACTAGTAAATATTGTTCTATTGCGTTTTCGTAGGTCCCTTCAGCCCCTCCTTGCCTACGTACAATCCATACTCCAGGTACATTGTAATCATGGTGAAGACTGCACATCCTGTAATAAACACGGAGCAGACACAACGACATGTGTGTGTGTAAGGAGTGTTTATTTAAAATGGGTACATGTGACAGGGAAGTGAATACTTACGAAAAGGTGAATAGTGAAGCAATGAGTTGCCAGTGATGTAAGATGAGACAATGAGTAGTCACCACATGGATGTGGTTACCCAGTCCAACAGACGGATGCCATTAATAAGGCAGTGTGGGGAAGGACAGTCAACAAAGCCAATGCATTGGTGAAGAGGGTTTCCATCATGGCTTGCTCCTTGACTGGCGTTTGGCAGGTGCTTTGCCATGGGTTCCTCCCTCAGTTTTATTTGGACGGCCCCTTTGTAATTTTTTAGGGGGGCCTCTGCTGTGGGGCCTGTGGGGTCTGAGGAGTCTCCCGTCTCCATGCCCGCAGGGGCGGATGTGGAACTGTCATCCTGTGGGACAATGGCGGGAGATGGAGGTGTTGGTAGTGCCTCAGGCCTGTCCCTCAGAACCACCACTAGCTGGCTCAAGAGGTCCACAATTTGGCCCATGCGGGTATCGATGGACCTCAGCAGCAGGCGGAGCTCACATGAAACTTCCTCAGCCTGGCACGTTTGCCCCTTGGCCCGTTCATAGGCCCCAAGGACTCTGTTGATGTTGTCCAGGGCTTTGGTCCCAGTGTTCTGATGGCTTCGACTCCCCCTTGCCCTGACACCTGCCCTGCAGTCACAGACCTTTTGCCTCACCACTGTAGGCACCCGCCTCCTCTCCCTACCCTCCTCAGTCGGTGGGGTGGTCATCCTCTGGGGCAGGGAGAGTGTTGCAGGCAGCACTGGTGATGGTTCAGGTTCCAAGTTGTTCCAGCAGGGGTAAATGTAGTTGTTGTTGGTGCTGCTGAGGTGGTGGGGGGACAGTGGGGTCCTGGGACCTGATAAGCACTGGCACACCAGATGGGCTGGCTTCGAGCTCTGCGTCCTCAAAATCCAGGGAGTCATCATCAGAGAGTCCATGTACGGGGGGGGTAGAGACAGGCCCTGCAGGTTGATGCTGTCGTCCTCTGCAGTCAGTTGTTGGTCACCTGTGGGAAAGAGGGGAAATGGTCATTGATGTATACCACTAAAGCTTTTTGGTCGATGTATCTAATTTACTGGTTGTGCAACATACAGTTAACTATTTCACATATTGTATGTCTGCACTGCGATGTGCATCATGACATGATTTGGCAGTACATACATACAATTTCCATGGTGTGACATGTCAATGGATACCATGCCCCACGTGTAGATTCTGTGATTACTAGGACATGTTGTCATCTAACAACTGGCGGCAATACAATTTGATGTGAGGCAACTTTGCTGATTACTCTGCATGGCAAGCGTTATATTTGCAAATGTACAAGGCATTGTCATCTCATGCATATCTTTCTCATGTCCTGGGCTTAGATTTATTTGTTTGATAGACCATGCTTGGTTTATTTTCATATTGTCCTTCAAGCTCAGCCCCCATGCAAATTACAGATAGCATTCAGTGCTGTGCATGTTTGTGCCCTGATTTGCTTTGAGATGGGATTTGCTGAGTCACACTTATGTTTCTGTGAGAGTTACATATGCGTAGCTGTCTGCACACTATAAGTGGCAATTGTATCTGTGTATATTTTGGTGGGATGTAAGGGCTGGTATTGCCATTTGGCTCCATGCTTTTTGAGAGGAATGGCGGGGTGCATGCACTGTCTACTTGCTGTTCTGTTGTCACATTTGGGTGGAATTTGTGATACATCTCTCTCAGGGTGTGGGGTTGACTGTTCCTACCTGCTCAGGGGTGGGACAAGGGTGCCTGGTGGAAGTCATAGTGCAGGCCTCCCACCCACAGACAGCACAACCTGGGAAGATGGCTACCTACATGTTAGGTGAAGGTGAAGAATGTAATGGCTGCCACATGCTTCTGAGGGGTTGGGTGCTCCAACCTGCTCCGGGGTGGGACAGGGGTCCCTGGTGGGAGTTGTAGTGCATGCCTCCCATCCCCAAACAGCCCTCCTTGTAACAATGGATACCTCTCTGTTAGGTGAAGGTGAACAATGCAATGGCTGACACATGTTTCTGGGTGCGTGGGGAGTGCCCCATCTTGCTCAGATGGGTAGAAAGGGGGCATGGTGGGAGTAGTATTGAAGGCCTCCCACCCCCAACAGCACAACCTGGAAAGATGGCTACCTACCTGTTAGATGAAGGTGAACAATGCAATGGCTGCGACATGCTTCTGTGTGGGTGGGGAGTGCTCCATCTTGCTCAGTTGGGGAACAAGGGGGCATGGTGGGAGTAGTATTGTAGGCACCCCACCCCCAAACAGCCCACCCTGGAAAGATGGCTACCTACCTGTTAGATGAGGGTGAACAATGCAATTGTTGCCCAATGCTTCTGGGTGGGTGGGGGGTGCTCCTTATTGCTCATATGGGGAACAATGGAGCATGGTGGGAGTTGAATTGCAGGCATCCCACCCCAGACAGCACAACCTGGAAAGATGGCTACCTACCTGTTAGGTCAAGGTGAACAATGTAATGGCTGCCACATACTTCTGGGTGGGTGGGGAGTGCTCCATCTTGCTCAGCTGGGGAACAAGGGTTCATGGTCAGAGTTGTATTGCAGGCCTACCACCTCCAGACAGCACAACCTGGGAAGATGGCTACCTACCTGTTAGGTGAAAGTGAACAATGCAATGGCTGCCACATGCTTCTGGGTGGGAGGGAGTGCTTCATCCTGCTCAGGGGTGGGACAGGGGGGCTGGTGGGTGTAGTAGTGCTGGCTGCTTCTAAACATACAACCCTGGAAATGTAGATGGCTACCTTTGGGGTGGATAAGATGGGGTGAATGTGAGACCTGTGTTGGTATGGTGGTGCAGATGAATGGGATTGGGCCTAGGAGGTGTAGTTTTGGAGTAGTGTGAGACAGTACATGGCAGTGTAATGGTAGACATGTGTTTGTCTTTACCAGCCTGCACTCCCCCGGCTATTCCTGTGCGACTTTGGATGCAGTACGGCAAGCACCTTCTCCTCCCATGCAGTGAATGTTTTTGGTGGGATGAGAGTTCCACTGCCAGTCCCCAGAGCCAGCTCACAGTTTGTTGGGAGACAATATATTCTGTCACATTGTTAGTGGAGTACCTTGTCTTCTATATGCTTAAGTTAGGGCCCTGGAGTCAGCTGAATCTTCCGCCAGCAGTCTCACTGAAATTGGTCTGTCAGTCTTAGAACGTCTGACAGTGAGCCCTATATAGGGTGGAAATCCTGAAGTTATTATTCCTTTAAATTACTGCCAGGGAATTTCTGGTGTTTCAGAATTCACAGCATGTCAGTCTTAGGCCCTTCTTCAGCTTAGGGCAGGAGTTTGTTTTTGAAAGCAAAAAAAAAAGTTGGATGGCTCTGACATATTGGTATTTTAGTCTTGTCTGTGAGGGTCATTCAGTTTTTTTTTTCTTCTTCGAGGTCACCAGGATTCAAGCAAAGATTGCGCCTGCATGAAGTGGCTGAAACACAACTCTATGACTGGCTACTGGATCAAATGCAGAAATTGGGAAAAGGAGACTAAAGCAATGAAAAAACACTGCTAGAGTATGCTGGTGGCAGCAGTATTTGTGTTCTGGTGAGACTTACTGGCAGGTGGCAAGGAGATACATTGTTATGGAAGAAGTTTCTCTCCGCCTGTCAGCATTTACTCATGTCAGCGCTGGGGCCACAACAATTGTAGCTCACGTAGCGTTCATGTCCAGGCTGTAAGAATGGGCCAAAAGGCAGCAGGAGCTGGAGCACAGTCAGAAAACAAAGCGCACAGCCGCTCCATTGGTTCCATCGGTTGTTTCGACTGCAGCCAGTTCTAGTGTTGAGCTTCAGCAGTACGGACGTGTCTCCTTAAAAAGTCCAGGAGAGATTCAGCTGGCGAAAAGAGGAGGACACGGGAGCCTCCTGTCTCTCAGATCAAACAAGCACCTTGTTCTTGGAGGTGCTTCCTGGAGCAGCTAATTTCAGAGGGGAGTCTAAGCAGAAGGAGCAGACTGCGGGAATCCTATTCCTACGGAAACCCAGCTGGACTCAAAAGAGAGTCTAACAGAAATGACCCTTCATGAAGTTACTCAGTGATCGGATCAAGAGGTAACGATTACTACCAGCAAGGTAAATGACAGCACCTCTAATGTTTGAACTGCGATGAATGAGGGGTGACTAATTCGAGAATTGGCGGGCTCTGCACTGAATTCCGACTTGGGGAAGGTGACACATGGTGGATTGTAGCCCAAAGCAAGGAACTTCCCCTAAAAGGGGGCAGGTCTGCCAGATACCTTTGATTAACTAAACGTTGGAGAACCAGGCAGGTATGGTTAGTTCTGATCCTGATATGAACTATGTTTTTTTTCACTATCAAAAGGAGCTGATTGGTCAGTGGATGGCTCAGAATCACTTATGGACTCTAGCAAAAGTGATAATTTGTCTGATGATCGAATGGGTGGAGCTTTCATTTTAACAGCTCAGAAGATGGGCAAGCAACTTGAACGGCTGGCCTCGGGGGTGGAAAGGGCTTCTTAATTGGGACTATTTGTCAACTGATCAACTGGTGAGGGCCACGGTAGCTAGCTGTCAAGAGGCTCCATGTTCTAGCCCACCCTAGTTAGATTCAATCTGTCAATATATAATGTCTCATAGAGAAGAGACCCGTCACAGGCTTCAAGGGGCATAACATAAGATCACCAAATTTTGTAGTGCTATAGGTGAGCACTTAACGGATATCGGAACAAGAGTCACCACTCTTGAGATGGATGTGGTGCGAGCCTGGAGTCTGGTGAAAGCCCACAATGCGAAGTAGTAGATATTCAGTGGAAACTGGAGGACCAGGAGAATCAACATGCGCAACAAATTACGTGTGTTTGGTGTGCCTTAAGTAAAAGAGGAACCAGATGTCCGAGCTTGGATGGTGGATTTTGTTTCGTAAGGCATTTCCTGAACTTGAGGAATGGAACTAGGCCCAGGAGGGTGAAAGAGCCCATCAGATCTCCTTTGTACAGTAATAGCCGGCTAGGGAGGACAGGAAACAATGGGCAATTCTTGTGTACATAGGGATCTTGCTCCGGCGACAGGAAATTTATGAGAGAGCCAGGCCCAAGGCAAAACGTACAATAGGGGACTGCTCGTTCTTTGTTCAGCCTGACAATTGTCATAGAATGGTGGAGAGGAGATGGCATCTGCAACAACTCATTCAGCCTTTCCAAGATAAAGGAGCCCAGGCTTTTCTAATAAATTCAGCTCATCTGGAAATCTTTTCGAGGGACAGAACATCGTTTTTTATGTAGGAAATCAAAGCAAAAGAATTTCTTCATGAAATGAATATATGAATACTTTGTTTTATGAGTTTTTTTGCTCAGTGGTCTGGTGGCCAGCCGGACACTGTGTTTTCTCATCCCCACAGAACTATGTTTGGTCTGTTTGCTTCCTTTGCGTGGAGGGATGTGAAGTTTGTGGTAATGGGATGGTTGGGAAGTGGCGGGGTTTGATTCAGGGGGTAAAGGAAAATATGAAAATCCAAAGAGAAAGCGAAATACAAAAATGGCAAGGAGGGTCCATTATGGATTCTATGGTGCCAAAATGGTACGGAATGGATATTGGTGCAAGTCTTACTATCCCCAATGGGTAAATTAACTCTATGTTTGGTTAATGTGTGGGGTTTAAATGATAGGGTTAAGCAAGAGCGGGTGGCTGGATTTTCAAGATCACTGGATCAAGAGGTAATATGTCAACAGGAAGTTGCTGTCTATAAAGGGCCTTAAATTAGCAGGATATTCGACCCAGACCTCAATGGTAAGGGGGGTAGTGAAAAGAAGTAGATCTCCAGGCAGGTAGGTGTGGAGAGAGAGTACTTTATTCTTCCAGTCACAGCAACTCCCCGGCAGCAACTGCCGAAGAGAGAACCTTCCCCACAGAATGTTCCGTGCAGGGAACGCTCGAGACAAGGTACACAGATTAGAAGAACTGGATCCCAACAGGTTGCTATCTTTATCAAAAATAATATGGGGCTTGCAAGTGAATGTGGAAAAATGTGTGGCAGGTCGGCAATTGTGGAAATTGCCATGTGGGATTACCTTGCGCTCTATTTATGGATCTAACCAGGACGACCCTATGATATTTGAAGATTTGGAGGTTGAATAAGCTCCTGGCCCACCCCACTAATAACATGTGGAGACCTAAATATAAATCATGAGGTGGGAAGGAACTGGAAGACTAAACATCAGGGGAGGAAGCCTTGAGTCCTCTGAGCTTTGGCATCACTTATAGAGAGCACCATCCGGTGTTTGTAAAGCGCAAACTACTCACCGTTACGGGTCTCAAGGCACTGAGGGCTGTCGTGGAGATTAAGTGAGTTATTGCCCACAGTCACATAATGCTGAGCTGCAGCCAGAGACAGGGATTGAACCGTGAGCCCTGTGCTCCAGAGTCAGCTGCCCTGCTCCTGATTCAAGATTTACATATTTTTCAGTGCCACATAGAAAATTAGTTTGAATAAACTATTTTCTGGCTTCAACTAGAGTATTGGTTATTGGAAATTGAGGGCGAGGGCTGTGATAAATTGCAATCAAAATGGACTTTGGATAGAAAGCTGATTTTAAATAAATCATTCATTGAACATATCAGGAATTGGGTCATGGAATATTTCAATTTAAATAGATACAGTGCTTCTAGAGGGGTGGTCTGGGATTCTTTTAAAGCTATACTGAAAGGGGAGACTATTAGCTTTGTAGCATTTCGCTGGAGTCAGGAAGAATGTGATATCGGAAGACCTTATAGCAAGCCAGCAGTGCTGTAAGAAAGTGACATGAAGCAGATTCTGCATGGACAGGAGGACGGGGATGTAATGTTTGATATTCTGGCAGTTAAATCTGAAATAATCTTGAGAAAGCAACAGGGGGCTACCAGGTTCACAAAAGCAATAGTTATGAATACGGTGAGTCGGTAGGCAAAGTTCTAGTGTTATGCACCTGACAAAAGGAAACCAGAAATGGTAATGAGAAAAAATTAATTTATCATCATATGCCACTGAATCCAGTGACATCATTGCAATTTTTGAAGGTTTCTATAAAGCACTCTACCAGGAAATAAAAACCGATATTAAAGTCAAATTCAAAAGTCAAAGTCAAAGACATTTATTAAGCACACATATCACTTGAGTGTCCCAAAGTGCTAGTGAACTCCAGTAAATGCGAGAGGCCGCCTGACAAAAAGGGAAAGGCGATCAGAAGAGCCATGTTTTTAGTCTTGTGTGGAACTGCTTATTGTCCGTGATCATGAGGAGCTGTAATGGGAGTTCATTCCAAAAGGCATGAACCAAATGAGAAAAGGATCTACCACCATTCATGGTGGTACGAATTCTGAGTGGAGTGAGGAGAAATGTGGTTCCTGACCTGAGCGTCCTGTTGGGTAAATAGTACCAATCACGTTTTTTGGCAAGGTAACTTGGCCCATTATCATACATAGTCTTATGTACAAGATGGATAACCTTAAAACAGAATTGTTTCCTGATGGGAGGCCAGTGGAGAGCTTTCAGACTGGGTGTAGTCGGGGACCTCAATGGAAGGTTTAGCACCAGCCTGGAAGCAGTATTCTGCAGGACTAGAAGTCTGGAATCAAGCTCTTCATTAATGGAAGCCAACAGGGCATTTCCGTTGTCGAGACGATTTATGATTAGACCCAGGACAAGTGGTTTCCTTGTTTCTATTGCAATCCATTGAAAGATATTACGTAAGCTATGTATTAATCAGTAGCAGGTACTTATTATAATCAATCAATCAAAGCATTTATATAGCGCACTACTCATCCAGAGGGTCTCAAGGCGCTGGGGGAGGGGGGTCCGCTACTGCTCGAACAGCCAGGTCTTGAGTTGCTTCCTGAAGGCGAGGTGGTCCTGGGTCAGGCGGAGGTGGGTTGGGAGGGAGTTCCATGTCTTGGCGGTGAAGTAGGAGAAGGACCGTCCCCCTGTGGTGGCTCTTCGGATGCGGGGGCGGCGGTGAGGGCGTGGGCGGTCGATCGAAGCTGGCGTTTGGGAGCATAGAAGTTGAGGCGGCTGTTGAGGTATCCTGGGCCTTGGTTGTGTAGGGCTTTGTGTGCGTGGGTGAGGAGTCGGAAGGTGATTCTCTTGTTGACCGGGAGCCAGTGCAGGTCTCTCAGGTGTCCGGAGATGTAGCTGCGACAGGGGATGTCCAGGATGAGTCTTGCTGAGGCATTCTGGATCCGCTGGAGTCTCATCTGGAGGTTGGCAGTGGTTCCGGCGTAGAGGGAGTTGCTGTAGTCCAGACGGCTGGTGACGAGGGCCTGGGTGACCGTCTTCCTGGTCTCGGTGGGGAACCACAGGAAGATCTTACGTAGCATGCGCAGGATGTTGAAACACGATGAGGAGACGGCGTTGACTTGTCTGGTCATGGAGAGGGAGGAGTCCAGGATGAAGCCCGGGTTGCGTGCGTGGTCTGTTGGTTTGGGTGTGCTGCCTAGGGCGGGGGGCCACCAGGAGTCGTCCCAGGCGGAAGGTGAGGATCCCAGGATGAGGACTTCCGTCTTGTCCGAGTTCAGTTTCAGGCGGCTGTTCTTCATCCATTCGGCTACCTCTTTCATCCCTTCGTGAAGGTTGGCTCTGGCGGTGGCGGGGTCGTTGGTGAGGGAGAGAATCAGCTGGGTGTCGTCGGCGTAGGAGATGATGTTGAGGTTGTGCTGGCGTGCGATGTCTGCGAGGGGGCTCATGTAGACGTTGAAGAGGGTTGGACTGAGCGAGGAGCCTTGAGGAACGCCGCAGATGACTTCGGTGGCTTCAGATCTGAATGGGGGGAGGCGGACTCTCTGTGTCCTTCCGGCGAGGAAGGAGATGATCCACTCCAGTGCCTTCTCCTGGATTCCGACGTTGCTGAGTCGCTGCACTAGTGTACGGTGGTAGACAGTGTCGAAGGCCGCGGAGAGGTCTAGGAGGATGAGGGCTGCTGTTTCTCCGTTGTCGAGCAGGGCTCGGATGTCATCGGTGGCTGCGATCAGGGCGGTCTCGGTGCTGTGGTTGGCCCGGAAGCCAGACTGCGAGAGGTCGAGGGATCCGTTCGTCTCGAGGAAGGCGGCCAGCTGCTTGTTGACGGTCTTCTCGATGACTTTTGCAGGAAACGGGAGCAGCGAGATGGGGCGGTAGTTCTTGAGGTCGGTGGGGTCAGCTGACGGCTTCTTTAGTAGAGCGCTGAGTTCGGCGTGCTTCCAGCTCTCCGGGAAGGTAGCGGTGTCGAAGGAGGTGTTGATGATGTCCCGCAGGTGGGGTGCGATGACAGCGTCGGCCTTGTTGAAGACGTGGTGAGGGCAGGGGTCGGTAGGAGATCCGGAGTGGATGGAGTTCATCGTGCGGACGGTGTCTTCGGTGCTGATCGGGGTCCAGGCGCGGAGGGTGGTGGTGGGGGGCGGTGGTTCGGTCGTGGCGTGCGTCGGTTGAGTGCTGAAGCTGTTGTGTATGTCTGCGATCTTGTTGTGGAAGTAGGAGGCGAGGGAGTTGCAGAGGTCTTGCGAAGGGGTGATGTAGTTGTTTCCGGCGTTGGGGTTGGAGAGCTCTTTCACGATGTTGAAGAGTTCCTTGCTGTTGTGTGCGTTGTTGTCCAGTCGTTCCTTGAAAGTGGTTTTCTTGGTGGCGTGGATGAGTTGGTGGTGTTTTCGGGTGGCGAGCTTGAGGGCAGTCATGTTGTCCGGTGTTGGGTCTCTGCGCCATGATCTCTCGAGGGCTCGGCAGTTCTTCTTGGAGCTCTTGAATTCGTCGGTGAACCATGGGGCTTTCTTGCTACCGGGTCTGCTAGGCGGGGTCTTCAGAGGGGCGAGGTCGTCTGCGCAGTTGCTGATCCACTTCGCGAGGTTGGTGGCCGCCTGGCTTGGGTTCGTTGCGCTGGTGGGAGGGTTCATGCTCAGGGAGGTCGCGAGCTGGTCAGCTGTGATCTTGTTCCAGCTTCTGCGTGCAACCTGTTGCTGGTGGTGGTGGATCGTGGTCCTTCTGAAGCTGAAGTGGACGCAGCTGTGGTCCGTCCAGTGGAGTCGGGTGGCGTGGCTGAAGGCGATGTCCTTGCTGGATGAGAAGACGGGGTCGAGTGTGTGTCTGGCGTAGTGGGTGGGGGTGGTGACGAGCTGCTTGAGTCCCAGGTTTGCGAGGTTGTCCAGCAGGGTGGTGGTGTTGCGGTCGTTGTAGAGTAGCTGACAGCAGTGGAGGTGTCAGGGTGACGCTACGACTGACAAGTGACTTATCATGGTCATCATTTGAAATTAAGAATAATTGAATCCACCTCCACGAAGCATGGCTTTGATTTGACTAAGTTTTTCCTTTCGTATTCTCAACTGTTGCCCTGGACATCAATTCATGCTCTTCAAGATTCCACACCAGTAATCCGTACTTTAAAGATTGTGTTCTTAAGATATATCTCTTTCAGGACCGATACTACTGGTGTGTCCATATAACTTGGCTTCATCTTACTTTTGACAGCAAGATTCGTGGTATTTGACACCAGTGCTTTACTTCCGTCTTCTTGGCCTTGAAAAAGTCTCCAAAGAGACGAAACACGTGTCGGCAGGACAAGCTGGAAACAATTTTTAAATGATTATGAAATAAAAAGTTTTGAAGTCTAACACCTGGCTCTGGATCCCTGCTTTGGAAGTCTTTCTCCTACTAATGAACTGTTTTTGATAAACTTATGACTATTACTTGAATGATTACATATTTTGTGAGGGTGCTTGATCTATGCCTGTTCTTTCTTTGTTGCGGTGGGTGTTGTTCTCCAGGTGGAAGTTGAGGTCCCCGAGGAGGATGTAGTCAGCGGAGAGGAGGGCGTGCGGGCTGATGAAGTCGGCGATGTCTTCGCTGAATTGTGTGTGTGGTCCCGGGGGTCTGTAGATGAGGGTACCTCTGAGGGTGGTCTTGGGGTTGATGTGGACCTGGAAGTGCAGGTGCTCGGCGGGTGCGAGGGTGTCGTCGGTGTTGGTCGCGATGCGGATGGTGTTCCTGTGGATGATGGCGATGCCTCCTCCGGTCTGGTTGATGTGGTCCCTTCGGATGATCTTGTAGCCGTCTGGGATGGCGATGTCGGGCGCTGAAGGGGCGTTCATCCAGGTTTCCGTGAGGAAGCCGACGTCTGGTGAGGTTGTGTTGAGCAGGTTCCAGAGCTCGATGGCGTGTCTGTGGACGGAGCGGGTGTTGAGCAGGATGCATTTCAGGTGGCTGCTGCTGTTGCTCGTCTTGGTCTTGGTTGGTGCTGGAGTAGTGCAGGTCCGGATGCAGTTGAACTTGCAGGCGTTGCAGCAGAAGGGTCCGTGGGTGCGTCTCGGGGTGGCTCTGTAGCATCCTGGGATTCGGCCGGCGTTGAGTGCGTTGAGGGTGGTGGCGTCGTACGTCCGGCGGGTGGGCTGGGGTCTGCGGGGGCCAGGGGTCCTGGCGCTGGGCGCGGTCCAGGCACGGACGGGCGCAGACGGGCTTACCTTTGGCGCACCTTCGGCGCTCAGTCGGCGCTTCCACTGCACGTGTCCGCTGCGCGGTCGCTCTGGGGGCGTCATAGGAAGGGGGACGAGAGGGCGGGTCAGCTGGGCGGCGGGAGCGGCTCGGCCAATGGGCCGGTGGTGGGCAGGGCCTGTGGCGAGCTGCGGCGGAAAACTGGTGAGCGGGCGGCTCTGCGGCTGAGCCGCTCGGGGGGCCAGGGGGCGTCTCCAGCGGAAAAAGGTGGCAAGGCTGGCAGGCAGGAGCAGGAGGCGGCAGGAGGAGCAAGGGGGTGACCCGGCCTGGTGAGAGGCGCAGCGGTCACTCCTGAGCACTCCTTGCTGTCCCCTTAAGAAGGGGGACGAGAGGGTGGGTCAGCTGGGCGGCGGGAGCGGCTCGGCCAATGGGCCGGTGGTGGGCAGGGCCTGTGGCGAGCTGCGGCGGGAAACTGGCGAGCGGGCGGCTCTGCTGAGGCTGGGCCGCTCGGGGTGCCAGGGGGCGTCTGCGGCGGAAAAAGGCGGCAAGGCTGGCAGGCAGGAGCAGGAGGCGGCAGGAGGAGCAAGGGGGTGACCCGGCCTGGTGGGAGGCGCAGCATGGTTTAAATGATCTTTCATGGCTTGCTGATTATCAATCTTTACTCTAGGATTGCACACTATAGGTTTGGGAGATGGACAGGGGACAAGGCTCTTGTGCCACCTGTCATTCAACCAAAATTCATATGCCTTCCCAAAGAGGATTACCTCGGTCTTACTGCCATTAAGTTGGAGATGGTTAGTGTGCATCCGATAAATAATATGGGTCATACAAATTTTTAATTGGAGTCTAGTATCAGTTGTAGTAGGACCAAGGGTGATCAGTAGCTTGGTATCGTGAGTGTACAACATCACATTGAACACATATGACATGATCACTTTGGCCAAAGGTGCCACATAGAGATTGAAGAGCATGGATCCCTGAGGGACTCCCATGTCTACCAACAGAGTACAATAAACCAGGGGGCCCAATTGTGTGGTGGATGTTTGATCTGTTAGATAGTTTCTAATTCAGGGCTGTTTACCTGATTCCCATCACCCACAGCCTTGTTCTAAAATACTGTGAGAGATGGTGTTAAATCCAGCCAACAGCTGCAACAGGACAAGCATGGCTGACTGCCCATGTCCAGGGCAAGTCTTATGTTGTTCGACAACCTCCACCAGAGAGGTTTCAGTACTATGGTCAGACCTAAACCCTGATTGAGAGGGTTCCAACAGTTCATGTCTTTCTAAATGAGTTGTAAGCTGTTTATTAACCAGGGACTCAAGTATTTGCATGGATAATCCAGTCTCATATCTGCCCAGCTCCTTGATAAACGCAGACAGCAAATTGCATAAAAAAATTCTAGCGCTGCACCTTGTGGGGCTCCTAGCTAATGTCACACCCTGGCAACAAGGTTTTATACCAGGCAGAGGAAAACAAATCGTATTAGAAAAGTTGTAACTTTATTTGATATTTTAGAAACAACAGGTGACCAGATGGTTATGATCTTCCTCAATGCAGAGAAAGTGTTTGATAGAGTGTCATGTGGGTATTTATGGTGATTTATGGAGCAAAAATAATTTGGTTCATGCTTTATTAAAGCCCTTAAGGCTTTATATAATATCCCCTATGCCAAGCTGCAAGTTATGGGTCTAGTATCAGGGAGAATTGAACTCACGAGGGGGACTAAGCAGGGATGTCCTTGTTCCCCAATTCTGTTTGCTCTATATATAGACCCTTTTATTGTACACATTTTCAAAAGTCAAGGTATAAGGTCTGTTAGCATCAACGGATATCACACCAAGGTACTGGCATATGCAGATTGACATTGGATGGAAGGGCATAGCCAAGATTAAGCAGATAGCAGGGGAATTCAGGAGGAAAACAGGTTATTTACTAAATAGCGAGAAAAATAAATGTATCTGTACATATACTATTAAAGTTACAGATGCTCGTTGGATGGACACTGCAATATATCTAGGGATTAAGATCAACCCTAAGGTATCTATGATCTTTCATAGTAATCTAGAGCCATTCATTGTAATTTGTACTTGTAAAGCGCACTAATACCCCAACTGGGGTCTCCTGGCGCTGTAACGCATACAGCTGTGGAACCCTTCCTGGCTTTTCCCTGTGAAATGTCCACTCCTGGGCACCCCCAAGGTGAAGCCACGCATCCCAGGGCTGTTGGGGCCATTGTGGAGATTAAGCAAGCTATTGCCCAGAGTTGCAGAGTGGGACCCATGAATAGAATAGGCACCGAGGCGAGAATGATCAGGTCCGAGGAAATTGAGCCCAAGACCTGCAGAGGCGGGAATTGAACCCTGGTCCCAGGCCAGACCTCTGCATCAGGGTCTGCTGCTCTAACCATTAAGCCACACTTCTCCACTCTCCATTCATTGGCAAGGTCAATGCAGAGCTAAGGTATATAAATGGGCCACACTTGTCAATTGTTCGTAGATGTAATGTGTAAAAAATGGTAGTTTTGCCTAAAGTGCTTTATTAATTTTGCTCTAGCCCCCTCAAGCTTGACGAGCCTTTACTCAAAAAGTTGTATGCCATTTCTTTTCATTTTGTATGGCAATAGCAGAAAATCAGGAGATTCCTTAAGTTCTTAGTTCATCCACAGGAACGGGAAGGGTGGGCAGGTCCCGGGTTTTTAATATATCATTGGGCAGCTCTTCTTCAACAGATTAAGGTATTGATTACTGATAGGAGCACGAACGGGATAGTTGAACGTCCCATTCAACCTACCATGTATGAGCTGGCACTTCGCAAAGCTGCTTGAGGCAGCCTCCTTTTACAAGTCAAGCCAACTCACTTTAAAAAAGTGCGGTTCAAGACTGTGATGGTAGACTGAAGAGTTCGGAAGAAGGTTCAAAAACTGAGAAGATCATGCAATATAACTGATATGCTTCTCAGTGGTGATCCCCTATTGTTCCAACCAACTTTTATGATGGAATGGGTAAACAAAGGGAACAATTTGGTCTCATTAAGGTAGGAGATCTTTATGCTGCTGGCCACATATATTAATTTATGAAGCTGCTACAAGATTCTGGGATAGAGGAGGGTCTCTCTTTAAGTATGTAAAAATAGAGGAAGTTTTTAAACAAGTCAGGGATAGTGAGATTTCATTAGAAAGAATACCTTTTTTGGAGATCATGGGGCATATGTATCAAATACCGTTTTTGTGATTCTCAAATAGCAACTTTTAAAGAATCGTTATTTGAGAATCGCAAAATGGGATGTAACAGAAAATGTGCATTCCTTAATTGGGATTAGCAAATTGCGAATCACAATTAAGGAATACCTTCCCATTCATTCCTATGGGCTAGGAGGCCCATAGGAATAAAGGGGAAGACATTCTCAATTTGCAATTCGCAATTAGAGATTCTCAAATTGAGAAGGCAATTTCAAGGGTGCCAGGGTGTCAAAAGGACACCCTGTTGCACCCCTGAAATATGTATGTGTGCACATGTGGCACACATACATGCCCTAAGGGCATGTATGTTCGCCACATGGCACTTGAAAAATGCAAAAAAATGCATTTTTCAAACAAATCGCAAATCACCACCAACTTGAAGTTGGTGGTAATTTGCGATTCCTTAAAGCCAAATCGCACTTTTTTGTGCTTCATAAGTTGCATTTAAGGAATCGCAATTTTCGATTCCTTAAATGCAATCGCAAAATACAGAATCACATATTTTGCAATTCTCTAATTTGCGATGGCCTTTTGGGATGATACATCCCAAAGGGCCTTTTCTCATTCGCAAACAGGTCGATTCTGATAATTCCGCCCGTTTGCAAACAGAAAAAGGGCTTGATCACTATGCTCCAATAGGTTTTTTGCCAGTCTTTCCTTAGCCTAATGTCCCTAAAAAGTTGATTTGGTAATAAATACATTCTTATTGGTAACGTTAACACAACCACTGTGGTACATTTTTAAATCCTGAGTTTAAACTTCTCCAGACCAAGCACTCTTGAAATATACAGGCTACTTGTATGGATGCCATGTGATTCCTACACCTTGTAATCCTTATTGTATTATGGAGCATTTGCTATTGACTGGGTTACATTGGTATGATTCATTGTCTTTGTGTAAGGAGTGTGTGATGTAAAGTACTCTGACACCATATGAGTAGCGCTATAAAACAAATGAAATGGTTGTGAGAGAAGGGTTATGGAGAGATAAGAGGCACTGTTAGAGGGTGGTAGTGAGTGAATCCACGGAAAAAGAGGTCATTGGGGGAGGCATCAAAAAGTATTGTCACACCTAGCACCTATTGCTACCCGCGCTAAAGCTGACCTTACTGGAAACAAAGGCTCAGATTTACTGTACAGCACACACAGACTCGAAAAAGATTTAAGATCTGGCTAGGATGGGAATAGTATTTTGGAAAGGTACCCTTCCATACCAAAGCTGCTCCGCTGCCTTGCAAGAAAAAGCACAAAGCAGGGCCATTGACTAAAAGAGCGGGTCAAGTGAGGGATGGCCACAGCCAGGTCTCGAATAAGCCAAGGAATCAGTTTAGATCAAGTGAAAAGAACCTTATGGTCTTAGAGTTTGGTGTTTAGCATACTCCATCAAAACGTGACATATATCTTGTCTGCCAGATTGCAAGTGTCATAGGGGGCATATTAACAAGGCAGGCGATTTGAAATTATCGCAGTTTTTACGGCCGTTTTCGGCCGAAAAGCGGCGATAATTTCTTCGCCCTATCAGCAAAGACACGCTATTGCATGTTTTGTTGATTTTGCTCCCTTGTCAATAACGTCCAGCTTTGCATCTCTAATGAGATGCAAAGTGGGCGTTCCAGGGCAAAATAATAGGAGAAATGTCGCTAAGCGACATTTCTCCTATTAACACGCTGCTCGCTAATAAGCAAAGTTAGGAAAAGTGGCGCTAACCACAGTTAACGCTACTTTCCTAACGCCTAATTGTGACCTGTTCTTAGCCATGTAATCCAATGGGAGGTGGATTACATGGCTAAGATTGTCCTGCCCTATCAGCAAGGTTATCGCCATTTTCAATGGAAACTCGCTGGAAAAAAAAGCGATATCCCATTGAAAACGGCGATAATCCCCGCTATCGCTGGGATTTTTATCTCCATGGCGTTAAGCGTTGTTAATACAACGCTACCATGGAGATTATCACCAGCGATAGCGGGCGATAGTTTTCCTCACGCTAGCAGCGGTCAGCGATAATTATCGCTGCTGCTTGCTAATATGCCCCATAGTCTATTGTGCACTTATATTATGGCATACAGGAAACCCTGTGATGGAGCACAGATGCAGCAGATGCAGTGCACAGATGAAGCGCCCAATGGGGCATATTATCAAGGGGGGCGATAGGCAATTTTCGCCGCTTTAGCGGCCATTTTCGGCCGCTAAGCGGCGAAAATTCTATCGCCCTATTAACCAGCTGTCACTAACAGCAGTTAGCGACAGCTTGTAGGCGATAGCGAGCGATTTGGGGCCCGCTTAATAGAGTGGACTGATACTCATAACATCCTGGTGGATACCCAGTATGGGTTTCGAACAGGCAGGTCAACTAGTGACCAATGCCTCAATCTATACCTCCTTGCGGCTAAATATACTAAGACGAGTGATGGGACCATGTACATGGGATTCATGGACTTAGCAGCGGCTTTTGATAACGTTAATAGAGCCAAACTCTGGACACTTATGTATAGATTGGGAATTGACCCAGATCTTATTACCGTTCTTAGGGAACTGCACTGGAACACCACTGCCAAAGTCCGCTATAGCGCGGGGGGGGGTGAGTACCGATCCCTTCCCGTGTTCTGGC
Organism: Lissotriton vulgaris; assembly: GCF_964263255.1. Classification (NCBI taxonomy): domain Eukaryota; kingdom Metazoa; phylum Chordata; class Amphibia; order Caudata; family Salamandridae; genus Lissotriton; species Lissotriton vulgaris. The sequence goes on from NC_141691.1 coordinate 468,225,892, forward strand.
GGGGTGAGGCAGGGGTGTATCCTGGTGCCTTTTTTGTTTTCCCTCTACATAAACGGTCTGGAGAGTGCCCTACTAGCTCTGGGGACTGACTGCCCAAAGGTAGTCCCGCGTCATATACTGGTACTTTTGTACGCAGATGACGCGGTCCTCCTCGCATGAACAGCAGTCAGTCTCCAGCTTCTAATTAGAGGTTTTGCTGATTTCATGAAGAATCTGGACCTCTCCGTCAATTTGACAAAATCTTTTATGATGGTAGCAGCTAAGAAACCACAAAAGAGATTTGTGTTCAAATTAGGGGAACATGTCTTGGACACTGTGACCACTTTCCCGTACTTGGGTCTCCTATTTGTCGAAAAGATTAAGTTTGCCCCATTGATTGAGGAGAGGTCCAGGAAACTAGTCTCAGCAAATGGGGCCATATTAAACTTTGCCCGACGACTGGGACGTTGGTCCCCTGAGCAGGTGATGACATTGTATAGGTCGGTCAGTATTTCGAAGGCTATCTATGGAGCAGAGGTGTGGGGTTTTAGGGATGCACAACAGATACAAGGAGAGGAAGACAATTTTTTTAAAAAACTGTTAAAGCTTCCCCTGAGCATCCCAGCAGCAATAACACACAAAGAGCTGGGTACCCCATACATATCTGCCTTGATCAGATTGAGACCAATACTGACCTGGCTTAAAATTTGGCTAAACCCCAATGCAGAATTATCCAGACAGATCATCCAGGATTGTTTACAGAAAGATAGATGGCTCCAAATCCCCTGGTTGAAATATATTAAAGAAACATTAGAGGCTATTGACCAGCAAAGGTTATTTTTGGACCCCTCAAATGTGGATATCTATTGCAGACACTATGTACAAAAGCAACTACTGGAAAAATTTGACTGTAGGAGGATGGAACTTGACTCTATTAAATCCTCGGTAGTTGCTCATTCGCTTGTTTGTAATGAAATGGGCATGGAACCGTACCTTTTTTTAATGTATAGTCAATATGAGAGGTTTTTAATGACTCGTTTTAGGCTCAAATTGTTGCATAATATTTTAGCCTATCCGCCTGGTTTTACGCAAACAATTGAGCAGAAGGGTGCCTGTGGCTGCGACAATAGGTCTCCGCAGGACACCCTTCATTTTGTATTACTTTGTCCTTTTTATAAAATCCTGCGTCGGAGATTTCTGGTGGACATTTTAAAGGACCCAAAAATTACCCATGCCTAATCTGCTTTATTATTTCTGCAAAGAGCAACAGAAATGCGTACCTTGTGTGCTATTATGAGTTTTCTAAAAATTGTGATTAAATTAAAAAATACAAGAGTTTGAGGGTGGATGAAAAGGGAGGAAACGAAATGAAATTTGCAGCTCACTTTTATGCCTACAGTTTGTATATATTAACTACAAAAATTCTTTTTAACTCGTCTCTTTTTTTAAATTTTGATGTTCAGTATGTTTTTCGTGGTTATGTCTTAATATGCATTTTTATGATGGTTTTCAACCTTCGAAACAAATAAAAGAACAGAACGATGGATGTAGTCTTGGAAATCTTGAAAACTCATTCTGCCGATTTATTTTGTATGGACGAAGCAATTAACAATTGTTTGTGTGAATATTGTCAACGTGCCATTCTTTAATGGTATAAAAAAGGTCTCAAGACCATGTGATGTAAAGGAGTTGTTCTTAGCAAGAGCCTAGAAGGGCCAAACAAAATTTGTATGATTGCATGTATTTACACATGTTGTTTCAGCTGATGCTGCCCAAGTCCCCCTTTAATATTAAAGAACAATAATATATCAGCTCGAATACACTGCAAAACAAATCTACAATTCGTACTTAATTACTTGACTCATCCTTTGCTTTATTTATGTGTTATAGACATCTGGAAAATATTGAAAAAAGATTCTTAGCATGCACTGCCTCTCAGACTTATTTTAAAGCTTTCCCTTTTTTCCCCTTATTTCCTTGTTTGTCAACACAGAACCATTTTGACAGCTTTATTTGTTGAAGTCTTCTGGGAAGCTCTCCAAGTTCTGCATTCGTGTTTGATTCCGAGCCGCGAAAGTTGTCAGAATAATGATTTATTCACATTTTGCACAAGTGGTTAAGGCTATCCCCAAGAGTTGTGAGGTGCCAGACTCAATGATAAGCTTTCGACTCAATACTTCAGCCGGGTTGTTTTTCCACAGCATTTACACATTACAGGTCTATAAATAATCCGTTCTATAGCAAGGCTGCCCTTTCGCTTCTTGCGCATATTGATGAAAGAATATCACGTTTAGAACCTTTGATGCTGTGCAGGATATATGACACACATATATGGAATATGCTTATCAGATTGAGCGTATGTGTGTTTGTTTTACAGTTCAGGTTCCTTCTGAAAAGTGTTTACTAAAAACAGTAATATAATTTATGATATGAAGCCCAAGGGCGTTTGCACAGCGTCTACAGCCTAGAAAATTTAGGCGAACCAGTCCATTTTTGTACAACTAACCTTATTTATTAATATGATGCAGTAAAAAAGGCCATTTACAACGATTTGAAGACATATATAACTTCTCTGCATTCACATTCTCAAAGTAAGGTTGTGTTAACAAAAAAGAACCAGCATAATGCAGTAGGTGCATTAGAGGGAACATACAGTGGTCCTTTGATTCACGCTCTGCGCCCCCTGGTGTCCAGAGTTGTTGCACAGCGTAAGCTGTGTCTAAAGGCCAGCTCTGCAGCTAGTAAATTGTAATGGTTACTAGACAGTGCTATCTTCAGCGTTGGTGGTACGCCCTGCAACAATCTTTGTTGGAGCCCCCCCATGACCTCCTGCCGCGTATTCCCTCACTACCATCTTCCAACAGTGCTCCTCCTCTCTCCATAGCCCCTCCCTCACACAAATGTCATTGTCTTCATAGCAATACTCATCTTATTTATGGTATCTAAGCACTTTACATCACACACACATTATGCAGAGACATTGAATCATATCTGCGTACACCAGTTCATAGGAAATGTTACACAAAACATTGAGGATTACAGGTGTAGGAATCCCATGTTCTACAGCTGTGGGTGGTAAACTCCACTTCGCTCGCGGAGTTTGCGTGTTTTGACACTGTGTTTTTGGCTTGGAGTGTAAAGTTTGACAAAACATCCACCATCTGTGGCATGACAGAGTTTACTGGCAATCACCCCTACGGCATCGTCCAACTAGTCTGCCTACATGCCACGCCACCACCGATGCTATGGTCCAACAGAAGCGAAATGTGGTTCACTTGCAACAGAGCTATATATTCCGCAGTAATGGGGAAGTCACTTCCAGTGCAGGGACAGTGGCAAGTTCTTTGTAGGATAAGTGTGCGATGTTTTTCTGGGCAAGTAATACCTCCGAGACCCACCTATAACCGTCTCTCAGCCCATCAGTTTGGAGCCTTGCCTAGCTCCAACCAGGGGCGGCTCTAGGCTCATGGGGTCCCTGGGCAGGAAGCGTAGGTAGGGGGCCCCGGAAGAGGGGGTCCTGGCGGGGTGGAGCGCGGAGGCCAGTAAAGAGGGGGGGGGAGTCAGGGTGTTTGGAAGTGGAACAGAGCTGGAGGCCGCCAAATCCCTGCCAGGGGCTACCACCCAAATATGTATCCATCCTCAGAGGAATATTATATTAAGGATATATATTGGCATGGTGGCCCCTGGGGTTTGGTGGCCCTGTGCAGGTGCACAGCTTGCACATGCCTAAGGCCGCCCCTGCTCCAACAGAAGCAGAGCCTTCAGAAGTGCCTGTCTCTGGACATGGGCCTCATCATGACTGCGTTTGAGCTCTGCATGGTGCTGCTGGCACTGCCGGTGTACCTTCTCGACTGCCGAGGATTGTGGCAAACACTGAGTAGGGGGCTGTTCCTGTGTGTCATGGCCAGGGTGTCTATAGGCTACAACCAGGCAATGCAACATGCTTGCAGTTGCGGGCCCAATGCAGCAACTCATGCCGGAGATTGGATGCGGGACTGGAGCAAATTTCCAGTTTTTATTTACAGGGAACAATAGTCACCCGCACGGAACTGATCTCTAACTTCCAGCAGTTACAGAAAAAGAACCAGCCTAGAAATGATCCCTTGCACTACGAGCTCTACATGTTGGCATCTGGGGAAATGTTAGCTGGAGGGGATGATGCCTTAGTGGATGTGGCCGTCTCTATTATAGTGTTATGCTCAGAAAGAGAATTCATTCCTTAGACCTGTGAGTAGACCTGTTTTATTTACACGTCATTAAAACGTATGACGGTCTAAAAAAGGAATGTGCAATGAGAGCTGGTTGTATGACACCATATGGAGCTAGTTAACGTGCCCCCTCATCATTGTCTGTTTTGTCTTGACTTTTGTTTCCTGTTGACCTCAGCATGAGAAATCTCCCAGTGCCGCACCTGCTATAACTCAGTAGGCTTTTCCTTGGGCAGGTATTTATTCACATTTTGCACTTGCTGTAACCTGAACCTCCCTGAACCAACCTCATGGCTAGAGCTGGCTTTAGATGCACAGGACCACATCAGAGCAGCAGGAAGCACAGGATGTGAGCCACAGGTTTGGTCTCCTACACTCTGAAAACGTTTCCCGTACAAGCCACACTGCACATGGTTCTTGTGATGCAATGAGTGGAGGTGCCGCGTGTGTAAAGTTCAAACCAGTCTGCCCTGCACCCTCTCTTCCAGCTGCGAGTTCCAACCTTCCTGATCACTGGAATGACACTGTTTTGATCAGCCTAGTGCCTCGATTCTCTAGTGTCAACTTTAAAGCTCTATTGCAAGCTCCTTGCTGAACCAGGACCACCAGTCCACATACACTCTTTCAGCACAGATCAGATGCCCCCGGAAAGTTGCAAATATTCCAAAAACCAGTAACCTCACAACAAAGTCACCCCAAAAACTATCTGCAGATATCTGGAGAGGGATAACCGCATTGAAGAGGTGGTTGCCGCTATCGCCCGGCTCAAAGTAGGGAAAGCACCAGGGCCGGATGTTTTTTCTGCCATTTTTTATAAGACCTTCTGCACTGCTCTAGCCCCACTCCTCACCCACCTTTTTAACACCTTCACCGAACCCGGGGCCATCCCACCTGATGTCCTCTGTGCATCCCTCTCGGTCATCCCAAAGCCTGGGAAGGACAGGACTAAATGCAAAGCCTACAGGCCGATCTCGTTACTAAACCTCGATCTCAAACTTTATACCGGCATTCTCGCGGCACGTCTAGCCCCCTATTTACCAGGCCTCGTCAACCCAGATCTGGCAGGCTTTATCCCAAAATGGCAGACAGTAGATAACACCAAGCGAGTGGTCCACCTGATCGAAAAAGCCTCCCGAATACCAGGGGAACGTAGGATGTTGGCGGTCGACTCCGAGAAGGCATTCGACCGAGTTCATTGGCCCTATCTAGAATTAGTTTTGGCCAAGGCGGGGATTGGGGAGAAGTTCCGTACCCTTATTTTTAACTGCAGTGGTGTGGGTTAATGGCTACAGTTCGACCAGCTTTATGATCGAGAGGGGGACGAGGCAGGGATGCCCGCTGTCACCCCTCCTATTCGACCTATATAAAGAACCACTCGCTCAAAGGATACGTCAAAATCAAGCAGCAACAGGAATACATTTTGGAGGCGACACACATACCATCAATCTCTATGCAGACGACATACTGATCTCCCTAGACCATCCCCGCTCTGCTTTACCTGCTTGCATTGCCGAACTTGACGCCTTTGCCGCGGTGGCCGTGTTTAAAATTAACGCAGATAAGTCAACTGCCTTGGACTTGTCACTTTCCACTTCCACTAGGGCTTTTCTGCAGGGCCTCCTTCCCATTCAGTGGGCGTCTGATACTGTTCCCTACTTGGGGATTCAGCTTGCCCCTACACTCGCCATCATGACAGCAGCAAATTACGCTGCCCTCCGCACGCGAATCCGGGAGGAACTGAACCGATGGAAACATCTTCCTCTCTCCTGGCTGGGAAGAATAGGCGCGGTCAAAATGACCATCTTGCAACAAATCCTCTACCTCTTCCGGGCCCTGCCGCTATGACCACCCACGAAATGGATTCGGAAAACACAAGCGGACCTAGCCCAGTTTATCTGGCAAGGCCGGAAGCCCAGATTGAAGAGGACAATAGCCATGCTGGCCCCAGAGGGCGGAGGACTTGAAATCCCTGTCCTACATAATTATTACCAGGCGGTGCAGCTGCGCTATTTGGTGGAGTGGAGCAAGTGGGAATCTGAAAAGCACTGGCTCTTTCAGGACCAGGCAGTGGCAGGACGTCCACTACAGGAGATCCCCTTCCTCCCCAAGATGCACAGGCCGGCAAACCTCTAAGCTTCCCACATTACCCGGGTTCCCCTGGAGGTCTGGGATGCTACCAATAGCACTCACGAACTGACCACGTTCCCCTCCCCACTTACGCCACTGGTGGACAATCCGGTCTTTACCCCAGGTGCGGAAAAAGGGACCTTTGCGCACTGGCGCCCAGTGGGCTGTCGGTTCCTATATCACGTCAATGGCCCGGACGGGGTGCTCCCTTTTCCACTCAGGAATACGGCTTCCCCGAGTCAGAACATATGCGATACCTCCAAGTGAGGCACTGGGCACTACAACCGCAGGTTCGGGGGACCGTAGACAGACGCCTCACACCATATGAACGGCGGCTAGTATCGCGCACCTCTGACGCCAAACTTATCTCAGACATCTATGAAATGATCCAAACACCACCTACAAACATCCACAATCAAGGCCGGGAACGTTGGGAGAGGGAGCTGGATAGGGCCCTCAGCCACAAAGAATGGGATGGGATTTTTTACAGAGCACGCCATTCTGCGTATAATAACGGGCTCACTGAGAAATTCATGAAAATCACCACATATTGGTATTACACACCAGAGGGGTTGCATGAGATGTATCACACTAAAGACATTACCTCCAGTAAGTCCAACACAGCCAGATTGCTAAGTTCTCATAACAGGCCATGCCCCCTTTGCCTACTCTGCAAACACGCTCCCTGGCATGCTCTTGGATGGGGATTGAAGTCCCCTTCACAGCTGGGGGGTTCTGAGGGGCCTACTAGCCTACCTGTTACCTCTAGTAAGCCCCACACAGTTGGATTGCTGAGAGCAGGACACATGGCCTGTTTCCTTTCTCCACCACTCTGCAAACACACCTCCTGGTGTGTACTTGGTTGGGGCATGAAGTCCCCATGGCTCCTGAGGGTCCCTGGGGGCCAAATAGCCCTCCTGTTACCTCTAGGAAGCCCCACATAGCTGGTTTGCTAGAGTGGTAAGAGGCCACACCCCCTTTCTATACCACTCTGCAAACACACCTCCTGGCACACTGCTGTTTGGGGATGAAGTCCACTTCAGTCATGAGGTCTTCAGGACACAAGGGAACCTCATCGCCACACCACCAGTGTGCCAAGAGGTGCATTTGCAGAGTGTTGTAAAAAGGGGCATGGCCTCATACCACCTCTCAGCAATCCCACTATGTAGAGCTTACTGGAGGTACTTGGTGGGCTTGTTGGCCCCTAAGGACCCTCACCAGTGATGAGGACTTCATCCCCCAACCTAGAGCCCACCAAGAGGTGCATGTGCAGAGTGGCGTAGGGAGGGGGTGGGGCCTCGGGTAAATTGCCAGTTTCTTTTTTTATTCTTTTTATTTTAAGAAAAGGAGCTGTGTGGCTTTCCTTCCCTTGACCCTTGACCCTTTTGGGCCCCGGGGTCCCCATCCCCCGGGGCCTGAGACATTCTTTTAAAACAATTGAAAAGGGGGACATGAGACCCCCCTTCTGAGGCCAATTACGGCCCTGTAGACACCATCCCCCAGGGGCCAGGCCCCGGGAGGTGGCAGTCCTCAGGGAGCTGCAAGGCACCCCCGCATTTAAAGATTAATGCCCCGTGGAGGTGGTGTTCGTGGGCAGTGTGGGGGCAGACAGGAGCCTCCCCACACATGTGTTTTACATATTAGCCCTGGGGAGGTGGCGGTACCCTATGCCTGCTCAGGTTGTCCTACAGGGACCCTGCAGGCCCTGCATAATATTTTGGCATTTCCTCCCGGGATCTGGCCCACCCTGAGGCTTAATCAAATGAAGCAGCGGGATTCGCGGACCCTACATGAATCCATTTGAAAATGCTTATTTTGGACCCCTGAGCATGCCTAGAGGGTCCGGGAGTTTCTACCCTGCCCCCTTTTCTTGTTTTCCTACCTTTTTTCTTGTGACTCAGTTCAACGGCTCCACCGCGGTCACCAGATAATAATATTTCTAATATATGAATTTCTCGCAACTACTGACTAGATTTATACCATTTAACAAAAAGGTTGCTTTCTGAACTAAGTGCTAACTTTTTTCCAAATTTGGTGTAATTTTGTTCAGCAGTTCTTGTGAAGCCTTGTTTGAAGTTTCCTATGGAAATTAACATGAAGAAAATGTGTTTTGGGACCCCCCCAAATCACCCTGAAACTTTGAAGACAGGAGCTGACCAGAGCGCCCCATTCGTTTTCACAATTTCATGAAGATGCATCAAACGGCCCCAAAGATATTGGCAAATCAAAAAACCCTTTTCCTATTGAAACTAGGTACCTAATGGGGACTGCCTGTAGGTAATATATATATCAAGGTGAGTTTATCGCTGTAACGCGTTGGGGCTACAGCTCTATTGCCTGATTTTTCATGCTGAAATGAATTGAATAAATAACCCTTGGACTGCAGTTGGATTGCTGTGTGCATTGGCGTAACAACTGTTGCACTTTGTGAAACTGGATACATTGAAACAGGGAAACTTCCGACCCTGTGATGCACCGCTGTCACGGTGTCCCGGGGCTTTGTGGGAGGATGTGAAAATGGATATATATATATATATATATATATATATATATATATATATATATATATATATATATATATATATATATATTGAGGATGTGAAAATGGATATATATATATATATATACATGCATATATATATATATATATATATTACATACTGGCGGTCGCCAGTAGGTAGTTATAGTTAGGATTTTTTTCAATGCAAAATCTCAAAATTCTATTTGGAATAACTTTGGCGCCAGTTGACGAATCTGCCTGAAAATTTCCTCATATTCGCCTTGTGGAGCTCCGGTTCATCCTTGAAAGTTTCGGGGGGATTCGTCAAGCGGGGGCCAAGATAAAAGGGGGGTCCCAAAACGTGTTTTCCCCATGTTAATTTCCATAGGGTGATCGAACTCACTTTTAGACCGAACGGCTGAATCATTTTCCACCAAACTTGCCAAAATTGTAGGGACTGGTAGCCCAATGTGCCATTGCTATGTCTCAAGATATGTGCTGCAGTGGATTTTGAGTAATTTAGGTTCAAAAACGATATATATCTATAGGCGCGCCCCGGTACGCGCACCGGGGAGTGCACCGGGCGTGCTACGCGACTTGCGCACGGAAAGCTGATTGGCTCACGGGTGTCTGTAAACATTCGAGACAGTACGGAGCGGCCGCCACCTTGTGTCTCGGTAGGATCGAGACACAAGAGGTGGCAAAAAAAAGGGGGAAATGACCATAAGGGGGCAGGGTAGACCCCCCCCTGACTCCCTAGGTTTGATGTGGGGGCCATAATAGGGTCCCGCGGGGCAAAACAAAAACGTCCCTTTTGCATGCATTACACCTGATGTAGGCATAATGTGGCGCAGGGGGTTACAAAGTGGCGCATCTACCTAGATGCGTCACTTTGTAAATATGACTGAATAAGGTGCATTTTTTACAGCACTGGTGCGTCACAAAAAGTGACGCTCCGGTGGCGTTAAAGTGACGCATGGCCTCATAAATGAGGCCTTCAGTCTTCTAGTCATGCGTCATTTTAAATTTCTGACGTATTATGTCGGAAGTTCTTACAGATACGTCAGTATTTCAGACGTATCTGGAAGCGCAAAAGTGATGCATTGCTGGAGTGTGTCTCAAAAATTATGCAACTCCAGCAATGCATCCTTTCACATGGGGCCAGGCCCCATGTGAAAGGGCCTGCATGCCTGCTGTAAAACAGGTGTAAGATTTGGACGCAAAAGCAACATAAAAGTGACGCAGTGATATTTAATAGATTTCACTGCGTCACCTCTACGACCCTTTCTTGTGTCAATACGTCCCTTTTGCATACATTACACCTGACGTAGGTATAATGTGGCGCAGGGGCTAACAAAGTGACACATCTACCTAGATGCGTCACTTTGTAAATATGACTGAATAAGGTGCATTATTTACAGCACTGGTGCTTCACAAAAAGTGACGCACCGGTGGCGTTAAACTGACGCATGGCCTCATAAATGAGGTCTTCAGTCTTCTAGTCATGCGTCATATTAGATATATGACATATTATGTCGGAAGTACTTACAGATACGTCAGTATTTCAGACGTATCTGTAAGCGCAAAAGTTATGCATTGCTGGAGTGTGTCACAAAAATGATGCAACTCCAGCAATGCATCCTTTCACATGGGGCCAGGCCCCATGTGAAAGGGCTTGCATCAGTTTTAAGCCTGCTGTGATACAGGCAAAAGATTTGGATGCAACAGCGTCATAAAATTGACGCAGTGATATCTCATAGATTTCACTGCGTCACCTCTACGAGCCTTTCTTGCACCAATACGTCCCTTTTGCATACATTACACCTGACGTAGGTATAATGTGGCGCAGGGACTTACAAAGTGACGCATCTACCTAGATGCGTCACTTTGTAAATATGACTGAATAAGGTGCATTTTTTACTGTACTGATGCGTCACAAAAAGTGACGCTCCGGTGGTGTTAAAGTGACGCATGGCCTCATAAATGAGGCCTTCAGTCTTCTAGTCATGCGTCATATTAAATTTATGATGTATTATGTCGGAATTTCTTACAGATACGTCAGTATTTCAGACATATCTGTAAGCGCAAAAGTGGTGCACTGCTGGAGTGTGTCTCAAAAATGATGCAACTCCAGCAATGTATCTTTCCTTACCCTTCCTCACCCCCGTTCCTTTTCAACATTTTCTTTGAATATCCACATTCCCATATTCACTCTCCTTCTCCTTACTTTCCTTCCCAACACTCACCTTCTTTCAGTCCCCTACTTCACTTCCTTTCTCCTCTCATACCTTTCTGTTCTTTCTTACTCATTTTCCTTTCCATTATCAATGCACTCCACTTCACTTACTCTTTTTCATTTTTTTAAGAATATAGCTCTATGATGAGAATTGGAGGTAGTTCTGAAAAAAACTTTGTTTTTCTTCTTTTTTCTTTTTTTAGAACAGAAACAAAAACAGGGAATGGAAACTGCTCAACAGGAGCTAAAAAAACAAAAAAATTAGGGCTAGGAACGGCAGCGATGGTTCTCCAATGCTCGAACCATGAGCAGGACACTTTGCTCCCCAAAGGTAAGGAGTTGATTGCAGTATCTGCATTTCAGGACACCTTTGTTGAATGCAGGCTGAATGTTTGGAACCAGCTCCTGCGATCGCCCCCTCACAGAAGTTGTTGCTCCTCCGGTGGATGTAGAGGCCCCATCACTGGGAACCTCTTGTGCCAGAGCCCTGACACTTTCCCGGGCAAAATTCTGGGGGTGCCTCCTCTCCACATGGCGAAGCATTGTGAAGTTCCCAAAAGAATATTTCTTTTTGGGGTCACCCCGTGAAAGGACTTTTTTGCAGATCCTGCACTCCACTTTTGGAGCATTCATCTTTTTCTGTCCATCTGGTATGGAAAAAAAATTCCAGATGAAATGCTCTTTCACCTTTGGCTGAGGAGGCTCTTCATCAATAAATTCAGGCTCATCTTCACTGCTGGAGGGTCTGGCAGCCATGATTAACCAAGCAAGATCGAAGAGAAAAAAAGGCAGGTCTTTCAGTCACAAAAGTGAAAGAAGAAGTCAAGAAAATGGGTGGGGATTTCATTCTTTGTAAAAAAAACTGTTAGCAACCAATGAAAAGTGTTATTTTAAAAGTCACATGACTTGACGCGCTGACACTGCGCGCACCGGAGCGCTTCCGGGTGCGCATACGCGATGCGAACGTAGGAGCTTCCGGGGCGCATACGCGGCACGAACGTAGGCGCATACGCGGCGCGAACGTAGGCGCTTCCGGGGCACATACGCGGCGCGAACATAGGCGCTTCCGAGGCGCATACGTGGCGTGAACGTAGGCGCTTCCGGGGGCGCTTACGCGGCGCGCCGAAGTGACGTTTTGATAGTTTCACGGAAATGCAAAATTATTTTCATGTCCTTATTCAAAAAAACTGCTTTTATATGTATGGTACTAAATGTCTTGCATTATTATTTACTTTTCATTCATATTTTTTTACACAAACGCAAGTAGCGCTCTGGGTGCGCTTTCCGGGGAGCTTACCGGTGCGCGGACCCAGAGCGCCCCAAAAAAAAATTATTAAAAAAATTTTGAAAAAAATAATATTATAAAAAAAATAATGCTAATTAATACTCACACAAATCAGCAAATTAAAAAAAAATCGTAGGTTACAAACTCGATATAGAAAGGAATTAGCATTTAAAAAACCTATGAAATTCACTGAAAAAAACCATAGGTTTCACACCAGTTATAGTTAGGAATTAGCATTTAAAAACCTTTTAAATTCACTGAAAAAAACATAGGTTTCACACCAGTTTTAGTTACCTGGAAATTTTACTGACATAAAACCATTGAAATTCCCACGTTATAGTTAGTTGGACTCACTATAACTTGGGCGCCTGCAATGCACTGCTGATGATGTCACATATTACATCACTCATGACATGGTCAGTGACATCACTCTTGACATCACTGATGACACCATCCTTGTGACAGAGTGACAGACCTCCTTTCAGTGTAATGTAACCCTTAAAACACATATTCAAAAATAGAAATTAACATTTTCAAAAAAATGGAGATACCCATACCAGTTACAACAAACAATACAGTAATTCCACCATCTATATGCACTACCACTCATTCACCAACAGTTCAATATAGTCACTCATACATATACTCACTCATCATATGTAGTGATACACCTATACATCTTGTTACACACCGACAGTCATCCAAAAGTTGCTCACACACATACTCACACATGCAAATAAACTATTGAACATCCATTTATTTGCATATAGAACTATACACACACTACCACTTTACTTCTATGGAAATTTACACATACTTACTCTCTTAAAAAATCACTTATAGAAACACATACTTATTTAAACAGGAACTCTTACAATCTCTCGCTCTCACATATACTCACTTATATACATCAATACTCACATATAATAGATTAAAACATATGTAGTTACTGATAAAGACACTAGTGAGGCAGTCATTCACTCACTAACCAGTCTTGCGGTATTAGTTGCTTTTATTCAATCATAAGGTGCAGGGTGAAAGATAATGCCGAACAGACGCATTTCGGGCAGAACGTCCTTGCTCACTGTTAGCGGGAGTGTGGACCACAATGCATATATATAGTATTCGTACCACATTATCGCGCCCAAATTCGAAAGTATTTACATGGAAATGGACATAGGACTCACACATTGCCTAAGCCTATATTAGGACGAAAATGGGCGCTATTTTGGAATAGTACAAATACATTGCTACCATAATGTGAAATGTTTACAAATAATTGCTATACATTTATATGCTGTATGTATGTGCTTAAGCAATGATACCATTCTGCATATCGAATCAAATTGCTAATAACGCAAATGTCAATCGATAAAAAACCATGACTGTACAAATACATGTATAATTAATACTTCACAAAAATGTGTATCAAAATTAATAGACTAGTCTACATATACGATGCATTCGGTGGAACAACCAAAGGGAATTATATATGACAAACATAGTTTAAAACAACACATTGTATTAAGTCGTATTTCAACATTAATTTTTTAGGATCCAATATATAGGAGACATGGTATAATAATAAAGTGCATAGTGCGATGTGTAAACATCCATATGTGCAAACATTCTGCATTATAAAGTGCAAAGTGCAAAAGTGCTTTTATATCATACTGTGAAAATACGCATTGGTGTCCCCCTATACTGTTTATTATTCACAGCATAGTATTGTGATCCTTATACGTGCTGAGATGATTTATTGTCATTTAAAACACAATTTCCCTTAGGATATATATCGTATATATTGCATCAGAGGTAGCGCGAATGGTATCCAAAAAATCCTTTTTTTTGTCAAAGCACAAACTGATTAAAGTATATCTCATTGGTGATATTATTGTAGAGGTGGTCACTATTTGGTCGGCTTAAATCAAAATAATAATATGTGAAGAGGAAAACGTGACAACTGAAAAAATATTGAAAAATATTGCATAGGGTAATTATCCAAAAAACTTTTGTTTGATTTAATTAAACCCTGTGACGTTACATTATATAAAAAAAGAATGAAAAAATAAAAGAGAATATCAAAAATCTACTGCAAAAAGGACCTGTGGTACATATGGCAATTTGTTTTTGTCATCAAATGGATGTCAATAACTCTTGGTGGACTACATTACAGAGAAAACTATATCCATAAAAGTTTATGGATTGCTGAACCTGAGGCAACCAAAGAAGGATCTAGGGTTCTTACAGAAAATTGCTAAGATCTTTCCCCATGTTTAACCCCCCTGGTGTTTTGCTGTGGAGGTGCACAATATATCGTGATTCGAGCTGCCTGAGTTTAGTTTCATAATCTCCACCTTTTTTGGAGGTGGTTACAGCATCGATCACATAACATTTTAAATGTGCCCAATTCTTCTTATGGAATTGCTGGAAATGTCTAGCTACAGGGTAGCTTTGATCCGCATTTACAATGGCCCTTAGATGTTGTAAAATACGTTGGTGCACTGGTAGTTTGGTGCTTCCAACGTATCTCAAGTTGCAACTGCAAGTAAGCATATATACTGCCAGTTCTGTTCTACAAGTATAATGTGCATTCAAAAAGACCAGTTTTGTGCTGAAGGGGGTTATGTATGACTTGGTATTAATTCCGAAGTTGTAAGCCCTACAAGAGCTGCATCGGAAAAAGCCTTTTCGTGGGGGTAGCCAGTTTTCACTTTTAGACAGCTCTGGGCTGTTGGTGACTAGTTCGTTGCGCATCCCAAACGCTCGCCTATAAGTGATGGTTGGCGTGTTGGGCAGAATGTCCCTGAGTATGGGGTCGGTAAGAATAACCGGCCATTGTGATTTAACCATGGAAACAATCTGTCGAGCTTGACAGCTAAACCCAGTAATTAGTCTGATGGTGTTAGTTACTTTGCCTTCACTGGTTTGTGAATTGGATATCCAAAGGGGATCTAATAGTTCAAGGCGATTGAGGCGGTTGGCTTTTTGTCTAGCTACATCCAATGCCTGGGAGTTACAGCCCCTCGCTATCAGTCTAGCTCTTGCCTCTAGCTGATGGTGATCGCGAAGTTCAATAGAACTACATGCCCTGTGTATCCTCAAAAATTCACCATAAGGAATGGCTCGAATAGTGTGCTGTGGATGGAAACTGTGCGCATGTAGTATTGAATTACCTGCGGTATTTTTTCTGAATAGACTGGTGGTCACAACATTGTCTATTATCTGCACTTGCACATCTAAAAAGCTGGCTTCCTTAGCACTGATATCAGCAGTGAAGGTCAGGTTTAAATTGTTAGTGTTGATGTTGTCAACAAATTGGTGCGCCAGTTCACTGGTACCTTTCCAGATGATGAATACATCATCGATGTATCTCCAGTATTTGACTATGTTGTTCAGCCAAAATGCGGAGTGTGTAACCCTGAGGACATGTTCCTCCCACCAGCCGACATGGAGCCCCGCGTAGCTGGGGGAGAAACATGCCCCCATGGCCACTCCTCTCAATTGTTTATAAACCTAGTTTTCAAATAAAAAGACATTATTGTTCAAACATTTGTCTATCATAGAAACAAGCATGTTGTTATGATTGTACTGTTCTCTAGGTCTTTTACCCAGGTAAAACTTGATTGCATTGATACCGTCTGTGTGGGAGATACTAGTGTATAAAGTGGCTATGTCCATGGTTATTAGTAGGTAATCAGCCGACTACCTACACTGATTTAAGGAATGCAAAAATTCATTGGTGTCCTTAATATAAGCTGGAAGGAAGGTCACAAAAATTCCTGTAAATGAAAATCAGTATACTTTGAAGTGTTTTCAAATAGGCTATTTATCGCTGAAACGATGGGCCTGCCAGGTACCGGAATTACTCCCTTATGCACTTTAGGGATAAAGTAAATGTTTGGTAATACCGGATGTTCTTTATGTAGAAATTTTAATTCATCTCTTGATAGTAGTCCCTCTCGTTTCCAGCGATTCAAGTCATTATAAAAGGTGTGTTGAATGTCTATGATGTTTTTCATGTTAGTCAAAGTATAGCAAGATTGATCATCAAGATGTCTATGGGCTTCTTCTATGTACGCTTTCTTCCCCCAAAGGACTATATTGGATTGGTTGATAATTATATTATCATTTGCTTTTATATTTTTCATTAGGTTGTTGTACGGTCTCATTTTTATGTTGGTTAAACTCTGTGTTTTCATGACCTTAGTTTGTAGTTTTTTCAGACCTTCAGTAATCAATTCCGCATAGGTGTCTATAGCGTCTTTGGGCATACTTGGAATAAACGTTGAGGGAGCCTTAAAGGTACTGACTGTTGTGTCATTGAGACTGATACCTTCCTCAATAGTTATATCCTGTGTGTTCATTGAGTCATCCCCATCTTTATCAAGTTGATGCATTGTTTTCATGAGGGTTGTGTCTCTGGCTTGCAGTCCACTAGCAGATGCTTTTGCCTGGGTTGATACGTATTTTTTGATTGCCAGAGTGGTTTTTACTGCAAAGTACTTTTTTAATTTTATCTTCCGAATGAATTTGAACACATCTATTCGTGTATTGCAATAATTAAAATTACTCTCTGGACAATATGAGAGTCCCAAGGTCAATAATTGTTTTTCAGCCTCATTCAATTCAGTGTCAGTCAAATTGATGATCATTTTTTCATTTACTAATTTTTGTTCTGTCAATACTTTTTCTTTTGTTGTCTCCCCCTTCCTCTTGGAGCATTTGCGGCGCTCACGGCGCCTTTTGTTCCTGCACTGCTTGTTGATAAGTTTGCGTTCCTCAGTGTCATTTTGCGTTGCACTCGCATGTATTCGAGTTCTTCCGCCAATGTAAGTTGGCCCATATCCCCTTCTTTTGCACCTGGGGGTCCAGCATCAGAATCTACACTGCTAGGCACCAGACTGTCCGTGGAGCCTGATGCATTGGATTCATTGTCATCAGCCTCCCTTGTTTGCATTTGTTGTTTTGCTGGTGCCTGTTTTGTCATTCCTGGACCCCGTTGTTTTCTTAAATGATCGTACTTGCGAGCAAATGTATACATTTGTCCGAGTTTATAGTCTTGTTCATCGCGGGCAAATTTATATACTTTTCATGTTTTTATTGTCTCCTCGTGTTTTCTGAGTCGTTCTTTTATTTCTTTTCTTGTTTGCTCAATCAGTGCTTTATCCTTGGCAAACTGTTCTTTAGTTAACTCTTCATTTATTCGAACGATCTCCTGCAAGTTTTTTTCTTGGTCGATCTTGGCATATTTCACTAGGAGGCACAGTAATCTCATTGATGCCTCCAAGTTACTTTCTGCCCAGTCTTTTAAAAGTAAGGGGTTAGGGTTCTCAAAGCTGGGAAATAACATTATACGTAGCCCTTGTGGTACTCTGCCCACCTCATGATATTTTTCCAACGGGCGGATCTCCCACCACTTAGTGAGCTCGCTTCTGGAGTTTTTTTCTAATTCCTTCAATAATTTCTTAGTTTCATTGATTTTCTCAGTTTGTGGAGGTTTATTTTTAGCCGCGTTACCATCTTGTCCTATTTCAGGTAGATTCAAAAACAGCTGATCAAACGCCTCCTCCCGTTCCCGCTCTTCCGACATTTCGCCCTGCAACATTTATTTCCTTTTGGTTTTATGCAAGTTGAGGTTTGAGTAAGTAATCTAGCATCAAACCCTTTCTGCTGACTTACAGGGCACCTCCTTAACCTAAGCAATTGCTATTACGCGACATTCCCCAGCTCACCGTTTTTGTTGCTGCCTTCTGAATTCGCCGTCCGACTGATTCCGTAGCAGCTACTTTCAGGTGACTCGTTGTTCGCTCGTTTTTTGCAATTTGTGTAGGGGGCTGTGACCGTTTCTCGACGGAGCAATAAATCCCACTTAGTCCGTTTTTAGAACAGCCTGCTTTGTAAAGGATGGGTCCACGCCTTTAGGTACAGACCTTGTCCCGATGAATATAACAATCCAGCCGGTAGCCGCGCCAAAGTCCCAAGCGCAGAATCCAGCGCGTGGACACAAAAGATACGCCCAAAGCCAGTCTTGCAGTATTAGTTGCTTTTATTCAATCATAAGGTGCAGGGTGAAAGATAATGCCGAACAGACGCGTTTCGGACAAAACGTCCTTGCTCACTGTTAGCGGGAGTGTGGACCACAATGCATATATATAGTATTCCTACCACATTATCGCGCCCAAATTCGAAAGTATTTACATGGAAATGGACATAGGACTCACACATTTCCTAAGCCTATATTTGGACAAAAATGGGCGCCATTTTGGAATAGTACAAATACATTGCTACCATAATGTGAAATGTTTACAAATAATTGCTATACATTTATATGCTGTATGTATGTGCTTAAGCAATGATACCATTCTGCATATCGAATCAAATTGCTAATAACTCAAATGTCAATCGATATATATATTCACTGAAAAAACCATAGGTTTCACACCAGTTATAGTTAGGAATTAGCATTTAAAAAACCTATTAAATTCACTGAAAAAAACTATAGGTTTCACACCAGTTATAGTTAGCTGGAAATTTTACTGACATAAAACCATTGAAATTCCACGTTATAGTTAGTTGGACTTACTATAACTTGCTCGCCTGCAATGCACTGCTGATGACGTCACATATTACATCACTCATGACATGGTCAGTGACATCACTCATGACATCACTGATGATACCATCCAGTGAATGTGTGTCTTTCTGTAAAATAAATATGTTTTACATATGTATTTGTAAAGGTCGATGGAAGAATACATTTTTAAATAAGTGACTAAATGGATGTTTTAAAAAAAAAAATGATTGGTTAACTGGCTTATTAAGTGTATCTTAGTGAATACATATATTAGTGAGTAATTTTTAAATATTTAAATATATGTATCAGTGTTTCACTTTGTGTATAAGTGGCTGCATGGGTTGGTGAGTAGCTACATGTGTGTGTGTATGGCTTATTAGATGTTTTTTTAGTATCAGGGACGCCGCCCTCCGGGGTAAAGCAAAGCAGCCCCCTGGCGCATACTGGAGGCTCCTGGTGGGCTAGTTTCCCCCCAGGGACCCCCAGCATGCAAGGGAAATTAGTTCCCCCTCTGCAAACACGCCCAGGGGCTGCATTGCAGAGAGGTGTAAAAAAGGGTGTGGCCTCATTACACCTCTCTGCAATGCAGCCCACTGGCTTATACTGGAGGTTCCAGGTGGGCTAGTTGGCCCACAGGGACCCCCAGTATGCAAGGGGAATTAGGTCCCCCCTCTGCAAACACGCCAGGGGGCTGCATTGCAGAGAGGTGTTAAAAAGGGTGTGGACTCATTACACCTCTCTACAACGAAGCCCCCTGGCACATACTGGAGGTTCCAGGTGGGATAGTTGGCCCACAGGGACCCCCATTATGCAAGGGGAATTAGTTCCCCCTCTGCAAACACGCCCAGGGGCTGTGTTGCAGAGAGGTGTCAAAAGGGGCGAGGTTTCATTACACGTCCCTGTGGCGTGTTTTAAGTTGGGGAATTAATTCTTCTTCAATCCAGAGGTCCCCTAGAGGGCAACTAGTCCAACAGGTATCTCCAGTAAGTGCCATGGAGCTGCGCTGCAGAGTGTTGTAAAAAGGGGGCGTGCCCTCTGAACAACTGCCTTTAAAAATGTTGTAAATCAGTATTAAAAAACCAATTAATTCATTTAAAAATTGTCATTTAAAAAACCTTTGAATTAAATGAAAAAAACATAGGTTTCAGGCCTGATATAGTTAGGAATTAGCATTTAAAAAACCTTTGAAATTCACTGAAAAAACCATAGGTTTCAAGCCTTATATAGTTAGGAATTAGCATTTAAAAAACATTGCAATTTTACTCAAAAAACTATAAGTTTTAGGGGTGTTATAGTTAGCTGGACATTTCATTCATACAAAACCAATGCAATTGCTCCTTTATAGTTAGTTGTACTAACTATATTTCTCGCACCCGCAATCCACTGCTGATGATGTCACAGACTAGATCATTCATGACCTGATCAGTGACATCATTGATGACATCTCAAATGACATCACTGATACATCAGCAGTGCACTGTGAATCAGAGTGTTTCACAGGCCTGTCACAGATAAGAAATGCTATCAAAACGAAATCCTACAAAACAATATACTACTGGCCAGCAGCAATTCATACCCGGACAATGACGGGACGGGCTGCTAGTATATATATATATATATATATATATATATATATATATATATATATATATATATATATATATATATATATTCACTGAAAAAACCATAGGTTATAGACCATATATAGTTAGGAATTAGCATTTACAAAACCTTGAAAATTCACTGAAAAAACCATAGGTTATAGACCATATATAGTTAGGGATTAGCATTTACAAAACCTTAATTTACTCGCACAAAACCATTGAAATTCGCATATATAGTTAGTTGCATTAACTATGGAGTTGATGTCATGAGTGATGTCACTGACCATGTCATGAGTGCTGTAATATGTGACATCATCAGCAGTACATTACACGCGCAAGTTATAGTGAGTCCAACTAACTATAGCGTGGGAATTTCAATGGTTTTATGTCAGTAAAATTTCCAGCTAACTATAACTGGTGTGAAACCTATGTTTTCTTCAGTGAATTTAATAGGTTTTTTAAATGCTAATTCCTAACTATAACTGGTGTGAAACCTATGTTTTTTTCAGTGAATTTCATAGGTTTTTTAAATGCTAATTCCTAACTATAACTGGTGTGAAACCTATGGTTTTTTCAGTGAATTTCAAAGGTTTTTTTAATGCTAATTCCTAACTATATAAGACCTGAAAGCCCACCAGGAATCTCCAGTATGCACCAGGGGACTGCATTACAGAGAGGTGTAATGAAGCCACGACCCTTTTTACACCTCTCTGCAACGCAGCCCCCGTGCATGTTTGAAGAGGGGGAACTAATTCCCCTTACATACTGGGGGCCCTTGGGGGCCAACTAGCCCACCTGGAACCTCCAGTATGCGCCAGGGGGCTGCATTGCAGAGGTGTAATGAGGCTATGCCCCTTGTTACACCTCTCTGCAACGCAGCCCCCTGCCGCGTTTGCAGAGGGGGAACTAATTCCCCTTGCATACTGGGGGTCCCTGGGGGCCAACTAGCCCACCAGGAGCCTCCAGTATGCGCCAGGGGGCTGCATTGCAGAGAGGTGTAATGAGGCCACACCCTTTTTACACCTCTCTGCAATGCAGGCCACTGGCGCGTTTGCAGAGGGGGGACTAATTCCCCTTGCATACTGGGGGTCACTGGGTCATATCTGCCCAAACACCGATATTCCGAACGATTGAAAATGACTTTTCTTGAGAAACATTTGGCTTTGGATTATCATGTCCTATACTTTGGAATTTTTGAAAGACTGACTTTGAGGATGCTATAAATTACTCAAGTCTGCCCGAATTGTGTGGGTAAAATTGATACCTAGTCACTTTGAATAAGAATGTACTTACGTCTCGTCTAACATTTGGAAGAAATATCTAGTTATATGACAACAGGATACCGACATAACTTGAAGGAAATAAGAACGCCCTGAAGAAGTTCTGTTGTACAGAACGAAACGTTTCGGTTGGCTGTGGTACATAAACTTAAGGAAAATAAAAGAATTTGAATATACACCAAGATTCAGCGCTTCAATAAGCGCTTTGGAGAAGTGTGGCTCACTGGTAGTGGAGAAGTGTGGTTCACTAGTTAGAGGAGGCAGACCCGGATGCTGAGATCAGACCCGGGACCAGGGTTCAATTCCCGACGCGGCAGGGTCTTGAGCCCAAAATGTCGACGGACTCGGTAATTCTCGCTTCGGTGCCTTCTCGAATCACAGGTTCACACTCTGCAACTCTGGGCAATAGCTTGCTTAATCTCCACTATGGCCCCCCGCAGCGGGATGCCTGGCTTTCACCTTGGGGATACCCAGTAGGGGCTATCTCACAGGGAAAAACCAGGACGGGTTCCCAATGCAAAGCGCTTTGAGACCTGGCGGTGATATTGCGCTATATAAAAACCCATTCATCCATCCATAAGGACTCTAAGTGATACGATTTGATTGGACTCATTGTGCAAGTGGTGCTGTGCCAAACTTTGGAATATTCTCCACTACTCTCTACTACTTACTCTCTCCTACTCCACTACTCTCAAATACTCACTCTCTACTACTCATTCTCTACTACTCTACTACTCTCTACTACTCTCTCTCTACTACTCACTCCCTACTACTCGCTACTAACTACTCCCTACTACTCACTATCTACTACTCTCTACTACTCTCTCTCTACTACTCACTCTTTACTACTCACTACTACTCTCTACTACTCACTCTCTACTACTCACTCTACTACTCACTCTCTACTACTCTCTAATACTCACTCTCTACTACTCTCTCTCTACTAGTCTCTACTACTCACTCTACTACTCTCTCTCTACTAGTCTCTACTACTCACTCTACTACTCACTCTCTACTACTCTCTACTACTCACTCTCTACTACTCACTCTCTACTACTCTCTACTACTCACTCTTTACTACTCTCTACTACTCACTCTCTACTGCTCTCTACTACTCACTCTACTACTTACTCTCAACTACTCTCTACTACTCACTCTCTACTACTCACTCTCTGCTACTCTCTCTACTGCTCTCTACTACTCTCTACTACTCACTCTCTACTCTCTATTACTCACTCTCTACTCTCTACCTCTCTACCTCTCTCTACTTCTCTCTCTACTAGTCTCTACCTCTCTTCCGCTACCTCTCTACCTCTACCTTTCTACCTCTACACCTCTACCTCTCTACCTCTCTCTACACTCACACATATACACATATATGCATATATATGCATATGCATTTATATATATGTATGTGTATGTATATATATATATAAAAAAACAACAACAAAAATATTTTTTTTTAAAACAGCTACTTTTTTTTAAAACTGTCATTCTTTTTCCCCATGGTACGCTCCCCGGTGCGTGTACCGGGCGCTCCCCCCTCGAAAATAAAAAAAACAAATTATGTTTTTTTGCCCCGCGGGGCCCTTTTATGGCCCCCACATCAAACCTAGGGGGTCAAGAAGGGGTCTACTCTGCCCCATTATGGTCAATTCCCCCTTTGTTTTAGCCACCTCTTGTGTCTCGATCCTACCGAGACACAAGATGGTGGCCGCTCCGGACTGTTTGGAATGTTTACAGACACCCGAGAGCCAATCAGCTTTCCGCACGCAGGTCGCGTAGCGCGCCCGGTACGCGCCCCAGTGCGCGTACCGGAGCGCTGCCATAGATATATATATTTTTTTGAACCTAAATTACTCAAAAACCACTGGAACACATATCTTGAGACATAGCAAAGGCACATCGGGCTACCAGTCCCTACAATTTTGCCAAGTTTGGTGGAAATCCATTCAGCCGTTCGGACTAAAAGTGAGTTTGACCGCCCTATAGCAATTAACATGGGGAAAACACGTTTTGGGACCCCCCTTTTTTTCTCGGCTCCCGCTTCACGAATCCCCCCCAAACTTTCAAGGAAGGACCGGAGCTCCGCGAGGCAAATTTGAGGAAATTTTCAGGCAGATTTGTCAACCGGCACCAAAGTTATTCCAAATAGAATTTTGAGATTTTGCATTGAAAAAAATACTAACTATAACTACCTCCTGGCGACCGCCAGTAGGTAATATATATATATATATATATATATATGCATATATATATAAATATAGTTATATGTTTCATTCAGCAATATAAAATTAGGAGATAACACAGTTTTTTCCTAAAGGCTGCTATTAAACAAATTGCTATTTGGCACATAAATCTTAACAGGGTTATGTGATGTATTTCAGCTTGTCAAGTTTTCAAGTGATAGATTCTACTTGTAAAACATATTTTGTGATGACTTGTATGAATCTTCTATTCAATGTCAGTCCATTATCTATTTCCATGACCATGTGATGGTGGAGGGGTGGTCACAATTGCTATAAAAATGTAATGGCGTTATGTGGAGACTGCACGTGAACAAGGACAATCTTGCTTGAAACGCGTTGTGTGGTGTGGAGGATATTAAAACATCTTGCCTTTATCCTGCGGGGTCTGAGTCTCCTTCTTCTCCGCCAAAGCTTTCCTTATGGTTGTATTGGAGGTTGTGGGAGCCAAACATTGTGGATATATATATATATATATATATATATATATATATATATATATTACCTACTGGCGGTCGCCAGTAGGTATATATAGTTAGGATTTTTTCCCTATGGGACTTTTGAAAATTCTATGTCTAATAACTTTGGCGTTTGTGGACGGAATCGGCTGAAATTTTCAGGAAAATGGCACATTTTGTTTCTGAGCAGCCCCTGAAAATTTGGTGGGGTTTCGTCAAGGGGGGGCTGAGAAAAAAGGGGGGTCCCAAAACGCGTTTTTTGCATTGAGTTTTCCATAGGGCGGTTGGACTCACTTTTAGCTCGAACGGCTGAATGGATTTGCACGAAACTTGGCAAAATTGTAGGGACTGTTAGCCCTATGTGCCTTTGCTAGGTCTCAATATATGTGCTTTAGTGGATTTTGAGAAATTAACGTTTAAATCAAGATATATATCTGTAACAGCGCTCTGGGCAGCGATCCGGTCCGCTTACTTTTCGCTTATCGGAACTTTGCGCGCAGAAAGCTGATTGGCTCTCCGGTGTCTGTCAACATTCTAAACAGTCCGGAGCGGACGCCATCTTGTCTCTCGGTAGGATCGAGAGAGAAGAAGAGGTGGAAAACGAAGGGGGAATTTAATGAAAGGGGGCAAGGTATCCCCCTCTTGACCCCCTAGGAATGTTGTTGGGGTTATTAAAGGGTCCCGTGGGGAAAATAAAAAAAAAATGATTTTTCACGGTAGAAGCGCGGCCGCGAACTGGTAGCGAAACGGGAATTCGCCATTTTGTGCTTCGTAAATTAAATTACTAGTTATAAGTGGGTGCGGGAGACGTATCCTAATCCCCTATGTTTCCTGAGGGTGGGTGAGGAGGCTGATATATGTTGATACATCTCTTCCAGCGGCTGTGCGTGAGCTTTTTTTTTTTTTTTGCTGCGTGACAGTCCGGAGCGGCCGCCATCTTGTCTCTCGGTAGGATCGAGAGAGAAGAAAAGGTGAAAAACTAAGGGGGAATTTAATGAAAGGGGGCAAGGTATCCCCCTCTTGACCCCCTAGGAATGTTGTTGGGGTTATTAAAGGGTCCCGTGGGGAAAATAAAAAAAAAATGATTTTTCACGGTAGAAGCGCTTCACGGGCCGCGAACTGGGCCGCAAACTGGTAGCGAAACGGGAATTCGCCATTTTGTGCTTCGTTAATTAAAGTACTAGGTATAAGGGGGTGCGGGAGACATATCCTAATCCCCTATGTTTCCTGAGGGTGGGTGAGGAGGCTGATATATGTTGATACATCTCTTCCAGCGGCTGTGCGTGAGCTTTTTTTTTTTTTTGCTGCGTGACAGTCCGGAGCGGCCGCCATCTTGTCTCTCGGTAGGATCGAGAGAGAAGAAAAGGTGAAAAACTAAGGGGGAATTTAATGAAAGGGGGCAAGGTATCCCCCTCTTGACCCCCTAGGAATGTTGTTGGGGTTATTAAAGGGTCCCGTGGGGAAAATAAAAAAAAAATGATTTTTCACGGTAGAAGCGCTTCACGGGCCGCGAACTGGGCCGCAAACTGGTAGCGAAACGGGAATTCGCCATTTTGTGCTTCGTTAATTAAAGTACTAGGTATAAGGGGGTGCGGGAGACATATCCTAATCCCCTATGTTTCCTGAGGGTGGCTGAGGAGGCTGATATATGTTGATACATCTCTTCCAGCGGCTGCGCCATCTTGCCTTTTTTCGAATGCCACAATTTTGTCGTGCACGGCAGCCATTTTAGATGCCAGGCTGGTTCCAGGCTATCACCTAACCCTGCGGATGTAGTTTATGGCCCCAGCTGTAGAGAATTCAGACATGCCAATCCTCCTGATTCAGGCGTGTGAGTACTGATTTCAGTGCTAGTCTCCCGCCTCCCGATTTCTGCAAGCAAAAACCCGGGGGCATATTACGAACAACTAGCGATAATTTTTGTCTATAACTTGTTTAGAGACAAAAATTATCGCCGCACATCGGCGATTTTTATCGCAGATAAACCTTGCTATTATCGCAGAAAAGTCAGCGATATTCATGTATTATCGACCTAATGCTCTTAGCCATGTTATCCACCTCCCATTGGATAACATGGCTAAGAACTGCTCAGGGCAGGTGTTAGATTTTGGAGATATTCGCGCTTAGCGCGAATATCTCCAAAAGTTGGTAATAGAAGGTAGCGATGTTAGGGACTGTTTCCAGTCGCTAACATCTTGGCACGCCACTTTGCATGTCATTAGTGATAAGTATCACTGACATGCAAAGCGGGGCCCAAGATGGTCGCTATCTCCTTTTAGCTGTCAATAATTGGTGTTAGCGACAGCTTGAAAATAGGGAAATAATTTTATCTCCGCTTTCATGGTTTTTAAAGCCAAAAAAGCGGAGATAAACCCCCTTGATAATATGCCCCACGATTCCTTGGGGGTTTCAGCTGACAGGGCTTGGTATTGTGTTACATGGTAATTTTTCCATGAAACGTCAGAGGGTCGATGCAGGGGTTCTAGAAGAGGTGATAAACCATTTAAGCCTCATGAACAAGCGCATGGTCTTTTAAAGATTTGTGAAGTACTCGGGGCGGCGGTGTGTGTGTGCCCTCTTTCAGGAGCGGGCGGGGGGGCACTGCCAGCAACTTGCCAGGTCAGGTAGTGTTCAACACGTGCATCACCCTTTCTCTGCCTGCTATTGCGCTCCATGCTTCGGAAAGGTAAGAAAAAGAACGTGCATTTGAGTTTGAAATGTCCGATCCTGCAGCAGCACACTTCCAAAGCCCACACATGACAATAACCCGATTCAAGGCCCCATTCACCCGTTTTAAAAAAAATAGATAACACTCCAACAAAGTAAGGTTATAAAACTTTATTAACTACTAACTTTAACAAACGGAACAAAAACTAAAAACATTTAAACATTTCTCCACACAAAAAGCAACAATGGTTAGAAGCGGTCTTTTGTGCGAATAGTCCCAAGGCAGCACAACGTGCAGAGTTCTGGACGGCACCCAGGTGATGTCGCCTGGGTGCCGCACTGGTTTAGGGATCCTACAATGCTGCTCCGAAAATTGGCGTGGGGCGTCCCGGGTGGGGCGGGGGGAGGCCTCGTCAGTAGCGGTCTGTTGTGCGAATAGTCCCAAGGCAGCACAACGTGCAGAGTTCTGGACGGCACCCAGGTGATGTCGCCTGGGTGCCGCACTGGTTTAGGGATCCTACAATGCAGCACAGAAAAACAGCGTGGGGCGTCCCGGGTGGTGCGGGGGGAGGCCTCGTCAGTAGCGGTCTGTGTCCAGTGTCACATGGCTGACACAACATGTACGACAGGCACCCAGGTGATGTCCAGTAAACTGCCGCACTGGTTTTGGTATCCTACAATGCTGCTCCGAAAATTGGCGTGCGGCGGCTCGGGGGGGGGGCGTGGGGGAGCCGGCGTGAACGGGCCTCCCCAGGTGGCGGCCATCTAGCTGAGTTGCGCTCGCTCTTGCGGCCACAGCGTCTCGCTCACCATGTTGTTGAGTTGCTCCCACTCTTGCAGTGCAGCGATAGGCGGCTGCCACATGGCTCTTAAAATGGCGGACAGCTCCTCGGTTTTAGGCCTGGTCCACTGAAATGGCCCTGGGACACTTTGGAACTCGGACGCTTGCCTGCTAGGGCTTGGGCTCCATTCTCGAAAAGCGTCCGCTCAGCCGTGAAGATTGTATAAAAGTCTTGGGGGCCCCCGACTCCCGCAGGCTTCCGGTGGGGAGCGGCTGCCATGATTGCTCGCGGAATGACCACGACGGAGCCACGAGATGGTGGTGCTCTCATGCTGACGCCAGCTTCAGTCTGAATGATCCAGAAACAAGGTGGGGCTTTCATCGTTTGGGAAAAAAAAATGTTCTAAACCAATGAAAAGTGTTATTTTTAGGTCATATGACCAAGCCTTCCATCTTTAGGAAACCAAAAGTAAAATGAACCAATGAAAAGTTTTATAAACAAGTCACATGACCTGTTATGCGACATAGGGCTACAAAAAGCGTAGAAAATCCGTTGGCACGTGAGGCGGCGTCAGTAGCGGACCGATGTGCGAATAGGCCGAAGGCAGCACAACGCGCCGAGATTCGTATGGCACCGAGGTGGTGTCCAGCAAATTGCCGCACTGGTGTGGCCATCCTACAATGCTGCGCCGAAAGACGGCGTGTCCAGCTGAGTTTCTCCCGCTCTTGCGGTACAGTGACTCGAACGCGCCGAGATCCGGATGGCGCCGAGGTGGTGTCCAGCAAATTGCCGTACTGGTGTGGCCATCCTACAATGCTGCGCCGAAAGACGGCGTGTTCAGCTGAGTTGTGGTCACTGTTGCGGTACAGTGACTCGAACGCACCGAGATCCGGATGGCACCGAGGTGGTGTCCAGCAAGTGGCTGCACTGGTGTGGCCATCCTACAATGCTGCGCCGAAAGACGGCGTGTCCAGCTGAGTTGCGGTCACTGTTGCGGTACAGTGACTCGAACGCGCCGAGATCCGGATGGCACCGAGGTGGTGTCCAGCAAATTGCCGCACTGGTGTGGCCATCCTACAATGCTGCGCCGAAAGACGGCGTGTCCAGCTGAATTGCGGTCACTGTTGCGGTACAGTGACTCGAACGCGCCGAGATCCGGATGGCACCGAGGTGGTGTCTAGCAAATTGCCGCACTGGTGTGGCCATCCTACAATGCTGCGCCGAAAGACGGCGTGTCCAGCTGAGTTGCGGTCACTGTTGCGGTACAGTGAGTCGAACGCGCCGAGATCTGGATGGCCAAGTTTCAAGTTTCATCTGGCAGTTTTTCTCCATCCCTCCTGGATCAAAGAAGGTGAATGCTATGCTGTCCTATGGCAACATGAGCATCAACCTGATGAATACGGCATTCGAAAATCATAAATGCCCTAATGCACCCAAGAAGTAATTTTTTTTTTGCTCCAGTTGAGCCGTTTTCAATGCCTGTTTTTTGTTGTTTCCCCTCCATCAAGAACAAAACAAAAATACAAGGCGCTAAGATCCGAATGGCAAGTCCTGGATGTTGAGTGCCTCAGTTGAGAGTTCTGAGCAGTGCTTGTAAGACTGTCTGAAGCTTATTATAAGAATCAGAGTAAGTTGAAGACTGTCTGAAGCTTATTTGCACCTGCTGCAGCTTCACTAGGTCCGGCGGAACTTTTTTCCTTTTCCTTTCTGCTTCTTTTCCTACAATGCGTTTCATCTGAAGACACGACCAGGTCCCTGAATGTGTGCAGGGGGACGCTATTGATTGAATGAAAATGGCGGCTTGACACAAAGCTGACTCAAGCGTTACTGTTGGTGCTATACAGACAAAAATTGGTTTTCAGTTTGTACATTCTTCAGGTTTTTTTTTCCATCCAAGTCTGATTGAGAGTTTGTAGAAAAATGGCTTCAGATTTTCCACATACTACTCTTCAACATTCTTCCTAAATGTAACAATGTGAAACTCACTAGGAGAACGGCTGTTTCTGTTTCCTTTCAAAATGCTGCCACCAATATTTTCTGAATGGAAGACACCATCTTGTAACATAAAGGGCCGAAAGGGGTTCTGGTCTGGCCGATGGTTGGTGGAGACATTTTGACTATATCTTGGACCTGCCCGGCCTCGCCCAAAATGGCGCCGGTATAAATGGGACTCGTAACTCTTTGCCCGCAAATGTATATCTAGAAAATGTTATTGTAAGTGGCCCTGTCGTATTTTAATTACAAAATGTACGTCCACCGATTCCGCAACTGTTAGACACCTTTGTTCTTGTCACCTAATGGCCCGCTCGTTACGTTCTTCTACAGTGTAAATGTCTCCTCATCATATACGATTTCAGTTTGCTCCGTGGCCGGCCCACGTGGTTATAGGCCCGTATTTGTATACTGACATTTTCACAATAAAGGTTTTTAAAACAAAACACGGTAGTAGTATTTTCATTTGTAAAGTTTTTACTTTTAGTGACTGTTTTCGAATCAGTAAAAGGCAAGTGAAATAAAGCAGTCTAATTACATGACGGATAAAAGGTATAATATGTAGGAACGCAGTAAAGATAAATGGTCAAGGGCAGTTGTGTTTTTCATGTCTGCAACATAAAGTGATCGATAAGAATCTGATAATCAGGCGTATCGGCGACTAAGACAGCAGGCCGAATCTCTTTTACTCAACGGCTCCGTCATGGAAGGAAGAAACGCCCTTTTTCTCGAAAAAGGAATATATTTTACTTGCAAGACAGTTGTAAATTTTCCGGGAAAGTACATTAGCCTGGAATATTATAACATATGTTTGAAAAAAAAATATTGTTCGAAAATAATAAAAAGCGTAATTTTTAGGTCATATGACCAAGCTTTTCATCATTAAATTAACAAAAGTAAAATGAACCAATGAAAAGTTTTGTTAACAAGTCACATGACCTGTTATGCTTACGTTACGCGCTGCGCGCCGCGCCTCGGATCACTTCCGGGTGCGCTAACGCGGCGTGTCATAAAACGCATTACGCGACAACGTAGGTCAAGAATATAGTCTAAATGTCTCCACCAACCAGCGTTCAGAACACAACCCCTTTCAGCAGTCCAAAAAGTTCTGTTAAATGACAACAGAGGGGACAGGCAACAAGAACCATCAGTCAAAGAGGGGAGGGCAAGTTCTTCTCTTCCGGGTCATGTTGGGGCGCTACCGGAACTGATCGAATTGGTAGTCTACAGTGTTTCTGGATGTTTCAGACTAAAGCTGGCGTCAGCATGAGACCACTACCATCTCGTAGCTCCGTCGTGGCCATTCCACGAGCAATCATGGCAGCCGCTCCCCACCAGAAGCCTGCGGGAGTCGGAGGCCCCCAAGACTTTTGTAGAATCTTCACGGCTGAGGGGACGCTTTTCGAGAATGGGACCCAAGCCCTAGCAGACAAGCGTCCGAGTTCCAAGGTGTCCCAGGGCCATTTTAGTGGACCAGGCCCAAAACCGAAGAGCCGGCCGCCATTTTGAGAGTCCTGTGGCAGCCGCCTATCGCTGCACCGCAAGAGCGGGCGCATCTCAACTACATGGTGAGCGAGACGCTGTAGTCGCAAGAGCGGGCGGAAAACAGCTGAATGGCGGAAGAGGCACAGTGTAGCAAAAGCGGGCGGAATGGCAACTAAAACGATAAAGGGGCGCCCCACTACAGCTTGTCTTCAGGTCAAACGGATTGTGGGACAAGGTCCAGAATTGAAGAGTCATCAAAAGGCAAAAAGTTCCGCCGGACCCCGGGAGCCGGCCGCCTATGTCGGGGGCGATCTCAGGCTACACCAGTGCTATAAGACTTGGGGAGGGTGTCGGAGCCAAGCGTCTTCTCCGAGTCCATGGCCATCACACCGCCCCTCAGGGGCCTCCGTCAAGCTGTTTAGGAAGGTAACATATCACATTGTTTTCTAATGCAGTCAGGTCCACAAACGACACTCACTTACTTTGAGAATAGTGAAGCTGCAGTAGGTGGAAATAAGCTTCAGACAGTGTTACAAGCGCTGCTCAGAACTCTTAACTATGGCACCCAACATCCAGAACTTATGCTATTTGAGAATGGTAGTACACATCAAAGCATCTCAGGGACCAAAACCATTAACGTACTTTCACGTATGAAAATCTTACTTGGGGAGGGGGCAGGAGCGAAGCGCCCCCTCCCAGTCAGCGCCACCACACCGTATGTTGAAAATCTGAAGCCATCGTTCTACAAAGTCAACCAAACTTGGATTGAAAAATCTAGAAAAATGTACAAACTGAAAACCAGTTTTGGTCTGCATAGCATCAGTAACAACGCTTGAGTCAGCTTTGTGTCAAGCCGCCATTTTGATTCAACAAAGCACAGGCATTGAAAAAGGCTGAAATTCAGAACTCTAAACTATGGCACCCAACATCCAGGAGCTTGCTATCCGGATCTTGGAGCCTTGTGCTGTTTTCGATCTATTCACACATCGGTCCACTACTGACATCATCTTATAAACCAACGTTATGTAAATAGTTTTTTAATAAAATGTTTTACCCTGTTTCTTTGCTGGTGTGTTGTCTATATTTTTAATATTTGCATAGGGTTTGTCATTATTTTGTGCGGGATGGGTGATGGAGCCGAGCTGTCTTGCAGCCCTCATGGTGTGGAGCTCAGTTCATCTCACTATTTTCGTATTTCTCAAGAAGGGTTGTTCCTAATATTTTTATTTTAGCGAGGTCAAAAAGAGATCCAATTAGTGGCCTACTGATTTTGCTCGATTACTTTTATTTTTTTACACGATTTTTCACTATCTGCAAAGACTAAACAGAGTATTGCGACTTTGTGCTTGTTTGTAAATAGAGAATGATCCAAAGAGAACCAATTCTAAAACAGTAAATGCTTGGACAACAATCAATCAAATGGAGAGACAAGGAGGTACGACGGATTACAACGGGGGTAAAGGCCTGCGTTAACTACCCTTCAGTATCTGCAAAGAGAGAGTACTACTAAGGCAAAAGAGGGGAGGGGGGGGGGGCAGCGTTCAAAGCACATCAGCGTGCATAAATACGAAAATGTTTTTATCTATCACGTACTTGACATTTTAAAGCTTTTCATATTTGCTATTAAAAAACCAATGAAATTCACAGAAAAAACCATAGGTTATAGTGGATATATAGTTAGGAATTTGCATTTACAAAACCTTGAAAATTCAATGAAAAAACCATAGGTTATAGGCCATATATAGTTAGGAATTAGCATTTACAAAACCTTATTTTACTCGCATAAAACCATTGAAATTCCATATATAGTTAGCTAACTATAAGCGCTAACTATATATCGCGCACCCGCAATCCACTGCTGATGATGTCACATATTACATCATTCATGACATGGTCAGTGACATCACTGATGACATCACTGATGACATCTCAAATGACATCACTGATGGCATCTCAAATGACATCACTGATGACAACTCAAATGACATCACTGA
Source organism: Lissotriton vulgaris (assembly GCF_964263255.1). Classification (NCBI taxonomy): domain Eukaryota; kingdom Metazoa; phylum Chordata; class Amphibia; order Caudata; family Salamandridae; genus Lissotriton; species Lissotriton vulgaris. Next base: position 468,259,312 of record NC_141691.1, read on the forward strand.
TGACATCACTGATGACAACTCAAATGACATCACTGATGACATCTCATTTGTCATCACTGATCACATCACTCATGTGATAATACAATGAACCTCTTCAGACTCTAATATAACCTTACATACACTCAGTATAAACAGACACTCACAGACTGTCACTCATCCATGGAGTTACTCACACACCTAGTCAGTCATGCAAAGAATCAATCACACCTCCATTTCCTCAACTATACAGTTATACACATCTTACTTATTCAAACATATAATAACACATATTTACTCTCTTATATAATCCCTGATACAAGCTCACAGTGATCGATACAGCCACTCACACATTCACTGGCTCTTATGTTCAGTTATTTATATATCTCAACTCTCACATGTATTGTGTTTTACATACGTACTTACTTGCACATGTAGCAATGAGAAATCCATTCACTCACCAACACACCCATGCACAGTCAACCGCCCATATAGCTGTTTCCACATGCACTCTTGAACTCATACTCCTAGTGAATCAACTGCTTACACATCTATGCACAGAGTCACGCACCTCCCAGCCACCCACACACACACTCAGCCTCCCATTCAAATATTTGGGCAACCAATCAATAACTCATATGGCCACTCTTATAGCTACTGATCAACACATGCAGCAGCTTACACAACAACAAACATACTGATGCACGAATTAAGACAGTTTAGTCACTAACCCATGTACTCAGTGAGACACATTTAATCACTCACTCATACAGTCAGTCATGCACCTACTAAATTCTTCATCCAGACACTTATACATCCACTCATTCTTCAATATGTGAAACATATTTAAACTTTACAGACACATACAATCACTGGATGTTGTGATCAGTGATGTCATCAGTGATGTCATTTGAGATGTCATCAGTGATGTCATCAGTGATGTCACTGACCATGTCATGAATGATGTAATATGTGACATCATCAGCAGTGGATTGCGGGTGCGCGATATATAGTTAGCGCTTATAGTTAGCTAACTATATATGGAATTTCAATGGTTTTATGCGAGTAAAATAAGGTTTTGTAAATGCTAATTCCTAACTATATATGGCCTATAACCTATGGTTTTTTCATTGAATATATATATATATATATATATATATATATATATATATATATATATATATATATTCACAGAAAAAACCATAGGTATTAGGCTATATATAGTTAGGGATTAGCATTTACAAAACCTTAATTTACTCGCACAAAACCATAGAAATTCGCATATATAGTTAGATGCAATAACTATATATCGCGCACCCGCAACCCACTGCTGATGATGTCACATATTACATCATTCATGACATGGTAAGTGACATCACTGATGACATCACTGATGACATCTCAAATGACATCATTGATGACATCACTGATGACAACACCCAGTGACTGTATGTTTCTGTAAAGTTAAAATATGTCTTACATATTGAAGAATGAGTGGATGTATACGTGTCTGGATGAAGGATTTAGTAGGTGCATGACTGACTGTATGAGTGAGTGATTGAATGTGTCTCACTGAGTGCATGGGTTAGTGACTAAACTGTCTTAATTTGTGCATCATTATATCTGTTGTTCTGTAAACTGCTGCATGTGTTGATCAGTAGCTATATGAGTAACTATATGGGTTATTGATTGGTTGCCCAAGTATTTGTATGGGAGAGTGAGTGTGTGTGTGTGGGTGTCTGGGAGGTGTGTGACTCTGTGCATAGATGTGTGAGCAGTTGATTCACTAGATGTATGGGTTCAAAACTGCATGTGGAAACAGCTGTATAGGTGGTTAACTGTGTGCATGAGTGTATTGGTGAGTGAATGGATATCTCAGTGCTACATGTCAAAGTAAGTACATATGTAAAACACAGTACATGTGAGAGTTGACATATAAATTACTGTGTATAAGAGCTAGTGAATGTGTGAGTGGCTGCATGGATCATTGAAAACTTGTATCAGTGATTGTATAAGAGAGTACATATGTGTTAGTATATGTTTGAATAAGTAAGGTGTGTATAACTGTATAGTTGAGGAAATGGAGGTGTGATTGATTCTTTGCATGACTGACTAGGTGTATGAGTAACTCCATGGATGAGTGACAATCTGTGAGTGTCTGTTTACACTGAGTGTATCTAAGGTTATATTAGAGTCTGAAGAGGTTCATCGTATTATCACATGAATGATGTCATCAGTGATGTCGTCAGTGATGTCATTTGAGTTGTCATCAGTGATGTCATCAGTGATGTCACTGACCATGTCATGAATGATGTCATTTGAGATGTCATCAGTGATGTCACTGACCATGTCATGAATGATGTAATATGTGACATCATCAGCAGTGGGTTGCGGGTGTGCGATATATAGTTATTGCATCTAACTATATATGCGAATTTCTATGGTTTTGTGCGAGTAAATTAAGGTTTTGTAAATGCTAATCCCTAACTATAAATAGCCTAAAACCTATGGTTTTTTCTGTGAATTTCAATGGTTTTTTAATAGCAAATATCAAAAGCTGTCAAATGTCAAGTACGTGATAGGTCAAAACTTTTTCGTGTTTATGCACGCTGATGTGCTTTGAAGGCTGCCCCCCCCTCCCCTCTTTTCTCTTAGTAGTACTCTCTCTTTGCAGATAGTGAAGGGTAGTTAACGCAGGCCTTTGCCCCCGTTGTAATCCGTTGTGCCTGCTTGTCTCTCCATTTGATTGATTGTTATCCAAGCATTTACTGTTTTAGAATTGATTCTCTTTGGTTCATTCTCTATTTACAAACAAGCACAAAGTAGCAATACTCTGTTTAGTCTTTGCAGATAGTGAAAAATCGTGTAAAAAAACAAAAGTAATCAAGCAAAATCAGTAGGCCACTAATGGGATCTCTTTTTGACCCACTCCGCCCAAAATAACGATAAACTCTATGCAAATATTATAAATATATACATCACCCAGCAAAGTAACAGGGTAAAACATTTTATTAAATAACTATTTACATAACTATTTTATACTTTTTGTTGCCTGATCCGGCTAGCTCAATCGATCGAGCATGAAACTCATGCACTCTGATAGCAAGCGTTGCTGCTGATGCTATGCAGACAAAAACTGGTTTTCAGTTTGTACATTCATCAAGATTTTTCCATCCATGGCTGGTTGAGAGTTTGTAGAACGATGGCTTCATATTTTCAACATACGGTGTGGTGGCGCGGACTGGGAGGGGGCGCTTGGCTCCTGCCCCCTCCCCAAGTCGTGTTGCCCTGGTGTGGCCTAAGATCGCCCCCGACATAGGCGACCGGCTCCCGGGGTCCGGCGGAACTTTTTGCCTTTTGATGACTCTTCCATTCTGGACCTTGTCCCACAATCCGTTTGACCTGAAGACACGCTGTAGTGGGGCGCCCCTTTACCGTTTCAGTTGCCATTCCGCCCGCTTTTGCTACACTGTGCCTCTTCCGCCATTCACCTGTTTACCGTCCGCTCTTGCGGCTACAGCGTCTCACTCACCATGTAGTTGAGTTGCTCCCGCTCTTGCGATGCAGCGATAGGCGGCTGCCACAGAACTCTCAAAATGGCGGCCGGCTCTTCAGATTTGGGCGTGGTCCACTAAAATGGCCCTGGGACACCTTGGAACTCGGACGCTTGTCTACTAGGGCTTGGGCCCCACTCTCGAAAGCGTCCCCTGAGCCTTGAAGATTCTACAAAAGTCTTGGGGGCCCCCGACTCCCACAGGCTTCTGGTGGGGAGCGGCTGCCATGATTGCTCGTGGAATGGCCACGACTGAGCTACGAGATGGTGGTCCTCTCATGCTGACACCAGCTTCAGTCTGAAACATCCAGAAACAAGGTGGGGCTTTCATCGTTTGGGAAAAAAAAATGTTTTAATCCAATGAAAAGTGTTATTTTTAGGTCACATGATCAAGCTTTCTATTATTAGGAAGGGTCTCATATATATATATATATTCACTGAAAAAACCATAGGTTTTACACACGTTATAGTTAGGAAGTAGCATTTACAAAACCTATGAAATTCACTGAAAAAACCATAGGTTTGACACATGTTATAGTTAGCTGGACATTTCACTCATATAAAACCAATGAAATTCCCCCGTTATAGTTACTTCAGCTATCTATAACTCGCGCTCCCGCAATGCACTGCACCCTCCTATATATTTCGAGAAAACATTGCAATTCCAACTAATTGAGTTTCTTCATAGACCCCTCAAAGAACTTATAGTACGTCAAAGAGACTGTACCTAGCCTTCTTTTTTATTGTTATGAAACTTTTCAGTAAATGGAGCCGAATGTCTTTTTAAACTTTCGTGCTTAACCGGATGCACACACCCCGGTATTTTTTCAAAAACATAAAAGGTTTTATACTTTAACAATTTTATGCTTGAATCCCCCTCAGAAGATGTACAAAATCAGGATGTGTTTAGGTTTACTCCTTTTCACGTTTTAAAACTTCACTGAATTAGACCGCTACTTCCAAATGACGTACGTGACCAGATACTGTCACCGCGTACATGTCCTGATACGTGCATGTGAAGTCATGTGACTTGAAAACAACATTTCCAACCGCTTCTTACTAGTTTCTGTTCTGGAATTTTCACAGATCCCATCCACTTCCCTCCCTCAGCACGTATGTTATGTTATGTTATGTTAACTGGATTTATTACGCGCGCAGCTGCCCCAGCAAAGGGGCGTCCTGGCGCGAGGACAAAAGCCAGGGGACCGAAACTAAGAAAACACAACAACAACAGAACTAGGGTGCCAAGGGGAAAAGGAAGGTTTTTACCGCCTTCCTGAAAGCGAGGAGCCCCTCGATGGCCCGGATGTGGACAGGCAATGAATTCCATAGCTTAGCAGCAAGGACTTGAAAGGAACGTCCGCCAGCCCTGGATCTCTTAAAGCGGGGAATTGTGGCAAGATGTAAGGCAGAGGACCTCAGAGTGCGAGTAGGCACATAGGGAGAGATGAGTTGCTGGAGAATGGGAGGGGAAGAGAATTTAAGGATTTTAAAAGTCAAAATCAAAGTTTTAAATTTAATTCTCTGTGCCACTGGAAGCCAATGGAGGTTATAGATAGTTCTCCTAGCTGAGCAGAATTTGGGCAAGCCAACCAGAGCCCTGGCGGCAGCGTTCTGAACACGTTGGAGGCGGGAGAGCTCAGCCTGGTTAACTCCAAGAAAAAGGGAGTTGGCGTAGTCCAATTTGGACAAGATCATGGCTTGCACGATAAGTTGGCGGGTGGGAGCGTCAACAAATTTAAAAGTGGACCGAAGCTGACGCAGAATCCCAAAACAAGATGCAGCAGTCTTTTTTGTGTGGGTGGAAAAACTCAACTGGGAGTCAAACCACACCCCGAGGTTTTTTACTTCAGTAACGGGGGTAGGAGTGGAGCCGAGCTCTTGAGGCCACCAGCTATCGCCCCACAGATGAATTTGTTTTCCCACAATGAGCACCTCGGTTTTCTTAGCGTTCAATTGCAGGAAATTGTCATTCATCCACTGGGCCACGGATATAAGTCCCTCGCGGAACTTGGCTGCTTCGAGATCGGAAGCCCCACTAAGTGCAACCGCCAGCTGAGTGTCATCTGCGTAGGACACGATGGAAAGGTTCCCACGCATGGCGACATCAGCTAGCGGCTGGACATAAAGATTAAATAAGGTGGGGCTTAAAGCCGATCCCTGTGGAACTCCCTGGGCAATCGCATGTGGTGTGGATTCGAAGGGGGGAGTAGTGACCCTGAAGGAGCGATCAGATAGAAAAGATCTGAACCAATCAAGAGCCAACTTGTCCACCCCAGCCTCAACCAGACGTTGGAGTAGGATGTCATGGGAGACAGTGTCAAAGGCGGCACTTAGATCGAGAAGCACAAGTGCCGCCGTATGACCAGAATCCACCAGCATACGAAGGTGTTCAGCCATGTACAGGAGCGCAGTCTCAGTACTGTGACCGGGCCTAAAACCATTCTGCGTAGGATCTAAAATGTTTGCAGAATGGAGATGGTTAGCAAGAATGGTATTGACATGAGCCTCAGTCAATTTGGCAGCCCACGGGAGGAGCGAGATGGGGCGGTAGTTTTCTGCTTTTTTGGGGTCCAGAGCAGGTTTCTTCAGAATAGGGACGACCTGAGCCTGTTTCCAGGCAAGGGGTACCGAACCCGAAGTCAAGGACAGGTTGATAAGTTCACGAAGAGGAGGGAGGCAAAAGGAAGGGGAATCTCTGAATTGTGCAGGCCGTAGGGGGTCTTTAGGAGAGCCTGATTTCACCCTGATAGCAAGTTTATCAAACTCCTCCATAGAGAGCTCTGAGAGATGGGATAATGACATAGGGGTTTTAGAGGTAGCTGTGGCACTGTGGCGAGGGTCAGTAGAATTGGGAAAGGCGCGATAAATACCTTCCACTTTGTCAACAAAAAAAGTGGCCAAATCCTCACAATGGGAGGGAGAGCAGATCACAGTAGTAGAGGTTCTGCAGGTGGCAAGGTCTTTCAGTGCTTTAAAGATAAGTTTGCTAGGGTTGTTGCTAGCATTGAACTCACGAGAGAAGTGGGAGGCTCGGGCCCTACAAATAGCTCTGTGATATTTCTTGGTGGTGGCGCGGTACAAGGCTTTCTTGGCCGGATCATAGGACTTACGCCACAATCTTTCGGCTTGTTTACACGATTTTTTTTGTAGCCGAAGAGTGTCGTCATACCAGGGGCTGGAATGAGTGCGCTGTTGTTTGGACAGGGCAAGAGGAATAAGCTTGTCTAGCGCATTGGTAAGCCAGCTACAGTAAGAATTGTAACCGGATTCCACATCTGTAAAAGGGGCCAAAGGGACTTCGTCAAGCAGCTGATGAAAATCATTGATTTTTAGCTTTTTCCAAGGGCGCCTGAGGATGGCGGGAGTAGAGGCGACTACAGGATGATCCTCAAGTAACAAATGGCATTCAATTAGGTGGTGGTCTGTCCAGGCCATAGGTCTAGGGGGCAGTACTTTGGCCGATGTTATGGAAGTAAAAAAAGGATCTAGGATGTGACCACCAATGTGCGTATTATGTCGAACTAATTGAAAAAGTTGGAAAGCCTCCAAGTCAGCACATGTACTGGTGGCCGCCGAGGGACCAGGAGAGTCAAAATGCAGATTGAGGTCCCCAATAATATTAAAATTTGCAGTTTTCAGGGCCAAAGAACTAACCACATCGGGAAGAGCAGCTCTAAAAGCAGCATCGGGGCCAGGGGGCCGATAAATAAGTAGACCAGAGAAAGAAAAATGCGGATTAACAGAAACTGAAAAGTAAGCGCTTTCGCATCCTGCAATATCCATGACCTTCCATGTGCATGGATATATAGTTTTAATAGCGGCAGCGATGCCGCCCCCTCTGGAGTCACGATTGTGGGTATAGATAGTATACTCTGAGGGGAGTGCAGAATTAATGGCTACTGATGCGTCGTTATGGAGCCATGTTTCGGACATAAAAAGAATGTCAGGGGACTCATCAAGTAGATCATGGATATCAAGGTGGTGTTTAACCAATGATCTAACGTTAAGATGATAAACCTTAAAGGTTGTAGGCTCTGACGACACGCGGGGGGCAGGACAAAAGGTAAAGATAGGGGTAGATGGTGGAAGCGTAAAAGAACAGTCAGGACATCTGAAGGGGCCATGCAGGGGGTAAATAGAGTGGGACGAGCAAGGGGCAGGGGTAGGGCGGAAGTGATATAAATCAGATCTAGAGTACATGGCAGCAGCAGAACTGAACAGAACAGCTATACGCACCAACCAGGAGTTGAGCCCTGCCCTTGCGCTTCCTTAGCGCTGACGGGCGCAGACGGGCAGGACTCTGGCTTAACTCCGGCGCGACTGTGGCGCGCACGCTGTACGCGTCCGCTGCGCGGAGCTACGGCCGTTTATTTTTATACAGTAGCCTCTCGCCACCAGGGAGGCTAACCCAATCAAAAATGGCCGCCGCCGTCTCTCCGACCGTGCCCCCGATGAGTCATAATGCGCGTATGTGAAGTCATGTGACTCAAAAACAACACTTCCAATTGGTTCTTAGTAGTTTCTATTCTGGAATTTTCACGGACCACTCCACCCACTTCCCTCACTATCTTTTGTACTCTCAAGGGAGAAAAACGTCTTACATCTTTCGGAAGACTTTGCTGAAATGGCTGCCGCTTCGAATTCATCTTCCGAATCTGAACAAAATGATCGACTACCTTTAAGAAGAAAGAAAGAATCTTTCATCTGGCAATTTTTCACTTATCCTAAGAATCAAAAAAAGTGAATGCGCCAAAAGTAACTTGCACAATATGTGACGCAGTTCTTTCAAGAGGAAATCCGTCCAAAAAGTATTCCTTTTCCATACATACCATGATGAGGCATGTGAAACAAGTGCACCCTGTGCAATTTGCACAGGCATCGACAAGAGCTCTGGCCACGCAACTACCATCAGAGGTGGCCAGCACATCTTCTGGTCGATGACCTGTATCTCCATCGAGTGCAGAGATGGACTTGAGACCATATTTGGCAAAGGTGCATATGAAATGCAACGAGTGTGGAGAAATTCTTCTGTACGGAGAGCAGAGCCTCAATCTTATTAAAATAAAAATTGAGAGTCATCAATGCTCCGACAAAATATAATTTTTTTCATTTCATTTTTATCCTGTGTCACAGTTTTACAGTTGAAAATGTTGGTGCAAGTTTTAAAAATCAAAAACAATATAACACTTGTTTAAAAAAAAAAAAAAAAAAAGTTATTTTCAGAACTAACTCATTGTACCAAAAAGAGCTCTATTCACAAGCTGATGTATCAACGCTTTTTTTCAGGACAATTATGCAAAAAAGCAACGATACTTCGGCAATATTATGAAGGAGACGTAATACATTATCGTCGGTTTCATCGACAGGACACTGCCGATAAAACGACGATAATAGCCTTCATAATATGATCTATGAATTGCAACCGAAACCTACGTTACTTGTCTTTACATCTAACATTAGATTTGATTGCAATTCATAGAGCATATTATCAACGCCGTTATCGCCGCTATATCTGCAGTTTTCTGCCGATAAAAGCGGCGTTAATGTTTTACCTATCCTTGAAAAAATTCTGCTGCACCTTCTTGAAAACGGCATTACATCGCCTAACGTAAGACCACTTTGCATATGTTGCGCACAGTAACTTAATGACATTCAAAGTGGGCGTAGGTCAAAGCACATGCAAAATGTGGTTGGAGGGGAAAGCACCCTATCACGAAAAGAGGCGTTGCGAGAGAAAGAGGTGGAATAAACTTGTTTATCGTAGGAGTGTTAAAACCTGCTCTAATCAAACATTCGGCATCGTTAACTTAAGAGTGTAGAAAATAAAACTAAATCCACCCCGTCCCCTATTTACAAGGCACACATTACTGTGTGAAATCAACGTTTGTTTTCACGCGATAATGTTAAGTACCGCAGCTGTCACAGCATTTACTATCACATATGTGTTCCCATTGATATTAAAGCACTAACACCATGGAAAATTCCGCCCATACCGTCGATATTTACAACGCCGAGCAGCGGCGATTTTTATCGCTTAGGAGCCTTGCTATTATGAAGGTTTATCTCCTAAGTCTCTGATTCTCCAACTGTGCAACGCGGCTCCCCTGTGCGTCGTAATGAGGTGCCAGGGGCGCTGCGCACATTCTAGACTGACTAACCATCCGTAAATTCCAGGGACATCTCTTCCCATGTTTTCTGTAATTGTGGCCATCAAAAGGAGCTGCGCTGCTCCCCTCTGAGAGGCCTCACTCCCACTGCTGCAGCGGCCTCGCAGTCCTCCAAGAGCACAAGAGCAGCCCCTCCCGCCCATTGAAGTTCTGTGTCGGTCTCATTACCATTTAGTAAATGAAAATAAGCACTGAAGAATATTCAAGTATGTAGTACTCCTCCTGCTACAGCATACAGAATGGATTGTGTTAGGTATAAAAAAGTGAAACATCCACGCTACAATCAGATAGAACACTTCCTTTAAAGAAGCCTGTGAATAAGTTTAAAAGATCAGGTTAACCTTCTTTTCCTCTCTCATCATTCTTGAACATAAGTATTTACAATACTATATTGAACAATGCCATGGTTGCTGCTTTTTTATTTTAAGAATCTTGCAATCATTCGCAAAGCCAATAGTCATGGCTTCTTTTTCCTGACAAAAAACTTGCAATATTACATATCTACATAGAATGACAGAAAAAACATAACACTACAAAGGCCCAACACTCTACTAAACGCAGATTTTCAACCTATGGGGCAAATTTATGTTAACTGGTTCATCCCCAGGGATGCACCAGTTAATGTACACCACAGTATGCCACTGCTCCGCCACCCATGGTGCGCCACATTTATAATGTGGCGCACCATGGTGCAAAAACAGCACAGATGCGTAACGCATTTGTGCCGGAAAGATAATACATAGCTAGAGTTGCGTCGCAAGTGTGACGCAGCTCCAGCAAGGCTCAGCAGTGCCCCATATTCACAATGCTGCGTCAAGACTTACGCCTGCTTGAAGCACATGCAGAGTTTTGAAGCAGCATGGGCTTGAAAGTGACTGAGTGAAATCTCATAGATTTCGCTCAGCCACTTTCAGGAGGCGTTCCTGCACAGGAATGCCCCCCCTTCACAGGAAAACTTCCTTATGGTGCAGGGCTTTACAATGTGACGTATCTCCTAGATGCATAACGTTGTAAATATGGCGCATTATTTGCACCGTCATTGCATCAAATAAAGTGACGAAATTGTGTTGCAAAGAGAAGCAAGGTCATCATAAATCTGCCCCTATGTGTTTTAAAGTGCCCTCTAAATTACAACCAACACTCTCTTTGAAGAGACCCCCTAGTTTTTTTAACACCGCTTAACTCCTCCCATGCTCATGACAGAGCCGCTCCGTCATGAGCATCGCCTGAGCTGTCCTCATGACAGAGCGGTTTTGTCATGGCCTTGCCGCTGCGCTTGCGCAGCACTGATTTTGCGCCTCTGCGGCGCGTTCTATTGACTGAGCGGGGCCATGACGGAACCGCTCTGTAATGAGCACAGGAACATTGAGGGAGGTGGGGAGGGGAATTGAGCTGGAAAATGTGTTCAAGTCTGGCATACCGGCAATGAAGAAGGTTAAACATCAGTGGACCCTTTAAGGTCAATGTAAATGAACTCTTAGTCTGGTCGGGTCGTGGAATTTACAGCACCCATGGCCGGTTTCGCTCTCCACGCTGGAGTACCCTGGTTGAGGAGAGGGCCAGAAGAAGGGGCCAAAATGGATGTCTCACATTAACCATTCTTGCCAATCGGCGATCCCCCCCAATGGGGGAGGATTGTCGTGAGGTGAAAAACAGGCTGGCGTACCATGACACAGACTGGCTGCATGCAGCAATTTCTGCATCAGATTACCGCTCCCAAGATGTAGGCCTCAGGTCTCAGTCCCATAGACATCTAGTATAAAATGGAGGAATTGCAGAGCCTTCAAACCCCAATCACGAATTGGGGAGGAGGCCAATATCTGGGTGCTGGATTTGATGGGGAGCCAGTCACGGGGATGAGAGGGAGGAAGAGAGGAACTCTTTGTTCTCTCCCGGTTCGTTAAAGGAATCACTGGGGGACACAAGGGGGGCAGTATCGTGGTATTCACTCACTGCTTTGTTTGGGGAAAGCGACTCAGGCACCAAAGCAGCAGCTACGAGAGGTGTAGAAAGAGGAAGTCATGGCAGGATGGGGAGTAACCGTGGCCATGCCCGAAGGTAGGTGAAGGTCGTGGATAGCACCAGAGGGGTGATCCCCAGCCCATCTCATCACGGCTGCATAAGCAGCTCAACTGACCTTCAGCCATGTTGCATGGGTTCCAGTTGCAGCAGTCTTTCTAGGTAATTTTGTTTGCTTCTATAGCCGGCTTCAACTCAAACAGTGATAGCCGCGGGGCAGCCCTGGAAAATCGCTGGAAAATAGTCTACAGACCCTGGGGGTGGAGGTGGTTTGATGGGGGGTTTTCTCAGAGATTTATGCCAAAGACAATCCCTAGCCAGGGTGCTCCCGGACGGAGTTTCTTACCCGTCGGCCATCTTGGATGCCAATTACATTTTCCCAATGTTTGATTATATGAGTAGTTTGGAACGACATGGGTTGAAAAAACATACAAATTGGTATTTGACTGATGCAACAGCATGCAGTGCAGTGCGAGCCGGGTGGGGGCTCAGAGGGCCTATCCCTCTTTCTTGACATGTGATTTCCTCCTAAATCAATTTTTTGTAAAGCCCATTGGTGCATGTGCTAAAATTGATCAGTTGTATAATATTCAAAACCTCAGTGAAATACATGTTAATCCAGTGCAGTGCATAAATATGACCTTAAAAAATCATAATTAAAAATCAAATTGAAAATTAAATACACATTTTCATGCATTTTTTCATCAACAAAAAATAATTTTATACATGCTGAAATCTTAGTAGAAAATGGTCAGGCAATTTTTACCTCTGCCATATCTAGATATGAATTCTCAGCCCATCACTGCAAGTTGGGTCTACATTCCCATCCCTGTGTAAACAGAATTACAGCTTGTGTGATAATTACCACATGCTTGCAGCTTTCCTATAATTCTGACAGGTCAATCTGCTGACAATTGCTGTAGAAATGATATGCCATGGGTGATTTATTCCCCTGTGTTTGATTATATCAACACTGCAGCCTTGATTCCTTTGAACCAATTAACTTCACCACTGAATTAATGCGGACCGCCGCATGAGGGCTATAACCTTAACTTCAACACATCATAGGTTGTCTTCCCCATTCCCGCTCTGAGGAAGACCCACCTGCAGAGGATATAATCTCCCCTCCATGCAACAGAGTTGAAACGTCGACACTCTCCCCCATTGGGCTTGTACCTAACTTCACCCCAGCCCTGCCTTGTCACAGAACTATCAGAAAACAGCAAACATTTGTAAATCCATCAGAGACACAAACAATTGTAAGACTGGTGCTACTGTAAACCACAATGAGTTTACAAAGGACATTACTATGTGAAATTGATTCTTCAAATGTATCTTTTGATTCCCATGCCTATATAGGTGTTTTATTCACAAGCACTCTTTTTATTCACAGTCCCCTTGGAGCAACCCTCTTTCCGTTTTGAAGCATTGTTTACAGTGATCTGTTATAATAACTGTGAACTTAAACAGTCACTATTGGAGCTATTATTTATGGTGCTTGTGTGTCATTTTGAGGATATATTTAATTGAATTGAGAAATAATTGGGGTACATATGTGTTGCAATTTGAGTTCTATGTGTACCATGTATATAGATCTTGACTTAATCTAGAACCACTGTTTTCTATACCGAATATTACCCGGGTCCGTAGACTAATGTGGGTTACCCCATTATTTTATAATGGAACGATAAAACATGAGCAGCAAGCAGTGTCTTTCAAACATGATTTACATAATTAAAATGTTAAACTTTTCTTGGGAAGAATAGTCAACCAGGTCAACATACAATTTGTTGTTATTAAAAAAGATTAATATATACCAGATCATGGGGTCCCTCTCTTTTTTCCTTGCTCTAACTGCCGCAGCCAAGTAACTAGCAATATTAAAGGTTTCCCAAACATTATAGAGCATCTGCAAATATATTAGAGCAGGCCTTAGCTGCAAAAAGCCTTTGCCATTTCAAATTGGTAATATAAAACGTTTACAAATGTGCAAATAATGCTTGCAAAACATGGCAAAGTGCAAAGTGTCCTAGGTAGCAAAATTGTCACATGTGCAAGGACCCAGATCCTCCACCTTTCTCCACCCCTGTTGTTCTGCAAGTAGAAAGTGCAAATAATTAAGTCTAAATCTTACTAAATGCACTCGGTGATGGGGGTTAGTTACTACATATAAATAGAGTTCCATTGCATGGTTTGTTTTAAATTGTTGATGGACTCATGCCGTTGGTTTTATCAACTCTCTAGCCTCTCTTTCAGTATGTATCTAATAAAGGTAGGATTTCCTAGCCCACGACAGATCTTCCTTCAATAGGTTATCTGGAGAATTAAACAACTCAGGCCGGTGTAATTGCTTTGCTATCCTTTAAACATAACTCAACCAGAGGATACTACTTGCTTTGTCCAAGGCTTGGCAATCACGCATGATCTCATGGGACATTTCTAATTCAGGATTAATCCAGGTCATTATCCATTTAAGTAAGGGTACCATTCCAATCAAACCTGACACAAAACCAATGCCAGTTTCTTGGTGGATAATATAGAAAGGTGTTGCTTGTGGTACTGATAGCAGTTTTCTTATTCGGAGATCCGTAACATCCTTATATCCCCAGATTTCAGAGCCATAGTTTTAAAACAGCAATTAATTTTTTTCTGTATATGTTTAACATTGCTTGTACTGTCTTCGTCCCTAGCCTACGTGCAAAATTGAGAACCGCTACTGTAAATCTGGCCATAGCATTTCTTTTGGCTTTCCTTTGCGGTACCATGTACCCCTATCATCAAATATACCACCTAAGTACAAGAATGCAGTTACCCTTGATATTTATTTTCCTTCACAATAATGCCTTTTGCGTTTCTTAGGTTTGGAGCCCATAATCATTGTATGAGACTTAGTGAAATTGAAATTGAAATTCAACAAACTAACAAAATCTGCAAAGGTGCTTAGAAGAAACTGTAGGCCGACCGCTGTTCGGACTAATAATATTATATTTATATTTATTCATTTGTAGAGCGCATGGTTACACCAACTGTGTGTCCCTGCATTGAAGGGGGCATCATCTGCAATAAGAGTGCTGGTATCATTGGTTCCTGAACATGTGGAACATCTTTGCTGGCTCCACACAGAACTGAGTCTAAGTTGTATAAGTTGTAAATATATAACACGCTGTGAATCCATTCCTGAGACTGCTAAGGATTGATGTAGGGAGGGGGATGGTGAGAATGCTAAGGTGTAAGCCCAGACATCACCAGAGATTTCTGATTTCCAAGTGTAAGAATCTGACGTGCTCAACATTTATAGGAAAAAAAGAATAAAATATTCAGGCTTTATTTTTAGTCTTCTTTTGTGAATGAACATTGCAGGGAATGACCATCTTTTGCCAGGGGTACTCCCAAATTACTTGTTTTTTACAGAAACTAAATCTTTGTGCATGTTAGGCATGCTAACCAGGAGTAAAGTGCTTCTGCTCCCCCATTAAACATTGTTACATTTTGTTAACTTACCAAAGTTCGCTTTCCTATTTAACGCAATACCACTGGAGTTTGGGAAAACGGTGCTAACACAGGCACAGAGAGACATCACAAGTTTCATATGGGCAGCGAAAAGCACGAGGATTGCCTGGAAAAAAATAAGGAGGGGGAAGAAAGACGGAGGACTAGCTAGCCCGGACCTGGTGGAGTACTACAGAGCTTTCCAACTTAAGAACATTAGAGTGTTGCTAAAAAGTCACGAAAACTACCCGAGCTACTTACAAGCGATCACAAAATCAGATGACCATGTTTTGTTCAAGTTTGGACACCCAAAGTACTAAAAAAAAATAAAACTTAAGATACTAAGGGACGCAGCAAAGATATGGGCACAAATCAGAGGAATCCTGAAAATATCGTATTATAGCAAATGGGCTCCCATTTGGAACTCGCCAGGAACCCCAGAATGTTTGAAAGACACACTTGCACTCCCTTTAAAAAGAGCCAACGTAAAGTATTGGGGGCAAATACTAAACGGACCTAACCTGAAAGCATGGTCAGAGCTTCAAGAGTTGATAAACAACACACTATCTAAATTTAAATACTACCAAATCCTAAGCCGGTCTAAGACTTTACTCAGTGTTAACAACGGAAACGAAAAAGTGGAAAAAGAAATGGTTAAAACAACACCAATACCAAAAGAAGTAGCTAAATGGTATTGGTTAGCAGAGGGTGAGGAACCCAGTTAGACCCTTGAGGGCTTGGGTAGTTAAATGAAAGGGTAGAGAGGCCTTCAAGGGATATATTTCATAGGAGAGATAAGTTGTTCAATATACTTTTAGGATAAAGTTAAATACCCAATATATCAATCAAATAATTCAATACATATAATCAATTTTGGAAAACACATAAAGACATGTAAACGTATAAACAACAAAGCACGAGGGTGTATCAAAAAAGAATTTTATCAAGAATTTCATTAGGTCAGCAGTAAATCAAAAAAGCAGGTCAGGAGATGCTGATATGAATGGCATAATGGCAAATAATCAATAATGCAGCAAAACCTAAAAAAGACATCTATCTCAAAACAAAAAGTGAGTCAAACACTGTAGAGATAAGATGTGGGTCGACGTTTCGGTCTCTCTACAACATAATTATCGAGACCATCTTCAGGACTGTTGTCATTAAAACACTGCTGTAAGCTGTGCTGTAATCTGTAACATAAATATTAACAAATTACAAGTCTATTCTATTTAAAAAAACCATTGCTCCATACACCCATGTGACAAACCTAACTACAGAAAAACGTGACTTAAGCAAACTAGACATAACTGACAATATGAACACATTTGGACTACAAGGATACATAACTGACTTAGAGTGGACAGAAACTGTATATGCGATACGAAACTAAACAATATATATCTATATTGTGACATTTTCAAAAGCACATACATTGAGCAAAATTCATAACTTAATGATAGGCTCACATTTTCAAACTTATTGTAGAAATCGTTGATGAGCCTGTCTTACTGTTGAGGTAATGGATTCCAACAGACAGAGTGTAAGTTACATAATTAATTGAAAAATCAAATGTTATGGTGACATGTCTAAGACTCGAGTATTGGTTTATACATGACAGGTATGTCACTATCTTGCTTTGAAACGCCTAAAGGGATGAGATTATAGTGGCTAGGACAGATCCATTACATACAGTGGTTATCGAGTAATGTCAATGTTTCACAAACATACCTAGATTGACTGAGTTACCACAATGTTGGTCTCAAGGTGAAATTACGCGTAGGGCACCAGACGGAGGCCTGTCTGACCGATACTGTCAGAAGGGGTTTGAATTCCGCCACAGAATGGCATGCTCTTGCTGTTCTATCTTAGACAATTTGCTTAACCCTAATATGCAGTCTTGGCATCTGTCATATTTACATCTCAAACTCTAAAAATATGCAGATAATTTCTTTGACATGTTTATTTATATCATGTCTGCATGAATGTTAAAACGTCGATGTTTCACCAACCTATCTATTTTATCCTGCAGTATACATATTGAAAGGTATAATTTGCATAATACTTTCAAATATTATTTCCTTCGTTTGCATTTGTAAATAATTGGCACCTTAAATAGGTCACATAAAATACGCCTGGCTATAGGGACTTTACCTTAACATTCGATAATATATATTTTTTTAAGGTAGAAACACTTGGTTTACAAATCCAAGCCCCTCGTACAAAACCCTTTCCAAGATGGCGCTTACAAGTTTAGGTAATAACAGACATGCGCGTAGTCCTCTTTCGCGCTCCAAACCAAGCTTCAAATAGGGAGGTTTTCTGCTCGCGGCTAACTCGGCTTTCCCCGTGTTTCCAGCTCAATTGATTTTGACTTGTGTTTCCATATTCCAGGTAAGCTACATGCGCTAGTTAGGGCTTGCGCTAAATCGCTTTTTTTAGGTCTTTTCACAGACCGTGATACTGACCTTTTGATGTATATTGATTTTTACAGAAACCGCGTAAAGAGACTGTAAAATCGCCCAGTAATCATAACTGGATAATTGCGTCTGCTCACAAGGTAGCTATGCCCTTTGGAGCTTTTCATTCAGTATTAAATTGTTTTTTAAGGCTTACACGTGACTAAGCAGGTCCCTTCTTTTGTAGATTGAATCTCGATGCACACAGATTTTAAACGCTAAAAAGGATCCATGGTCCATAACTTCCATGTTATAGAGGTGGGTTCAACCAAGGTTAGAAATAATTAACACAACTTTCAGAGTGACATTATACTGACAGTTGCTCCCCTTATGCATTTAGACCTCATTTGCTGAGCCATCTGCCATCCAGAATTGAATTATCAACATATTTGAGCCGCGTTCTTCAGTGGGACGCATTCCTTCTAGTGGGTAATTTTTCCATACTATGTGCCATTTTTTGCAATTTTTTGCCACGATATATATACTAAGTACGTGGTTTTTCATGCAGGCCTCCGTCTGGTGCCCTACGCGTAATTTCACCTTGAGACCAACATTGTGGTAACTCAGTCAATCTAGGTATGTTTGTGAAACATTGACATTACTCGATAACCACTGTATGTAATGGATCTGTCCTAGCCACTATAATCTCATCCCTTTAGGCGTTTCAAAGCAAGATAGTGACATACCTGTGATGTATAAACCAATACTCGAGTCTTAGACATGTCACCATAACATTTGATTTTTCAATTAATTATGTAACTTACACTCTGTCTGTTGGAATCCATTACCTCAACAGTAAGACAGGCTCATCAACGATTTCTACAATAAGTTTGAAAATGTGAGCCTATCATTAAGTTATGAATTTTGCTCAATGTATGTGCTTTTGAAAATGTCACAATATAGATATATATTGTTTAGTTTCGTATCGCATATACAGTTTCTGTCCACTCTAAGTCAGTTATGTATCCTTGTAGTCCAAATGTGTTCATATTGTCAGTTATGTCTAGTTTGCTTAAGTCACGTTTTTCTGTAGTTAGGTTTGTCACATGGGTGTATGGAGCAATGGTTTTTTTAAATAGAATTGACTTGTAATTTGTTAATATTTATGTTACAGATTACAGCACAGCTTACAGCAGTGTTTTAATGACAACAGTCCTGAAGATGGTCTCGATAATTATGTTGTAGAGAGACCGAAACGTCGACCCACATCTTATCTCTACAGTGTTTGACTCACTTTTTGTTTTGAGATAGATGTCTTTTTTAGGTTTTGCTGCATTATTGATTATTTGCCATTATGCCATTCATATCAGCATCTCCTGACCTGCTTTTTTGATTTACTGCTGACCTAATGAAATTCTTGATAAAATTCTTTTTTGATACACCCTCGTGCTTTGTTGTTTATACGTTTACATGTCTTTATGTGTTTTCCAAAATTGATTATATGTATTGAATTATTTGATTGATATATTGGGTATTTAACTTTATCCTAAAAGTATATTGAACAACTTATCTCTCCTATGAAATATATCCCTAAATGGTATTGGGCCCTGATAAAGGCCAACGACACAAACCTCAACATAGAAACACAAATTTGGGGAAAAGACATACTAACAGCGGACCTAGACCTAATTTGGGAAAAATCCGTGGGGAAATGCTGGCCTACTCTGAAATCCGCTGCCTTGAAAAGGAACCATCTGTACACCATTCACCAGGCATACTGGACACCAAGAAAGCTCTCCAAGTTTAAGAACGCAGGAATAAAGAAATGCCCAAAATGTGGAGAAGAAAGAGCAGACGATATCCACATGTTCAAAAACTGCCCCCAGTTGAAAGAATTTTGGGACGAAGTTGGTAAGACCCTGAGCATTATCCTGACCAAGCAACTAACTGTAAGTACCACCCTTACCCTTTTTGGGATTGAAGACTCAGGAAACGAAGGGGGGCTCACTAAAGGGCAAGAAAATCTCCTTTTTGTATTGATAGTTCTTGCAAGGAGAGAAATTTGTATAAAATGGATAGGGTCTTCTAGCCCAACCCATGCAGATTCGTTGAACTCGGCCATAAGAATTAACAAACTTGACAGGAAGGGAAACGCAAGTAAGAGATTTAAGTTCTGGGAAAGTTTCGAAAGTTTCTTAAACCCCAAATAAGATCAAAATACAAGTCCTATGATTAACGCGATACATCTTCTGATGGACAATTATGGTACTTGTTGAGTAGTCAAGTTGACTAGCTCCCCTCGCTCCAAAATCAGAGGTAATGGTATGTAACGGACAAAGGAAACTCCTCAAAAAAAAAAAAAATCATCAAGAGGATGATAAAAACTCCCCAGACAAGAGAGACCGAGGGGCAGTGTCGGAAAGAAACTAGAGGCAGATACCTGATACTCCGTATTCATACAGACATCGCAATATGAGGATAAAAAAAAAAAAAACACCTATATTTCCCTTATATATGGTACAAGACGTACCCAGGGCCTATAAATTAAGTGCCACTAGTGGATTGCAGCACCTATCGTGCTATACACTACTGTGGAAGGGTAAAGATGACTTTAAGCCTAGCACTGTGGAAGTGTAAACATTGAAATTCTTCTTGTCAAAATGAATCCTTTTAGCAGGTCAAACAGTATTTTTAAATACTTTTAAGTCACACCTTTTTAGGTATTGTAACTGACAAGACAGGGTATATGGTATTTAAAGTTTGGGTATGTAGAAATGTAATGGTATTGTGCTTTTGGTGACCAGCACCTAGAGGTGCTTTTTTTCACAGGCAGGCCTAGCTGTCATATCTGGTATACCAGTGTACTGATTAAAGGCCTAATAATACGTCTTGAGTATGGGACCAGCAAGATAAGAAATACAATCATAAATTTTAATAGTTATTAAACATCAAATTCAATGATGAAGTTGAATATTTATACACATTAAGGTAAGTCAAATGTTGCATTGGCTTGTTAGCTTCTCTAGCTTCTCTAAGCGAGTAGTACACCTTGAATAGGTGTTAATAGGTGTGATATACCTCCCTGTAGCAAAAAATAGGCTGGAAAGAGATGGCTATTCAGAGTGAAGGATGGGGTAATCCCTTTTGAAACTACAGTATCAAAACCTGCTTGAGTGTCAAATCCTGCTTGACAGATCTGATGGGTTCATATATAAAACTTGACACACAATTGTAAGTGGAGAGAAGAGGATGCCAAGGAAATTCTTAAGTATCCATTGTTTAGTTGCTGATTCTGCTTTACTCCTACCAGACATTTGCCTCTGGGTTTATGGTAGGATGATAGGTATGATATGGTAGGATAAGTGGTTGCCACAAACTGGATTTTAGTGTTAGACATTTAAGGATACTTGGACGACGATAGTACACTTTCCACAGACACCTTGTGCTCTCACAGCCCAAGTTGAGTGCGGCTGAAGACTTGACATTCCCAAAGTGGGTGAGATTGGCCTCAGGAACTTGTACCCAATTAGTTAGCGTATGCCCAGTAGTGATTCCCACCCACGTGGAAGTGGCAGACATAAATGTGGCACCTCCAAGTACCCACTACAAATTGCTACTGGATTGATAAAAAGTAGAATTAATCTGCTGTCTGTGAAATGAAAAGGGCTCTGAAGAACTGGGTCTGCTCTCTCTTGTACCCAGAACAAAGAAGTGGACTCAAAGGGTCTTAACGCTGACCTCCTGTTCAAGCAACAGGGACACAACACGCTACAAGAGGCCTTACCTGAAGATCCCCAGCTGAGCAGTTCCAGCTGTCCCTGACCTGAACCCAGCTGGAGGCATCTGATGGAGTGAGTTTTGATTCTCAATTACTGTTCTTGGGGACTTGTAACCCTTGTCTGTATTTCACTGGACTTCTTCTATCACCCATGGAAACCAGGCACTTAAAACCACTTTGACACCAAGAACCTCCGGAAGACCAAGACCAACCTGCTGATCTAATTCAACCAAGGTGTGTAGCTTCTGGAACGTTGATTCAGGATTTTCTGGCTCTGAGATTTTTCACAGTGGCAACTCCTCATCTGTGGGACCTTGTGGATATGGTATATGGCCCTGTGGAGCCCTCTTTGGTGACAGCCTACAGTCTTGCCTCAGGAAAAGAATTCAAGCTCCAAAAAAGTGACTAAGTAAATGAAGAAATCTTGACTGAGTGAAGACCCCAAAAGTATCTGGCCAGCGGGGGGAATTCCTTTGGTTAAAAAATCGTATTTTTCTCATTCTTACCTTTCCCATGAAAAATGAACTGTTTCACCTGAAACTCGTTGAACAGCTATTTAACCTCATGGAGCCCTCTTGAGCTACTGACTGATGCGTGACCCACTAAATATTTTTGACTTCCATTTTTGAAACTTAGGGCCTGAATATATTCTTTGGTGGATGGGATACTCCATCACAAATGCGGCAGATATCCTGTCCGCTGTATTACAAGTTCTATATGCTATAAAGGAATTGTCATGTGGTGGGGGATGAGATATCCGTAATGTTTGTAACAGAATAACCCTGTCTGTCAAGATGGTAATCAGGCACTAAGTCCCAAGGTAAAAACTCAGACAGCATTGAACTTGGTCTCTGTATCCGAACTGTGCTGCAGATCCACTAGGTCCTAGTCTACCTGTTGAGGGCTAGCTGATACTTAAAGATTTATGGTGCTATTTTTAATATAATACTTAAAAATCAATAACTCTGTAATCCCCTGATTACATTTTTATAATTTCGGTGTCATTTTTTTTTTATGTTACATTTTTTCAAATTGGTCTGGGATTTTTTTTGTCTTGTATTTTGACGTTATTACTGTTTTTGTGCTGCATACATTTCTTACACCTTGCCTCTAAGTTAAGCGTGTCTGCTTTATGACATAGCTACCAAGTGGTTGAGCTCAGGCTAATTTAGCGACTTTATTGATTGACCCTTCCAAGAACTGTGTTTATTGCTTAAGGTGGGTAATCACCCCCTAAATTAGGAACTCAATTTCTTACAAACACCTAATTGATGAAGTAGGAAAAGTATAATGCTATGACCCTGGAGTACAACGTGATAAGCTGCAGTATGAATATGCTTATATAACTAAGTCATTTCTCTGCATTTAGGGGCCGATTAGGATTGCGGTGAATACGCATCCTCCTGGCCGGCGGAAGCCACCGCCGGCCAGGAGGATGCGGATTCACTGCTGCGGTGTCAGAAAAGACCCCCGCCAGATTAGGATGGCAGGGGGGTCAGGAAGACCGTCCGCAGCTTTTCCGCCGCGGTCCCGCAGCGGAAAAGCTCTAATATGGTGGCGGTGTCTGTCAGACAACGCCAGCCATTTTAGGATTAGCCTTGGGACATGCCTTTCCGTGGTGGCAATGCCGCCACAAAAAGGCATACGGTATTTTCTTTGGGGGCCCGTTGCAGGCCCCCAGGGTGAAGGTGATGTGGGGGTGCACATGGGGGGTACCTATTGTACCCCCCTGCATTTGCTTGCACATAGAGGCAGGAACCACGCGGTGCCTGCCACTTTGTGCATGCAAATGCACTGCATGCAGTTTTAACATTGCGGCGGGTGCTGCTTTAAGCAGCACCCACCGCAATGTTAAAAATACAGGATGTGACTGCCAGGGTGGTGGTCAAATCCTAATTCGCACTGAGGGACCGCCGCTGCCCATGCGGACGGTCCCTCTGCCTCTGGGGTGGCGGACGGACGCAGGTCCGTCCACCATCATGATGATCCCCTAAATATGGATCTAACAATCCAAAAGTGTATCATACACCTAGGCCTTGCTATTACATTTCTTTTATATTACACCAGAGTCATCATTTAAAGTCTGCTTGTTGGATGAAGGTGATGTTCCTGATAAAATGTTTATTGGAACAATATTCTTGTAGATCTATTAATATCCATGTTGGTGTTTTCTCTGCGTACTTTTTTGACAGCTCATCTGGAGGTGTTATATCTAAATCACATCATCACACTTAATACGGGCTTAGCAACTTTTTCACATTAGCTGTGTCAACACTTCTCGACCGAAAAGTTCCTAACGCAACGTGTGTACAAGTAGTTTTTCCAAAAGCATATGTTGACTTTAGATGGCAAAAAATCGGAAAATATCCTTATTAATATAATCTTACTAAAATATCTAACGTAAATAATAATTGCATGGCAGTATCTTCAAAAGTGTACTAGATTTTTTTTTTAAGTAGCACCACTTACAAGATGATAGAAACAATTTTCCAGCTGTCGATACTTCAGCTCCTCAGAAGGTTTTTTTAGCCAACAATGTTTTGGTTGGCATTGTAATAGCACCCTCTGAAATGATAGCACCCTTGACACCTGTAGTTAATGCATACATAAATCATTATAACGACACTTTGAAGTGACAGTTCCAGCACATAATAATTGTCTAAAACTAACATTATGCTTGCTTTGCCAATAGAGAGAATGCCTTAAAGAATTCTGTGGTGATTACAGCTGATAGAGCTGGAGACAAGAACGAGAAGACCATTAAAAATGACCCAGGACAGCGCAGAATTCTGCCTCCCGCTGTAAATTTAAACACCATTTACTGCGACCCAGCATGCAGGCATTTTAAATAAATAACAAGACAAATGCTCTATCCCTGATAATGGACGAGCTTTATCATTAAGTATTTTGGAAAGGGACATTTTTTATCCATCTGTTATGCTGCTTCTGTATCTGGAACTCAGCTCACTTTAAGCCAACAATCGATGTTTTCACTACTTTAACAAATACTCTTAATATTTTTATATATACAGAGGGAATGCACGACTCTGTACAAACATTAAGCAATGTGACTTGCACTCATCTTGAGTAATAATTGTACAAAAAAGAATGTACTGCTATAGTAATTTATCATGTTAATAACTTGACAGGCAAGAAAAGACACAGTGAAGAGTTTTACCACAAGGATACGATAACTGGAGTCTGTTTTTGGAGGCATATAGATGCACTTTAGGATTTTTTTCAAGATGACTTGCTTAATGCTTATGCTCCGACAGACGCTTATCCCTGTTCTACAGACAGCATGATTGTAATGCTTGAAGAATGTAGGGGCATATTATCAAGCAACAGCGTTAAAATTATCGCCGCTTTAGCGGCAGGAAACTGCCGCTAAAGCGGCGATAATGGGCTTGATAATATGCCCTTGAGAATTGCAATAGAAGCCCATGTTCTGGTGTTAACATGGGCTTCTATTGGAATTCTCTACGGCATATTCCAAGCCCATTATTGCCACTTTAGCAGCAGTTTCCTGCTGCTAAAGCAGCGATAATTTTAAAGCCATTCCTTGATAATATGCCCCGTAGTTACCTGGTTTGAGAGACCAAAGAGTGAGCTGAGTCGAGCATGTCAAAGAGTCCAACAAGTCAAACTTTTAAGAGAGTTTTATTTAGGGTGAAATGATTGCCGTTAAGATGAGGGTGAACAGTTATTATGTGAAGGTCTGCACTAAACAGAGTAAAAAAACTGAGTGAGGAAAGCACTTTAATATATGCTGTGGTTGTAAGACATCACCATGTAATAAGCTCACTACCTGTACTGGGTCCAGTCAGATTCATTTGATAAACCTAAGCTCAACCCTAGAAAACTGTGGCTCAGAAGCCAGGCTTTATGAAAGGACCAAAATAGATGAATGAGAATGAAACAAGATTTAGTGCAAATTCTACACCAATTTATAAAAAATAGGTTTATTTTCTTCTTCAAATAAAAAATTCAACGACAATAATCCACTAGAGGTTTACAGACATATGAATTTTCAATGGAACCAAAAATCACTGAATGTTGATTCTACACAATATATTATTGGAAAGGACCTCAGTCGCAGTAAACTTTGCAAACTTTGTAAAACATTTATAAAGTTGTAAACTACTACTCTGGCTCACTTCGGGTGACCAAATTCAGCAGGGTGTGGAACCGTGAAGGTATTGGATCCTACAACTGGCCAGCCTGGATCTCAACAAGTGAAAAAACAGAACTGATTGGCTGGGCAGGATGATTAACAAAAAATTCAGGAACCACGCAGCCAATATGTACCACGTGGTCAATAGAATTATATTCCAAGAGAATTTATTATCATTTAAACTTAGATTTCATTGGTTTCAAAAACAACAGACATAAACGGAAGACTGTCGGTACAGGTAGTTCAGCAACATGCAATCGTGTATACAATATATACAAATATATATAAATATACAAATGTACAAACAAGGTGAAGAATCAGACAGAAAACATATTATTACACCAAAAACGAAAGAACGCATACTATTCCAAATCAATTGCAAAGTACAAAATGCTGTTAGAAACAGTGCATTACTTGTGCATGGAAAGAAAAGAAAAAACGGAACCAGTCCTTAGAACTAAAAACCAATGGACAGGCGGAACTGAGATGGAAAGAGAGTGGCTGCCTGTCTCACAGGGCCTGTGGTCGAATGTTTGTAGGATTTCACGGCTAGGGCCCGTAGGAGTGGTATGATTTACACCCTACCTGCACCCTTTGGTCTTGCCACTAAGACCAAAGGGTGCAGCTAGGGTGTAATTGTTCCGCCTGTCCATTGATTTTTAGTTCTAAGGACTGGTTCCGTTTTTCTTTTCTTTCCATGCACAAGTAATGCACTGTTTCTAACAGCATTTTGTACTTTGCAATTGATTTGGAATAGTATGCGTTTTTGGTGTAATAATATGTTTTCTGTCTGATTCTTCACCTTAATTGTTTGTACATTTGTATATTTGTATATATTTGTATATATTGTATACACAATTGCATGCTGCTGAACTACCTGTACCGACAGTCTTCCGTTTATGTCTGTTGTTTTTGAAACCAATGAAATCTAAGTTTAAATGATAATAAATTCTCTTGGAATATAATTCTATTGGCCACGTGGTACATATTGGCTGCGTGGTTCCTGAATTTTTTGTTAATCATCGTGACCAGCCAATCAGTTCTGTTTTTCCACAAATTCAGCAGGGAGCATGCCATGTCAGAGGGACCAAACAGATCCAGCTAGACAGTTACCTTGCTGTCAAATCTGTCTCCAGTTCGGCTCCAGGCTCCATGGGCTAACCACAATAGTCTTTAATAGAGTGGTGCTGTTGCAAAAGATGCAGGTTGATGAAGATGTTCAAGTATGCGAGGATGCTGATCCATTGATGGTGATCTTCCTGTGCCACTCTTCTGTCCAAAAACAAGGAGGGGGCACTTGGGCCACAGGTTTTGATATTCCTCAAAGTCCAGAAAAAAACAGTTACCACTGGTCTGCTGGTCTTTGGGCACCAAAGCCAGCAGTTCCCTTTAAATGGCAATAATTTCCTTGATGGGTGACCAAACTGCATTGCGATGATCCTCTCGGTACCAGCAAAATCATGCGCAACTTTAGAGGGTTGGGACTCGGCCTCCCAGGCTGCACATTGATGGTCAGGCAATCTCCAGGGCTCCATCTGTTTATTATATATACACTGCAAAGTGATAATTTATTATATGTTGAAGCATTTTACTATTTAGTAATTATTAGACTTAAAAAAAGATATATAAAAAAGATAAAGAAAAAATATTATGTATATTTTTGATAATACAAAATTGAAAAATTATACATTCTGTGTGTAACTTTTATATTTGGAGATATTGCCGATCTATTTGAATACTGAGTAGGGGATTCTTCTCACGTTCTATAAAGCAATCTTTGCTACCAACTCACCTAGGCAAGCGTTTGTATGTTTTTTGGCCCTGTAGCTGTAACGAAAAAGTCAGACAATTGACTTGTGAAATCACTTCTTCTGTCTGATGCACAGAGATGACTTTTCCTTGAGAAAGCCCAGAATGTGCTAATATGCCCACCCCTTACATGGCAGAACTCTTCTGTTGGTGTGTCAAGCTCCCTAGGCCATCTCTGCGGTGTGGCTACCTAGGGGCAACACATTCATGAAAAAACTGTTTGACAATTGCTTCCCCCTCTCTGTACCTGACACCATTGTGCCTGCCAGAAGAAAAGAGTAAACCCTCTCACATAGGTCCACCATTTGCCCATCAAAGGCAAAATTCCCTTTTGAAGCTTGCCTTTTGAGCTCACAGCATGTTTGGATTTCCTGGCAGGTAGAGGTCACACTTCTTTCAACAACAGGTCCTTTGTGTTCCTTCCTAAGAGTTGTTTGCAACACCACCCAGAAAGACAGAAGGCTGTCTCTTGGCCAGCAACCGTAAACAGACCCTGGAAAACTTTGGGTAACAAAGTGCTTCTTACTAAAAGTTACATTGAATTAGGCTCAGGCACCATGCTGTATTTAACGCAATAATTATTTTGATACCTTCAAGTATAATATTTAGAAGCCCAGTTAAACATTTGCACTGCTTTGTTGCCAGCGTGTACACCTATAGTCACCACTTTTGATACTAGCCTTTCTACAATGACAATGTGTGACTTTTACTGTCAGCATGAGTAAAAACACATGCTCTACTTCTTAATATGGAGCACCTTGCTTTGGGCTCCTTAGACCTGCTTAGGGGTGACATATATATTAAATAGGAAGGTTTGAGCTTTGCCATTAATTTAAATGTCAAAGTCAAGTTAGCAGTTTGAAATGGCACTCCCTGACAGCAATTGTAACTGCATTTATATAACACTTACTACCCCTGACGAGACATTCAATCGATTTATTCTGGGCAGCATGCTCATCCAGAACCCAAGGGTAGTGGTTAGTCCAGTGTTATTGGTTACAGTTAGTTATTGCAATCAGTCTTGTGCGCTCAAAGGAAAACCATTCAATACAGTTATTCCAGCTTCTTTGTGATGGAATGCGGGGGGGGAGAGGGGGATGTGAGCTAACGCACATGGTTGGTGGGATAACTAGATGAGTAAGAGTAGATTAGGTATTGTTGCGATGCATAGGAATGACTTTCAGAGGAAGGAGGAGAGATTGAAATCTTCCAAATGAGTTTCAGGAAATTTGTACAAAAACAATAACAAAGTGTAGGGTAACCCCTTCCATACTCATGACGAGCTCAGCTTGTCATGCAGTACACTGCTTGTGTGCTCATGACGAGCTGAGCTCGTCATGAACCATGGGAGTCAAAGTCTCTCAGCACAGAGGAAGATTTGCTGTAGCATTGATGTGGTTAAACACGCATGAGTCAGAGTAGGTTGTGCTGAGAGTTAGGAGACATGCAAAGGATGGAAGGAACAGAGAAGGACATTTGAAAGTGAGGAGAAAAAAGGAGCGGTGACAAACAGAGGTTTTAATCGACGGTCAGTTTTTAATGCTGGAGTTAAGGAATGTAGAGAATATTTTAGAGACAGAATGCAGTTTGAGATGTAAGAACCAACATTATTTACTTGCGAAGATTGTGCCAGATTAGGAATTTTTAGGGAAGTGCCCTTTTTGTGTGGTCAGCCCTCATTTTCTGCTCCAAATGATGATGGTTATGACTCTAATAATGCACTGGAGTCTTCTGCCCAGACTAGTGTGCCTATGCTCTCTTCCAAAATGATCATGTTTTACTTGGTAACCCCAAACTGGCATTACTTTACCCCCTTATAATTCCCTAGTATATGTTACCAAAGGTACCCAGGGCATAGATGGTAAGGGGGTTTCCAGGTGTGCAACACTGTTTTGTGCCACACTGGGTGACCCAAGCAAACTACTGACAGCAGGTCTTCTATTGTAGACTGCACGTGCAGTGCAAACTGCTTGTACTTGACTGTGCCCTCACCACGTGGGGCACAGTCAATGCACTTTATGTCAGGCACCCCTAAGAAAGATCTCCTCAGGCCAGGAGGCAGGTTGCATTATAATAAAGATGTGGATATATAAGTGCAAGCCATCATGTCCCTATAATGCATTCCCCATTGGAAAGTACTATAAATGGTAGCGGTCAGTAGGATAACATGACTGCAAACTGGGCCCGCTTGAGAGTGGCAGCTCTATTATAGTATCACTAAAATATGTGATGTTGGGTATCAAACAGCATGCCCTCTCAATCTCATCCCTGACATGATTATTGTGCAGTGGGTGACGTGGCATGCACCCAGGTGGCACCTTATAGGTTGCCCACCTGGTTGCCCCAGCTTCACTTTGCTCTGGCTGACCCACCCATGCTTTCCTGCACCTACTGACGCCAAGACAGGAATCTGATCCCCTGCCAAGCAGTGGGATCACTCCTAGGAGTCAGGAACAAAGGCTTGGGCAAGAAAGAGGTCACCCCTCTCTCCTCTCAAGCAGACTAGTGAATTTGCACATTAAGGCAGTGAGCTGGGAAAGCTGCAATGCCTCTGATATCCATCTGGGCCATCCCCGGGGGAGGGGGGATCAGCCCCCACTTGCCACAGCCATGCTTGCATCTGGGCAGGGTGGGAAATTAGAAATGCAGCAGGTGTACCTATCCATGTAGGCTGG
The DNA here is from genome assembly GCF_964263255.1 of Lissotriton vulgaris. Taxonomy (NCBI): domain Eukaryota; kingdom Metazoa; phylum Chordata; class Amphibia; order Caudata; family Salamandridae; genus Lissotriton; species Lissotriton vulgaris. Next base: position 468,289,351 of record NC_141691.1, read on the forward strand.
TCACACCTCCAGGGTGGGCAACCTGATTTCTACACCTACAATAGGATTCTGCCAACTTTAAGAAAGCAGAAATAGTGGGTTCTTGGTAGAAACGGTTATCTACACAACCAGATGTGGTCCCATAGAAGTGTATTAGCTGCAAGGATTAGCTGGCCATTGGCAACTAGCTCCCACACCCTAACTCCCCTAAAGTTAGGATTTAAGGGACCTGACTGACACTAGAAACTCAGATCAGAACAATTTACTTCAAAGAAGGCCTAAGAGAAGACCTGGGCTGCCAGAAACATGACTTTGCCCACAGCACAAAGCAAAAGAAGAACACTTTTACCCTGAGGCAACAGACCTGGAACTCAGTGAACAACCCTCGTTCTTGGCTAAAACTGAACAATCCTGAAGAGATGGACCCTTGTGGAAGCCAGAAGTACCTTTAGTCTCCCCTGGACTAGTGGCACTAGTCCCCTGCAAACTGCAGCTAAAGATACTTTCTGTATCCAGAGGTTTGCAAGCCATCAGGACCTCCTAGGGATAGTACAAATCCAGCATTGTGGGATTTGTAGTCCCACCTGCCTTAAAGCTTCAGACAGCTATGTTGCTTCCCCAGACCCATTGAACCTCTGGAAGCTTTTCTCTGTGCTTACAGGTGCCATGGATTTTGGCCACCAATCCAGTAACGGACCCCCACACTCAACACTACACCTACAGAGAACACCTTGTAATCATTATCCAATGTCAGCAGCTGCATAATTGTTGTGTTTTTGCATTTTGTTTCTTGCACTACCATGTAATCTGTAAAAAAAAGCACCATCAGTGGCTACCGATCAGCACCAAAGACAACTAGAACAACTCTGCAACTGGACTCCATGGGCTACCTAAAATTGATTTGGCTGTTGTGCCCGGTCCTAGGGCCTGCATGACATTAATCCTGTAAGTGTTCCAAGTAACTTGACCTGCAAGTGATCGAATGTCACTAGTGGTTTTTGCCTTTAACCGCAATGTTATTTTGTCTTTGTATTTTACTTCACTGATTTAATATTGCTTTAGAAATCTATAACTATGGGCAATTATATGTATGCTATTCCATTTGTTTTTGGTGTCTAAATTAAGATAAAAATACACTCGAGTTTTGTTAATTGCCTTTGGATTTCTCTTAAGTCGTGTCAATTACTTATTGTTCTCTGGCTTCTCCAACGATTAGCTCGTGAGCTACTAGTAGCTCTCTGGCTACCTGTAGCTCTCCTGTATGCATCCCAGGCTTTAAACCTGGAACTTTTTGCTTGGTTAAATTATCATATGCATGACAAAGCTGTGCATGCCAAGATGCATATGTGTATAATATCAGAACTCATTAGCTGATGTTTGGAGAAAAATGGCTAAATTTCCAAAATATATATTGAGGTGATTTTTTTAGTGATAAATCATGTACAGGGACAAATAACTAATATGATTGCTTTTGTGCAAGGGGCAATGCAGCTGTAGCTGGCAGATATTACCTCCTCATACGCATTCCAAATTGACAAAGCCTTTATTGCATTACTGCTCGCAACCCTCCTGATGCACTGAGGTGATCACTGATGGTGATCTTGGACACGGTGAATACTAATGAAAGCCTGTCTGATGTGGTCACTATTACAACACTAATAATAATGGTAACTCACAATAATTTTCGCTTAAGATAAGTAGCTCTTGTTACACAGAAGGTTGGATACCCCTAACACATGTTCCTCTAGTAAAGCCTGACTGCCCTTTGCTATTCTACCAGAACTGAGCTAAGGGTTTATAATTGTGAATCCAAGGACCATCTTTGGGGTATTGTGATATTATGATATGGTAAGGCTACACAGCCATAACACATAATTATCCACTTTCCTACAGAATTTTTGAAAGGTGGTAGAATCAGGTAAATCATCTCTCCACTGCTAGACTACTGCTAGACCACCCGTCCAGCCAAGTTAGTTGTATAACAAGAATTTCCCTTACCCTTGACTTAGGCATATAGTATGACTGAGCTGATAAGAGGTCCAGCTTACTGCCTACTAATCGACAACCATCTCCCTGCCTTATCTGACTTGGTGCTGTACTTCTCAAACCTATGTCTGGATCTCAGTAAGATGGCTACACCTGCTGTTTAGTATAATCACCCATCACAATATTGTTAGGGAAAGTTACAGGCTGGTAGACACTATTGCTTTGTCCAGAAAAGGTGAATCTGCAGCAGGAAGCAGATATCTGATTCAATGTCTTGTAGTTTTCACATGACTTTGGTTGGTTTGTTGAAGCCTTTAATATAGTGACTGGCTAGTGTCAGCTTAAAAAAACTATGCGAATTCAAAATGCGTGAGGAAAATTGCAACATTGAGCTGGGTCAGCGTAATGGCATGTAAATCAATGTTTATGCTAAACTGATAGAACACTAAGGACCCACCCATGGCCCCTCCCACTGGACTTGAAAGATTCAGAACCTATAACAGGGTAGGTGGGCTAACTACTATTTTCCACTATAACTTATAACCTGCATTCAAATTTGAGTGACTTCCCTTTAATAATAATAATAATATTATTAATACTGATTTTTATTTAGCGCAAACAGCTACCTCACAAGGAGGTGTCTCGGCGCTTAGTGAGCAGTGAAATAAGCTGAGTGATTAAAAAAACAGCTGTGGAGAGATTAAGGATTTAAAAGCCACGTCTTTAGCTGTTTCCTAAAGCAGGGCTCTGAGTTCGCATTGCGAATGACAAGTGGAAGGGCATTCCACAATTTAGCTGTTCTAGCGGAAAAAGCTCTTCCCCCAAGGTGAGCCTTCGCGAATCAGGGGACAGAGAGCAAGTTCAGCATATTCGAGCACAGGGACCGCGCCTGCATATATCGGGAAAATCTTAATTTAAGATAATAAGGGCACTTTCCCTGAAGCGGCCGATAGGCCAGGGTCAAAGCCATTAATTCAATCCTGCTTGCCACTGGAAGCCAGTGAAGATTGCAAAGGTGCGGAGAGACATGATGCCTGAACTGAATATGTTTGATCAGCCTCGGAGTCGCATTCTGCACCATCTGTAACCGCTGGATTGCATACTTCGACAGACCAAGGTAGAATCCGTTAGCGTAGTCCAGCCTGGATGTTACAGTGGCGTAGACTACTGCTTTACGGCAATCTTCTGGTAATAGATCCAGGAACTTTCGGAGATTTCTAAGTTTATTTAGGCACCCCACCATTACCTGTTGGATATGAGCAGAGAAAGAAAAGCTTTCATCCCATCTCACTCCCACATTTTTGCACTCGTGCTGGGGAGAGGCGGACCCCATTTCAGTAGGCCACCAGAGATCAGGCGGTGGCACTGGGCCTTTTCCAAAGATCACCTCCGTTTTCCCTGAGTTTAGTTTTAGTTCATTCGTGTTCATCCAAACAGCAATATCAGGAAGACAGCCCTTAAAATTGCCGAAGGCTTCCACTGACTGCTCTTTGTAAGAAAAGACCAGCTGTGTGTCATCGGCATTCAAAATCGCTTTGACGCCCCAGTTGGCTATTAAAGAAAAAAGAGGGGCCAGGTAAACATTAAAAAGTAAGGGGCTTAGGGCTGAGCCCTGGGGAACACCACACCAAAGAGGTTTGGGTTTAGATGAAAAAGGGCGAAAGCAACTTTCTGAGAGCGGGTGCTCAAATAAGACTGCGCCCAAGCCAGCACCTTCCCACCCATGCCAATGCTTTCCAGTCTCTGCAGCAGCCTGTCGTGGTTGACCGTGTCAAATGCTGCAGATAGATCCAGGAGCACCAGCATTGCTGATGCCCCTGAATCTAGTGCCCATATAACTGACTCTGCAACCTCTATGAGAGTGGTATCAGTGCTGAAATCAGGCCGAAAGCCTGACTGTGTTTCATGCAAGATGGCATTACTTTCAATGAAGTGGTTCAATTGGCGTTGAACCAGTTTCTCCAACATTTTGCCTAGCGCAGGTAGAAGCGAAATTTGCTTGAGATTGCTAAAATCTTCTATGGCTCCTTTGTCTTTTTTTCAAAGGAAGCAGTGTGACATGCTTCAACCAATCAGGAAAAACTCTGGTACCAAGGGATGTGTTCCAAATATGGGTGGGTGTATCTGAGGGAAAAAAAGATAGCCTTTTCCATAGTTTGGGTTGGCATGGGTCATCAGGGGCCCCTGATTTACATTTTTCAATCTCAGCCAATGCCTCATGCTGCGAGATAGGAGAGAAGCAGGCAAAAGAGGGGACCAGCCTAGTGGCCAAAGAGAAGTCAGGCTTCTCGGTCCAACAGGGGCAGAGAAAGTGTCATACACCTTTAAGATTTTCTTATCGAAGAAGTTAGAAATATCTTCGCACAAAACTGGTGTCGGAGTCATTTCCGTCTTGATTGCTCTAGGCTTAAAAAAGAATTGAACTACTTTGAAGACTTCTTTACTCGACTGGTCTGCTTTCTGAATGCAGGAAGCAATAAAATTACCTTTCGCCGTATTTATAGATTCGTGTCGATTTTTTAAGGCATTTTTATAGCACATCTTTGCTGTGTCGCTATACTTTTGTCTCCACAGTCGTTCCAATCACTTACAGCTCCATTTTTCTTCATTACATGCCTCTGAAAACCAGGGTGCTTATGGAGATTGTCTGCGTGATAGCACCAATTTTGCTGGAGCGACGGCATCCACCGCCGAAGCAATCCACTGGTTCAATGCCAGGGCATCTCCATTTGGGTCTGAAGTGAGGGCTGGTGGGTCTTTCTCAAAAATAGGACTTAAGAACTCAGCAGATAGATTATTTCACTTCCTCATCATAATAGACCGCTTGCCTCTGGCCTGGCTTAAATTAGCCATTTTAGCTGAAAAAGGGACCAGGTAATAGTCTGACCAGACCAATGCTTGAGGCACCTCTGCTGTAATTTCCTGGATATTAGAAAGAATTAAGTCTAAAGTATGGCCTGCCCTGTGAATGGGCCCCAAAATTATTTGTGCTATGTTGGCTTCTAGTGATGCAATAAAGTGTGAATGCTTGAGAGCAATTGGGATCATTAACATGAAAGTTAAAATCCCTCAATGCCATAAAATATGAGTGAGCTAGCTTATTTTGTACAATCTAGTTGCATAGATCAAAAGTGATATCAGCTGCCAAATCCGGTGGCCTATAGATGAGCAGACCTGCTAAGAATACCCTCGGATTAATTTGGAGGCAGAAGTAGAGCCCCTCAATACTAAGTATGGGCGCAAATCCGCTCCACTCGCGAAATTTGCGAATTTTCGGCAATTTCACGATCCGTGAATCTCGCGAAATTGCCCAGAAATTTATGAATTCGCGAGCGGGCGGATTTTTTTATTTGGCCCACAGGTTAAGGCAGGTGCTCGAGTTGAAGCTAACTTTGTTACCATTTTAGAATGGCGCCGGCAAGCTGCCAGAGTGCTTGCTTGTGCCATTCAAAAATGGTTACAAAGTTAGCTTCAACTCGGGCACCTGCCTTATCTCTGTAAGTGCTTCCTGTCGGCCAAAAATTAAACCTCAACAGGAAGCACTTACAGATATAAATAAAGCAGGTGCCCGAGTTGAAGCTCAAATTCAGTAACGTTTTAATCAACCCAAAACATTAGTGAGCACGGTCGAGGCTGGGCAAGTGTTCTTTAACCCCATATCTGCCGTCGAAAATTATCTGAAATACCCGAGGGAGGTCTTTGCATCCCTGAGTTTCTCGAGCGCAATCCCCGTTCCTGTGACCAGGAGGCTGCTTTCTCCTCACCTGCTGCCCTGCTCGCTCTCTAACTCTTTACACAAGAGGCATGTTGACACACATAGAAGCCCCGCACCACACACTAGCGGTATCAAACTTCTTCCTGCCCTTTCCCAACTATGATGGACAGCTCACTCAAGGGACCTCAGCGCCTTTTGGCGCGGTGGCAAAGTTACAATTACCAGTGGAAAAGAAGCAGCAGATGTTGGGGCTGCTGGCGGTCAAGTTGGTTGGCAAAGCAAAAAGTGACGGTGTTGGAGAGTCAAGTGCTGCTGGGGCACCTGAATTATGCTCGCAGAGTGGTGGGAGTAGGGAGGACGTTCTGCAGGGGATTGGGAAGGGCGTTGGCGGGGAAGAGGCCTCCGCATCACCATGAGAGGCTGTCCGCTGGTGTTCGGGAGGATTTGAGGATGTGGCAGTTTTTTCTGCAGCATTTTAACGGAGTCCTGATGCGGAGAGGAGAGGACATGGTGTGGGAGGTGCAGATCTTCTCGGACCCGGCGGGGAGTGACGGCTTCGGGCCGTCCTGGCAGTGGAGCTGGTGGGCGGAGAGGTGGCCCTCGGAGTGGTGGGGGGGTTGCAGGAGCATTGCGTTCTTGGAACTCTTCCCGTTGGTGGCGGCTGAGCTGTGGGGAGAGGTGCTGGCACACAGGAGGGTAACTTTAAATGTAAACAATATGGCGGTGGTGCAGGTGGCAAATCGCCAATCCGCCAGGGATGAGCAGGTCCTGAAGCTGTTGAGAGTTTTTGTGTTGGGTTGCCTGCGCCATGACATTGCCTTCAGCGCAGTACACGTCTCAGGGATCAATAATGACATTGCGGATGATTTATCTCATTCGAAGTGGGAGAGATTCCGTGGGTTAGCCATGAATGTGGACCAGGACCCGACGGGAATGCCCCCGCAGCTGTGGGAAATCGGCAACACTGGATGTTGCAGCTGGCTCTAGGGTCTTTGGCAGTTTCAACACGGAACGCATATGTGTCTGCATGGGGGGAGTTTGTGGTTTCTGGTGCACGTTTGCGTGCCATGGGGCAGGAGAGGACGGAGGATGTGGTGCAGTTTATACTGTCATTGATCGGCAAAGGCTTTATGCGGGTCACCATAGCGGGCAAGTAGCGGTAATTGCTTTCATGGGCAAACTCTTGTGGGGATACGCACCGTCAGCAGGGGAGCTCGGGTCAAGAATGCTGGAGGGTTGGGCCGGGGAGTGTGGGAGGCCTGGTAGGGTTTGGCTCCCTTTATCATAGGCATTGTTGGGGAGCATCGTGGGGGTTTTGGGTTGCGCTGGCGGGCGGTGGGTTCGGATGAAGGGTTAGTTTTCTGTCACGCGGGCGGGAGAGGGGTGATTGGATCACAGTTGTTGGCTGTGTTGCGCAAGGCGTTAGAGCGACTGGGGATGGTTGGAAGCAAGTTTGGGACGCATTCTTTCCGCATTGGCGTGGCGTCGGAAGCGCATCGGAGGGGATGGGAGTGAGAGGACATCATGCACTTGGGGCGTTGGGCTTCCGATTGTTACAGACGTTTTATGCGCAGCAATGGTCAGCAATGCTAAAGCGGTGGTTTGGGTGGCCCATGTTTGACTCTTGTTTCTCGTTACAGTTTCTTTGGCTGGTCCCCTTGCCCAGGACAAGGCTATTTGGATAGTGGGCCACTCCTTTGTCAAGCGAGTACAACTACAGGCACAAGATAGTTATTTTGGTGAGAATTTGGGTTTTAACCCTGAAGTTTTCAAAGTTCATTGGTTTGGGAGGGAGGGATGCGTTGGAAAGAGCTGGTGGTTCAGCTGAATGGGCTGATGGTGGGGGGTAGGTGCCCTGATGTCTTGGTACTCCATGTGGGAGAAAATGATATGGTACAGGGCACTGGTTTGGTTTTGATGAGGGCTATGAAGAGAGATTTGGCCGAAGCAAGGAAGAATTGGGTTTGTTGTACCGTTGTGTGAACCGAGTTTGTTCCACGGAGGGTTTGGAGAGGGGCGGTGAAGCTTCAGGCGGTGGACAAAGCGGGACGAAAAACTAATGTGGAGATGGTGCGTTTTTGCGTGGGTCTGACACCGCGACTTGCAGTATGACGCACCAGAGCAATTTAGAGGAGACGGTGTCCACCTCTCTCGGTTGGGGATGGACCTGTATCTTTTGGAATTGTGGGAAGTGTTGTCTAGAATGTTAGGGGTGCGTCGGGATTAAGGAGCAACAGGGGTGACGGGTCAGGGCACAGGTTCGGGACGGGGGAGTAGCGGGGGGCAGGAAAAGGGGGAGGGGGTGTAATCACCTAACCATCCGCCTTTTCCTGGGTGGCGGAGTTGTTGTTGAGGTTGGCCAAGTTTGGCTGGAGTTTGGCAGTTTATCGTTAAGTTGGGGAGTTGTTGAGCGGGAGCGGGGAAACTTTAAGCGGTTGGAAAGTTTACATTAGAGGGTTGTTAGTTACAGTTGCAGGAAGGAAAATAGGATTGTAGGTCTTGGGAGGGTATGAGTTCTAATGGTAGGTGTGAATATGGTGTATTATTTAATGTATTGTAATGTGTGTATTGTATGATGCAGGGTGGGGGGTTTTACCATGTGGGGATCGTAGTGGTGGGGGGAGGAAATGTCAAAGGTCGTGAGGTAATTTGATGTTTAGAGAGGTTTTAGTTTTGTAAGGCATGTTGCCAGTTAATAAAGTGTGATGTGCACCTGTTTCAATAAAGCGGCCGTTTACACACACAAATGGGTGTCGTGTTGCTTGCTCCCTTTCCTCCCTCCCAAGGGGGGTTTGGAGGCGGTCGAGCATCGCGAGGTCTGCCCCCTGGGCAGATTTGGGTGGGGGAGGGGGCGAGCAGGGAGCAGCCATTTTGTTGCTTTGGACTGCCTGGGATATAGCCTAAAGGCAGCACCAGTTTAAAGTTATAGCCCAAAGGGGATAGTTAGGGGTCCACGCTTGCCCAGCCACCAAATTAGGTTCTGGTGACCTGGTGGCTGGGAGCGCAATAGCTAGTGTGCAGAATGTTTCACCCCCCCACCCTCCCTGGGATTAGGTTGATTGGGGGTGCCTTTTTTCGGCTGGTGAGGTTTTTGTTAGGGGCCTGGTTGAAACAAGAGCACAGGGGGGGAATTATATATGTTGTCACTTGGAACAGGTGCTGGCAGAGTTGTTGTTGAAGTTGGACAAGTTTGGCCAGAGTTTGGCAGTTTATCGTTAAGCTGGAGAGTTGGTGAGCGGTAGCGGGGAAACGTTAAGCGGTTGGGAAGTTTACATTAGAGGGTTGTTAGTTACAGTTGCATGAAGGAAAATAGGATTGTAGGTCTTGGGAGGGTAGGATTTTTAATGGTAGGTGTGAAGATGGTGTATTATTTAATGTATTGAAATGTATGTATTGTATGGTGCAAAGTGGGGGTTTTTACCATGTGGGTATCGTAGGGATGAGGGGAGGAAATGTCAAAGGTTGTGAGGTAATTCGATGTTTAGAGAGGTTTTAGTTTTGTAAGCCATGTTGCCAGATAATAAAGTGTGATGTGCACCTGTTTCAATAAAGCGCCCGTTTACACACACAAATGGGTGTTGGTGTTGCTTGCCCCCCTTTCATCCCTCCCAAAAGCTCTATCATTTACCCAACGAGGTAGCACTTACTGGATTAGTCAGTAGAAAGTACTCAAGTTGAGTAGAGGTATTGCACAAAACGGTGGCATCTTCGTGCATAACTATGTAGGGCAGGATTCATTCTGGCACGAGGCTCCTGTCACCAAAATTAAACCTCAACAGGAAACAATTACAGATTTAAATAAAGCAGGTGCCCGAGTTGAAGCTTAATTTAAGTAACGTTTTAATCAGCCCAAAACATTAGTGAGCACAGTTGAGGCTGGGCAAGTGTGCTTTAAACCCATTTCTGTTGTCGAAAATTATCTGTAATACCCGAGGGAGGTCTTTGCATCCCTGGGTTTCTCGAGCGCAATCTCCGTTCCTGTGACCAGGAGGCTGCTTTGTCCTCACCTGCTGCCCTGCTCGCTTTCTCTGACCCTTTATACACAGGGCATGTTGAAACTCATAGAAGCCCCGCACCACACATTAGCGGTATCAAACGTCTTCCTGCCCTTTCCCAACTATGATGGACAGCTCACTCAAAAGACCTTGGCGCCTTTTGGCGCGGTGGCAAAGTTACAGGCACACATGGTCAGTGGAGACAAACCTTCTGGCCCTACGCAGCTGCAGTGTAAGAAAAGCACTATCATTTACGCAACGAGGTAGCAGTTACTAGATTAGCCATTAGAAAGTACTCCAGTTGAGTAGAGGTATTGCAAAAAACTGTGGCATCTTCGTGGATACCTATGCAGGGCAGGATTCATTCTGGCACAAGGCTCCTGTCACAAAAATTAAGCCTCAACAAGAAGCACTTACTGATATAAATAAAGCAGGTGCCCGAGTTGAAGCTCAAATTCAGTAACGTTTTAATCAGCCCAAAACATTAGTGAGCACGGTCGAGGCTGGGCAAGTGTGCTTTAATCCCATATCTGCCGTCGAAAATTATGTGTAATACTCAAGGGAGGTCTTTGCATCCCTGAGTTTCACAAGTGCAATCCCCGTTCCTGTGACCAAGAGGCTGCTTTCTCCTCACCTGCTGCCCTGCTCCCTCTCTGACCCTTTATAAACGAGGCATGTTGACACGCATAAAAGCCCTGCACCACACACTAGCGTTATCAAACGTCTTCCTGCCCTTTCCCAACTATGATGGATAGCTCACTCAAGGGACCGCGGCGCCTTTTGGTGCAATGGCAAAGTTACAGGTACACATGTTCAGTGGAGACAAATATTCTGGCCCTATGCAACTGCAGTGTAGGAAAAACACTATCATTTACCCAACGAGGTGGCACTTACTGGATTAGCCAGTAGAAAGTACTCCAGTCAAGTAGAGGTATCGCACAAAACAGTGGCATCTTCGTTCATAACTATGTAGGGCAGGATTGATTCTGGCACGAGGCTCCTGTCACAAAAATTAAACTTCAACAGGAAGCAATTACAGATATAAATAAAGCAGGTGCCTGAGTTGAAGCTCAAATTCAGTAACTTTTTAATCAGCCCAAAACATTAGTGAGCACAGTCGAGGCTGGGCAAGTGTGCTTTAAACCCATATCTGCTGTCGAAAATTGTCTGTAATACCCGAGGGAGGTCTTTGCATCCCTGAGTTTCTCGAACGCAATCCCCGTTCCTGTGACCAGGATGCTGCTTTCTCCTCACCTGCTGCCCTGCTCGCTCTCTGACCCTTTATACACGAGGCATGTTGAAACTCATAGAAGCCCCGCACTACACACTAGCGGTATTAAACGTCTTCCCGCCCTTTCCCAACTATGATGGACAGCTCACTCAACACTCAAGGGACCTCCGCGTCTTGTGGCACGGTGTCAAAGTTACAGGCACACATGGTCAGTGGAGACAAATCATCTGGCCCTAAACAGCTGCAGTGTAGGAAAAGCACTATCATTTACCCAACGACGTAGCACTTACTGGATTAGCCAGTAGAAAGTACTCCAGTTGAGTAGAGGTATTGCACAAAATGGTGATATCTTTGTGGATAACTATGCAGGGCAGGATTTATTCTCGCACGAGGCTCCTGTCACAGAAATTAAACCTCAACAGGAAGCACTTACAGACCAAGGTGGGTCTACAGAAAGCTGTACAGACTTTCACTAACTTTATGAACATTAGAGGGCTACGCGTAAATGTCTCGAAGACGTTCACCATGTCGTGCGGCCCAAACAAACATAGATCACCATGCCCAATCACTTTAAATGAAAGGAAGGTGGAGTTAGCTGACATCTTTTGCTATTTGGGGGTTCACTTCGATAGGCAAGGCACCTGGAAGTCTGCTGTGAATGCAAGGGCCATGGCATTTAATAGAGCAGTTGGTGCTCTTATGAGCTTTGCTAACAAAATAGGAAACAGGCCAGTCAAGGAGCTCCTTCAAATATTCAAATTGAAATGTGTGGCTATTGGGACCCTTTGGGGCTGGCATCTGGGGCTGGCAGTAAGTGGAGGTGATTCAGCGAATCGAGAATAGGTTCCTGCGATTCATAACTACTACACCGAGGAGCACTCCTATATACGTACTACATGCTGAAGTTGCTCTTATTTTCATCACAGACATTATAAAACTTGCCCCAGTTTTACTTTGGCATAATGTCTGGACCAACCCTGCCACAGAATTGAACAGATCTATCATAGAGGACTGCTTAAGCTGTGATGGGCTGAAAAATATCAAATGGCTTACTTACATTAAGAACTTTGTCAGTGAGATTGGTCATCCTGAATATTTTACTGACCCAGTTTCACTGGAAATGCTCTCGCGATCCATGTTCAAAAAGATGTTGCTGGAACATTTGGAACTGCAAAGGTGGAAGGGCGAAAGGACTAAAAAATCTGTCATGAGCCACAATGAAGTGACATTTCAAAGGGGTCCCCAGTTGTATCTTGTAATAGATCATCCCCTACAGCACCGTAGGCTCCTGACATACTTCCGCCTGGAAACCTTTTACAGACTCGTATCATTCCTGACCTGCAATGACTGGGCGAGAGTAAAAAGGCGGTGTCCTTGTGATGACAAATCATTCCAATCAAATATACACTGCACTCTTTTCTGCACTTTATATGGCCACTCCAGACGACAAATCTTAAAACCTCTCTTGTTAACCTGGGGCCTAAGGAAAGCAAGAGATGCCTATAATAAACTTAGGTCCTTAGACGATTGTCTTACCATCAGTACAGTGAACCTCTCCCTGAACACAATTTTAAGAGTGTGAAGGACCATCATGATGGGATAATAAGAGTTAACTAAGTACTTTTAACTACTATGTATTTTAACTGATTGTACTGTTTTATTCTTTTTAAACTTATTTTTTAACTATAAAAAATCAAATGTTAGTAATGCTTAATTTAGAATGGAAAAATGAAATTTTAATTGTGATTTTTATCTGTATACTTTTATGAATTGTGAACTCAATTCGAATAAAGTCTTTTGAACTTGAACACTAACAGATATAAAAAAGCAGGTACCCGAGTTGAAGCTCAAATTCAGTAACGTTTTAATCAGCCCAAAACATTAGTGAGCACGGTTGAGGCTGGGCAAGTGTGCTTTAACCCCATATCTGCCATCTAAAATTATCTGTAATACCCGAGGGAGGTCTTTGCATCCCTGAGTTTCTCGAGCGCAATCCCCATTCCTGTGACCACGAGGCTGCTTTCTCCCCACCTGCTGCCCTGCTTGCTCTCCGACCCTTTACACACGAGGCATGTTGACACACATAGAAGCCCCGCACCACACACTAGCGGTATCAAACATCTTCTTGCCCTTTCCCAACTATGATGGACAGCTCACTCAAGGGACCTCGGCGCCTTTTGGCGTGGTGGCAAAGCTACAGGCACACATGGTCAGTGGAGACAAACTTTCTGGCCCTACGCAGCTGCAGTGTAGGAAAAGCACTATAATTTACGCAACGAGGTAGCACTTACTGATTAGCCAGTAGAAAGTACTCCAGTTGAGTAGATGGAAATCTCAAAATAATCTGCGATTTCACGGGAAAATCCACGAATTCGCTGACTTTTTTCTGATTTCGCTTGAAGTCGCGGACCAAAGATCCGCAAAATTTGCCCATACTTTCTCGATACCCTGTATGTCGAGGGGTCTAGAGGAAGTCAGACATAGGATTCTTTATAAATAATGGACACCCGCCTCCTCTTTTATTGCCTTCCCTGTTTGAAAAGCCCATTTTAAAGCCAGGAGGAATGGCTAGGGTAATCGGTGCCATTGTATCTTTGTTCAGCCATGTTTCAGTAAAAAACATAGCGTCCCAAGATGAATCCACCAGAGTCAGCCCGATGTCATCGGCATGCCTACAATTCACGAGGCCAGCCCGAAATGGCTTACAGTGTTCTATAAGTGTGGTCTTTGGGCGGCCTGCCTCCGTAACAGTCTGTGTAGTGGGAGATGACATATCAAGTACTGCACCAAAGCCCTGTCCGCATAGTGGGCAGTTGGGTGGCAGTCCCATTCCAGCCAGATCAGTTTGATGTAATAAGCAGTAGTTACCCTTATTTTAGGCTATTAGCTCAGCTCTGGACCAGCTAATCCTCTCAGCTTCCCACCCCCCACTGGCAGCATGGCTGGCCCTGGCCGCTTTCGGAACACGGACAGGCTTGCCTTTGGCGCGCTATCGCGCATCCGCTGCGCGCGTCCGCTGCGAGGCCGGGCCCTCATCTGTTTTTACCCCGTAAGAGCAGAAGTGAGGCAATTGGGGGGAGGAGTCGCATCCCTCCGTGCAATCGGTACTAATGAGCCGTGATAGACCAGGGAGCGCAAAAAGACAAGGGGAGAACAATGTGCAAACCAAGCAATTTAGCAGCAGCAAACAGTATCAGTTTTTTTTTTAAAGTTCGTAAGTCAACTTTTTTCCAATTAAAAATCACACAGCACACGCGCTACTCACTGCTGCGCGGCCGGTCCCCCGTCTGCTTTTACCCCATGAGAGCGGAAGTGAGGCGATTGGGGGGTGGAGTCGCGTCCCTCCTTGCAATTGGCACTAATGAGCCGTGACGGACCGGGGAGCGCAAAAAGACAAGGGGAGAACAATGTGCAAAGTAAGCAATTTAGCAGCAGCAAACAGTATCAGGTTTTTAAAAAAGTTTGTAGGTCAACTTTTTTCAACTTCCAAATCGCACAGCACACGTACTACTCACTGTTGCACAGCCGGGCCCCGTCTGCTTTTGCCCCGTAGAGCGGAAGTGAGGCAATTGGGGAAGGAGTCGCGTCCCTCCGTGCAATCGGCACTAATGACTCATGACGGACCGGGGAGCGCAAAAAGACAAGGGGAGAAAAAATGTGCAAAGCAAGCAATTTAGCAGCCGCAAACAGTATCAGGTTTTAAAAAAAAGTTTGTAAACCAACTTTTTTCCACTTAAAAACCACACAGCACATGTGCTACTCACTGCTGGGTGGCCAGGCCCCCATCTACTTTTACCCCGTAAGAGCGGAAGTGAGGCAATTGGGGGGAGGAGACCCCCCCAATTGCCTCACTCCTAAGTCACACCCCTAGTAGTGCAAGTTATCTACAGTAATTGAAAGGGTATTGACTCTGTCCTTTCCCAACTGATTTCGAACCACATAAGATGTTCATTACATACCTCTTTGCAGAAGACCTTCATGTCCTCCCAGTCAAGCACCTGACAGGATGCCTACCCCCAATTCTCTTCAAAATAATGTACCAGCGCATCAGTGACCGCCACAAAATAGGGAGGTCTGTTAAATCCTCCGTACAGTGGCACCACAAGTGTATCACCAGATTTAACAAGACCAAGTGAGTTGTCCAAAAGATATCAGGTCAGATAGGTGACGCCCACAACAATGGGCACTAGATCGGCAGACAGAATGCAGCAATCCAAGTGGCTGAATGTACCTACTGCGGGGGTGGCAGTAAAATAGGTGTTGCCCTGGGTGGCACTCCTGCAGACCATCTAGTACATCTTGTAGTGGCCCAGTAAGCCAAGATTTGGTATGGACTGGGGTAGGTTCCTGATCAAATGTCCAATCAAGAACACAGTTTAAATCACCTGCTCATACCACAGCAGCATCCAGATAGGGAGCGGACACCATCACAGTTGGAAAGAAATCTGGACAGTCAGCATTGGGGGCATAGCCATTGATAAAGAAAATTTCCTGACCCTCAAGCGTCCCATACAAAATGACATATCGCCTTTCTGGATCCACAACATGATTCAAATGCTTAAAAGGGACTCCCGAAGCCACCCAAATAAGTGTTCTTCATGCATATCCAGAATAAGAGGTATCATCATTTTACCCTCATTATTACTTCCTCAGGCATGGAAGGCAGTCACCCCAGATGTGTGTCTCCTACAGGAACATCCCAGCCACCCTATAACACTTCAAATAGGCGAACACTCGCCTACTTTTTCAAATGTGGTTATACCATGCACATTCCAAGTAATCAGTTTACTCATGGAGGCAGCCATACTTCACACATCACCAATTCACCTCCCCTGATATGTGTAACATCGTTGCTCACACACCATCATTTAGAGAACCCAGTCAATGCACCAGGCATGGCCTTTTGACATAGGAGAAGAGCGAATATCTCCAACCAAACCGCAACATGATAGTCAAACTCCACTCTCAACTTTCCCTCCCTCTGGACAGTACCACCATCCCACCCGGTCTAGACTCAGACAAGTAAGAAAACAGCAAATGCTGCCCCATACCTCAACATTAATAAAGAAAGAAGGAATAAAGAACACACATCCCCTCACAAACTGTGCAAAAGGCTGATCAGCTGATCAGCTGAAAAGGGTGAGAGGCTTGCGCACTCAGATCCCCTTTGGTGGCCATTCACTTCTAGGGGCAAGCACTTTCACTGACACAAGTCATATATTAATGTTACTTTAGATGTGTTCCAAGAGAGAGCATAGCACACTACATCTCAGATATATAGATCCAGCGTGCCTCCCCACAAACCATTCCTGAGTCTTTTGCCCTTCCTCCAGTAGCAACTCAGAGCCAGAGACCCAGTCCAGTCACTCCAAGTGTTCTTGGAGCTAAACCACAGTTTCAGGTAGAGAGATTCCAGTTTGGTCCCATTCTCCCCGCTGTTCCTGGGAAGCCACATCCAATCAGGAACCACTTCCGTGACTTACAAAGTACCATGTGGGCACACCCGGATTCCCGATCCCGCACTAGTGTCTTGATTCCTCCAGAAGTTCTACCATCTCCAACCGTGGCCAGAGTAGCCTGAAGTTGACAGCTGAGTTAACGCCATCAGGGAAACCAGTCAATCACAGGAGTTTCCTCTGGAGTCTGTCCATTCACTGGCTCCTCTTAAAAGAAAAAGAGTATAGCTTTCCCTGGTATTGATCTCTCGGTTTAGCAGGCAAGAGGAGGCTGTATTTAAAGTTAAGTTCAGGCATGCGTGTTTTCCTTTTGTCTTGCACCCTTTGAGTGTAATCTGGATAGACAGATATGAGATGTCCTTCAAACACCAAAGGCCACTGGGTTTGGGTGGTCTGTAGGATTGCATCTCCCTCCCTAAGTTTGTACTGCTAAGCTATGATTGCTCGAGGGGGTGCACCAGGTCTGGGTGGAGGTGCCATGAATCTTTGGAAAGTTGTTGAGTACACTCCTGCGAAGCTTTCTGGCAAAAAAAAGAAGAGAAATGTGTTAAAAGTTGTTGAGTACACTCCCGCGAAGGTTTCTGGCAAAAAAGAAAAAGAAAAATGTGTTAAATATCAGCCCCCCAACCCCCCAGGGCCCTCATAATCTTTCCAATACTGAACGTTTACAGTTAACGGTGCGACTCGCTTTTGCAATGACCATCAACAAAGCACAAGGACAATCGCTGCAAGTGTGTGGACTACATTTGGAGAATCCGTGCTTCTCACATGGACAACTGTATGTGGCCAGCTCACGTGCCGGAAAACCTTCTGATTTATTTGTGTACGCACCAGGCGGAAAAACGAAAAATACTGTGTATCAACAAGCACTCGAATAAATAAACAAAATTAAAACAACACTTTAAAATGTTTTCCATATTAAAATGAATACGTTTCAATAAAAATGACACAATGTAAATTGAATGTTATCATACCAAGTTTCCTTAAATTTCCTTTCTTCTGAGATCGCAGCAACACGCGACGGGTAAGCTAGTTATATATAAACATACAAACTTAGTCATCTTCCCTTGACCCTGCACACTACTCACGTCTTCTGGGTCATGGAGCATCCATCCCACCGAGCACCAGACCAAGGGTGCAGTTCAAGGGGCTTGCACGAATCACTATTTGAGTGCCTTAGGAGGCAGCATGCCCCTCCATTCTACCACCTTCTCCCAGAAGCAGAGGCCCCCTCACTAACAAAGAACCCAGCGTCCAAGGGTCCAGCCCTCTCGGATTGGCATTGCTGTCCTTAGTGCACTCCCAGATAGGCTGTTTTGGGAGTGGAAAGTGGCCATGCACTCATAAATTACTCCCACCTGATGACAAATGCTGGTGGGTCTCGATCTTGTGCAGACACAATGAGGCCAGTGGTAATGTGTCTAGATATCTGGCATGGGTGTGTGTGATCACTGATTGTGTGTTCTTAACTTTATGTGGCACCTTCATGCTGTGTCTCTGGTCCTCCACAGCTTCGCCGATTGTTGCGGAGAGAGACAGCCTCGCCCCCACTATCTGCAGCTTCCGCTTACGACCAGCTTTTAAAAGACAAGATCGAGCTGGATGCACAGCGGACGCGGAGCTGGCGCACCAAAGTCGCACCTCAGGCAAGCCCGTCTGTGTCTGTCTGTGCCCGAATGGGACCAGGGGCCAGGAACCCTGGTTCATCACCAGAAGGTTTGCAGAAGTACTCAAGAAATTAGCTCCTTATGCTCAGACCTCCAAGATGCTCCCCATGTGAACAGATGATGGGCCCCGTAGGAGATTGTAACCAATGTGGATTCAAGGTGCTCTCTTTCAAGGGCAAACATCAAACAACGCCCAAGCCCCAAGTTTCCTTCCAGAAACTAGATCTAAATAATGCCTGGACTATCCCCAAGCATTCCCTAAACATCAGAAACGTACTGAAAGGAGGCTCTCTTGACGTACTGTTTGTCACCAAAACTTGGCTTAAGAATAGCTCTGAGCCGGATATTGTTCTGGCACTCCCACCAGGCTACCAAATCCACAGGCTAAATAGAGAAAATAAAACAGGAGGTGGAATGCTATTATTTCAAAAGTTGCTTTTAAATTTACTATGACCCCACTTTCCCTCCCGGAATGGGAAAGTGTTGATTTCCGCATAACATAACATAACGTAACATAACAATATTAGGCGATTTTAACTTTCACTTTGATGCACTGGACGCCCCACCCACCAAAAGGCTTTTGGAGGACCTAGAGGCCCTACAACTTACCTAACGGGTCTTGATCTCTACCCATGACAAAGGGCACACTTTAGACATCTTATTCTCCAATGACCCCTAGGTCACTGTATCAGAAGTCACCCCAGTGCCCTGGTCCAATCACTGCCTTATTCGATTTAGATTACCCAAACCTGCCATTCTGACTAGAGGAGAAGCCAAGACCATTGCTACCAGGTGCTGATCCAGACAGATGGTCTATTGCCCTATTGAACACAAGGCCCACCCTTGATGGCAGCACAGAGGAGGACAATCAGCAATGGGAAAATTGGGTTATCCAGTCGCTAGATGCGTGTGCTCCACATAATTTGTTTTTTGTAAACAATGCCCTCAGACCAGGAAAATCCCTTGGTGTGATAACCAACTGCTGACACTGAAGAAACAATGTGACTAGAAAGGGACTGGAGGAAGGAATATGACCCAGCCCTAAAAGGAAAATATAAGACTGCTATTATGGCCTATCATAATGAATTAAAAACTGCACCAGCCAAATTTTATGAGGAAAAAATAACCCAGGCACTTAACTCCCCGAAGGAACTTTTCAGACCAGTTAAATCTCTGACCACACCTCCAGCTGTCACTGGGTCAACAAACACGACTAAAGAAAGATGCAACTAAATAGGGTCCTTCTTTCAAAAGAAAGTGACAGACATCTACAGTCTCTTTCAAAATCCCACATCTCCAGCACATGAGGGTTCAAGGAAGGCCAGTGAAACGGCCACCGCCCCATACCTATTTAAGTTCTCTTGGCTCAAAGAAGAAGCTAATGTCAAACTGATTGAGGTTATACTTCCTTCATTAATGACGATCCTTAACAAATCACTTGAGTCAGGCTTGGCCCCACTACGCTGTAAGCATGCCATAGAAGGCCAATTCTGAACAAAACCCCAGCTTGAGCCCGACACATGTGGCAATCTGCGAACCATTTCATTTCTTCCGCTTCTTGGTAATCTCCTGGGGAAACTTGTCAACCACTCATTAGTCAATTACCTTGAGGAGAATAATCTACTCCACTCAACGCAGATGGGCTTCCGTTCCCCACATAGTATCGAAGGTGCTCTCCTGACAGTCAATGAGGAACTTAAAGCCCTACTAGATAATGGAGGGGCGGCCGCCATCATTCTGCTTTACCTTAGTGCAGCATTCAACACCATAAATCATGCTATACTGAAAGATAGACTACAGGAAATTGGTATCCCGGACAAAGCAATGGACTGGCTCTGTTCATTTTAGGAAGATCGGTCCTTGCAGGTAATGGAAACGGATAGGTTCTCAGACCAGCTGCCAATAAAGTATGGAGTACCACAGGGCTCCTCCCTTAGCCCCACGCTATTCAATATATAGGTGGCATTCATCTTGCAGGAATTTGGCATCTCTGTGTATCATACGTGGATGACACCCAATTGATTGTCTCTCTGTCCAACGACCCCAACCAGGGCAACCAGCAACTGGCTCCCTGTTTGAACAAACTTTCTATCTGGCTGTCAGACTGCTGCCTAAAACTGAACGGAGAGAAAACTGAACTCTTGATGTTTGGTAAAATTGCCATTCCCAGACCATTAAAGAACTGGCCGGCCTGTATGACAAACCCACATGACCCTAAGCTGGTTGTAAAAAACGTAGGCATATAGCTAGACAGGACCCTTACAATGAATCAACAGGCTTAACAAACTGTCTTGTATCTGTTTCTAGCTTCTAAGATTGATCATAAAGGTACTAGAGCTTATCCCAGAGCACCTAAGGAAAACCATTCTGCAGTCTCTCATAGACTCTTGCTAGGACTATGGTAACTGGCTTTTTCTAGGATCACCAAAAATACTTGATCAAGAGACTCCAGATGGTGCAGAATGCGGCAGCAAGGCTCCTATTTAAACTGCCTAGACGCATTGCTCACAGGGCTGTAAATTATAATGGCCCGGAAAAACTTTGAAATCTGATATCCTCTCATGTCCCCCTCAGACCCCTAAGGTCCTCCCATTTACACCTCCTCAGCACCACCAGAATCAAAAACTGTAGATGGGGAGGAAGGTCTTTTGCACACCTGATACCCAAACTGTGGAATGACCTCCCTCTTGGCCTAAGAGCAATGCAAATTGAACTGACCTTTAGGAAAAAAATTAAAACCTGGCTGCTTCCCTTAGACCATTTATCTGCTTTGTCCTGATCCGCACACTCATCATCAGTGCTGGGAAGCCTTAGGGCAGCCATGCTCTTTACAAATCCCAAAACAAATCAAATCTAACTTTACGGTGTTCTGGGAACGTGCCCCCATGTGCGTTTTTGGGGGGTCAATCTCCCAGAACCACTGTGGTGTCGCTGCCTATCTACGGAGTTGACTGGGTTTTTCTTGTTTGCGCATTTGTCCTGTTGATTATGTGCCACTCCACCTGTGATCTGTCATTCTGTAGCCTCAGGCATAGGGTGCAGGGCCTGCCTCCCAGACCAAGTATTTCTGAATCTAGGTTGATGGAAATGTCATATCTGGGGATTTCAAAAACAGTGATTTAATTCATTTTGTACATACACGTATCATTGCGTACATCAACATCAATATTAACCATTTAATGCATGATCAAGATCCCTCGAAAATGTATATTTACTGATTTGTCAGCCAAAAATGTTTGAGTGCAGAATGCTCTTCAACAAATCCTCTTTGCTCTTCAGAAGCTGAAAACCCAACAGGACCGTACTGGCAAATCCTTGTACATAACAGTTTGCTAATCAAAATTTCTGTCTTAAGCAGGAACCAGGATAGACAAATGAAAATTTGCCAATTTACACAGAATTTGTCCTTCCATTTTCTTTTTAAATTTCCACTTCAGCAAATTGATTGATTCAGTGGCATACAGTAGTGTTGGAGGAACTTTTGCCTCATATACAGATGACAGGGCAGAAAGTGTCTCCGACTTATAGCGTTTTAATAAGCTCTTAGCCTGTTGGCATATGATGAGGCCTTGGAAAAAAAGCAGTTATTGGAAAACTTTTCACTCATACTGCCTGTCATAATTTTCCTCAATGAAGGTTATTATTTTACTACCTCCAGCTTTTTGGCTAGTAATGAGAGGTCTGCTATGGTGTTGGTTGATCATTGCACCCATTTTAAATTTGTAGTGGTGGTCAAACCAACTTCTGGTTGGGCTTGTGCACTTATGCTTGGGGCTATTCCTATCAGCAAGAGCTGGCACGAGTAATTATTGGAACAAATGTATAGTTGAATAGCTATCGTGAAAAGGAGCCAAGCTATGTGTAATTTGGCAGGGTATCATCTGGGAATCTTCCATTTACGATTCTCATTCTGAGTAGTTCCATTGTCAATACTAACTTTTCACTTCTTAAGTATCGTCCCCAGATTTTAATACAGCCTGTGTCAGGACATTCCTGAATATATTATCAAGGTTGAGTATGTCAGCATCCTCTGTGTTGTGCATCAAATTTGAGTTGAAGTTAATGTCTTGTGTCCAATTACTGTTTTTGATGATTGAAGGTACAAATGTACTTTTGTTAATTCTTCCATGATGATTTTTAACACCATTGCTGCTGCAGCAATTCCCCTCCTGTGCTGCATGATCTTTATTCCCATTGTTCATGACGAGCTCAGCTCGTCATCAGCACAGCTCAACCGTGCCTCATGACGAGCTGATCTCGTCATGACCATCGAAGGGGTTATGCAAAGCAATATGTAAACCGCAAGGTCTTCCTTGGGTCCCCCTTATATTTTTGATTTGGTGGCCAGGGTTTGGTAGGACAAAAAAGCCTTCTATCAGAAGGTCTACCACTGACCAAGTTTCTTGAAGCGTGTTTATATCAACGTTTGCCCAGATCTTTGGGGGGGCACCATCTTGGAGGAAAAGTTTTGCCCCCACTATGTTCCACAATAGAAGATGAAGGAACTTTAGTTCTGGTGCTTGAGCATTTCCTGTGAAATGTTGGACATTTAGAGCTGGGGACAGTCTATCCAATCTTGGCACGATTTGGTTTGTCCATGGTATATACTGGTGTTTGTCCTCCAAGAGAGCGCAGGAAGTGCTTCTTGCATGCCTCAAAATAGATTTAGCAGATGTTGCTGGTGTAGGGGGCTGACAGTTCTTTTGTAACAGCGGGTCAGGGCACCTGGGGGGCTGATGTCTTTTTAACGAGATACCCCAACTTTCAAAAGATGATGCGAAGGAGTAGATCAAGTCTATGGTTTCCTTTGATTTCTAGGTGTTTAAAGTGGATTCTGTTTGTTGACAGTTATTGGTTGGCTGGAATTCTACTGCTAATAAATCTATAGATGTTATGCCTCTTAATTCTAGAATCTCCCCAAACAGCTGATATTTCCTCTGTTGAGGATGTCCTGTTTACCTTGGGTGATGTACTCAGGATGGGAAAAAAGTTTGGTTTGGTTACCCTCAATTTTAAACAATGATTACTGAATTGTAAGATGGACCCTCTTGGTGCCATATAATGCTATCATGTAGTCTTGATTTGGGAAGACTTGGATTCCCTGTAATCTTGGTACCTGTTTGGAGAGTTAGTTTGCCCCTGATCGGGCTCTAAAGATTTTGAGGAAATGGTTCATTTGTGGCCATTTGAAAAAACAGATACGTTTTGGTTAGCAATGTATACATGTTTTTTTGGGGGGATGGGAGGGTGAGTTTACTGAGCCCTCTAGTCGGACGAGGGGATGGATTCGAGTGTAGGCCTGGTTTGAAGCTCTGTTTTGTGATTTTCTTACAAACTACCATGTTTGACCTGATGAACTGCAGATTTGTCTTTTTGGTTCACTTCTCCTCGTGGAGAGACATTTGTCTGGATATGGTTGTGACCTATTTGTAGGGCCCCCACTTGTGTTTGTCCAGAGGGAAATTTACAGTTATATACTCCTGGAATTTGTTCTTGTCTGCAAAGCAGAATTTTGATATTCTCTTTTTCCTGTTTTATTGGGAGAGATTGTGTGGACCGAGGCCTACTTCCCTGTGTCATTCATTTTGCTGAAAGATGCATTTGTGGATAACGTTTCTGTGTCCGGTGTGCTATTTTGAATGAATATTGGGTCATTTTGTTTGAAACCTCCCTACTTATATTGTGGGGTTTTGTATCTTGCCTACCCTTGCGCACTTCTGTTGTCTATGTGTTAGCTTGCTAGGTGGGGGCTTAAGTTGGTTGTGACTCGAAGTACCTTCTGATTTATCCCTATTAGATTTACCCCTTCTTGATCTGTTGGTTTAACAGAATTCGGGAATTTGTGGGGACCTTCCTGTGGTACGGATTCCCCGCGTTCTGTTTCCTGGGTCGAACTACAGCTTTGAGTTGTGATAATTGGAGAATTTTTAGTGACAACCGTGTCTGAGTGTAGAATTGTCTATAGAATTTCCTGAAGCAAAGACAATTTATCAATTATCGGACCACATGTACATTTTGTCAGTGATGGTAAATTGATGGCTTGTGCCCTTGTGAATAACGATGTTAGGGATTCATGTTTTAGGTTTATGCATTAGATGTGTGTCGCTGTCTAGTTCAATAGGTCGATCTGTACATTACGGTTGTCCGATTGGAAGTATTAGACTTCAATTGACGATTGCAGTGTTGTTAATCAGAATTCCCACCAGTACGGGGAGGATTGTGATTGTTTGCCTGCAATTGGTGGAGACATACTTTCACTTGTTTATGAAATCTAGGGACATATTATCAAGGGGGTTTATCTCCGCTTTTTTGGCTTTAAAAGCCAAAAAAGCGGAGATAAAATTATCTCCCTATTACCTAGCTGTCGCTAACACCAGTTAGCGACAGCTAGTAGGAGATAGCGACCATCTTGGGCCCCACTTTGCATGTCAGTGATATTTATCACTAATGACATGCAAAGTGGGCGTGCCAAGATGTAAGTGACTGGAAACAGTCGCTAACATCGCTATCTCCTATTACCAACTTTTGGAGATATTCGCGCTAAGCGCGAATATCTCCAAAAGCTAACACCTGCCCTGAGCAGTTCTTAGCCATGTTATCCAATGAGAGGTGGATAACATGGCTAAGAGCATTTGCTCGGTAATGCATGAATATCGCTGACTTTTCAGCGAGATTCATGCATTGCGGCCGATTTTTATCGCATTTGCGATAAACCTTGGTAATATCAAGGTTTATCTGCGATAAAAATCGCCGCAGCTCAGCGGTAAATTTTTGTCTCTAACCAAGCAATAGCGATAATTATCGCTATTGCTTGGTAATATGCCCCCATGTGTGGTGACGGGAACATTGTTCAGGGGAAGTTGTTTCTCTCCATCAGGATGAATTATAGGTGCCTTTGCAGTTGAGGTTACATTTTGGAAGCTATCTGTAGCTTGTTGCTCTTTTATGCAGCGGGTGGGTAGAGATGTAACTTGGGGGAGGGACGGGGAACTGATTATCATCTAGACATATTGGGCCTCATTTATGAAAAGTGGCGCATCGCTGCGTGAAAACAGCGATGCGTCACTTTTCACTGCGCACTCCTTGCGACACCAATGATGCGTCATATTTAATGTATGACGCATCATGTCGCAAGGACTTACAGATATGTCAGTATTTCTGACGTATCTGTAAGCGCAAAAGTGACGCATTGCTGGAGTGTGTCACAAAAGTGACGCAACTCCAGCAATGCGTCCTTTCACATGGGGAAAGCCCCATGTGAAAGGGCTTGCGTCAGTCTTACGCCTGCTGTGAGGCTGGCGCAAGATTTTGACGCAACAGCATCCTAAAAGTGACGCAGTGAAATCTCATAGATTTCACTGCGTCACTATGACGAGGCTTTTTGCGGGGGAACGCCCCCTCTGCATACATTATACCTGACGCAGGTATTATGTTGCGCAGAGGTTTAAAAAGTGACGCATCTACCTAGATGTGTCACTTTTTAAATATGGCGCAACAAGGCGCATTTTTTACGCCACTGGTGCGTCACAAAAAGTGACGCACCGGCGGCGCAAAACTGACGCAAGGCCTCATAAATAAGGGCCATTGTTTTGACTTCTGGGTCCTGCACTAGGCCTGTATTGTTTGCAATTGAGAATGAGCAGGACCATGAAGCGTCCTTTGGGATATCCTGCCCAATGTCATTAGAGTGGGAATCATTGACTACAATACGTCCACTCTTTGAAGTTGATTCATTTGCAACAGTTTTGTTTCAGTAGATGGCGGCCTGTGAACCTGTATAGTTACACGTAAAGTTTTGCAATTGAAATTTAGCCTGAGGAAGCTGGTCTTTCCGATAATGGCCTCTATCTGGGGCATTGGAAGCTGTGAAGAGCTTGCACGGAGTGCCATCATATGTGCATTTTTTTTTTAAAGACACGATGAGTGGGAGTTGATGGCCTTATCCAATTTTGGTGGAGTGATGGGGCATCGTAAGCCAGGTACTTCCTCCAAAGTGACATAAATCGCAGTAATGGGATCTTTCAGTGGCAGAATTTTGGTAGTAGGTTTACTTTCCCAAAGAAGGACAATATTGATTCTTGATTAGTTAGTGCAATCAGGCTCTCATTTGGAATTTTGACTTTTTCGCTAGATGTGCTTGTGACCTTTGGCAGTGCTCGCTTTTGTGCCCTGTGGTTCAGTGGTTGACAACACTTTCCTGATCTCATTTTATTTCTTTTTTGAGGTGGTTATCTTTAAGATAAAGCTTGCATTTTGTTTGATGATGTGTTGGTGTTTAGGGAGTTTGAGAGTTTTACGACCACCTTCTTCCCAGCTCTCACTATGAGCTGTATTAGTGCAGTTTCTTAGATGTTTTTCTTAGTTGGTTCCATGTCAATCCCCTGTAATGAGTATTATTCTGAATTAATTTAGTTGGCTAATTCCACCACCTCACCTCCTAAGCGCTGTCCTGCAGTAGAGGGACACAAGTATGCAGCACACTACTTGCAATTATGTTGGCTGGGAGAAAAGTGGCGTGGGTGAGCTCACCCGAGCTGCACCCACTCCAGGTGAGACGTTTCTATGGAGATCGAGGTGCGACCACTCTCGCGAAGTACCTGATATTCATGACCCATGTGAAATTGCAAAGAAGAAGCCTCTGGTGCTGCTTAGGTATGCTACTTTGGTCGGTTGCACTCTTATTTCCACTTGTTTTAAATGTGGTGACCTTTTCTTTCATTATGTTGATTAATATCCTGGTGTGGGCCGAGTGGATACTGGTCTTGAGACCCCAGTGTTGGGTGTTTTGCAGGAATTGTAGAAGAACTCTGTGTCAGTAGGCACCACCTGGCACTGTATCTTCTTATTTTTCGGAAATTGGTGATGGTGTCTCTGGGGATGGAACTTGGTTGTGCTCAAAACTTTGTCTGGAAGCTGTGGGCTTGGGGTTTGAGTTAAGGACTGAGGGGTGGGAGATCAGATTTACCCATTTTGCACTCAAACCTGGTTGGACTGCTTCAGTGGCCAAGTTGCTCAACCAAGTACAGTGGCTCTACCGCCACTGCTCCCCTGTTTGCAAGGTACCTCAGGGCCACCTAGCTTGGAGTACCTCCCTTCCCACTCAGGGGCGCAGCTGGAGTCTCACCACTCCTCCACTTCTTACCTCTCCACCTTCTTGCCGAGCAGTCCTGGGGTGTCCGGACGAAGCTCTCTGTGGTATTCGTGTATGTATCGTGCGTGTGTGTCTCGTGTGTGTGGCGCGTGTATGTGTGTGGCGCGTGGATGGTGTGCGAATGTAGAGCGTGTATGGCGTGCGAGTGTAGAGTGCGTGGAAGGTTGTTTGTAGAATGCTGTGGGAGTCAGTTACTGGAGGGGAAGGCGGAGGAGGCTCCTGTGCTCATGTTGCTGTATTACTTGCTACTCTTAAATAAAGGAGAAGATCAAACAAGCAACCCTGTCTGCGTGTCCCTGCTTACAATACATGGCGACGAGCGGGATCTACAGCGACAGCAACATTGAGCACTAATTTTTTTTGGGATTCCTCCAACTTTACATTATTCATGAAATGATGCTCAACTAACTTCAGAACGGTAACTATCCAACAAGCGGCGATTTTCTCGGCAATTTGGTACGTTAAAATTTTTTTTTTTACCTCCTAATACACTATTCGACATAGTGCATTTTTCAAGTTGTCCTCCTAACCAGCATCGGCATCGGCGCGCGCAAGCTGTTATTTCTTAAGCGTGGAAACCCAGAGTGTCGTCACTACGCTGAGCGTCATCACGTTACTCCATCATATCGTCACCACGCTGAGTGTTTTCAGTGACATCTTCTTCATGCACAGCGGCGATTTTTGTTGTCTACTGTATCCTAGCAACGCGCTAACGGAGCAACGCGTCAATTTCACAACGCGTTAAGGAAATAACGCGTCTACAAAGGATTTTCAACAAATACCAATTGCCGGATGCTGATTCCAACGCTTTTAATATAAACAACTGTGAATTACCATTTTTAATTTTATTTAAACTTTGGTGAACTGTTTGGGCAACATAATTATAAGAAGTTAAGTATTACCATATTATTTTGAACTCTGGTGAACTATTTGCGCAAGCATTTGCAACTGTTTGAGCAACATAATTATAAAGAAGTTAGGTATTACCAAACCATTTTGAACTCTGGTGAACTTTTTGCGCAAGTACTTACAAAGAAATTTTTTTAAAAATATTTTTCTTTCTTTTCTTCTGTATGGTGTAACTTGTACTTTTATTGAAATGTCTTCAATTCATCCACCGCCATTCTTTTTAGCAGAATCTGGTGAACCTCCTATTGCATGGGACCTATGGCTAGATATGTTTGAAGCTTACGTGGAAGTTTTAGCTGAAGAAGAATCTTCACAAGAAAGAAAAGTGTCTTTACTTAAACATAGATTAGGTGCTGTAGGATTAAGGGAGTTCAAAAATCTTCCTAAAATTGAGAATGCTGGTGACATGGGCGTTTACCAATGTGCTGTTAAACAAATGCAAGAAAGATTTGGGAAAAAAATCAATGTAGTGATGGAAAGGTTCAAGTTTTATTCAAGAGCTCAAAAAAGTGATGAATCTATTGATCAATATGTATCAGCTCTAAGAGGTTTAGCTGTCACATGTGAATTTGAAAGCATGACGTATGACCAGGTCTTGCGTGATCAGATTCTTATGAAGACCAAATCGAAGAAAATTCAAGAGAAACTATGGTCATCTGGAAGTACTTCTCTAAAAAATGCTATTGAAGTAGCTAGGGGTGTAGAAATTTCCGACCAATGCATTCGTGAAGTCAGGAATGAAAAGAATGATTCTGATTCTAGTTCTATAAATGTTGTAAATAAGGGTGACAAACCCAAATTCAAGAGTGATAATAAGATAACTAATTATTCATCTTATTCCAGTAAGAAAGGCAATGAAAAGAGTTTTGAAAGAAATATTGACCCGAAAAAGTTTGCATGTTTTAGGTGTGGGTCTTCTACTCATTTAGCAAATTACAAGTGGTGTCCTGCTCTCGATAAAATTTGTACCAACTGTAAAAAAAAAGGACATTTTACCAGAGCATGTCGAAATTTTAAAGCTAAAGTTAATTATTTGCAAGATGATGAGCAGGATGACATTAATTGTGTCCAGGGCGAAGATCAAGATGATGTTTTCCATGTAGTGGGTGATATATGCAGTATTCACGATGAAGTAGCTAAAGGGGCGAGTAGGGTTAAAAAGTTACCATCATGCCTTGTTATTATTGATGGGTTAGAAGTAAAGGTCATGGTTGATTCTTGTGCCTGGTATACCATTATGGTTATGGATTTATTCAAATCTCTGTGGCCCAGCAGGCCATTATTAGGCCCTGATATACATCCTGGGAGTTACACTGGACACAGAATAGCTTTAGAAGGTTTTATAATAGCCCAAATAAGTTTTGGGTACAACTCTTGTCAGGGAAAAATTTACGTGGCCAATAAAGGTGCGACTATTTTGGGGTGGCCACACATTTATGATTTAGGTATGAAAATTGACCCTAGACTGGAATGCCCGGTTTACTCTATTCAGGATGAGTGTGTTGAAAAGGATGCTTACTCAGATCTTCAAAAGAAATTTCCTGACGTATTCTCAAGTGGAATTGGCAAAATGGTTGGATTCAAGCACAGAATAATATTAAGGGAAGGTGCATGCCCCATTCGGCAAAAACTTAGAAATGCTCCAATTAGTTATAGAGAAAAATTGGGTGAAATACTTAAAAAACTGTGTAGTGATGGTATTGTTGAACCAGTTGAAAGTTCTGATTGGGTTTCGCCAGTGGTTATTTCGCTTAAATCCAATGGCGATTTGCGCCTGTGCGTAGACCTAAGATGTTTAAATGAGGCTATCTGGGTTGATACATTTCCTCTTCCAAATTTGCAAGAGTTGACATCATCTGTCGGTGGTTCTTCTTGGTTTTCCAAGATAGACTTAACTAGTGCATACCATCAAATCGTGTTAGAGGGCGATTCTAAACACTGCACTGCTTTTATCACCACACAAGGAATGTTTAGGTATAAACGTATGCCTTTTGGTCTCGCCAGTGCATCTGCAGTGTTCCAAAGGGAAATGTGCAGGGTTTTACAGGGTATTGAAAACGCTAAAGTGTTTCAAGATGACATTTTAATATATGGGAAGAACAAAGAATGTCATGATAAAAGTTTGCTCGCAGTTCTGGAAGCATTAAGGAAAAGTGGACTAACTATTAAAAATGAGAAATGTGTATTTGGGAAATCTGAGGTAGAATACTTAGGTCACGTCATATCTAAGGATGGTATTCGGCCCAAAATTAGTCATGTGGATGCTATTTTGGCTGTTCCAGAACCTACAAGCAAAGAACAGTTAATGTCATTTCTTGGACTGACAGAATTTTATTCGCGTTTTATTGAGAACTATGCTTCGAAAGTTGAACCTCTAAGATCTTTACTAAAAAGAGGTGTAACATTTGCATGGGGTGATCAACAGAAAACTTGTTTTGAGAAAGTGAAGAAGGAAATAGTTATTACGCCTTGTTTGAAACCTTTTTTACCAACAGCTGAATGTGTTCTATCTGTGGATGTGTCTGGGTATGGTATTGGCGCTGTGTTTTCCCAACGAGTCAAGTCTGAAAAGTGGGTAGTAGCGTATGCTTCACGTACCTTGACCAAAGCGGAACGGAACTATTCCGTTATAGAAAAAGAATTGTTGGCTGCTTCATGGGCAGCTGAAAGATTTCGAATGTATATATGGGGAAGGAAGTTTAAAATCTGTACTTATCACAAACCATTAGTGAACATTTTGAGACCTGAGGGTGGGAAGAACTTAACTCCAAGATTAGCTCGTTTAGCTTCAAAGCTGCAAATGTTTAGTTTTGACATTGAATACATTCCTGGTAAAGACAATGTTGTTGCCGATGGCCTATCCAGATTACCCAATGCAGATTTGTCTGATGTGAAGACCAATACTGAATGTGAAGTGGCATTTACTGCTAAGGATGTATTTCTTATAGATGCTCAGAATGTTGTTAGCAGTATTTCTGAAGCATCTTGGATGAGTGAGATGGAGAAGGATGTGGTCCTAAAAGAAATTAAACAGTTCATAGTTGAAGGATGGCCAAGAGAGTCTTATTTACGTGGTGAGTCTATTGCCTTTTCTAAGATTAAGGATGAGTTGTGTATTGTCAATGATATCATCTTAAGAGGTGACAGGATTGTGCCTCCAGTTGGTTTAAGGAAAGACCTTGTTGAGAAAAGCCATTTAGGACATGGTGGTATGTACAGTTCTAAGAGAAGAGTTAAGGAGTGGTTCTGGTGGCCAGGTGTGGACTCCATGGTGGACCGATTGGTAAGGGATTGTAAAATCTGTAACAGCAGTGATAAAGTAGCTAAGCCGTTGAGTGTGCCATTGACCATGGTGGAGCTACCTGAATACCAGTGGCAGAAAGTAGCTATCGACTTTATGGGGCCATTTTCAGCTTTGTCTTCTATAGATTGCTATGCCATTGTATTAGTGGACTATTATTCGAAATGGCCCGAGGTAAGAATGGTGAGTGGAATGACTACAGACGTTGTCATTGAGTTTTTGGAGGATGTATTTTCAAGAGAGGGTGTACCTGAAATATTGGTTTCGGATAATGGTCCCCAATTTGTTTCACAAAAAATGGAAGAGTTTTTATTAGTAATGGGCATTAAGCACATTAAATCATCATTATACCACCCAGAAGGTAATGGCCAGGTTGAGCGCTTCAACAGGGTGGTCAAGGAAGTGATTGAATTAGCATTAAGTGCAGGGTTACCCTGGAGGAAGGCTTTGCAAGAGAGGTTGACTGCCTATCGTGTAACTCCCCACTCAGCTACAGGGAAGACACCTTTTGAAATTTTGAGAGGCAGGAAACCATTTACGGGGTTGGTTCCCTGGTGGTTAAGGAAGAGAAATGATGAAATGCAATGTAACACTAAGGAAAATGATGAAGAAGTCAGATCTGAAGTCAAAAGGTATCAAGACCGCAATCAGCAGTATCACGGTAACAGATGTAACTGGCCACTAGTTAAGATAGGTCAGATGGTTAGGGTGAAGAATCCTAGGAAGGTATTGAAAGGTGAAAGTGTATGGTCCAAACCTTTAAAGGTTATGAAAGTTTTTGGTAGTGCTGTTGAATCGGAAGATGGCAAAAGGTGGAATTTTCGCCAATTGAGCTTTTGTAATGAGAGGAGGGGTGTGGTTGGTGTACATTCTGATGGTGGGTCTTGTAGTGGTTACTTGTTAGGCGATGATTTTGGTTTGGTAAAGGATTTGGGGTTGAGGTTGACTGGCAATGCAGGTATGTCTGAGCCTAGTTGTGGAACTGGTAACGGTATTAGAGATGTTGATGACGTTGGTCCATCTGGTGCTAGAGATGTTATAGATGTTGATGGTGTTGGATCATCTCGTTCAAATGTTGACATTAGTAGTGAATGCCTTCGCCGTGGCGATAGAGTAAGGAAGATGCCAGCTAGGTTTTTGGATTTTAAGTTAGGGTGATTCTTCCGATGGTCCTTAAGTTCTTTGAGGAGGAGGGTGTGTGGTATTCGTGTATGTATCGTGCGTGTGTGTCTCGTGTGTGTGGCGCGTGTATGTGTGTGGCGCGTGGATGGTGTGCGAATGTAGAGCGTGTATGGCGTGCGAGTGTAGAGTGCGTGGAAGGTTGTTTGTAGAATGCAGTGGGAGTCAGTTACTGGAGGGGAAGGCGGAGGAGGCTCCTGTGCTCATGTTGCTGTATTACTTGCTACTCTTAAATAAAGGAGAAGATCAAACAAGCAACCCTGTCTGCGTGTCCCTGCTTACAATACTCTCAGCTCCCGGTGTGTCTAGCCCTGATGGAACTGGTGGGTCCGCTGGTCTTTGCCGTTCTTTCTGGCCCGTTTTTCAATGAAGAACAGCGACTGCGGTGTCCAGATAAACCAAGAGGCTCAGGGGCTGGAGGGGGACCTTTCCGGTCTAATGTGGACAAATGCAGATCCATGCGGAAGGAGGAGGCTTTCTCTGGTATTTTTGCCCCTTACTCCTTACGCCCTGAGCTAGAGGAGTTGCTGCAGTTGATTTAGGTTGTTGATGGGCTTTTTGAGGAGGGTGTTGATTCTGGTAAGTCTCCATTCTGCCAGGAAATTGGCGTATGTGATGGAAGTGTTGATAATGTGGTTCAGGGTGATGCTGATTTGTGATGTTCCCAGGTTTTAGATATGGTTGGGAATGGGTCCCCTGAGTCCCATTGGTGGATGGTCTGCATTATTGCAGCTGTGTTGTATCTGGTGAGGGTGGTACATTTGGCCAGTTGGACGCCATTATTGGTGGTGAGTAGGTTAGCAATGAGTTCGCTGGGGTTGTGTAACTCTAGAACAGTGATATTTCTGAGCGAAGCCAAACAAAACCTATCCCATCTGTTGTTGTGTTAGGTATAGGATTTCTGAAACATGCCATAAAAGAATAAACAAATGTTCTGCTCCACCTGTTCAAAAATGTATTCAGTTTTCTGTAACTTTAGTCCAATAGGTGTGACAAACATATCAAAGATGGTAGAGGCACAGAGCAAAAAAACACACAGTATTGTCTGATTTTCTTTTGTCATGTTTTTAAATTTCATTCTAAAGTTTCGATTTCAACTGGTATGGAAAATATAGGTCCAGAAAAGTTTTTTTTAACTTTCTAAAAATGGTCATTATATAGTGGTAGTTTTTTTCAAGACAGCAGTATTGGTAAACATGTCTGATACACTGGAGTGCTCACGTGTCTATGTCCAGCAAGCAGCAGCAACAGAGAGCAGTTTCAAGAGCAATCTTTGCCCAGACTCCCTGACCACAGTGTTCCAGCAAGTATTGTTAAATAGTCACAGCATTCAACCTTTCCTGTGACCATTTCATTGACACCTAGAGGTTGATGAGTAAACCTGTGGCCGCAGCAAGCAGGTACTAGGCACAGTCATGATCGTAGACTACACGATGCATTCAGCTCACCTGCAAAAGAGGATACTGGGCCATTGGCTTGGCTTTGTGCAGCTAGCACTGAGCACATGGTGCATCGCTGGAGAGAACCCTACGTCCTTTCACTCTACACATATTACTGGCTAACTTGGATATTCTCATGCCCTTGAGGCACTGCTCCCAAGGACTTAACCTTTATCTATTCTCTGTGCCCAAATCACATGCCTAATGTGTCTGTTGGGCACATGGCATGACATCTGTCCCTTTATCCTACACCCTGTACTTTGTCCCTATTGAATTCTGGAAATAGGAATAACTCCCAGCATGATCTCCAGGCACACCCTGGCACATATTTATGAAGCCTTTGAGTTGTCCTTGCATCACAGAAGGCAACTCAAGAAAAACACAAAGACTTCAGTAACATTTACAAAGCCACTCAAGGCCTGATATGCAAGGCCTTGCATGACTTTGAAAAAAAAATGTAACGCATGGTGGCTGCCTGCAATGTGTTATGTTACATTTTACTTTGGGAGGCATTCTATGGGTGGAGCGTGGGCATTGTCAAGCATCAACCAATGAATTTTAGTGAATTCCCAGATTAACAGAGACTTGTAAATCTCGGAATGCAACAAAGTGAGGCGTAATGAAGGGTCAAATATATTTCTATCTCCTATTGATAAAGAGGAAAATGCCTCTAAGGTGCATGAGTTGGCTCTAGGATGCACACAGTGCGCCAGTGCAAAGAGCGAGCAGAAATCCTCCATATCTTTCTTCTCCCAACAGAGAGCAGCAACTTTGCTTGCGTTGTGGGATAGTAAATCTGCCCACACGTGCCTTGTTCTCCTGCCACAGTACGTGCTTGCCACCGCTTGTAGCAATTTGGTTTCATAACACTATCCCAACACAGTGCTGTTTAACACCGCATCAGGAGAGTATCCTATATCAGTCCTTTTTAGGGAGCGCTTTTTGATTTCTGTTACATATTGTATTGAAATCATACAAAAATGATTTATTTAACATCAATTACAAAATTCAGTGTGTTCGGTTATGTTACACTTCTTTTGGTGGTCAGTGCTGCTTTGTAGCGGCAAAAATTAATGTTTTGGCAAAAAAAGACACGGTTTCTAAGTTGAGCTTACTGCTGCAAATAAGATCGTGCAACCACGAAATGAAAGTGGGCAAGATAGTACAAGGTTCCCATATGTATTACTTGTAGAATGGGTCTGAATAGCACCGGATTGAAGAACTAGTACTCCCTGGCTTTAGGTAATCTGGTTGAAGTGTACCATATACCGTAGTCGGTTTCATTTGTTATTGTGGATTTGATGCATCTTCGATTTTGACCACCCTTGCTCCCCCACACCTTCATTTTACAGTTCTGGCCTCTTTATGGGAGCGGTCTTAAAGTCCCCTTCCATTTGCTCTTATGTTGCCTGCTACTCTTCCCAATCTTTCTTTGGACTGCTGCCTTGCCTCTCCGTTTCCGGTGATGGTTGACGTTAAGGCTTCTGTCTTCTTTTCCACACAGCCTGTGTTTTCCTTCATGTCAGTACACCTGCTGTTAGAATCGTCACTCAGACCTCTCTCACTGCGTTTCCTGCCACACTAGTGTCATCAGTTGTGATTTACTCCATTGACATATATGGAACCACAGCGAAACCGAATATGCATTTATAGTGTTACCTCTTAATCAAGTGTTTAAACACATATACCAGTCTCAGGTATGTACCTAGCACTGGTGCAGCAGGTGCAGTGGCACAGGAGCTCAGATATGTGAAGGTCTGGCTGCTGCCCATTGTTGGCTGTCTGGGCAGGGAGCAGTGGCATGTCCTCTTCATTTGTCGATAAGGAAAAAGAAATATTCAGGAATACACAAACTGTACGATTCTTTTGCATTTTTTCATAGGCCTACTGTGATCTGTTATTAGCATTTTTATAGCATAATTGCAGAAACTGCTATGGCTACATATCGTTTTGCGTTCAGGCAATCGTCCACATGGTTTCTGTTCGCCATCTCAGTCCCTTGCCTAGTTCACTGAAGCTACGCACGTTCTACCCGGCTTAATTACATTAAACCCAGTTTCTCCACGAAGTTTCCCACAATCTATAGATTTAAAATGCACTTGACAAACACATTTAGGCCAGGCCAGAGGGCCGTTGTGTTCATTGTGCCATTTAGCA
Organism: Lissotriton vulgaris; assembly: GCF_964263255.1. Classification (NCBI taxonomy): domain Eukaryota; kingdom Metazoa; phylum Chordata; class Amphibia; order Caudata; family Salamandridae; genus Lissotriton; species Lissotriton vulgaris. The sequence continues at coordinate 468,325,516 of NC_141691.1, forward strand.
GATGTTGAGCTACATTAGTTGTATACCATTGCAGTTTTAAAACAGACTGTACAAACTTCATTACTTCGTACACTGCCCCTGCCTGTCATATTTAATATTTGCACGTGTTAAAAACTATCACAACAATTCTTATGCCGTGTCCAAAGCATCGCATTGTGCACAGTTTCATGGCGCTCAGAGATCAGTTTTGCTGTTAGCTCAGAGCACGACAACGTGCCTAGAAAATGAGTTCTCAAAATTCATGCAAAATGGCTACTTGGTGTTCTTTTTTATGAACCCTTTCTCATACTTTCGAAACAGACTGAAATGCTATGAATACATTTTCCTTGTGTATAAAAGTTATGCGAGTTATTTTGGCAAGACATATTTACTGTTCCTCAATAAATGTAGACCCATCTCCTGCACTGTACCTTCAACGGAATTTCTATACTATTTCTACCTCAATTTCAGCTTATTTGACATATTTTATTTACCGCTATTACTAGCATATTAATATTTCTGCAGGGAGATTTTCTCATTTCCTTGATGTCAGTAGTTCATCCATCTGGGCGATTACCTTGGAGAATGCCAGCCATATTTTTTTCTAAAAGGATAAACCTTAACTTGCTCTTGGATTTCTTTCAAACTTTTCATTTTTTATAATCTTTATTCCAGCTATTGAAATACGTTTCTAAATAGGATCAATTTGTCAAGAAGACTGTGATCACAATTAACTGATTGCATGTTCTATAGCACACTGTTAATATTAAAATACTCTCACAGTGTCACAGTAGGATACTTGAAATAACGCAACTTGCTGAAGACTGATTCCAAGTGTAAGAGCCCTCCTAAAGGAACCCATTAAATTCCTAAGTTCAATTCACAGCACCTTGCATTACAAAGGCATTCCTTCACATTTTGAGTAGTTTTTTGGAGATGCACCACTGAACCCATGAGTGGGCCTTGAAATCTCCTGCTTAGTCATACGTTTCCAGGAAATCATCTACTATGTTAGCACAGGTATGAACGTGTGAACAGGTTCATAAACGACATCTACATGTTTATACATCTGTATTAAGTTACGAAATATGAAGACAGACCTCATAACAAGAAGCCACACCCAAAAACATACATTCACACAAAGATATCAGTTGTGTTGACTCATTAGTACTCTTCCTCCACTCATGATCTGTTTGAAACAGATTGAGAATCATGTAGACCTTAAGCCTGTAGAAGAACCGATATATCACTGTACACGAGTCAGAACTAGCTCTCAACTGCGTAGTGGAGCACTATATCAAACTTACTATCTTTGGGTGTGAATGTGAAGATTTGCCACACACACAAGTTGTAATTGACTATTAGCTATATCTGAATTATTTTGCTATCAAATACATGTATGCATATTGACACTTTCAACTTATTTACATTTGATTGTGATCTTTCAGTTACAACTAAAGAATCATGGTAATTAACATGAAAATTATTTTCGTCAATATTCTTTTCTGTGAGATATGCACCACGAGGTGTTCACTCGTAGTGACGGGTACATACAGTGTAGTTGATATTTGTAGTGTTTGGTGCTGCCCTGGTGGAAATGTTTTTTTCACTCACATCACCCACAAACATTGAGTGCTTTACCCAAAATCAATGTGTTGGAGCAGCAAAATTAGTGTTCTTGCAATATCGGATAAAGTTGACGTTCATGAAATTTACATTTGTGATACACAGGCTCTAAGCGTACATAATGTGAAGGTGACTGTTTACGAACAGAAATGCATTAGTCTGATTCACAAAGGTAAAGTTAGACCAAAAGTCTAACTAATACCAATAGTCTAACTTTACTACTTTTTGTTATTCACGCAGGTGAGTTACTATGAGTGAAGTTAGACCTTTGGTTTTACATTACCTTTGTGAATCTAGTCCTTTATGTGGAGATCTCCCCACTCACAGAAACTTCCACCTTGATGCAGACACCTTTGGAACACTAACATATTGTAACACACACACATTGTAAATATGTTGTGACATGTTAACTCTCTGTTGAGGACTCTTATCATACCGGCAATTATCCAGCACTATGCTCGCCATTCACACTACATTAGGTTGCATTCTACAAGCAGCAATATAGCTCTCTACCTTCTGTCAGTCAAGTATGTCTGGGTCCATAATGCGTATGCTACCATATACCGCATTTTGCGTCCTATTGACCTCATTTCTCTTTCTAACAAATGTCTGTCAGTTGATCGTTTTGTGCATGTGAAAGAGATATGTTGAATTCCTTTTTCTTTTATCTGCATCAATACTAGTTGTCACATGAATAAAATTTGTCATCAGGCATGTTGTCAGAACTCTAAAGCTTTTAATTGTTCTTTTCTGCAGCTGCTACATCGTGGTATGCATGGCCCCCAGTCACCTTCAGGGATTGCTATTGAGCAGTTAATGTCAGGGATCCTTCAACACAGCAAGCATCAGGGACATTGACCGAATTGACGTTGTCCTTTAATTTCCAGTGGGCACATATCAATAAACAGGCACACATAAATGTAATTGTTATGTCCCATCTGTCTCTCTTGAAGTTACATCTGTGTCTTAAAGTTACAGTAAGCCATGTCTAGTTGCCTCTGTACACTCCCAAATATCAAAATAACAACTATAATGTCTCTTGTCTTACAGCAACAGCGGACAAGCTGTGACTTTTCTTCCCTGGGCAAGTACATCTTGCAATTCAGTAAGAACAACAAATCCTCTGGCAAGGCGCCATCTCTGCAACCTCTATCATTGCCTACAGAGTGAAGAATGGTTGTCCCATTTGACGGTGACACCATCTAATACCACCTCATTGCTGGCATGCAGTCTCCCTCCCATAGGAATCTTCTAGATTGTAAGTGCCCAGACCCCAGCTAAAAAGTCACAATGATATTTCTGACTACTCAGAACTCAGCTTTAATCATTCAGCCTATCGGTAGCACAGTTGCATTCCTTTTGTGTACATCCATCTCACTACAAAATATGCATTGAAAATATATTTAGCTAACAGTTTTTAATGAACACAATTTGCACCTAGCGTTAACCTGAGTGTCTTCTTATGTCTGTCTCAGTCTAAGGGCTGATGCATGTGAATAATGTTATGGAATGTATTACAGAGTCTGGACATGTGCCATTCACTCCAAGGACAACAGATCTACACAAATCTAGCTACAGGTATGTTCACACAGTGTTAAAAGATTCACAACACATTCACGAAAGATTAAAAACATAGATTTACAAGGAATGTTCTTGACTAAAATAAAATAAAAAATAAGGCTTGGTTTCTCATAATGGTATAAAGTTGTAAACTGTCCTTGTGGAGTGGTGAAATAACCAATATAGAATATGACTTCACACAGAGAGAATTACCTTGGAAAATGGAGGACAACAGAAAATAACCCTTATAAAGTCAGCGGCAATCCCAATATATATTGCCATAATTTGAAAAAAGAAGAAAAATAAGACAAATATACATACAAGACCTCCAATAAATGTAAAAGTCCCAAAATATTGTTTAAACTTCAAAATGAAGTCCAAAGTGTCCAACACAAATCGAAAGTCAGTCTCTCTCTCCAGACAGTGTTTGTGAGCTGTAGTGGCAAAAGTTGCAGGCCATATTTTGCACTGGGCTGTTGGACATCATGGGCCTGTTACTCCATGCAGGCATTCGGGAACTCAGAGAAGGACTGAAGGAGCAAGGTTTCATATGTAGAGAAACTTGCTTGTATTCAATGCTCTCAAAATATTATGTAATGTTTTAACCAACATGTTTTCTGAATACTAAAACCGCACTACACAACACTTTTAGTATCTAGGGGAAGCTTGACTATGTGCTTTTACTAACAGTAACCTGAGTGTCTTAAAATGGCAGCTGAAAACGCGGGAACCTTTCTGCGCATGAGTCTGCCACATCTATATGGTGTGACGTATCTATCGCCTGGTGGGAATTCTTACAGCTGCACACTAATTTTAAAGATGGCTGCTTCATGTCTCACATACTAATGCACATGCTCCTACTCTAACTAAACCGTTTATGTTCTTTTAACTATTGATGTTATATTTAAATTAAAGTAATGGGGTTAGAGTAGAATTAAGTGGTATACAGTGCATTCATTTATTTTTACGTTTTAACGTGTCTCTGTTTGACTTCATTAATAGCTTGTATTTGGGTTGAAGGGTGATTGTAACGCCATATTGAATTCCCTCTGCGCTTGTGTCAGGAGCACTGAGAGACCTCGAGCAGTGACATTGAACCCATGATCTCATACTGGTATGCAAGAACATAGTGGGTAGGGAAGATAATATCTTGGAATATTGCGGGGCTATGTTCTAGATTACAATCACCCGAATGGCTTATTTTTGTAAATGGTTTTGACGTTTTTCTCTTCCAAGAGACTTGGGCATGTGATCCCCTGTTTCTCCAGGGTTTCTTGAATATCTTTGTACCTGCAATTAAGGGTCCCAAGGGCCGGCCGAAAGGGGGGTTAACGGTATGGGTACGACAAGAGCTCTTTGCTAGAGTTATAGAGCTACCCACCAAGAACAGGGATATTCAGCTGATTAGGCTATCATTGGGCTCTTTGGGCGTTTTGGACATCTACAATCTATATGCTAGAGGGTTAGGGGGAGCTAAATCTCAGGTTTTGGCGGCTCTGGATTCCCTGATTGGGTTACAGCCGAGCAAGAATAACATAATTATCGCCGATGATCTAAATATGACTCATGAGCCACTTACAATTGGTGACTGGCGTGAAGGGGATGAAGAGGATTCGCAGTGGGGGATTCCTAAATTAGAGTTAAAACCGATTGATAGATGGACATATAACATAATCCAAATTAAATGGATATGCTGCGAAAGAGGGCTCAGAGCATTGAATGGCAGAACCACGAGTGACGGACAAGGGGAAAGCACTTTTGACAATGGTCGCTCAAGAAGTAGGATTGATTATGCTATCTGTAACCTGGCTATCTTGCACCTTATGAAGGACATGAAGGTGGTGGCAAGGCAAGAGAGCGACCATAACCCTCTCTGCATTAACCATAGTTTGTGGGGGAGATGGGAAGGGGGCCGAATAGGGTTGAACAGGCTTTATTTGAGATTGTCCCGACTAATGATATGAGGCGGGTAAGGTGGGGACTAATTATGATGCAAAAAAGGGTTTTGGAAAGTATTAATGAGGAATTGGATAAAACCATTACTGCCAAGGCTAGCATCCCGGGGGTAGAGGACGATCTGTGGCAAATTACCAACCTCCATGATAGATTATTTGAAACCATAAGGGGTCACTTTATTAAGGAAGTACCAAAGTCAGCGAGCAAAAAAAAAAACACCGAATAAGAGTGGGGCGGTATAATAAAGCTTGTAGAGCTGCAAGAACATCCCTTGGTGTAGCCCTAAAAAGAAGAGATCCTAACGCTGTAAGACTAGCTAGACAGAATTATAAGAAAACTGTCTACCTGGCAAAGAAACTATGGGATGAACAGCATTGGCAGGCTCTTAAATTAGCCAGTACCTCAAAGGACTCTAAACTCTTCTGGAATATTGTTAAGTGGGGGAAAGGAGGCGTCCCGAACTGCCCGTTAACTACGTAACACAGAAAAGCTGGGTGGATCACTTTGGCCCCCAATATGCATGCAGTCATGAAGACAGGCCTGGGAAACCCATAAATAGTACATTCTGTTTAGAACCACCTTTTACTAATAGTGATGCAAAAGTGGCACTGAAAGCTGTTTCAAGGGGAAAAGCACCGGGACCAGATGGGGTCCCAACGGATGTCTTCCTCTACGATAAAATGCACTGGGACCAGTATATCATGAGGCTGGCCAATGCTGTGGCCCTGGGAGCCCCAGTACCAAGGTCATGGCAAGGGGCCGTAAAAATCCCTATATACAAGAAAGGTGACAAAACTCAGGCTGGGAACTATAGGCCTATCAGCCTGATTGATACAGTACAAAAGGTGATTGGAGAAATGATTTTAGATAAAATCTTAGATTGGGTAGAAGAAGAAAATATCCTCTCCTCTTTTCAGGCCGGCTTCTGCAAATTAACGAGTACCACTGATCAGATCTTCCGTTTTACTTTATTACATTGGAAGACTGTATTACTAGGGAAAGGTAGCATCTATGCCGCATTTATCGATTTGCGAGCAGCTTTTGATTTGTTGCCTCGAACCAAGTTTTGGAATGTGTTGAATAAGTTAGGTATGCCACCAGATATCCTAGCGCTAGTAATGAGGCTACATGAGTCAAATCACGCAAAAATCCAATGGGGGGCATGGGCAAGTTACCCCTGAATTCCCTGTAGAGCGTGGGGTTTGCCAGGGCTGTGCCATGGCCCCCACGCTCTTCTCACTACATATTAACGGGGTAGTTGGACGTATGTTGTCTGAATCTGTAGATGTCCCCACTTTGGCTGGAATGAAAACCCCGATTTTATTATTTGCGGACGATACTCTTATCATATCAAAAACTCCTAGTGGCCTCCAGCGAGCGCTGAAGATTTTTGAGGATTTCTGTACTGAGCATGGGCTGGAAGTAAATGTAGCAAAAACCAAACTTATGGTGTTCAACCCACATAGTACTTTCAAAGGGAATTTCTTTATGAATGGGCTAAAAGTGGAAATGGTGTCAGATTTTGTCTATTTGGGCATCCATGTGGCCAAGGGTATTAAGTGGGGGAAACATGTTGAAATGGCGGCATTGAAACTCCGTCAAAATGCGGGAGCAATACTCTTAGAGCATAAGAAATCTTTGACCAAGCCAATACAGCCAGCTCTCCAAGTGTATGAGGCAAAAGCCCTAAGCTCGGCACTTTATGGTGCTGAGATATGGGGATACGACAACTTGACACCATTAACACTTGCAGAGAATACATGTTTGCGTAACCTTGTTAATCTACCCAAGAGCTCACCAATGAAACCACTGCGATATGATCTAGGCAGGAAAGCGTTGGTAGATATTTCTAGATTGTGCCCAATATTATACTGGCAAAGGATTTGGGTAACCCCTGAACTAGCCCCCTATGCCCAGGGTTTTTCGGACGTAATTAAAAATGATCATTTTTATAAGATAACCTGGTTAAAGGATCTTTCTAAAAATCTAGTGGGAATGGGTATGAAGGGGTTGTGGAAGAACCCCGAGGTAGTCCCATTCCCATCCATTGAAGGTTATACTAAAAGAAAAATATTGGGAAATTATTGCGTACCGAAATTGGAATACTGCTGATCCCTATACTATGGTGGGTGGTTTCCAGGAGTGTAAAGCTGTCCCCAACTTAGAGCCATATTGGGATGGTATTACAAAACCGGGAGATAGAAAGCTCTATTTCCAACTTAGTGCGGGGTCCCTTCTGATAAGATCGTTAACAGGAAGGTGGTCTTCAGGCAGTTCCAACATGTGCCCGGTTAGTAAGATTGACAAAGAGACCATTGCCCATCTTCTTTTTGTATGTATAGCTTATAGCATCCTGAGACAAGTTTGGTTAAAAGCTGTTTGCAGGCTCCTATGTACAAGGGACAGTGCGGTGGCACTAAGACTAATTTGCACTAGCACCTTACCCATTATTTCATAGGCAGTTGCAAAATATCTCGGATGGGTTTGGGCCATTAGGAAAATTTTTTTGTCATGATTAATTCGATCCCTTTTAGTATGTATATGATTCTAGAAATTTTAAAATGTATTGAATTCATGTGTAATGTAAACGAAAGAGTTTATATGATCTTCACAAATACATGAATTCTGAGATTGTTTTAAAAAAATGTAATATTGTTAAACTGCTTTCATCTGTTTTTTTACATGTATGTGTTAGTTAGTTATTGTTAATTGAAATGAATTTGTACCAGCAAATGGAGGTTTTAAAAATCATGCTTTTATGAGTTTTTTTATCTCGAATAAAGCCAATTTGACTTGACTTGGTATGGTGTGATCACCTCTCCTCGTCTTTCTGACTGATCAAATAAAGGGAATACACAAATTTGCAACATTGAGGGGTGGTACATTGCCCTGGAAATGGTATAACTAAGGTAGGCTCAGTCAGTTAGATTGTCCGACTTCTCACAGACCTGTCACTGACCCAACATATGCTGAAGGAGAAACGAGAGCAGAGGGCTGGTTGAGCACTCTGACAGAAGAATCAGGGTTTCTTTGAGGGAGGAGAATCGATTACCCATCCAGGATCCGAGTGTAGCCAGAGAGAAGTGGACGCTGGCGTCGCACTTAGATGAGTTTACCTGTCCTGATCTGCACCTGTCCTATCCTTTTGGCACCTGATTAGTCAGGTGATTTTCTTCTTTGTCCCAGCCCGTGGCCAACGTTGGTCCTAGCACCATTCTAGGCAAATATAATCTGTGTGGTATGTCCTTGTATTGTTTCCCAGGTACCAATGTCTAAAGATTTTCCCTTAAAGTCTTTCAGAATGTATGCTTTAATAATTATTTTTCTACTTGAGAAGTCCCTAACTGCATTACTTTGGCTCTTGACTCTTAAACTTTTGCATAGATAACATGTTTAAAACTTCCCTGAGTCTGTAGTTGTTTCATGAAGGTAAATGTTATTATCTACCTATTATTCTAACTTTCTATATCCCTAGGACTTAGAGTACAGGTGGCAAGGATTTGGTAAGTCAGGGTGTACAGATAAAAGCCCTAAAAGTGAATACAATTCTGATAGGCAGGAAGTTAAGCAGGATTAACGGTTTAAGGTGTAAATGTTTATGGGCGCAGGTGAGTATGGTAAACTGAGCTGGTAATCCTGTGCCATCAGTATTTCTTTGGTAGCAGGTTGATGGTTACGGTTTAGTTAAGATAGGTAGTTAGTTATGTATTGAATTTATAAAATGATTTTGTATTGATTTATGTATTAACCAAAACCCATTTTATTGTTACTTGTTGTCTACAATTCCCTGGGGATATTGAATAGTGGGTGGTAAATGGAAGCCACACTGCAGTGAGGTTACTTGGCTGATGAAGTAAGTGCAGCTAGTTAGGTAGGACTTGAAGCACTGATTAGGGATTATTTTTCTTGTGTAAAGGTGAGAATATTTGATAGCAAAGAAGTTTGCAGGTGAATCTTTGGTCTTATATCACCTAGAAAGGGTACGTCCGCAGGAGTAACAGGTTCTTTGATACTCGTATGAAGAGTAAGTGGAAGAGGTTTTACTAGAAGTGTATGAAGGGTAAACGGAAGGGATTTACTCGCAGTGAAAGAAATTTTATTTTCTTTGAATTTAGTTAACCAGGCACAGTATCGAATATTTCTGTCGTTAATTAATGAATCGTGCATTTACAATGAAAACAAATTGAATTAACGTATTACCTTGCAAAGGAGGTGTCAGTTACGCGTGCTGCACTGACGTCACACAGAGCCGCGATGGGATTGGTTAAGACAGCGGGTGTGTAGCAGAGGATATATTGTAAAGGAGGGAGGAGTGCGGAGCGTAAGAAGTCACCTCACAGAGAAGCTGTGCAATCATTGGTTAAAATTTGGTTTGAAATGTAAATGTTGATTGGTCATTGAAAATCAGAGACACGGTGTTATTGGAGAAGCATTTAAGTAAGGTAAACGATTGAGTAAATTGCAATAAATGACATTTCAGTGTTAAAAATAGTGAAAATTATATGTAGCATCTAGATCCAGCATTTGTAGGAAATCACCCTGATAGGTGATAGCTAGGTTTTGCCCAAGAACAGCAAATTAGAGGAAGACCACACATCATGTACGGAGAAAAGAGAACATTTTTATTTTTACATATAATTAAGAATTATTTAAAAAAAGGTAAAATCATTAAAACCGGAGAAGGTATTTTTATTCCACCACCGAAAATGCCTGCATCATGCATGATGATAGAAAGAGGCTACCATACTTGTGTATGGTTAGAAAACTGGATGAAGTACACAAAGGATAATGGTAAATTTGAATTTCCAGAATATGGTACCTTTAATAGGAGAATTTTGCACAATTTATGAACTTGCATAAATGAATTATACCCCAGACCAAGATTAGCACAATATAAGGCTTTAGAAGAGTGGGAAACTGAGGCTTTTGAGCCAAACAGACCTAGATTTGACAGGAATTTGAGTCATTTTTATCACAGATTTCCCAGAGAGACAAGAAATAAAGAGATTAAACAGTGGAGACAGTCCGTGTTAGTGGAAGGATTATATCCGGTACTCATCACAGAAGAACCATAAGGAAGTAAAAGTACACAGAAAATGAAAAATGTGATGATTAGTAGTGGTGATTCAGAAGATGATTGCCTTGGGGATTTATTAATGAAAAAAACACCACCTTACTAGGAAGAAATATAAAGAGTTACCCCTAGTGCTCCATTCTTAAAACCACCTTTGATTCCACAGATTGTACATGAGACCACATTAGAAAAGGTATTACATGAAAAAAAATGGAATTGATAAATAAACAGAGAATTGAGTTAATACAGAAAATCACCCAACTGAACACGAATCCTGAAGCCCCAACAATACCAGTAACTGTGGGTCCTGTTGTTCCCTTGTATGGAGAAAAGCTGTCCTGTCCCAAAACTCCTGTTCTGACTACACCCATACTACTACCCTGAAACAAAACATAATAGTTGATGACCAGGCAAGTGAGCGCAAGTCAGTAATTTCCCTGATGGATTTGCTTTTAAGAGAACCAGTGGGTGATTCCATCAGAACAATTACTCTTGTGCGTCGTAGAGAAGTACAGATGAACACATCCACAGGAACAAGAAGTGCCACTGTAGTAACCCCAGAAGAAATAGAAAAGTGGTCCTGAGACATAGAGAAGCCAAAATCACAGCCAAAGCTATTGGACATTTTCAAATTAAGAGTAGAATTGGAAGTACTGATAGCTGGGAATGTAGGATTAGAAAGACTAAATACATTCAGTGAAGAGGAGTTGTTATTCATATGCAGAAGTATCACTCGAAATACAAAAATATTTCATGACAAATTAATAAATTTGGCCTCTGAGATGGGAATTGACATAGATAAATCTAAATTATTGCAGAAACCTTACAGAGCTGAATATTCTGATAAAGATTTAGAAAACATGAATGTTTCTGGACAAAAAGGGCAAATAAAAGAATTATTGTCAGTATTGCAAAAATGGGGAGACTTAGACAGATGGAAAGGTAGATGGACAAAGAAAAAGGAGAAGCTCAAGCAAATCGAACTACATTTGAGTATCTAATGAAAGAACAAGAAAAGGTGGAAAGGTTGTGCCCAACGATAGAAGTTCCAGGAGGAGGTTATGTGCATGTCCCATGGTCCCGACAGGATATTTTATCATTCACAAATGATTTACCAAAACTTAGAGAAAAACATGTAGAATGGTACAGACAAGTCAAAAGGTTTGTTAAGGTTTCAAAGGTGCTGTTAAAAGATTTAGATGGCTTATTTGACATGGAGGTTCGTGCAGATTTGTGGATAGAATGTAAAATTACGGTAGATTGGTCCAATGATGAATACCCTAGAGATCCAAAGACAGATGATATGATGAAAACTTATAATCAGGTAATAACCTATGTGAAAGGAAAAGTACCCCAAAAGAAACTGACTGGACAAAAATAGACAGAACATCCCAAAATAAGGATGAATCAGTACATGAATGTTATGAACGCCTTTTGCAGGTACAGTACAGTGGATTGGAAAACATCGATAATAAGGACATGACACATTTTATATATCGTTTTGTGTCAGGGTTAAAGCCAGAAATATCGCAAATGATTAAAGACCACAAATTATGTTGGCAGGCAAAGCCTATCGGTGAAATTGTCAAGTATGCAAAATACTGTGGGGGATGAAATCGATAATAGGCAAAAGAAATTAGAAGGAAAGGTAATGTGGGCACAAGTTAAATTAGTAGAACAGAGGGAATTCCAGTTAAGTCAGCAGGCAATAATCAAGGAAGAGAAGGTCAGAGTTAAGGTAGTGCGGGCAAACCTAGAAACGGAATGAGCAAAGAAGAGGCAAAGAAAAAGTTTCTTTGTCATAGGTGCGGAAAATTGGGGCATTGGAAAACTGAGTGTAAATTAATACAGAATAATAATGTCCAAACTCAAAACTTGAATCCACAGATGCAGAATGAAGTGTCATTGAGGCAATCACAACAGGTATTACAGAATCAGTTATCATATGCCCCTAAACCAAAAACACTGTGGACACCGGACTTTGAGAGGGAAGTGGTAAGAAAAATACAGTAACTCAACAATTTCTTTTGCAAGACACATTTTTTGCTGACGAGTCATACTGACGGTGCCTGAGAGCGGGAGGAAGAGGAATGAATACTTGGCTCATCCTTACCGGTAGATCAGTCAGGTCCTTACGTTGAAGGCAAGGTTGAGGGAAATGACATCACCTTCTTGCTGGACACTGGTGATACCTGTTCTACTGTGAGAAAAGCAGACATCCCAAACCTATCCCTCACGGGAGAAGCAATCCAAGTAGTGGGTGTTTCTAATAAACAGATTAGGACCCCTGTTACAGAACCAATGGAAGTACGTATTGGCAATTTTAAAGAAATGCACAAATTTGTTGTGTGTGATTCCAGTCCTGTAAACTTGCTAGGAAGGGATTTGTTGTGCAAAGTGAATTGCACAATTATTTGCACCCCAAGTGATGTTGATATTCAGACTGCAGATGAAGATGGCATTTACAAAATCATGTTAGCCAAGCAAGAAGCTGAATTTAAAAAGATGACCCCAAAAGATTTACCAGAAGAACTGCAAAATACCGTAAACCCTGATGTGTGGGATTTTACCAGAAAAGATGTAGGATTAATGTCAAATGTCAATTCGGTAAAAGTGACAGTGAAGGAAGGTGCAGTTTTCCCCAATACCCGACAGTACAAAATGAGCCCAGAAAAAAAGTGCAGATGTTGCAGCAGAAATAGAGTGTTTGGTTGAGCAAGGCATTTAAAAAGAAATAATGAGCAGTCCATATAAATCACCTACAATTGGCATAAAGAAACCAAGCAGGAAATAGAGGGTAGTCCAAGACCTGTGGAAAATAAATAAAATTGTCGTCCCATGTTTTCCAGTAGTCCTAAATACAGCAGTGATTTTATATCAGATACCATGAAGAGCAAGATGGTTCACTGTAATTGATTTATGCCATGCCTTTTTCTCCATTCCGTTGCACCCAGACAGTAAATTGTTATTCTCATTTTAATTTGATGAGCATGTTTACATTTGATATCGTGTTCCTCAAGGGTCCACGGAAAGTCCATTGATTTTTAATCAGATTTAGAAAAAATTTCTTGAATCATCAGTGCTGCCTGGACAGTCGGTCTTGGTGCAGTATATAGACGACCTATTGGTAGCGTCTAAAACCCAAAGTGACAGCATTGTTGATACAATTGCATTGCTAAATCATTTGGCTGAAGGAGGACATAAAGGTGCACCTGAAAAATTGCAGTTCTGTACCACCTCAGTCTAGTATCTGGGTCACCAGATAGAGAGAGGAGTCAGAAGAGTAACCTCAGAAAGAAATAAAATAATTAGAAACATGAATTTACTTCAGACACAGAAAGAAATTAGGATGTTTCTCAGAGTTGTAGGTTATCGTAGGCAGTGGATTTTGGGATTTGCAGTGCTAGCCAAGCCATTGATCCAACTGACAAAGAAACGAGCCAGAGATTCAGTAGAATGGGATGATGAGAGCATGACTGTTTTTCTAAAATTACGCAACTGCCTGTGTGAAGCTCCAGCATTAGGAATGCCAGATTAGTCCAAAGAATTTGCATTATTCTGTGATGCAAGATGCAATTGTGCTCTCTCATTTCTAACCCAGACACATGGCTTAATGCAACGTCCTGTGGCCTACTTTTCTGCTACACTGGACTCAGTGGCATCTGCATTACCAGGATGTTCGAAAGCTGTAGCTGCAACTTGACTGAGCTTAGAACAAAGTGAGTCTATCATAATGGGACATCCTGTGACAGTGTATGTTCCATATGCAGTTGTGATTCTGTTAACCAGAACACAACTCAGTACCTGACTCCTAATCAGCTGACTAAGTATGAACGAGTCATTCTAGGTGCAGAAAACGTGACAATAACAAGATGTACTGTCCTGAATACAGTAAACCTGTTACCTAATTCACATTTTCAAGAGGTAAAGGAAGAAGTCGAACATGATTGTGTCAACCTCACAGAATACAGTACTAAATCATGCCCAGACATACAGGAAGAATCACTAAAAGAATCTGAATATGAGCTATTTGTAGATGGCTCATGCATGCTTCATGAGGAAGGAGGATCGAGTGCCGCTTACGCTGTGTGCACTTTAGGGGGTATAGCCGAAGCATCCTATTTGCTAAGAGTCAAGTTTGCATAAGTACCCAAATTTATTTATTTAATAAAACCTTGCAAAATTGGGATACATTGGAAAGTAACCATATACACTGATAGTCAGTATGGTTACCTGGTTGTGCATGACTTTGGCCAGCTCTGGATGCAAAGGGAGTTCATGACTTAATCAGGAACCCCTACTAAAAAAGGACAATTTGTAAAAGAATTACTTGAAGCAATCCAATTACCAAAAGAAGTGGCCATGGTCAAGTGTGCTGCTCACCAATTTGGAAATGACAAAGTGACAGCCAGTAACCGTTATGCTGACCAGGTGGCCCAACATTGGGCCAAGTACAAAATGGCAGTGAACAAGAAAATCGATTCATGTGGAATCAGCTGCCAACTTGTAATGTTAGAAGGTATATAACCAAAAGACCAAAAGCAGCAAACAAGGTCAAGCACAACGGATCTTAAAGTTCTTTGAGGTTAGGGTGGTGCAATCACTTCCAACATCCGCTGCTGTAGGATGTATTATTTACCACAATGAAAAGAAACAAAATGGAAGGTGCACTCAAATGTAGTCAGTGACAAAAGTAATTTATAAATATCTTCTTCTTTATTCAAAGGGTATTCGTGAAGCAAAGGCGCAGCCAACGCGTTTCGTTCCCATTTGCCTTAAAGAACTTCGTCAGGGCTGTAAAAATTACAAACATATATATACACATAAATATACATAAAGCATACTACATGTGGACAAAAATAATCACAACACTAAAATGAATTGGACTAACCCAACAAACAACAAGTCACACAGAATATAATATAACAGTTGATATAATATAATTTTAAATTGTTGATTGCATACCATCATTAATATTATGGTGATAGGTGCTTGTGGTCTAAAAAGACAGATTCAAAAGATTCTATTTACAAAAGCTTGTAGCCTGGAGAGGACTGTTCCAAACTGTTCTATTTACAACATGAAAAGACTGTCACATGTCTATGTCTAAGTGTATCGAACATCAATCCCAAAGCGGTGAATGAAGGATAAATTCAGACAAACGACATGTAGCTAGAACCGAGCACCACGAGAAAATATTTAAAAAAACACCAGAAAAGGAAAGAACGTTTTTTATAAAAAGTTAGAATTTTAGAATTATTAAAAAAAAACCACAAAACTTGTAAGTGAGATTAACAGGGGATAACACCAGACCTGAGAGTACATATGGGAGAGAAAAGCCCAAAGTCCAGAAAGAAAACCATGAGGAAGAAGCAGATAAGTGCACCAATATGTAGATATGTAGTATGATCTTACCGAGGTAGTATTCCTAAGGGGCAGTATTCATAAGTCAACCAAAGTAAGCGAGCAGGAAATAACTGCGTGCTGGCTAGGTCAAGGTTCGTAACCTAGGAAAAAACGTAAGTTAAGTGATGGTGAGGTAACATATGAGA
This sequence comes from Lissotriton vulgaris, assembly GCF_964263255.1. Lineage (NCBI taxonomy): Eukaryota > Metazoa > Chordata > Amphibia > Caudata > Salamandridae > Lissotriton > Lissotriton vulgaris. The sequence continues at coordinate 468,341,263 of NC_141691.1, forward strand.
AGAAAGCTTCGTGGCCACCATTCCAGAAGTACAGGACACTTAAATACGCAAGGATATACTTGCTGATTGAAAAGCGCAAAATAGTATTCATGACATATCAAGTAACATGGCAATGAATTCCTTGTGTCGGATGGGGGTTGAAAACAAAGTAGAGATCAAACAGGTTAGGATGGGGCCCCTGGGATTTATTACACATATTATCTACCTATAGGCGATTAGTGCCATGCCATATGTAAGTTTAGCGACATCTCAGCTTTTTGATAAGTTCTTATACAATTTGACTAGAGATATACCTTGATAGGGAAAATTCAGCCCTAATGCGGAAGGCCGCGAGTAGTTCCAGTTGGTGCGGCGAGTTCTCAATGTTGTAAATGTTGAAAGAGATTTGAACACAAACCAACAGTAGATAATTAGATAAACTGACCTAGCAATGTAATATCCTACAATCATTTAGCTAAATGGAAGTTAAAGAACAGTGTTATCACCCCTGATCGATTTTAGTAAAAAAAAATATAATGAGGGCCACTATATCAGCTGCCACTGCCATTGTTAGATATTCTCGGTCCCTAAATGCGGGGAACTAAAGGTATAGTACACATACGAATCGTGAGAGGTGACCATTAGGTGAACATCTTACCTATTATAAACCCCAAGTAGGAAACAATCCAAGAAGGACGGATCGTGAAAGATCCGCGTTAAGCCAATCAGTTGGTAGTCCAAACTACATAAGCAAAAAATGTATAACATGTCAGAAAAAGTAAGGGTACGTCAATAATGGGTCCAGAGACAAGGGAATATATTTGCAATTATGATATGAAATCCAGCTGTCAAAAAAATCCCCAAAAAGCGAAATTCATATTCGAGTTAACATGAGACGTACCGATGGGTAATACATCGGAAGTGAATGGCCATTACCTCGTTCTAAGACGACAGCCCGATGAACCTGATCCAATGTTAGCAAAAGTTCACAAAAAGTCCCGCTATTGTAGAGTGAGCGCTAAGGCATAAGAACATGGGAGGAAGTGAGAGATCTACAAAATGAAGCAGAACAAAAAGAAAAGAAAGAATGGGAAAAATAGGTTGTCAGAGAAGGGCTGAAGATGGTGTCATTGTTTACTTGGATGGGAGACCTGTGTTACCAGACTGTATGGGAGCTCCTATGGCTAGGATGTATCACGGGGACACACACATAGGGAGAGATGCAGTGATAAGAATATTTAGACAGGATTGGTTTAGCACAAAGTTCAGGAGGGTAGCAGATATGCTTAATTTGTCAACAAATGAACCCTGGTAGCAAAACTGTAGTTTGCCCTGGGAAAATTGGAAAGGCAAGAGGTCCATTCATAAGATTAAAAGTTGATTTCATTCAGTAACCTGCTTGTCGAGGATTAAAATATGTCCTTGTCATTGTTTGCCTATTTTCCAAATGGGTGGAGGCTTACCTGACCAGAAGAAATAACAGCTTAACTACTCCTCTTGAGAGAGTTGATTCCTTGATTTGGTTTTCCAGTAACGATTAAATCAGACTGAGGGTCTAATTTTAATAATGAAATAATTTAATTAATTTGTGAAGAATTCCAAATTGAGCAAAAGCTGCACTGTGCATACCACCCAGAGGCTTCTGGAGTAGTAGAGCAACAGAATGGCACAATCAAGTCAAGATTGGGAAACATTTGTGAATTCACTCAATTAGAGTGGCCTGATGCTTTACCTCTTGTGAGATGGGACTCCGAAGCATTCCAGACAAAAATACAGGCTTGAGTCCCCATGAAATACTTATGGGAAAGCAATGAGGCGGGCATGGGTACCAGGCCACTGGCTAATAAATATATCTGATGATTTGGTATTGGAGTACTGCAAAGAGCTGGCTAATCAAGTGTGTTCTATCTCTCACTAGGTTGGGGAAGACGCTGTGGCCAGACAATCGACTCCAGCACATGATCAGAATCTAGGTGATTGGGTAGTGATAAAGGATCACACTCGAGAATCCTGCCTAGCACCAAGGTGGGGAAAACCACATAAAGTTATATTGGTTACCACCACAGCTGTAAAATGTGCAGGTTTACCTAATTGGATTCATGCCAGCCATACCAAAAGAGTGACAGAACCTGATGAAGCAGAGGCTGACGGTTGTACAGCTGAAGGATCCCAAGAAATCGGCCCTGAAGTAGCTGATGAGGAACAACCTAGCACCAGTCAGGATGAATGGATTCCTATAGTCGACATACCTGAAATAAGTATGAGAACAAGAAGCCAAACATACTGAGACACACAGAGTGATAGTGAGGATGAGACAGGAATATAAGAATGCACTCAGATTACAGATATCAAAGCCAGAAAAGGTGATACTTGGTCCGGTTTTATCAAAAGACTGAAATATCACCTTAAAACAATAGATGAAGAACCTGAACAAGTAGACAAAGTCAAAAGTCAGTCCAGACCATCCACAGAAAAACAAAGCAGGAGAAGTCCACAATTGAAAAGACTGAATAATAAATTCAAAGGTCCTGAATAGACTTACATAATTCTAGAGGATTTTGAGAATTTAGAAATCAGTGATAAAAGCAATGAATAATTAATTGCTGATCCAATTGACGAAGAAGTGAGACCAACTTGAAATTGACTTCACAGGTTATATTCTGTGTAAAAGCTACAAAGAGGGGTCAAGTCTCCTTAGCCTGAAATGCCTGATAATAGAGCTACTGGAAAATTGAAAAGAAATTGTATACAAACATGCTGTAGAATATGCATTTGTAGTATATTGTACTCATAGCATGACTAGGACTGACAGTAGCAACACCTTATTTAATGGCTGCAAATGAATGAAATGACACAAGTACACAAGTTAAGGTGGATAACCTTAAACAAAACAGAGAAGATTTAGAAGCACCACGTGAGATAGAATTACACTATAGTAAAATTAGGAATAAAACATATTTAAATGTATTTGCTAATCTGTTAGTATATTATGTAGAAACTATGGAAGTTAGTGATTGCTACGTGTGCATGAAATTGCCCACATCAGTAGCAGAAGGAGTAACATATCACCATTTACCACTGACATATGGTATCTCATGTAGTATTTTAGCTAGTTTATTTTACAATACTAGAAAAGTACAAAATTATTATTCTAACATAGATGTGATTTTTTCTGACGTTCCTTTACGTAGAAATATGAACCATGGGCCTCATTTATGACTTTTTGCCGTAGGGAAGTGCAGCAGGCTTTCCTGCTGCGCTTCCCTACGGCAAAAGAAAAGGGCAGAAATGCGCCGTATCTATAAGATATGGCGCATTCCTGTCCTTTTCCCCTGCGCCGGCGCACAATGGGCTGCCTGCGCCAGCGCAGGCACCCTTGCACAATGGTGCAAGGGTGCCTGCGTTGCGGGGAAGATTATTTTTGTACAGATAGGGAAACCTTTCTGCACACATAGAAAAAGGAAATTCGAGGAGAAATAAAGACATTTCTCCCTGTTGCGCCTCCCTTACGCCTCCCCTGGGGAGGCGTAAGCTTTTGGCACTGCTTCAGAGTTACGATTTCTCGTAAATCTGGGGCAGTGTCAAAAGGCCATGGATGTTGCTGGGAACGCCCCCAGCAACACCCATTGCACGCCCCTTTAACGCAGAACACTGCGTTAAAGGGACTGATATTTATCAGGCAGCAGTACGCCACAAAAACTGGCGTACTGCTGCCTGATAAATACCACGCAGGCTTCTGCGCCATGGTTCTTCCTGAAAAATGTAGTTCCCATGGCGCAAGGGGCCTCATAAATGAGGCCCCTTGTCCTTAGTACTAGAGATTCAACACAGTTTATGGGTGAATATTTTCTAACAATGAAAACAATAGCTATAGCTGAAGCACACAAAGACAATCTAACATGTAGGTTACGCGAAGAAGAGAAAGTATGTTTATTTTATATTTAGTAGAGAAAAGGAAACAGGATTTCCATAGAAAAGTCATTGGACCGAAACCACAGATTCCTAAATGGGCTGAAAAGGAAGAATTTATTGCAACTGGCAAGACTCATGCTGCTATGTTATTGGACTTTGAAAAGAAGTGGAAAATCTGTTTCCATAGATTGAAAACCGAATACTATAATAATATTTTCATTGTTTCCAGTGAAAATGAACACAGTTTCCTGGTATTTGGGAGTTGGGGTCTAAAAGGGGGAACTGATGCAGTTTTTCCCGGAATTTATTATATTTGTGAGATTACTGGTATGGGAGTTGCTATTTCGGATAGGTATTCCCAAAGATATACCATGTAAAAAGAATCACTGGAAGAAATGAAGAAAATAATGGACTAACACGAAATAAAAGAGCTAGTTTTTCCGAAATTGTAGGAGATATATTTAGTGCATTGATCCCTTCAGTGAGAGTGGTTCTGAATACTAGAATAATGTGTAAATTGTCAACAGTGGTGGATCGCTTAACCACAGACACTGCTGGAGGATTTCTGATGATCAATACCGAACTAGTTGCAGTAAGATCAATGGTTTTACAAAGTCGACTTGCTCTTGATGTATTATTGGCAAAAGAGGGCGGAGTCTGTAGAATGTTGAAAGGGCAACGTTGTTGCACTTACATACCTGACAAAAGTATTGAAATTAGAAGGTATGCTAAAAATATTACACATTTGGAAGAAGAATTGAAACCACTGGAGGTTGATAGTGCGTGGAAGAGACTAAGCAATGATATCTCCTCTGTAGGGTATTGGTTTTCTAACGTAGGAAAAAGTATTGTGGGTAAAATACTGATGCCAATAATGGGAATAGCCCTACTGATTCTAGTAAAAATGGTTTGGTTCAAATGCTGCAGAAACAAAAAGTGGTATGCAGTAAATGTGAAAAGAAAGAAAAGAAAATTTGATGAAATTCAGCTTGAAGAAATGAAAGGGGATATTTACAAAAGAATGAAAGGGTTTCAAACAAAAGGAGAAAGAGGAAATTCTAAAGTAATAGGAGAAATTGAAATGGAAGAGTGCTAAAGTTGGCATCCGGTTCCATAATTAGTCATGGTATAGAATACCATCAAAGAGGGGATTGATGGAGCAAGGTTTCGTACGTAAAGAAACTTGCTTGTATTCAATCCTCTGAAATAAGATGTCATTTATTACCCAACATGTTTTGTGAATACTAAAACCGCTCTACACGACATTTTTAGTATCTTAGGGAAGCTTGACTATGTGCCTTTACTAACAGTAACCGGAGTGTCTTAAAATGGCCATCAAAAATGCGGGAACTTTTCTGCGCATGCGTCTGCCACATCTACGTGGTGTGACGTATATATCGCTTGGTGGGAATTCTTACTGCTGCGCACTAGTATTAAAGATGGCCGCTTCATGTCTCACATACTATTGCACATGCTCCTGCTCTAACTAAACCATGTATGTTCTGCTTAACTATTAATGCTATAGTTAAATTAAAGTAATCGGGTTAGAGTAGGATTAAGTGGTATACAGTGCATTCATTTATTTTTACATTTTACCAACGCCATATTAAATTCCCTCTGCGCATGTGTCGGGAGCCCTGGGAGACCTCGAGCAGTGACATTGAACCCATGCCAAAGACCGTCTTGCCTGTGACGTGCCAGGGAAAATGACCCTATGACCTGGAAAAACGAAGACAATTTGCAAATTTGTTTTAACACTGTATATTAAAATTAAATATTATTGCTGGGTGGAATAAAATCATGGTAAAGTAAATTATGGGCAGGAACATTGATCAACTATATTGAATGGAAATGATCTGATTATGGTATGGTGTGATGACCTCTCCTTGTCTTCCTGACCAATCAAATGAAGGGAATACACAAATTTGCAACATTGAGGGGTGGTACATTGCCCTGGAAATGGTATAACTATGGCAGTCCAGGTAAGTTAGATTGTCTGACTTGTCACAGACCTGTCACTGTCCCAATGTATGCTGAAGAAGAATCGAGAGCAGAGGGCTGGTCGAGCACTCTGACGGAAGAATCGGGGTTTCTTTGAGGGACGAGAATTGTTTTTTTTTTTTTTGATTTCAAATAATTTTATTTTATAAAGAAGCTAAAAAGAAGAAGAGGTATATAATACAATAAATATGATACAATTGACACCAGATAAAAACAAAGCAATCAGAGGCAAAACATTAAGAATAAGCACAGCAAATGTAGTCCTAAATAAACATAGCCGGCCATAAACAGAAAAATGAAGTAGGTAAGGGAAAATGAGTATATTATACAGAATCAATAATCAAAAGTATCACTATCAGCTGTTATAACCAGGGTAAGGGAGGGAAAGAAAAAAGAAAGAAGAAAGAAAGAGAGAATAAGAGAAAAGATGGAAAGGGAAAGAAGACAGGAAAGGAAAAGAAGAAGAAGGGAAAGAAGGATTTCCAACGGACTAACCCGACATACAAGACGCCATTCAACCCGACAAAACAAAAGGCTATTGTGCAACCAACCCTTTTGAGGACAAATCCATATAGTTATCCAATGCCTTCCAAACCCCACTAGAAATAGAAGGAGAAAGGTGAGCATGATCAACCGAAGTGTGAGCACTACGCAAAAAGGAAACCCACGCCCACCAAGTATGATAGGAAACAGAGGAAAAGGATTTCCATTCCATAAGAATGACTTTCACTGCAATAGTCAAAAGGAGATCCATCAACTGTAATTCCATGGGATCCAAGGGAAGAGGAACAGGGGCAGCCAATGGACCTAATAGAATTAATTGAAAAGAGAGTTGGAACTCAATACCATAGATGAGAGTGAGATGTTTATGAATGAGGTCCCAAAAAGGCTGGAGAAGGGAACATTCAAAAAACATATGCGGAATATCGCCCGTCAATAATCCACAGCTCCAGCATAAATTATCATCTTTGAGATTGAGCAAATGTATACGAACAGGCGTCCAATGAAGAAGGTTGACGGAGAAAAATTTAGATTGCATCAATGATGGGGCGATTTTATTGCGAAGATAAAGTTTACCAATCAGCTGCCAGGTGTCTAAAGAAATATGATCAGTAACTCCTTGATCAAAATTATGTAACCATTTTTGTTGAGCAACCGTATGCGTGGGTAATGAAGCAGATGATAAATATTTATAAATTTTGGAGGCTACGTGACCAGATTTAGTCCAGATATGAAAGAGAGAAATGGTAGGAGAGGTAGGATGAAGACGTATCTTAGCAAGTGCCACTTTAATTTTAAGAAAAGTATAAAAATCTAAGTTAGTTGAAGAATGTTGTTGAGCCAAGGTAGAGAAGGGTAATGGCTCATTATTAGAACCATAAAGATGTTTAACAAGCGAAATCCCTTTAGTTGCCCATTAGTACATGAGTGTGGGAGTAATATTAAGTTTAATTTTAGAATTCCGCCAAATAGACGACCACCTAGATTTATGGAGTGGAATCGCCACTTTCTTGTCGACTTTCCGGACCGCAGCAAGAGTATCAAGAATTATAGAGCGAGAGAACAGGATGTGCAAGGTAGATGCAGTGCAAAAGGAGGCAGTCGGCAATGGAGACGATAATTCCTGTTCTATTAACAACCAAGAGGGAACATGAATAGGAGGAGAAGAGAACCATAGAGCTCCTTGAGATGCCAAAAAGGCAGTTTGGTACTTTTCCAAATCAGAAAGATTGCAACCTCCCATTTCATAAGGTTTCCACAAGAATTTGTAAGCAATTCTAGCCCGTTTGTCATGCCATAAAAATTTAGAGGTCAGAACATCGAGTTCATGAAAGAAGGAATCTGATAATTTAACCGGAAGCATGGAGGATACAAAATTAATAATGGGTGTTATCATCATTTTAAGAGTCTAAAGGCGACCCCACCAGGAAATATGTTTTGGAGACCACGTGTCCAAAAGACGCTGCACTTTAAGAATAGTCTGGGATTCATTATAGGCAGTAGTGGCATATAAGGTAGAACAGAAATAGATACCCAAGTATTTTAAATGTGTAGGCTGCCATTTAAAGCCAGCAGAGCCCATATGTGAAGGGAAACAATAGGCATTCAAAGGGAACATTTCAGTCTTATCCTTATTTAAGGTGTAACCTGAAACCTTTGAAAAAAGGGAGATGGTATCTGAAATAGCGGGAATAGCCAAGGCAATATCATCTGAGAAAATAAGAACATCATCCGCGTACACAGCAGTTTTAAGACAATGACGCCCAAAAGAAAAACCTTTGATGTCTGGGTGCATCTCAATCAATCGGAGGAGAGGATCAATGGATAGTAAAAACAAAAGCGAAGATAAAGGACAGCCTTGTCTAGTGCCCTGACGAAGATTAAAAAAGGACGACGTAGCACCGTTAACTCTTATGTTTGCTCTAGGTTGAGAATATAGGGACATTACCATATTAATGAAGGAGTCACCAAGATTATGTGCACACAAGACAGCATGAAGAAAAGGCCAAGAGACCTTGTCAAAGGCCTTTTCAGCGTCAAGGGCCAAGGCCGCGGCAGGGAGTTGAGATCGTTTAGCTGATCCAAGAATATGGCAAAAAGTGCGTATATTATCATGCGCAAGACGACCCTTTACAAAACCGGTTTGAGATGGATGGACAAGTTTAGGAATAAAGGATTCTAATCTCTTGGCTAGAATTTTGGCAAACATCTTAGCCTCCATATTGAGAAGAGAAATAGGACGGAAGTTTTTGGGGTCTGAATGATCTTTTCCTTCTTTTGGAATCACTACAATAGTAGCATCCGCCGCAGTACCAGAAACAGACCCATCTTTAATAAAAGTATCAAAGACAGATTGCAATTTGGGAACAAGCTCAAAAAGAAAAGTTTTATAAAACAAAATAGGGTAGCCATTAGGGCCCGGGGCTTTCCCAGAACGAGTAGCTTTAATTGCGGTAATAATTTCCTCAGGGGAAATCGGGCCATTTAAAAGAGTACGATCATCCACGGAAACTGTCTGTACCGGAACAGATTTTAAGAAGTCCTGGCATTGCTCAAAAGAAGTTTGATCAGAAGGGGTATATAAGTTATTGTAAAAATCACGAAAAACTTCGAGAATTTCTCCAGTCTGAAATTTTTTAGAGCCAGAGCGATCAGTAATAGAAGAAATTTGAGAGGACTTAAATGAGAAATCTTGAAATTTTAATGTAGCTGCGAGAATCTTCCCAGCTCGATTCTTTAACAATAACCTCTTGGATTTCTGCGCTCGAACACCAATATGGGCTCTTTTGGTAACTATAGTATTATATTTGTATTGTAATTGTTTTATTAACTGTAGACAAGATTTATCCTTAGATTGTCTAAAGGTAGATTCCAGATGTTTAATTTCAGTTGATAGATCTGTAAGCTCTTTTTTAATAGTAGAATTCCTTTTGGACATACATTTAATAACTTGGCCACGGAAAGTGCATTTAAACGAATCCCAGAGGACAATTGGGGAAGAAACTGAGCCTTCAATCTCAAGGAAAAAGGTTTCTATTGCACTAGAGAATTCATTGACCTGAGCAATATCATGCAAAACTTCTGTATTTAATCTCCAGAAGCGAGCACGTGATTTAGGAGCAAAGGACAACAATGTAAAAGTAACCGCAGCATGATCAGAAATCAGAATAGGATGAATAAGCGGAGCGGAGGAGGACGAAACAAGAGAAGAGTGAACAAGTAGGTAATCAATACGAGAAAAGAAAGAATGAGGTGAAGAAAAGAAGGAAAAGTCACTACCAGTGGGGTTGTGAAGACGCCATATATCTTGAAGATGAGTGAGGGAACACATGTTAATCATTTGTTTATGAGCTTTTGGAGGACGAAATTGAAAAGCTGAATTCCTATCTAAAATGGGATCCATTGGTAAATTAAAATCACCACCAACAATAAGATTCCCAAAATGCGGGGTATCATTTAATTTTTGGGTAATTGATTTCCAAAAGGCCGGATCATCATTGTTAGGGGCATAAATATTCATCACATACAGATCGTTATTTCCATCAGACAATTTAGTTAATAACCACCGACCTTCAGAATCGTGATCAGAAGAAAGTATAGATAAACCTGAATTCTTTGAAATTAATGTAATGACCCCATTACGTTTGCCAGAAGCATCAGAGCAGCAAACATCAGAAACCCATTCTTTCCTCAGGAATAACGCTTTTCTAGTAGAGACCTTTGTTTCTTGAAGAAGGATCAGGTCTGAAGATAGAGATTTACAATAATCTAAGATTTTTGACCTCTTCACCGGATGATTTAAACCCTTAACATTAAGGGATAATACATTCAAACCCGGCATGGAAATACATAAAAAAAGAGAAAAGACACCATAGATGGAAGATAGACAGCCAACAGCACAGTAACAAGCAACCAAACACCAATCACAAACAACGAAAAGGGAGAATCCATGAGGGAAATCCGAAAGAAGAAAAAAGACAGAAAAGAGGAAAAGAGAAGAGAGAGAAGAAGCAGCAGGGGGGAGCCTGAAAAGGACCAAATTTATACTAGGGAGAATGTGGAAAGGCGATAAAGGGAACCGTACAAGGAGGAGAAATGATTGATATCAACAGCCCCAATATATTACCTAGCTGATTACATTTAGGTAGGAAATAGGAACAATCAAAATATGAACTAATATCAGTAGAGTAGTAGAAAAAGGAACAATCCAACATGCAAATCTGTAAAATCACACTTAGTCATTAAACTAATATCAAATGTCATACAAATGATAGGTATTAAAACTAGTCAATCTAATAATCAAAAAAGCAGTATGTTAGAGTAAAGCATAAACCACTATCCCATGAAGATTAGTATGTAAAGCCTAAAAACACTCAATTAATTAACAATCCTTAAGTGTATAGAACGTACTACATGTAATTGAAATTGAAAATGCATGAACATATCAAAAATATAATAATAGAAAGGAAGAGAAGATGAGAGTAGAAAATGTAAAAGAAAGAGAACAGTTGATACGAATTAGAGAAAGGCAATTAGAGATTGCCTTTCTCTAATTCGTATCAACTGTTCTCTTTCTTTTACATTTTCTACTCTCATCTTCTCTTCCTTTCTATTATTATATTTTTGATATGTTCATGCATTTCCAATTTCAATTACATGTAGTACGTTCTATACACTTAAGGATTGTTAATTAATTGAGTGTTTTTAGGGACGAGAATTGATTAACCAGTCGAGGTCTGAGTGTAGCCAGAGAGGGATGTGACGCTGGCGGTATAATTTCCCTCTCTCACCCTTCCCAGGTACCAATGTCTAAATATTTTCACTTAAAGTCTTGCAGAATTTATGCTTTAATAATTATTTTTCTAATTGAGAAGTCCCTGACTGCATTACTTTGGTTGTTGACTCTTACATTTTTGCATAGATAAAGTATTTAAAATGTCCAGAATCTGTGGTTATTTCATGAAGGTAAATGTTATTATCTACCTATCGTTCTAACTCTCTAGATCCCTAGTACTTAGAGTACAGGTGACAAGGATTTGGTAAGTCATGGTGTACAGTTATAAGTCCTAAGGGTGAATACAATTCTGATAGGCAGGAAGTTAAGCTGGATTACCGGTTCAAGGAGTAAATGTTTATGGGCCCAGGTGAGTATGGTAAACTGAGCTGGTAATCCCGCCATATGGACCTCATGAGTTCCTTGACACACAGAAAGTGAAGGTCCTGGCAGCACTTCTTTTCGATCTTTGGGTGACATTCTAAGTGGTTTGTGGATACTTTTAATAGCACATCCTCATATTTATTTCAGGTCTCCATACAGTCTGATGTTCGATTTGCTCAGCTTTTCATTTTTCGTTACGAAAACAGGAACCCAGTGCGATCCTCTGACCTATACTTCAAGCAGATGTTTTCAATCTTAAGTGTGTTCTGATGAAGTCCCATAGATTTTTAGGCCAGGATCGAAAAACCAATTTATTACACATGGCAATTTGCCTCTGAGGTATATTGGACTGACTTATAATATAATTGCCTGGTCCTTTTTGCCCACTTTTAACTGCCATGTGTATTCTTTTACCAAAAGTGGTAGAATATTTGTTCATCTATGATGTGCACATCGTATTTGTGGTTTTGTTCCTTTCACAGCCTTTTTATTCATTTGTTTTAGAATTTTGTAAAATTTAAGGATGCTTGCATGCTTCATATTAGTGATAATTGTATTTATTTATGATAACATATTGCAATATTTATAGTCAACCCAAATAAATATTCACTGTAATCTTTAAAGGAACCACTACTCCTATTATTGTTTTGAAACTGGGTCAACCATCTCCCCTTAACCCGTTTCGTGCTCTACCTTCCGGGTGCTGTGCACAACCAATGGCCGACGCAGATTCACCCACTTCGTCGAACGCCAGCACCGCAGCGGAATATCCACTGTGGTAAACATGTTAAATAATGTCTCTAGAGTGAGGACACACAGGGGCATATTACCAAGCAATAGAGATAATTATCGCTATTGCTTGGTTAGAGACAAAAATTTACCGCTAAGCTGCGGTGATTTTTATCGCAAATAAACCTTGGTATTACCAAGGTTTATCTCAAATGCGATAAAAATCGGCCGCAATGCATCAATATTGCTGAAAAGTCAGCCAAAAAAGCAGAGATAAACCCCCTTGATATTATGCCCCACACTGTGGAATTTGAGAGCTAGAGGGTGAAGATGCTCTCAGGTTCACAAAAACACTGAGCAGGTAGAGAGAGATGGCTTTGCACAAGAGAGAAAGTGGCTGATGTACAGGAGGCAGCAGCACTTCTGACATCGGTCAAAATGCTATTTTGTGAGTCTTAACTGCTGCCACCCCTACTCGAAAGCGCCTGGAAATCACCTTCTGACTAGGAGCCAACTGCTTCATGGACCTCTGGAAATCTGCTAGAGGGGTGAAATGAGGGTGCAGGGGTTTGTTTACATAAGAAGGCTCCGGGGAGTCTGGGGCGATCTTCTGAGCAGGCACCGTTTTGAAGAGGAGAGGTGACTGAGCATGCAGATGCAATTCCAGTGTTGTGGATTGGTCACTCTTGGGTAGGGCAGCTTCAGGCCCTTATGATGGCAGGGCCAAGTCATAGAACACCATTGATCTTTTTGATTGCGAAGAGCTCCATCATCAGACGTCTCCTGCTTTGTACGTGTCCAAGACAACTATTCATGCTATTGCCCCTTCGGCCTCTATGCAAAGTCTCTTAACATGTGGCTGTGTCACTCTCCGGGCAGGCGCACTTTCCCTCCTTCTCCACGGTGGTGATGTCTTTCAATGCCCACATAGTAGCCACGACCCTAAATCATCCTTGACACCCTGTGATGCTGTTATCCGTTTCCTTCCAGGCTTTTGGATTAAATGGAATGGTGAAAGAAAAAAAGACTAATATGTCCAGTAAATCCTACATATCACAATACATAATGTCATTATCACAAAAGTCACTGTGACGGAGACCCACATTATCATGCCACCTTCTGCTCTGTCCCTTGCAATGTTGGTATTTCCACATGCCCCTTTTAAAAGTAAGAGATTATGGACAGTAAAGTTGTGTGTGTAGCTCCTGGTACATTCCCCTCCTCATATACTTTTGTCAGAGCCCTTCGTAAAAAAAGTCACTTTTGCACATGAAATAAATACCTTGTCTTACTAAAGTAATGTCATTCTCACATTCCCATAGGATGCCGAATAGGAATGTAGGCATGATGCTGTGGTCAAAATGTGGCGACTGATAAGTGTGCATATATGACTTTAAGTAATATAAGTTCAGTTAATTGTAAAATTCAGTTTGTTCGTACGTGACTTAAGGATCTTTTAGTGTGCGTTTCAATGTTAAATGGCAAAAAAGCCAGGTTCTCCCAGAATGTAATCTCTTTCTGACATGATAGGAGTTGGCCTGGGCCGACAACCCATGATGATTTATCAATACAAAGTATAGGAATAATTCAATAAGAATGCGTTAGCATGGTGACGTGAACAGCCTACTAAAAGCTATGCATGATATATATTGTGAGCCAACATGTGATGCAAAGGGATCTATTTCCTGTATTTTAACCAGAGACATAACAGAACCACACTTGCAATGTACAGAGGAAGTACAATTTAGTCTTGTTCATTTACTCATGTGCTGGTGCTCAGGAGCCTACAGTCGATCATGGAGTTTTGATGAAGCTCTTCTTAGGACCTGACTGTGCAGTGAGTTGAGCAGGAGATGAGAATGAGGCTGGGAGAATATCCCCAGCACATCCAGTGTCTTTTGGCATACCCAGTGCCAGAGGTCCTCCCAGGGACCTGGACAGATATGATCACCTACTTGACTATAGTGCCTGATGGTGATATACCAAATTTCAATATGTGTTAAGTTTCTTAACTGGGTCTCCGAGCACCCCTTAATTTGTGGATAATATTGTTTTGTCCGCTGATAACTTCAATGTTCTCCTGGGTAAAGGTGAGGGATCCCACCTACTGCTACTTAGCCATTTATGAGAATTCCTGGTATCAAGCCAGCAGAAGGATGGTTGAAGATTCTTTGGAATGTCCTTGCGTGCTCCACCTATGTGTAACTACCTGTTTGTCATGGTTGATAGGAAACTCCACTTCCCCTAAGTAGTTCTTTGCCTATGAATTTTAGGTAGATATAGCCATCTCTGCTACAGAATATGGAGTTTTGGATGGAACCCAAGTGGTACCACACAATAACCTCCAATAATAAAAATCTAAATTTAAACAGCTGTAAGCTAAGTTATATTGGTGAAATCCTACATGTGATAGGCGTCTTTGTCTTTCCCCACATGCTGCATGTACGATTACAAATGTAGGTAAGTGGCACAGTTAGATGTAAGATGGTTCTGGATATAATTGCACATTTGTTTGTGGTATCATTTTGATGCAACAGTGTCTGTCTAAGGATGGTATATGTGAACAGTATCCACCTTTAATCACCTTAACACTGTCGAATATGGGAAAACACGAACCAAACCAGTATTTCAAGGGAAATGTGAGTGACTAACACTAACATACCTGCTGACCATAACCTCTTGGCATCGACACGCCATGGGAACTTAAATGGTGCTGTAGTTCTGGTGTGATGTCTACATGTAAGCCCTTTTACATCGTGATGTTGTGTAACATGCAGTAGGCTAAAATGAAGGGTGGGAGTAACTGGCTTAATTCAGTGTAGCATGATCATGCCAAATTACCTACACATTCCGTATAGTTACACAAGAAGAGTACTTCTGTGTTTAGCACTATTTCTCAATGCAAAAATGCCTCTCATCTAACAAATGGGTGTAAGAGTGCCTTATGCGCGAAGAAATAGAGCTAAATGCAACAGAACATGAATAGCTAGTGTAAGCTTCTGTTCGCACTCACTAAATGTTCCCTTGGGGTAGGTTGTTCCCTCAACTTACTCCAGGCATTTAGCACTATACATTTAGAGCAAAACGCCCCCCTTGTTTCCAGAACGAGAGCAAGAATGCATCCTTCACTAAGAAATAACTCGAATATACTCTTTGGGTATTGTTTCCCCCCCCCAAAGTATTCCATATATTTAGTGCTATTTTCCTAGGTGAAAATACACAGTTGAATACAAAATAACCCGAGGATCTATATCTATGCTGAAGCATGGTTGCTCTGCATCAGAAAAGGTGGGTAGATGGGTAGAGAGGCCATACTCCACATTAGCTGCTCCATTTTTTAGGAAGCCATTATTGAGGTTCAAATTTAGGGCCCGATGTAGGTCGGTCGGTAACGGCCGAAAATCAGTATTTTCGGCCGTTACCGAACGGTATTCAAGAATTGGCATGTAGGGGCACAATTTTACAGAATCTGTATATTTACCGATTCAGTAAATTTACTGATTCTGTAAAATACCGAATCAGTATTTTTACCGATTCGGTAAATCTCAGATGTAGGTGGGACTCTTCTGAGTCCCAAAGGTCCTACAAAATCGGTATTTTACCACACAATCCTATTGTGTGGTAAAATACCGAATTCAGGTGTGCATGCACATGTGTGCATGCACACCTAGCCATGTGACAGACAGACATGCCCTTAGGGCATCTCTGTGTGCCACATGGCGCACATGCCTATTTGTGGGGTACCAGAGGGTGTCAAAGTGACACCCCCTGCACCCTTGCAAAATTAGGTATTTACCGATTCTGTAAATACAGAATCGGTATTTCCCATTGATTCCTATGGGCTTCAAAGCCCATAGAAATCAATGGGAAATACCGATTCTGTATTTACAGAATCGGTAAATACCGAATGTTACAGATTCGGTATTTCCACATCTGGAAATACCTACATGTCCACCCCTTAGATTTACTGATTTTTAATTACCGAATCGGTAAAATTCGGTAATTAAAAATCGGTAAATCTATTTACCTACATCTGGCCCTATGTCTCAAATAATTTATTATACCTAGTAGCCACTTCATTGATATCTATAACAATCAAATGACATGCAATAGGTAAATATTGCAAAATGTTGCTGTTGTGTGCACACCTAAGTAAGGCAGCATACATATGAGAGAAGCAGACCCTAGAATCTCATACAAATTGCAGGTTGATGGAGTGCCTGTGATGTTTTTATGATAATGGCATTTCCTGTGACAGGATGGCTGAAATGTAACATGGGTTCAAACAATGAAACCTAAGATCAGAGGAAAATGGCAAGAAAACTTGGTTGCCACTCGTTGTCTTTCTACCAGTGAATATGGCATTGCAATATATAGGGACACTTGCCTGGTGATGGATCTCAGTACCTGGTGTAAGTACCATAACTTGCTTGCCTTTGAGATGCCCACCATGTCAATAGTGATCCTGTGGAACAATCCTTTAGCCAGTAGCCAGGAAGCGGAGTGTAACTAGTATTGTGACATGTGCAAGGATGGCCCAAAAGAGGGCTGTAATTGAAGTGAACTCCTGCTCTCATTTTGTAACCATTCCTAGGATCACTTCAGAGAAAAGTAGCTTCTTGCCACTCCTACTTCGCTGAATATACCAAAGATGTTGTTCAGCTGCCTGTAAATCCTCTCTCTCTCTCTCTCTTTCTCAAGTAATTCCATCTCATTAGGAGGGGCACATCAACAAACCACTTCATTGTCTTTCACATTTCCCCTTTCTTCTCTAATTTTGTAATAGATATTTCCCATTACTGAACCACTTCCCCTTGCCCCATCGGTAGGTAAATGCGAAACATAGACCTAAGCTTGCAGCGTTATCCACATTCAAGTTGGAGAGCCTCACACATGAGAGATATTCATGGTCCAGGAGTTTAGTTCATCACATCATTTTTCTTTCAAACCTGTGTCTGCATGCCAATATTTAACGTGTCAGGTCAGAAGTTTTGTTCTGTGCCTTATGAAATGCATGGTCTTCTACAACACCTCCATCTTTCAAGTCAACATATGTCAAACTATGGCAAGGCACACAGGACAGCAGCAGCCACAAAAAGAGACTGTTCTCTCACAGACTTTATAGTTTAAAGTCACTTTGCAATTTAATCATCATGCAGCAGATTAGGCCTGGGCAAACTACCTTAAAACTCAGTATATCTATAAAAAAAGGATTGGAAAAAAACACTATTGAAATATACAGATGAAACGCAAACAGTATTCTAAACTCCATTCTTTGTCTTCTTTTCAAACTTTTCTTCTCATCTTGTTGCCAGTGCTTATATCACATAAAGATGAAAACTCTAGCCTAAACTTTATTTTTTATTTTCATATCTGTCAAAAATATAAAGTGAAAACATTCCGTAGCAGACGTCTATCATCTGTGATTCAATTGAAAGAAGGATCTTTACTGCACTGGAAATACATATACATTAGTGTGAGAACCTGAAATAGTTAATACTATTGTATAATACATAAGAACAAGCTCTGAGCAGAGAAATGCCATCCTCATTTAATCTACTTTGCATTCCTAGAGTAACAGATATGATTTGAAATTCCACTTAAGAGATGACAGTTTACATATCTATTTTACTAAGTCATGGGATATACCATGTATAAAAGAGTCTTGGCCTGCCAGAACATGATATGTGTTGGGAGGGACAGAAGTCTTCTGCTTGATCTTTGTTCAGGGACAAAGGTGCATGTAGAAGAGGCTCACTCTCCTAATACCGGATGCGTTTAGTGAGACACGGGCCTCTTGATGCTGAATTTTGTTTGGGGGACAGGGCAGAGGTAACATGATAATGTGGGTCTCTGTCACAGTGACCTTTGTGATAATGACATTAGGTATTGTGATATGCATGATTTACTGGACATATTAGTCTTTTTTCTTTCACCATTCCATTTAATCCTAAAGCCTGGAGAGAAACGGATAACAGCAGCACAGGGTCTCAAGCATTATTTAGGGTATTGGCTACTATGCATGAGGCTTGGCCTATTAAAAGATGGAGTGTGTGGTGGGGGACTGGCCTCAATGCTGAGCTTTGTTTAGGGAGCTGTATGCAGAGAGGTTTGGCCTACCAGCATATGATACATGTGTTGGGGGACTGAACTCTTAAGACACACCATTGTTCAGTAAGAATTTTATATGTAAAAGTGCCCCGGTCTACTAATAGGTGATGTAACTAATGGAGGGCTGGTCTCTTGATGCACACCTGAATTTAGAGGGACAGCTGCACCTTTATGAGGTTCAGCGTACTGTAAGGTGGTGCATGTGGTGTAGGACTGAACTCTTGATCCTTCGCTTTGCTTTGGATGACAGCTCCATGTAGAAGAAGCTTGGCCTACCAATAGGTTGTCTTTGTGGTGGGAGACTCAGTGGTGGTTGGAAACTGTCAAAAATGGTGGGGCAACAAAAATATAATATAATACCAAAACAGATGAACAAACATCTAAAATTAAAAAATAAAATAAATTCACCTTAGAGTGCAGCATGTCCAGTCACCGCCTTCAGACTCCTCTAAGTTTGAAGTCCCACAGCTCACAAAGGTGCTTATCCAATCCAGACACTGCACTTCTACTGTTAAGTAGTATGAGTGAAGCATCTGGATTGGCTGGAGAAGACTGCCCCAGCGCTCCCAAAGGCACTGGAGGCCAGTGCTTGCTCTCCAACACAGCTGTCTAAGACACCTGAGTTGGAAATGTTTGATTGCGCATGTCAATTTGGCCATAGCAAGGTAGCTGGACAAACCAACATGCACAATTCATACAGAAGGGGCCACTCCTCATTGCTTCCAATCAAGAGCAATGACTCACTGGCGCCACCCTGTCCTCTCTGTTCGTCAGAAACCTGGAAAAATAAAATCCTTTAATTACCATTTTATTTTTCCAGCTTTCTGCACTGCAGTGTTGGTGGGAGGCGCTCCTCCACTCCTACGGAAGAACCACTGGTGGATCTGGACTCTCATGGCTGACTTTTGCTCTGAGAGAAAGTTATTTGTACAAGGATCTTGGCCTAGTAATGCGTGATATGTGTTGTGTGGGACTGGTCTCTTTATGCTGACCTTTGGTCAGGGGGACAGCCGCATGTAAAACAGACTCAGCCCACCAGTACATGGTAAGTATGGTGGGGGACAGGAGTTCTCAGCCTGATCTTTGTTTCGGTAGAAAGATAGATGAAGTGTCTAGTGGGGGACTAACCTCTTTATGCTAAGTTTTTTTTAGGGGGGCAAGAGTATGAAGAAGAGGCTTGGCCTTGTACATGATATGTTTTGTAAGGAACTGGTCTCTTCAAGCTGAGGTTTGTTCAGGGTGGCAGCTCTAAGTACAAGAGCCTTAGTCTACTAAAAGGTGTTGTGTCTCATGGGTCACAGGTTTCTTGATGCTGATTTTTGTTTAGGGTAATAGCTTTATAAAGAAGAAGCATGCATCACTAATAGGTTGTGTGTGCAAGGGGGAAGCGGCCTCTTTGTGCTGAGCTTTGCTCGGGAAGAAATTTCTATCTGGAATTGCCTCGGCCACAAATAGGTGATGTGCGTGATACTTATTAACACTGTGATCAGTTGCAAAACAGCTAATTCAATAGTTCAAGTAGAATCATTTCAAGCAGTTTCCCTAACATTTTTCAAACAAATGCACCAAAAAATTATAATTATATTTTTATTATGCTGTAAAATATCTTTCAAATTCTCAAACACTGATTTCACACTGAGTGGATTCTCATACCAATCAGGAGAACACAAATGTGCCCAACACTAGCAACATTTCAAAGAAATGTTTGTCATCCTTGAATTATGGAAAAAGAAATCATAAAAAATATCCATCAATACTCTGTGTGCCAAACCTTAAATTATAAAGAGCAGAAACTGCACACCACTTCCAGTTACGAACAATTTACACTCAATATTCCTTAAAATTCTGTTATCAAAAGTGACACCAGAATGGAGACATACGTTCCCTGTAAATGCAGTGCCTAAATTAGTTGTTACGCGTGCCTTGCTGTATGAAGACATACGTCCAGAACATATCTAATATAGATTCAAAACCTATCTCAAATTCAGACAAGACTTAATTTTCTTGATCTTTGGTTCAAGAAAAATGAGTAGGAGTTTGGTAAACTCTCAGGAAATCTGTGTTTGAATGTAAAGAGAACTGCAATGGCACTCTGTCCATTTAGATCAATTTTTCAAATGGACTGTGCAATGACTTGATGTAATAGTCGCAGCCTCATGGAGAATGATGTATACAATATTATATGTTTTCCCTGAAAGTAAAATCTGTCCAGCTTTAAAATTTCTATTTTGATTTTAGTGCCTTCTGATCTACACCTTTGTAGCATTATGATGGCATATTTATTGCTGTGATCAACAATTAACGTTGATAAAATATCTGCTCTACAGTATGGACATACATTATTTACACAGATTTCTTTATTAATTTGTCAAATGACAATAATTTGCTATCTGGAATGGTTGCATATACAAATCTCTGTGAGTGAATGTAAGTTGTTGTGTTGTATTCTCACAGTCATGTTGCCATAAATAGCTAATGGCAAACAAATCAGATAATGCTATTTTTTCATTTCAAGTATGCCTAACATCGCCATCGGAAACTTTTGAGCATCTTTGTGAGAATCAACAGTACATTCTGTGACATCTATAGATACATTACTTGTTGCTGAATGACAAGAATGGTTTGGGGCTTACACAGTCCTCAGAAGAGTTGACAGGGATCTACATATTGGGTTTTATGCATTTCCCACAGTTCATTACAGCACTGCCATTTTAGAAATTGGGTGACTGACGTGTGAGCCTTGGTCAAGTGGCAACTACCATCCTAGTCAGGGTATGGCAAAGTAAACCCAAAATTAATCTGTTCTCAACCCCCTGGTAACTTGGCACAGAGCCGTCAGGCTTAACTTAGCAGCCCTGTGTAAAGTATTTGTGCAACACTTTAAACAGTGAAAGAGTGAAAACACCACACAAAAAGATTACCACCAGACTAGAACTATAGCACTCAATTTAATGGACAAAATAAGATCAAGACAACACAAATCCGATTAGTAAAACTAGAGTTATGAATTTTTAAAGAATAACCTACAATGTAGCTCCTAAAAGCCTTATAGCGCCAACCATATCTGGTCACACTGGATGGGTCAAATGCAAAAGTTCAAGGAAACCGCGATGGAGAGTGGGACGGTTTCTGTCCCAAATTAGTCCAGCTGAATTTTGACCTCATCAAGGTAGCATAAGTCCTGATCGCATTGGAGAGGATCGAGAGAAACAAAGAAAGCATTGTGGGCGGCTGTCGACATGGCTCATTGCGCAGGCCGGGTATCGCAAACGGGTAGGCTGGAACTTCATATTGGTGCTCCCCATCACCTCTCGATGCTGCTGTGTGAATAAACGATGTGGCGTTTGCTCTCCTTGGATTTCTGTGTAAGCACTGTGGTTCTGGTATGAACAAGCGTGTTTGTGGTTATGAAGAGCCCAAAAGTTAGAATCCAGAGGCTGATGAGCCACACTGAGGGTCCAGGACCTGAGGAGCACCTCTCGGGGGTCAGGAACTCACTGAAGAAGGTTTCAGGACCTGTTGGTGAGCCATTTATGTCCCTGGCGCTCAGTGTCACTCTGGGGTCCTAGGCTCTAGATGGGTTGCAGGTGCAGGTCAAGAGCAACAGTCCAGCAGAGTGGCAGTCCATGTAGATACACATTAGTCCTTCCTGGCAGAGTATCCACAGGTTCATAAAGTGTACTGAAGAGATGGTGTATGAGGTTCTTCTTTTATACTCTGGTGCTTCTAGACAGTAGCTGTGAAGAACATGGAATTTCCTGCCTTACCATCTCTGACTCCAAGCTGGCTGGGGTGACAATGAAGGCTTGTTAGGCCTTTTGTGTGAAGGCACAGCACAGGGTATTCAGGTGTAAGTAGGGCAGTGCTCAGACTTGCCTCCAATCCTGCCAGCAGATGGTGTTTTTTTAAATTGGGATCAAAAACCAGACTTTACTGCTGAAAAGGTCTTTTCACCTCAATTCCAAAGACACCAAACATGAACTGGCTATCTTCCCATTTAAACAATGACACTTATAAAATGTGGTGAGGCAACTCCAATGTTATTCTACGGGAAAGACACACCTTGCAATAGTGAACCTGAGTGTTTCACTACCAGCACATATAAAACTTAAAAGTACATGTCCACCTTCAAAAATGCATTGTGCCCTGCCCTTTGGGCTGTCCAGGGCATGACTTATATGTATTAAAAAAGGAAGGTTTGAGCCCGGCAATGGGTTTATTTTGCCAGATTAACTTTACTACATCACTGTTACTCCACCATCATGTTTTTCCTAGATAATCCGCTCCTTTTGATGTTTCAACAACATTAAATGGTGTTGTGAAAATAGATTCCCCCATTTGTACCTTAAATGTTTTTTTGATTATGGACCAATCTAATTTTTTTAATATTTTGCTTTTAGTTTTGTTGCAGATATCATGATATATATTTGTTTTACTTTATGTCTCTCAATAATTTTATTTTTGACATTAATCTCTTCAGAATCAATTTCCATACAATTTGTGTTTTTCCTGTACCAATCTTCAAACTTTGGTGTGAGAACAGTATTAGAGGCTCTTCCTCTCATTAAATAAAATGGTGTAGGAGGGGCGCTAGAGGGGGCACTTGCAATATGGCCGCACTTATGTGAGGCTCTTGCTGCCTGGAGAAGATATCCTCCACTTATCCTATTTACCCGCCGTCTGCACCACCAATGTCCGTGTGGTCTACTTGAGGAGGACTTTGTGCGACCTCGACTCGAGTTTGGTAGAGATCCGCCGCTCCTGTCCAGAGCTACAGGCGACTGGAGTTTAGTCCGTGTACTAGCCTGGGGACGTTCGGACCTGCTGGCCGGCTTGCTATCTCACTGGGGGCCGCGGCGCACCACGAGGCGAGTAGGCCCTTCTATACACTCTACTGCGGAGCTGCCGAGCGCCCTCTTGCATCGGGTGGCTCAGCTCATTCCAGCGATATGGGGCAGCCATTGGACCAACGAGACGACTCCCTGTGGCACTTGCCTCGCACTGGAGGACGTGCTGGCCTGCGTTGCTGACACCGGCTCCTGTGTCGACTTTTTGCCGCCGGCGGACCTGGCGGCCATGGAAGCTGCGGCTGGTGTGAGTTCCAGGTGAGGCGGGGTGGTGTTACTGCCCGCTCGTGCCCCTGGTTTCTGTAGCCGTTTATGGACCCCCCCTGGTGCTTGGCTATCCTATGAGTATCGAACTACATTGCTCTATGCTCCTCTGTGGTGCCGGCCGTCCCTGAGCTCCGGGTGCAGATCCCACCTGTTGTGCTGCGGCGCCATTGACGCATTGTGTGGGACTGTGGAGGCTGGTGCTGCTGACTTGGGGGGTCGCTAATGACCGCAGGGGACCTGCTACTGGCATCACTTGCCTTGCTTCACACGGATTGGCAGCTAGTGCTGAGGCGGTGCTGCGAATCCCATTCTCGATTGAGGAGCCCACTATATGGAACATTGCTGCCTGCTGTGTGCCTTCCATGCTGCAATCATCTGGCTGCCGCCCCCCTGGTGAGTGAACTGCGACGAGAGGCTGCACTTCTTATCTTTGGATGCACCTTTGCATATCTGCCATACTGCTTACTGGGGCTGGGGGTGGGCCCCCGGAGTGTGCCCCTGGCTTCCTTTTTCGCGTTTTTGCTCTTTGCTGCCCCTGCTTATACACGTGGTCTGGGTGTCATTTCACTGCTGTGTTGGAACGCTCCTGCTGCCTCCTACTGTTGACCATCCCAAAGAAGGTGTGCGATACGCAGCTGAGAGGGGAGCCCTTACCCTGGTTGGTTTGGAGCCTGACGATCACTTCTGGCCTTCGTCGCCATATCAGACCTTGTGTTGATTTGCTCCCGATATTTGGCCATGAGTAAACCTGACAACAAACAACCTAAGTTGTCTTTTGACTCTCTGGCGGCCAAGAGAAATTCCCGTGTTGCGCAAGATGGGGGGGCTCTTGCTCTCCCTCTACTGTTACCGACGCTATTCCTCAGCCTGCTGCTTCAGACTTTCAACAAATGATGCAGGAAATGCGACAAGGGTTCGCAACTATAGTGGATAAAGTTGATAAACTATCATCGCGAATTGATGCAGTGGTACAAAAACTGGACGTTCACGAAGAGCGCATCACGGCGGTGGAACAGCGCGTTTCTGATCACGACGATACGGCGGCTGCCCACACTACACAACTGGCATGTATGGACAATGTACTCCGGGTTATTGCTGCGAAGAATGAGGAGTTGGAAGCCAGAAGTAGGCGCAATAACATACGCGTGATTGGCGTGCCAGAGACGACCAATGTGGGTAGGATGGAAACTTATGTGGAGAAGATATTACTTGGCGTGATCGGTGCGGAGGCCTTCTCGAAGCAGTTCATCGTGGAGAGGGCGCATTGATCCCTTGGACCGCGTCCGGCCACTGGGACTCCACCGCGGCCGATAATTGCCCGTCTCCTCAATTATCGTGATCGTGACACAGCTTAACGTGCGGCCCGCACTGCCCGCACACTTTCTTATGACAGGGTCAACTGTACCATCTTCCCGGACTTCACACCAGTGGTGCAGGAGCAGAGGCGTAAGTTCCTAGATGTGAAGAAGAAGCTCAGGGACCTCCAGGTGGATTATGCTCTATTGTACCCTGCCAAATTGCGATTGACACATCAGGCGAAACGATTCACATCAGGTGAAACAGCATTTGTTTATCAATCCACAGCAGGCAGAGGACTTTGTGAAGCGGCTTAAGAGGGAGCGTGCTGCTGACCGACGCGGTGGAGATGATGGACAGGAGGGATTCCACTCCGCCAACGAAGAGGAGTGATATTGCATAATGTCTGCTCGTGTTGCATATTGTGTACACATGGGGGGCTGCCGTGAGTTGTCTTATTATCCTGTAGCCTTCTGCTCTGCTACCCCTTCATAGTGGAGAACTGTGTATTGGATTTTGTCACATACTGCTTGAGGACGCTGGATGGGCGCCGGACTATGGTGGTACTGTACTCCAGGCACCCCCCCCACTACCTGGGCCATGCCTACTTGAATTATGCGGGTCAATGGCGAGGTGTGGGGGGTGGTTATGTGCGCCTCTAGACTGCACCCTGAAGGGTATTCTCCATTGACTTTGTTACTTCTGATGCTACTATTATGTTTGGGGGTGTTTGCTATGGAAGGGGGGTGGGCGAGGGGTCCGGGCAGGTTGGGGTTGCCCAGGTGGGTGGCGGGTGGGACTGCCTGTACTTGTGTGCTTTGGGCCCATGGGGCCACTTCCGTGCTGTTTGCTGCTGCTTTTCCCGCTGTGATTGTGATTGTGTTCCTGGCTCAAGGGGTTGGACTTCCCAGCTTGCCTTCATGCCTCCTTTGGTATGTTGCACTATGGCATGGTCCTATGCTAATCATACAGATCCGAATCTACCACCAGGATGTAGTGGGATGTTGTTGGATGGTTAATGTGAGCTGGGGTGTTGGTATTCACATGGGGTACTGTACGATACTTGCGCTATCATTGGTTGCGGCCTTGTGTTCTGGACTAGTGTGGGATTGTGTTGTACTGGATTGGGGTTACCGGGTTGGGGTTGGGGGGGTTTTGCGGTATGTTTGTGGCATAGATTGGTTGCAGATGAGACCGCATGGTGTGCGCTCATTACACTGTTCTTTACCTGATGGGTGGCCTTGGTATGTATGTGGCTCAGTGTTGATGATCGAATGTATGGAGAATGGCTGACGGCACACTGGACACCTTAGCGATCCTGTCCTGGAATGTGCGGGGCCTTAACGATGCTAGAAAATGTAGGAATGTGCTGGCTTACCTGGATAGGCATCGGGTGCAGATTGCCTTCTTACAAGAGACGCATCTACGTCCAAATATTGACCCTAAGTTTGCTGCTCGCTGGGCTTCCATTCGAAAATTTTCATCATATTCATCATATGCTTGTGGGACTGCTGTTTTGATTAAGAAAACGCTTGCATTTCAGGAACTGGGGGTGTGGTTGGATTCTGAAGGGCGCTATGTGATTGTGTGGGGGAGGGTGGGATCGGACACTGTTGTACTTGTGAACTGTTATGCAGCGAACACTGATTCCCCTGAATTTTTTCTCACCCTTTGGGGTCATGTTGCTGCCATTGACACCACACACGTTATTTGGTGCGGGGATTTTAACATTGCACTTTGGCCTGGGGCAGACCGATCTGACGGGAGTGGCCAATATAACACGCGAGCGAGGGACGTTTTACGGGGCATACTAGATGAGGCCGGATTGATGGATATTTGGAAGTTTACACATCCTGACAGAAGGGAGGGCACTCACTTCACCGCGCATGCATGCGCGCACTTGGGCACGTTTGGACTATTGTTTCTTGTTGCGAGGACTTAGTGTAGGCTTTCACAGGGCAGAACATCTCCCCAGAACTTATTCAGATCACTGTCCGGTCAGAGTGGTTGTAGCGATGCCGGGTCTTGACAGGCCGCGCCCACCTTGAAGGCTATTTGCCTCAGTGCTGTTGGATCCCATATTCAAGACAGAACTCGGGGAGGAGATAGAGGCTTTCTTTCCACTGAATAAAGGGACGGTGGATAGTGTGGAGGTGGTTTGGGAGGCTTTTAAGGTAACAGTTCATGGGATTGCGATGGCCAAGAGTAGTGGGGTGCTTAAAACTATTGTCAAATCCATTACGGCACTGGAGGCGGACCTTAAAGATTTAGAGGACAGGATGACTAATGACCCGGACCCGGAACTTCGTCATACGTTTAGGGGGAAGCTGTCAGACTATGAGGAGGAAGCTGCTTGTGAAGTCAAGTATAGAGGAAAGCACTGGACAGCTAGGAAGTACTGTGAGGGTGAGAGGCCTGGTAAGGTGCTCGCCTCGATCACGAGACACCCACGTTTTAACATTGGGGTCCTGGAACTAGCACTGAGGGATGGCACCCGCTGTAGGGATGCGTTGGGGATCTAGAGAGCCTTCATGCATCATTATGAACAACTGTACACTTCACAACAGACTTGGGAGGTCCGTTATGGCGGGTTCCTCGATGATCTTGAGTTGTGTTGGCTTTCTGATAGTCATAGAGGCTTCCTTGGATGCCCACTAGAAGTGGAGGAAATACGAGACGCCATAATGTCACTCAATAATGGGAAAGCGACGGGGTTGGATGGACTTCCCTCCGAGTTCTATAAGTGTTACGATGATATCATGGCCCCGGTGCTTAAGGAGGTTTTCGAGGAGTCGCTGGAGGTGGGCATACTACCTGGGTTGATGAGAGAGGTGGCCATTACGTCCCTGTTAAAACCTGGCAAGGATCCGTTAGACACGGACTCTTACCGTCCCATGTCGCTACTTAATTGCGATGCGAAAATCTTGGCAAAGGTACTAGCGGCACGGCTATCCCTGCTCATGCCTACTATTGTGCTCCCAGACCAATCAGGCTTTGTGCCCAGGCGTGCAACCTCCCATAAACTTCGCACACTGTTTTCTTTGCTCCCAACTATTGCTCCTGAACTCCCTGTTGCTGCGGTTTTCCTCGATGCTACGAAAGCATTTGATTCGGTTGAATGGAATTATCTGATTGACATTTTGTGTAGAATGGGCTTTCCCAAAATATTTATTGCATGGGTCAAACTGCTGTACACCCAACCCGTGGCCAGAGTGGTAGTGAATGGAGTTCTTTCCCCTCAATTGCCTATCTCGAGAGGCACGAGGCAGGGCTGTCCCCTCTCCCCGTTGTTGTTTGCTATCGCCATCGAACCGCTGGCATGCCGTATCCGGCAACAACATAAGAATAGTGCATTTAATTGTTTCCCACGTCAGGTGGGTATATCACTCAATGCGGACGATATTACATTATATGTGAAGGACCCGGAGTTGAATCTTAATCCGATCCTGCGGGAGCTTATTGTCTTTGGCGGCATTTCCGGTATTCATATGAACTGGAAGAAATCACAATTCTTTCCGCTGACTCCGTCTGTCGAGAGGTTCCAGCTGGACTACCCACTGGAGTGGTGCGATGCAGACCTTCGCTATTTGGGCATAGTGATCTTTCTGGATAGGGAAGAGACGATCAGGCTCAATTATGGAGTTGCTATTTCTAAACTGGCTGATAATATTACGCGGTGGATGTCTTTGCCACTTTCTATGGCGGGTAGGGCTTCCTTAGTGAAAATGGTTGTGCTTCCACGCTTCCTTTATTTGTTTCAGAATATTCCCTACTACCCTGGTGCCTATTTTTTTAAACACCTCCGTTCAGAGCTCCTTAGGCTGTTTTGGGGGGGCAGGCAGCCGAGAGTGAAGTGGTCCACCTTGACACTGCCGTACGACAGAGGGGGGTTTGATGTCCCGGATTTTGAGATCTACTATCTTAGCGCTCAGGCACACTATGCTTATCATTGGATACATCCCACCCCCTTTATGCCACAGATAGCGACTGAGGAATGGATAGTGCACCCCCTTCCACTGGAGGGCATGGTTCTGGGAAAATCTCGTGATGTGGATACCCGATCCACCACGGTGCACTGCACTATGGATGCGTGGCCTCGTATTGCGACCACTTTGGGGCTCGCGCTGCTTTATTCCCCGGCATTGCCACTCGCATACCATCCGGAATTGTCCTTGCTACAGGAGACTGGGTTTCGGGCTATTTGCAAGCGAAACAAGGTGCTCACATGGGGTGACCTCTTTTTTGAAGGCACTCTTCGTACGAGGGATCAATTCTTTCGGGGGGGAGTCACCCTCCGCACTGGAGGTTTTCTATTATGTACGGCTTCGGCAGGGTCTACGGTCTATACTCCCACAATTTCCAAACGAACCTGGGGTTGCCTTACCACTGCATGCACTACTAGTGTCTAATGGTAGACATATGGTCTCTAAATTGTACAATACCATTAGGAAGCAGAGAGACCCTCTGCCTAGTAATGCGAGGGGACAATGGGCTCTTGAGTTGGGTATAGATATCACTGATGAACAATGGACACATTGCTGTGGCGTTACTGCTAATATTTCCTCTAGCTGTAGATTGAAGATAATACATTATAAATTTGTGCAGAGGTTTTACAATACTCCGGTTAGGAAATTCAGATTTCGCCTGGCGGACGATGATAAATGTGCTCGCTGTCGGGCGGAGGGAGCTGGTTTTCTTCATTTGGCTTGGGAATGCGATGCGATTCATGCCTACTGGCTCCAAGTCCATGAGGCATTGGAAATTATGACTGACAAGGCTGTCCCGTTTGATCCCTTGATTATGGTGTTGGGGTACACGAAGGACGTACCACCCCCCTATCGCAAATTTGCAGATGTGGCCATGCTACTGGCCAAGCGCAGGATAGCCTGTAGATGGGGTAGAGTCAGGGCTCCGAAATTTAAGGACTGGCTAGACGACATGGTGTATTGTCAGGACCAATATAATATATATGCTGACTTGATGCTCGGAGCCGGCCTAAAGATTTCTGGAGCCCACTGCAGGTTTACTGGCTGACCAGACCCGCCCACAGTGAGGACTCTGACGACATTGGCCGGGGAGAGCTCCCATAGAAGGTTTCACCCTTGCTACCTTTTACGGCACTAACTCCTTTTTTCAGGTTACCCATTAATGAACCATGTATTGTATGCTCTGGTGGGTTGAGATGGGCATGTCATGACTGTTACCCATAATCTCTGATGCGGCACTGTTTACCACTGCTCACCCTGTCGTACTATTTCCATGTCTACTGTCGGCACCTGCTATCAGCTGAGGATTGTTATTATATGTTAATGTGCTGCTTTCTGCCTTGTGATACGAGGGGCCTCGATGGTTGTGTTGTGCTCCCTTTCCAGGGTGACGTGTTCCTGCTGTGCAACGTCATCTCTGATTCGTGCTGACCCGTACCACCAAGTACAATATGTATTGTGTGATTTGGAGACTGCCCACATTCCAATTTCCTTATCGTCTTTATTGTGTGCCTGCCATTATGCCTGCATCTACTGTAATCAATCTGTGTATGTGCCACTGTATGGTTTCTTGTTCCTAATAAAGGTTTAAAAAAAAAATGGTGTAGATGTTCTTACAGCATTGACAGTGTTGTTGTAACAGACTCTACAATGACAGTCCTGGGAGACGGTTATAGGGCTACTTAAGTGGCTTGCACAATCAGTGCTGCAGAATCACAAGTATCATTTAATTTACAGGCCCTGGGCACATGTAGTGCACTTTACTAGGGACTTACAAGTAAATTAAATATGCCATTGAATGTAAGCCAATGTTAAAATGTTTTGAGCAGAGAGCACAAGCACTTTAGCACTGGTTAGCAGTGGTAAAGTGTGCAGAGTCCTAAGGCCAACCAGAACAAGATCAGAAGAATTGGAGGAGAAAGGCAAACTGTTTGGGGATGGCCCTGCAGAGGTGGCCAGGTCCAATATGATAGTTTGGAGAAACTGACCTCCAACATTTCTACTGCACTTCCCCTTTTTTAGTACCTTCGATTTTATACTCTCCTGTTTTCAGACTTCCCTTTCTTCCTGCACTTTGCTAAGCTTCCATTCGACACAGATGGTAATTTTTTCCTATGTTGTGTTTTGACCCAGATGAGGAGTATACAGACTTCACAATAGTATAAAATCTCTGACACTTAAGCTGTCTCCATTTAATTTTCGCTCATCAAAAACACAAAGGCACATCCATGAAAGTGACCCTAACACGTGCCAGTGCATCAAAAGACATCCACTCTTTGAATACTTGTTGGCCTATATTTATATATTTGCAAGTGCTACTTCCAAACTTAAACCTAGAGATGTATGTATGGTTGCAGCATTGGCCAAACATAGGGACGACTGTTCTCTATGCACATACAAATATTTCACTAACTGGAATCTAGCACTTTACTTACTTATTTGTTTTGGCTCCTCTACATCATCAAATTGTATCACAATGTACTGAAACTTACTTTTATTAGGATATGTGATAAAGTCTATCACATTTCCTATGTCACCATTCATCAGGATCGCCTCGTAATTTAAATTCTGAAGCAGAATTATTCCACAATGTTTACAAAGGCTTAGATTTTTCTCTAAACATTCTGTTCAAGATACTGATTTCTTTAGTCCCTAGAGACACTATTCCCTAGAAATGCTCCACCTTGTCTTTACATGGAAATTAAATAATATCCACTTAATCTAACATCAACATTTTGTATTGAACTATTCACACTTCTCCAAAGTTAGCATGGCGTACACAATCTGTTTGTAGCATTTAAGAAGCTTCTCTATCACAAACCCTGCACATTTGTTGGGCAGATACAGGGTACTTAAAGTATGACTTTCTAGAGCTGACTTACCGTTTTTTGTGACTGTTCCTACTCTAATGTCTTTCAGTACATTACCATGTTCCTCATCTGCATCCTGTCCCATATTCCTAGTTAGTTTTTTGTATTGGAAATTAAACCAAATGTTAACATTTCCAGGGCTTCGTAAAGGGATTTTAGTTTGATCATGCAGCAGTTTATTAAATACTGACTACCTTTCACATGGGTCAGCTGGAGGAGATCCCTAAACACTATTACATGTTTCCCTGTAAACAGAGTATCTCTGAGCCCGATTCACAGAATGAACTTACTACTTTTGGCATTCACAGAATGCACTTACTACTTTTGGTATTCACAGAATGAACTTACTCATTTCGGTATTCACAGAAGTTAGGACTACTAACTTTAGGACTCCTAAATGCCTTCTGTGAATACCGAAAGTCTTAAAATTAGTATTTTTCTCAATTTAGTAGTAGTAAAGTTAGGACTACTAACTTTAGGACGCCTAAATGCCTTCTGTGAATACCGAAAGTCTTAAAATTACGATTTTTCTCAATTTAGTAGTAGTAAAGTTAGGACTACTAACTTTAGGATGCCTAAATGCCTTCTGTGAATACCGAAAGTCTTAAAATCACGATTTTTCTTAATTTAGTAGTAGTAAAGTTAGGAGTCCTAACTTTACTACTACTAAATTGAGAAAAATCCAAATTTTAAGACTTTCGGTATTCACAGAAGGCATTTAGGAGTCCTAAAGTTAGTAGTCCTAACTTTACTACTACTAAATTAAGAAAAATCCTAATTTTAAGACTTTCGGTATTCACAGAAGGCATTTAGGAGTCCTAAAGTTAGTAGTCCTAACTTCTGTGAATACCGAAATGAGTAAGTTCATTCTGTGAATACCAAAAGTAGTAAGTGCATTCTGTGAATGCCAAAAGTAGTAAGTTCATTCTGTGAATCGGGCCCATAGTTTGTTCTGGTAACTTCTTGTGTCCTCGGAAGATCAAAGATTAGCATTACATTTGAAGCCATGCTAACCTCATCATAATGAGAACCTTTAATTTCTTAACAACCCTTGATACTTCATGACAAGCATCACCAGAGAACATCAGAAGTCAGTGTAAAGTTATTCCATTTACATGTAGGCAGATAGTACAGTGGGTGCTGTCATGACACAAGAATTGTTCCAATCTGTGTTTATATGAAAATGTGCAGTTAGCACTTCAATCAGGAAATAAATGCCAGTGCCTGCTTGTCCACTGACACACAGAAGTGTAGACTTGAATGTGTTGCATATTCTTTTAAAGTTTTCATGCAGAATTCCATGCTCTGTGGATGCAGTTTTTTCATGATCATTTTTAGTTGTTCCTCATTAAGTTGAGCTACTTAATCTTCAAAACATGTTGCACCTCATTCATAGCAATGACTGCCTTATTCTCAGCAATAAGCTGGCCACGTAGATCTTGACTGTGAGTTTCTGAACTTTGGCTGATATGTGAGGAACCCTTTCCAACCTTAAATGCTATTGTCTTCTCTTGTTGATCAACATCTTTAAATATGCTGTTAAAGAATAGGATATTGGTAGAGGGGGTGGAAGCCCCAATCTGGCAACAACCACAACCCTTGTCAGGGTTAGAGGCAACGTGTAAGGTATTTATGCACCACACAAATAGTAATAAAGAGAAAACACAACACAAGAAAAAACTTAAACGAACTCTGGACAATATAGTAAATGTAAAGAAATAAAATGATACCAGAAGAAAAAAGAACTGAAGATACACAATTTCAAATATTTAATTGGCTATAGCACTCAAAAGCACAAAGCTCCACTTGCAGTCATTTGGTCACGCAAGACGGGGGAAAATCAAACGTTCAGGCCGACCATAATGGAGAGCAGGGCAGAAACAGGGACCAGGTTAGTTCTTATAAAAAAGATGCCTTCTCAAACTCTGGTGGGAAAAATCTTGTTCAAGGTGGAGGAGACCACAAGGAGCAGGAAGGGCATCACAGATGGCTGTCACTGTACCATGAATACAAAAGTGCTATCATAAAAGCTAAGGCTTCACATATCTCCGAAAGAATCAACTCAGCCTCTAACAAATCTAAAGAAATCTTCAAAATCATGAATGACTTCTCCTCTGACCAAAGAATTCTTCCCTCCCAGGCTCCAACACAAGACCCTTGTAACGCGCTCAACACCTATTTTGTCCAGAAAATCGCTGAGATTAAGAACCCCATTTCCTCGTCTATTCCCCCTAGTTCCTCAGACTCTTCCCCTCTCAACCCATCTATCTTCACTCAGTTCCCAGCTATTACTCCCAGCACTCTCACTGAGCTCACAACCCGCATTAAATCAGGTTCTCCCAAGGACTGCTGTCCCCCCTCGGTCCTCAGGGCAGTCTTCTCAGCTCTACCCGACAGTATTCTCCCTCTCCTGAACACCTCCCTAAGTACTGGCACGGTCCCCTCTGCGTTCAAAGAGGCCATATTGGTTCCTTTCCTAAAAAAAGACGGAGCTGACCCTGCCAACCCGGCCAATTATAGGCCCATTTCCCTTCTACCCTATTCTTCTAAACTGCTGGAGGCCCACGTTACAACCTGTCTGTCAGCGTTCATTGAGAGCTCCGGCTTTCTGGAACCTAACCAGGCAGGTTTCAGGCCAGCCCATTCTACAGAGGCAGTCATTCTAAAAGTTTTCGATACTCTTCGGGAGAATGCCGACAGAGGGTCCCCCCCAGGCACTAATCCTTCTGGATCTCTAGGCCGCGTTCGACACGGTGGACCATGACATGCTCCTCCACCGTGTCGGACAAGCAGGCATCCAGGGCCCTGCACAGGATTGGATTAAGTCCTTCCTTTCTGGCAGAGTGCAAACAGTCCACCTAAGCCCCTTCACTGCAACCCAGGTACCCACCACCTGCGGAGTCCCTCAGGGATCCTCCCTCTCACCTCTACTTTTTAATCTGTACCTTCGTCCGCTAATTCAGTCACTTAGCAACTGGAACTGCACTGTCCTCAACTATGCAGATGATATGCAGATCATCTTTCCTTTAGACACCCCGGATGCGACATCTAATTTCCAGGCAGTAATGTTGCACATCCAACAATGGATGATATCTAATCAGCTCAAACTAAATCCGGAAAAAACGGAACTCCCCCTGCCTTGCTCTAGTTCTGCACACTGGGGACCCCAATTCTGGCCAGCTGAACTGGGCATTGCCCCTACTCCTTCGAGTGCAGTAAAAAGTCTGGGTGTCACCATGGACAAGGACCTCTCCCTGAAAACCCACGTCGGAGCCGTCATCTCTGCTAGTATGTTCCAGCTTCGCAAAATTCGAAAAATTACTCACCTGCTCTCTCACGAGGCCTTGGTGCAAATTGTCATCTCCCTTGTTCTCTCCCGTCTTGACTTCTCCAACTCCCTCTACTGGGGCCTCTCCAGGTCCCTGCTCCACCGCCTCCAGATGGTGCAGAACCAGGCAGCAAGACTTATCTGTAAAGTCCCCAAATGGCAATCTGCTAGACCTCTCCTGGCCAAGCTGCACTGGCTGCCCATTGAACAAAGGGCTGCCTTCAAAATTGGATGCCTAATCTACAAAGCACGGCCTACCAAATGCCCGACCTTCCTGAAATCCATCATTAACCCACACCGCCCGACCCGCAACCTCCGCTCTGCCCATCTTCATCTTCTCTCCTCCCCAGTGATCAAGTTAAAAAAATTGGGCGGCCGGAGATTCAGCTTCTTGGCACCCAAGCTGTGGAACTCCATCCCCCTACACATTAAAACCTCTGACACCTTGCTGAGTTTCAGAAAAGGCCTAAGACCTGGCTCTTTTCGAACTCCCATTAGCTCTTTCTCCTGCCCCAATTTCAATCTTAGCGCCAGGAAACCTCCGGTGTCAGTGCGCTTTATAAATGCAGCTTAACATTAACATTAACATTAACATTAACATGAATCGTTGTTGCTGGAGCTTCGTGCTGACAGTCACCACAGGCTGTCATTTTTATGGAACAAAGTGCAGATCTCATGTTGCTGGTTGTTGCTGGCAGTAGCTCTAGTGCAAAGAATGGGTTCAATGGAGCTTCACATTAGAGGCCAAATTGTGTTGGCGTATATAAGTAGTTTGTGGGTGATCAGTCCCACATTGATTGTAAGCTGTTATTGATAAGTGACATTTTTTGGAGGACATTGAAAAATTTGATAAAAACGGTAAATGAATCCCTAAACCCATAATGACCTACTGATTTCATCCACATAAAAGGAGAAAGGCACTTTGTATGTTGATTCTCCTATTAAAGTTTCCATTTCATGAAGTACCAAATGAACACTTTTTCATGGGAGTCTTTTATGATGTTGTAATGAGCAAATTCTGATTAATGTTTATGATTTATGTTATTGTCCCTTTAGATTTAAGTAATTGTCTTGTAAAGGGTTGCTAATTCAGTTATATTGTACAGCAGTCAACTCATGCTTTGATATGTGAGCTACTTGTTAAAAATGTATTCAAATTAAAGAGCAGGTTACTACATGAAGTGGTACATTTTTGTATTCTTTTATCAGTAATATGGTGGAGCTGTGGTACATGTTTTGTAAATGGCAGTATGAATAAGTGAAGCAAAGCAATTACACACATGTACCTAGCGTAAATACGTGGTATATTAATGCTTAGTGGTGAATCTATGGTTCTAGGCTGTAATGCTGGATTTTTATAGTACAATTTGGAGGACACTGTAAACGCAACTTGAGTTAGCATAAGCCCAACATGCGATAGATTTAAAGTGAAAAAAAATTGTCTTGGAATATGAATGAATGAATGAAACAGTGCTTGCATAGCGTGTTCTACCCTGAGGCCTTGTAGCGCTTGTGGACCGCAAGGAGAAGGCAAATCACTTTAGGGCATATTGCAAAAAAGATGAGTTTTGAGAAGTTTGCGAAGGCCAGTATGTTTGGCTCACCGCTCAGGGTGGGGGGCAAAGAGTTCCAAAGGTTTGCAGCATTCAGGGAGAAAGAGCGTCCGCCACACTTGGCGCGACAAACCTTCCTAGTGGTGGCGCTGAAGGATTTCTTGACGGCTGGTAGGGGGTGAGGAGAGAATGTGAAATAGCCAGGCCAGATTTCCACATGGCTCTATGAGCCAGGCACATCGATTTAAACTGAACTCTGGCCCGAATCGGGAGCCAGTGCAGCATCCTCAGAGCAGGTTTTGCCGATTGTCTCCTGGGAATTTGGAGCTGTAGGCGGGTTGCACAGTTCTGGATTACCTGAAGTTTTTGCAGGGTTGCCTGCAGGGCACCTAGGTACAGTGCGTTCCCGTAGTCCAGGCGGGAGAGTATTAAGGCCTGTACCATGATCCGTCTCACCTTGAAGGGAAGCAGAGGAATAATTTTCCTTAACATCCTCAGCAGGCCAAAGCAAGCGGCGGCTAGCTTGATAAGAAAGTAATCGATAGCACAGACAAACATTTTTCTGTTACATGTCATTTTGCAGAATATCATGTCAGCACTAAGGATTAGTTTTCTTTCTATCACATGGAACAGGTCAGAACAGGACCAAGAGGTGGCAACTGAGCTTTACAGCTAAGATCAGAATTTAGGTTAATTCTTAATCTTGAGACAAAACCCCAATAGGACTGAATACTGAGGAAGAATTAAGAATTTCCTTTGGGGAGTGAGCTGGGATATGTCAAGTTCTCTCAGATTAGGATCACTGGTTACTTGGCTTCATGGGATGTAAATATTTCTTGTTTGTTTGCTGTGTTTTTAGAGTCACAGGATGTTGAGGACATTTTTATTGCTCTCTTTTTTCTTGATGCTTTATTTACATCTAGAAGGAAGGAGGCTCTTGTCACTGAAGGCGAGAGGAGATGTAGCCAGCTGGTCTACACTATCCCTACCCTTTTCTTTGTGTGCAGTGAGGCAGAGCCACAGTACCACAGATAAGAATTGTTTCTTAATAGTTAGAGGAGATATTCCACGTGGGCTATGAAGTCATTATACATGAGTGAGAACCAAGGTACATAAGTGACTTGAGACTGAAGCCAGAGAGAAGTATATTTCTACAAAACAGTATGTGAATTATGTAAGATAATTATATTTATTTTATTTATTTATTTATTTTCAGAGTTTTATATAGCGCGAACAAGATCTTCGCAGATATCAGAGCGCTTTACATAGACGGGTACATGAGGGAACAAAATCAAATAGGTAAATCAATAGTTCACACAGTACAGAAGGGTACATGAGGGAACAAAGTCAAATAAGTAAATCAGTAGATCATACAGTACAAATAATACAAACGGGTGTCTGCAAAGCCAATCATGTGAATGATAAGACAACTCGTACAAATAAGTAAAGAGGTCAAGCAAGTAATACAGATCATTGCAGGGTGTTAATAGGGTTCGAGATAGTAGTTCAAGTGTATTTAGCCATGAGGATCGCTTTTACTTCTTTTTTGAAGAGTGTAGTGGAGGAGATAAGCCTGGTTTCGGGAGGGAGTGAGTTCCAAATCCTAGGCGCCCCATTCCTGAGAAAGAGCGCTTGTATGTTTTTTCCTTCCGGAATCTTCGGGGTTTCAGCAGAAGATTGTTTGCGCCTCTCGTGTTTCTGATTCCCCCGGAGATTGTCAATTTCTGAGCAAGGTAGCCGGGTGAGTTTAGGTGTACCGCCTTGTGTGTCATGCAGGCGATTTTCAGATGTATTCTGGCTTCAAACGGCAACCAATTCAGGGATTTCAAGTCAGGGGTAATGTGGGAGTGCTTTTTTGACCCAGTGATGAGTCTCGCTGCAGCATTTAGAGACGCTTTTAGTGGTGCGGTTGTAGTTAGTGGGAGTCCGCAGAGGGCGGTACTGCCGTATTCAATTCGTGGGATGACTAGTGCTTGCACCGCAGTTTGGAAGTCTTTGGCTGGGAGGTACGGTTTAAGTTTCCTCAGAGTATTGATCTGGAAGTTCGCTCCCTTTGTTGCCTTGCCGATATGTTGCTGCATGTTGAGATTGGTGTCGAGTGTTATGCCTAAAGATTTTGCTGAGTCCACGATGGTGGGTTGGACATTGAGTGCGGTTAGGAGTTTAAGCCAATGTTGAGTGGTGGATATCTTCGCTGGAGGTGAGATCAGAAGGAACTCTGTTTTCAGGGCATTGAGTTTGAGGTGATTGTCGGCAAGCCAGGATTGGGTGCATCTGATCGTTGAGTTCAGGAGCAGGATGTCATTGGGTGATTGTAATTTGAGGTAAAGTTGGGTATCATCAGCGTACATGTGAAAGTGTACATTGGATGCTTGTAGCAAGGTGGTGAGAGGTTCCATGACTAGGTTGAACAAAGTTGTGGATAGAGAGGATCCTTGGGGGACGCCTAGCGTTACAGGTACTGGCGTGGACATCAGGTTGTTGCTCTTGAATTTCTGCGACCTGTTGCGGAGAAAGGAAGTGAACCATTTGAGGACAGTTCCAGATAAGCCCATTCTTGTGTTTAGTAGTTCTAGTAGATTCTCATGTTTAACGGTGTCGAATGCTGAGGAGAGATCAAGAAGGATGAGGAGGAAGGTGTCGTTTTGGTCTAGCATTTGAAGTGCGTCATCAATTATGTGAGTCATAGCAGTTTCTGTGCTGTGTCCTGCTCGGAAGCCTGACTGGTGAGGGTTGAGGAGATCGAATTGCTCAATGTGTTTAGTCAATTGTAGTTGTGCGCATTTTTCCAGCAGTTTGGCGAGAGTGGGGATATTGGTGATGGGACGGTAGTTGTTGAGATCAGAGGGGTCGGCTGTTGGTTTCTTTAGTAGAGGTGTGACCTGACCAACTTTGAGGGAGTCTGGTATGCTTCCTTGTTGGAGAGAGCTGTTGATGATTTTAGTCCAGAGAGGGAGAAGCAAAGGGGTAAAGTCTTTTACTGCTAAGGCAGGGAGGGGGTCCGTGAGGTGATTGGATGGTTTCAGGGTGCTGAGTAATTTGCCAATTTCTTCTTCCGAGTATGTGTCAAAGGTTGACCATGTAGCATTGTTTTTTGGTTCAGCGGGCGCGGGGCATTTGGGTTTGGAGTAGAGGCTTGCGTCAATGAGGAGATCGCGTTTTATTTTGTCAGTTTTTTGGATAAAGAAAGCAGCGAAGTCTTCACATGAGGGTGCCTCACGCCCAGTGTTGAGTGGTTGTGGTTGCTCCTTGGATTGCAATTTGATTAGCTCAAACAGTTTTCTCGGGCGGTTCTTTGCTTGGTTAAGTTGGAGGCGGAAGAAGTCCGCTTTTGAGCGTTTTATTTTCCTGAAGTAGGCGTTTCTCTTCTTCTTCAAATCTTTTAGGTGCATTGCGGAGGGGGCTGATCTCCAGGTCCGTTCTGCCATTCGCATGTCTCTTCTATCTTCGTTGAGACTCCCGTCGTACCATGGTTTGGAGATTTTAGTAGAGACTCTTTTTAGCTGCATAGATGCAGCCTCATTAATTATAGAGGTCATAGTGTTGAGATAGTGGTCAGTCAGAGTTTGGACGTCCGAGGCGCCTGCAGGAGGGAGTAGGAGATTGCAGCTGTTAGGGGGCAGAGAGCCAGGGTTGAGCTTTTTCGAGTCTCTTTTCCAGACTTTGGGCTTGGAGAGTTGCGCCGGGTTGACTTTGACTTTTTCGTTGATAAAGAATGTGATAATATGATGATCTGACCAGTCACAGGGTTGGATGGATTCGAGTTGGATAGAGTGCTCTTTGGAGATGATCAGGTCGATGGTAGAGCCTTTCTCGTGGGTCGCGCTGTTGCATATTTGGGTGAGGTTCAGGGCATCGAGGACATTTTTAAGACTATTTACCACCGCGTCGTTGCGGTCATTCCAGTGGAGGTTGAAGTCACCAAGGTATATTTGGGTGAGCTGGCGTCCGGAATTGGTTGAGATCATATCCATGATTTGTTGGGAAAAGGTGAGGTTGTCCCTCGGTGGGTGGGAAATGCTGTGCAGAGAGCATATCGGTTTGCCCTCACTAATAATGTCGAGGCAGATGTATTCCCAGGATGTTGGGGATGGTAGGGATGTGGAATTGACTTTCTGAACAGAGAGGTTGTTCTTGTATATGCATGCGATTCCGCCACCTATTTGGCCTGTTCTGTCGAGCCTGATAATGTGGTAGTTGGGAGGAACCAGAATGTCCATTATGGGTGTCGAGGATTCAGTTAGCCACGTTTCAGTCAGGATGATTGGGTCAAGGTCCTGCGATAAGAGGAGTTCAGCAATGGCTGCTGAGTGTTTTGTGGCCGATCTGCAGTTGAGAAGAGCGCATTTGAGACGGGGTGTGTAGAGGGTGCTAGATGGTTCTATCGAGAGAGGGACTTTTCTAAGGTTATTGGGGATGGAGGATCTGCTGTTTAGTGTGGGTGGTCTAAGGGGATTAGGGTGTATCGTGGGAATGTTGCGGTGTGGGGTGCTTGTGTGAGTTTGGGGGGCTGGGTCATATGAGCGGAGAAGGGTGAGTGTGTCGAGGTCAGAAGAAGAGTTGTGGGTGCGGCGAGGGCGGTTGTTGCGATTAAGAGCTGGGATTGATGTCAGATTGGGGGGTAGCTGAGAGCGAGAGTTAGTCGGAGGGGTGGGGGACAAGTTTGGCGGGGCGGTGTAAATGTGTGAAGCGTAGGGGCGATGCTGGGGACGAGGGCAGTTGCTGCGCCTATGAGTAGGGATTGGCGCCTGGTGTGGGGCGTGATGAGGGTGGGGGTCTGCCGGCGGAGTAGGAGACACGTTGGGAGGGGGGGTGGAGGTGGGTGGGCGGTGTATGGGGCGTGTGGAGAGTAGTTCTTTGATGACGTGAATGTCCTCTTTGATCTGAGTGAGGGTGGCCGTGATGTATTCCATCGTAGGGTAGGTGGTGGGGGTGGGAGTGGCAGTCAGGGGTGAATGGCTGGCCAGGGAATTCGTGTGCAGGTGGGAGGGAGGGCTGGTGTTCGGGCAGGTCTGCGTTGTGTTGGTGTGCGGGATGGGGTTAGGGAGGCGAGAGGTTTTGGACGGGAGGGGTGTGGATGAGGTAGGGAGGAAGTTGGTGTTATGTGTGGGGGCATTGGCGGTAGGCGGGGGGGACAAGGTGTAGGCTGGGAGATTGGTAGCCGTGGTGGGGGTGTAGGGAGGGTAGTAGGGGCTGAGAGTAGGAGGGGAAGTGGGATTGGAGATGGTCCTGTTGAGGGGAGGGGGAGTTAAATTAGGAGAGGGAGTACGTTCTGCGAAGTTGGTTAGAGGGTAGTGAGGACTGAGAATGGGGGGGGATAAAGGGGGGGAATTGTCGGAATGCGTGTTATTCTGGTGCTGGACTAAGTTAGGAGTGTTATGGGTACACATGGAGGTAGTAGAAAGGATGCATTACTCTTGTTTTTTTTGGCAAATGTCCACTTTTGATACTGGTCTGTTTTTGCAGGCATTTTTGTTTATAATTCTGTATTTATATCTGATCCAAGGAGATGACTCTTTCAATGCATTGCAATGGTATGTTTTCTTAAAGCCTGATTGACAGGTGTCATATTTGAGAGACTGTTACAAGCAAAATTGAGCACTTGGTATTTTAGACCAACTTAAGATGACGGCACCAATTCTTTACCATCTATGATAGCCCATCTTCTATGTTAACGTAAATACACAGCTAGCATGAATGACTGGACAATGAACAAAACTGTTAAAGAATATTGTATACTGTAGAATTACAATATGATATAGGACATCCTGTGCATTTCAAGTTATGTGAAAAGTTGCAATGATTACTCGCTGGTTGTGACGGACTGCCAGTGCAATTTCAAGATGGAGACAACATAATTTCCATAATTCTGCTTTTTCTCCTTAAGTGTTCTTCATTTGCTTCTCTACTATGTATACATACGTCTGTGACATACAATGCGTTATTGTGATAAGATGTTTTGCCAACGAGCCTGTTAAGACAGGAATCCATTATAGGTGAAGAAAAAGAATATTTATTGTAAGAAATAAATATTATATAGACCCATTTACCGATAGATGCCAGATGTGCTTCTCCTATACGAAGTGCCAAACAAATCCACCCAACATTCCAATACATCATGTATATACCCCACAAAGATTGCATGATGATACATCATAATGTGGATTAACCTCGTTGGTCACATAGATAAGGAAATACAAATGCACTGTGTGTCACTGTGATTTAAATAAATAAATAAAACAATACTATCAATAGTGTATGTACAGCATCTCCTTCCTTTTCTATGACACAAAAAGAATAATACAATACAACTCAAAATCCTCAAAACATTTTGATAGCCTAGACAATCGGCCATAAAATGGTAAAGGTTCAAATTGTGAATCACTTTAACCATGAATGTTGTCATTAAATTTGAGTAAGTTTGCTCAAAATTTAGATTTTCAAAAGTTATCGTTTGTACAGACAGATTAACCTCTGAAAAGCTGGAAGCTTTGTTATTGGTTATTGG
Source organism: Lissotriton vulgaris (assembly GCF_964263255.1). Classification (NCBI taxonomy): domain Eukaryota; kingdom Metazoa; phylum Chordata; class Amphibia; order Caudata; family Salamandridae; genus Lissotriton; species Lissotriton vulgaris. The sequence goes on from NC_141691.1 coordinate 468,384,309, forward strand.
TAGAAATTTGTAAAGACTGAGTTGGCATAGTCATCATTTCCTTTGATTTGTGAACAAACACTTCTCCTACTAAAGTTGGATTCAACACATTCCATACCATTTTGGCTCTGCCATCGTCAACAATGTTCTCATTGTGCTTTCCTGACCTGGTTTTAACTTAACTACATCACTTTTACTCCACCATCCTTTATTTCCAAGATTCACTGCTCCTTTTGATGTTTTAACAACATTAAATTGTGATATCAAAGTAGATTCCCCTATTTCTACCTTAAATGGTTTTTTGATTATGACCCAATCTCCTTTTTAAATATTTTGCTTTTAGTTTTGTTGCTGATATCATGATATTTGTTTTGTAACTTTCTGTCTCTCAATAATTTTATTTTTGACATTAATCTCTTTATCATCAATTTCCATCCAATTTGTGTTCTTCCTGTACCAATCTTCAAACTTTGATGTGAGAAAAGTTTTACACACTCTTCCTCACATTAAATAAAGTGCTGTAAAATTGGTAACATCATTGATAGTGTTGTTGTAATTTTTACCTTTTCACGAATATACTCTTTGATGGGCAACTGGAATGATATAGCTAACTTCATTCCTTCTTTTAAGAATCTATACACACGTTCCACCTGCCCGTTAGAAGAGGGTCTATATAATGGAGTTATTTCTTGTTTTATACCAAGGATTTTTTTTCAAACTGTCATTTTAGTAAACACATCATAATGTGGATTTACCTGATAGGACACATAAATAAGGAAATACAAATGCACTGTGTGGCACTGCGATTTAAAAAAATAATTAAAACAATACGAAGAACAGCATATGTACAACAAAGCCTATTTTGTTATCACTCCATTCAACTACTTGGACTGGTTCTATGAGAACTCTCCTTTCCTCTCACTATGTACCGCTATGATACATATTTGCCTGGTAGGCTGTTGACAACAGCTGACATACTCTGCATGTAAGGTAATGGTCAGACAATACAGTTTATTGATGGCACAGGCATTTATACTAAAGCTCACGAGTCTATATTTTCTGTTCATGTGAAAATAAGCAACTCTCTTCTATCTATTTGAATAATGTTGAACTGTTTTAATAAAATCATCATTCTTTGTTTACTCTCTTCATCTATTTTGAGCATTTTGCCTTGATATTGTTTGCTTGAAAATATGCCTATAGACAATGAAGTGTGTAAGCAACATATATTTTAGCAAAAAATGTATTTCAGGAACAAGTCAATATATTTTTTGATTAGTTGCCTAATAGTTTCATTTTATAAGTTTTGAAGTGATTGTTGCACTTGGAATTTATAGCACAGCTTAATTACTGGAATATTCTTTTTTTCATATCATTCTAATCTCTCAAAGGATTTGCGGAAAATGAGTATTCCCAGCCAGCTGTTTTCGTTCATGAAGTTGCATCTCCGAGGTTAGATTTAAAAACCCCTAAACCACAAAGGGAATATTAATTCTGGAAAGAGAGACGTGAATCTTCTTTGTTTAGATAAACACAGAGAACATTGAATCAATCTATTTATCCAATAAAAAACTTTACACACTGTCATTTTAAATGAAAATTAATGTGTTATAATGCAATGTAAATATCCGGAGCATGTGCAAGCTCCAGTAAAAAAGGCATGGGTGAAATGCATTTGAACATAGTGAAAAAAATCAATTTAGCACGTGGAATAATTGTACCTCTCTGGGTAAAGGACCAGGATATTTTCAAAAGTCTCTCTCATACTGAAGTTATGTATATTGATGAAGAATGCAACATAAAAGTATAAAGAACCTCGGGGCATATTATCGAGGGGGTTTATCTCCGCTTTTTTTACTTTAAAAGCCAGGAAAGCGGAGAAAAAATTATCTGCCTATTACCTAGCTGTAGCTAACACCAGTTAGCGACAGCTAGTAGGAGATAGCGACCATCTTGGGCCCCGCTTTGCATGTCAGTGATATTTATCACTAATGACATGCAAAGTGGGCTTGCCAATATGTTAGAGACTGGAAACAGTCGCTAACATCGCTATCTCCTTTTACCAACTTTTGGAGATATTCGCGCTAAGCACGAATATCTCCAAAAGCTAACACCTGCCCCTGAGCAGTTCTTAGCCATGTTATCCAATGGTAGATGGATAACATGGCTAAGAGCATTAGCTCGGTAATGCATGAATATCGCTGACTTTTCAGCGATATTCATGCATTTTGGCCGATTTTTATCCCTTAGGAGATAAACCTTGATAATAGCAAGGTTCCTAAGCGATAAAAATCGCCGCAGCTGGGCAATAAAAATATTGCCGCTAAACTAACATAGCGATAATTATTGCTAGTTGTTGGTAATATGCCCCCTCATTTTGAGTTGAGTAGCAACGAAAAATTCTCCAATTTCTGGAAGATGTGCCTCTACTTTCTAGAACACTATGGGGGATATGTACAAAGAAGTGGCGGAGCGCAGCTTTAGCCTATTTGGCTTAACGCCAAACTCTGCCCCTTCTGAAAGCAAGGCTTCATCATATTTACAAGAATGTATTGCAGCTTTGCGTTTCCCCTTGCAATGGCACTAAGTTTAGCAACTTAGCCACTGGCGCCTGGTTATAAGGAGCGAAAGAGGTGTTGCCCTACCTAGCATCCGAGAGGAGGAAAGAGAGAATGAATGTACAACACAAAGCAGCTTTAACCCCTTCCATGCTGGTGACGAACCCCAGCCGTCATGCACTACGGTGCTCGTGTGCTGATGACGGCTGGGGTTCGTCATGGCCCGCCCGTGTTCGGCCGGCGGCCGCACACGGGGAAAATCGCGGCCGCACGGAAGGGGTTAAATAAAGTACTCTCTGGCTGCTTCGTGCTAATTGTAAAACAGATTCTGTTGCTTTAAATGAGAACTGAGGACGGAGCGAGACAAGTCCTCTTGCACATGTGCTGGCTGGGGACGAAGGATATCTCTCGCCCTTGAGGCACACATGAGGAGAGAGTGATGTCAGCATAGTAGGAGTGGCCAGTAGAAGCGGTAATGGTTAACTTGTACATGGGGCGCTAATGCTGTGGCCCAGGCATTTTCAGCATAGCGCCATAGAAATAAATGGTATGGGGCAGGGCTGGCCTACATCGAGGAAGTAAAGTAGGTGGCAACACCTGAAGGACTCCCTTCATGTTTGTACTGCTGTTTAAGCCTCCTAATTGGACTTTCAAAATCCACCAGCCGCCCCTGAACGTAGCACCAACGCAGGCACCCTTGCACCATAGTGGGAAAAGCTATACCTCTCTGCAGAGCTCTAAGTACAATGGAACCACTGTGTCAGGGGTTGCTTTTACTCATTTCAGGTTGAAATGGTTGGTATTTTACCAATTCAAAGCTATAATAAAGTGCCTGGAGTGGTAAACAGCTTTTGTCACTTTAAAGCTCGGCATGGACAGCACTGTGCTAGTCCTATGCTTAAAGACTTTTCTGTAGAAATGGCAAAATACTTTTTCCGTTTCTATCTCTGCATGGATGGCACTGTGATAATTCAATGCTTAAAGACTTTGATAGCAAAGCAGACATTTGAGGTGAGCAGACCTAGAGTGTCACTGTTGTTGAGGGTGCTTTATACAGGAGCTGCTTTCCAACTAAACTTGAAAACTACCCAGAGTTCTCTGCTTCTTTTTTTTAATAACTTATGCGTCACTCAATGCCTAAAAGGGTATTCTTTTGACTTATACTGAGTGCTCCCTTGAGACTGGACAAAGCTATACCTCTCTGAAGAGCTCTAAGTAGAGTGAAACACTGTGTCAGGGTTTTCTTTTACTCATTTGAGGTTGTCTTGGTTGGTATTTTATCAATTCAAATCTGTAATACTTTGCCTGGAGTGATAAATGGCTTTTGTCATTTTCCAGCTCAGCTTGGAAAGTACTGTGCTAGTCCTATGCTTAAAGACTTGGCTGTTGAAATAGCAAAATACTTTGTCCCTTTCTATTTCGGCAAGGATGGCACTGTGCTAATCCTATGCTTAAAGACTTTGATAAAATAGCAGACATGTGAGGTGAGCAGATCAAGAGTGTCGCTGGTGTTGAGTTTGCTCTATACAGGAACTGCTTCCCACCTAATCCTGCGAACTACCCAGAGTTTTCTGCTTCTTTTTTGCATAATTTATACATCACTCTATGCCTGAAAGGGTATTTTTTTTACTTATTCTGGGTGCACCCTTGTGTCTGGACAAAGCTATACATCTCTGAAGAGCTCTAAGTATGACAGAAAATTATGTCAGGGGTTGCTTTTACTCATTTTAGGTTGGCTTGGTTGGTATTTTACCAATTCAAAGCTTTGATACTGTGCTTGGAGTGGTAAATGGCTTTTGTCATTTTACAGCTCGGCATGGAAAGCACTGTGCTAGTCCTATGCTTAAAGACTTTGCTTTTGAAATGGCAAAATACTTTGTCCGTTTCTATCTCAGAGTGGATGGCACTGTGCTAATCCTATGCCTAAAGACTTAGATAGAAAAGCAGACATTAAAGGTGAGCAGATCTAGAGTGTTGATGGTGTTGAGGGTGCTGTATATAGGAGCTGCTTTCTACCTAAACTCCAGAATTACCCAGATTTCTCTGCATCTTATTTTGCATAATTTATGTGTCACTTTATGACTGAAAAGGAATAATTTCAACTTATACTGGGTGCTCCCGTGTGGCTGGACAAAGCTATATCTTTATGAAGAGCTCTAGGTAGAACTTTTACTCATTTCAGGTTGGCTTGGTTGGTATTTTACCAATTCAAAGCTGTGATAAAATCAAATCATCAAATCATAAAACATTTATTGAGCGCACATATCACTCAAGAGTCTCATGGTGTTTGTAGATGTCTCTGAGTGGATATGACTTTAAATGCAGCTAGATGTCAAACAACCATGTCTTTAGATTCCAACGGAAACAATTGTGATCACTTAAGGTGCGTAGGTGTAAGGGTAATTTATTCCAGAAAGACGGTGCAAAGTAAGAAAAAGATCTCCCTCCACCTGTGGTAGTGCGTATTCTAGGAGACACGGGAAGCACTTGATTGCTGGATCTCAAGATTCGTTTTTTGGCCAAAAAAGCTGGGCCCTTTATGTACATGTTCTTGTGCGTAAGGCAGAGTAACTTAAAGCGTATACATTTTCGTATGGGCAACCAGTGCAAATGCTTCAGACTGGGAGCCGATGGCATTTTGCTAATCCTATGCTTAAAGACTTTGATAGAAAAGCAGACATTTAAGGAGAGCAGATCTAGAGTGTCGCTGGTGTTGAGGGTGCTCTATACAGGAGCTGCTTTCCACCTAATCTTGAAAGCTACCCGCAGTTCTCTGCTTCTTTTTTGCATAAAAATGGCAGTTGCCAGTAGGTAGTTATAGATATGACCTTATTTCTATGAAAACAATTTTTTTTCTTTTGCCTATATCTTTAACACCGTTTGACTAAACTACGTGAAATATTCTAAACTAATGAAGTGCTCTGGTCAGCTCCTGTCTTGAAAGTTTCGGGGTGATTCGTCAAGCGGGGGTTGAGAAAAAAGGGGGGGTCCCAAATTGCATTTTCTCCATGTTAATTTCAATAGGAAACTTTTGTCACTTCTACAGCCGAAACTGCTGAACGGAATTGCATCAAATTTGGCAGGAAGGGTGCTCTTGGTCCAGTGTGCATTCTGTGCATTAAATGCTGTATATCCATTCAGCAGTTCCTGAGAAATATATATATAATTAATCTATATTTGTATCTGGTGACCTCGGTGGACCCACAAACACTCCCAATACCGAACTTGACTCTGATTGGCTGCCAAACATTTCAATCCAGGAAGTTTTGGAAACCAAGAAAAGGGGACAGGATATAAACACCCTGACCCACTAGGCCTGCTCTGGGAGACCCAGTGGGACCTGAAGGGCAAAAAAAGCTTTTTTTCAACATTTTGGGATTCGCATAGGGTGGGTGAATCCTGCTGATTTTTAAACAAATACGAAGTATGGTCTTTGGCCACCTCCCCGGGGCAATCCTTTACTATTAGTGGGGGGCCTCATGTCCCCCCTATCCCCAGGGGCCATCACCTATCTGGAGCTTAAATTTTTTATAACAAGTGTGGGTGGCTCCTGCCTCCCAACACTCCCCCAGGGGACACCTCCCTGGGCATACATAAATTAAGGGTGGGTGCCCACCCCCCGGCTCCAGCATGCCCACCCCCCGGCTCCAGCAATTTCCCAGGGTGCCTACCCGAGGGACATTACAGTTTGCTATGGCAGGGCAGGAGCACAGTTCCTGCCCTGTCATAGCAAACTTCTGCTACACTGAGCAGAAAAAATGCTCTTGCATAGCAGTATTGCTTTTGGGCAACGGGAGCTGCATGTATGTTTCTCCCCCTCCCCCCTTGTCCAAAGGCAATGCCAGCTCTTGCTGAGGTGGAGAGCCAGCAGGGATTGCGGGGGAATTGGTGCTACCCGACAAACCCCAACAGTGAGGCCACGCCCCAGGAGATGTGGTCCCATGGGGCAAAAATGGCCCGGGAAAGGGATCACATGGACACCCTCCCATAAGATAAAAAGTACAAAAAAAAGAAAAAGGAGGCAAAACCCAAGAGGATGGGGTCCCTGGGACTGAAAATGGCCTCAGGAGGGGGGCCACATGGCCCACTTCCTTTAAATATAGGTTTAAAAAAAAATGGGTCAGGCCTTGGGGATGGGATCCCCAGGGTCCAAAAAGTATTTAGGGAAGGGGGACCACACAGCCCCCCTTCGAAAAACAAAGAGAGAAAATAGAAGCTAGCATTTTGCCAGAGGCCCCATCCCTTAACTGAAAAAGCATCCCCTGGCATGCTCTGGGTTCAGGGATGATATCCCCGTTGCTACTGAGGGTTTTTAGGGGCCAACTAGCCCACCAGGTACCTCCAGTAAGCCCCATGCAGTCTAATTGCTGAGAGGTGGTACAGGCCACACCCCTTTTTACACCACTCTGCAAATGAACCTCTTGGCACAGTGCTGGTGGGGCAATGAAGTCCCTTTGTACCCTGAGGACTTCAGGACTATAGTGGACCTCATCCCCAAGCCGCAGGGCACCAGAAGAGCGTTTGCAGAGTGGTGTGAAAAGGAAGCAAGGCCTCTGACCACTCTCAGCAATCCAGCTGTGTGGTGCTTCCTAGAGGTAACAGGAGGGCTAGGTGCCCCCCAGGACCCTCAGACTGCAAGGGGACTTCATCCACCAAGCAAGAGCATATCAGGAGGCTTGTTTACAGAGTGGCGGAGAAAGGGGGCATGACCTGTGTCCACCTCTCGGCAGTTGCACTGTGTGAGGCTTACTGAAGGGAACCGGTAGGCGAGTTGGTCCCTCAGGACCTCCACAAGTAAAGGGGACTTTAATCCCCTTCCAAGAGAGCGCCAGGGAGCGCATTTGCAGAGTGGTGAGCTATGAGGGCAAGGCCTGCTATTAGAAATTATCAATCCTGCTGTGTGGGACTTACTGGATGTAATAGGAGGGGTAGTTGGCCCCCAAGGATGTTTTTGGGGTATCAACTACCCCTCCTGTTACCTCCAGTGAGTCCCACACAGTTTGATTGCTAAGAGGACTTTGGAGGCCACTCCCCCCCTTTCACCACCACTCTGCAAACGTGCATCCTGGCAAACTACTGGTTGGGAATTAAAGTCAACTTTGCTCCTGACGGACTTTGGGGGCAAGAAACTCTCCTGATACCTCCTGTAAATCCTACGCAGCTGAATTCCTGAGCGCTGGTCAGAGTCCCAGCCACCTTTCCCCACCATTCTGCAAATGCGACTACTAGTTAAAGAAGCGTTTGCAATGTAATAGGTCTCGCATTTTCTAGAGTTAGAGCTATTGATGTTGTAAATGTAAAACATTTTTACTATTGTTTTTTGGAGGGGAGTAGAGTAGAGTGGATGTACATTGTGTATAGTGGAAATATTTTGTATGTTGTGCTGTGAAATATGGGGATAGAAATTATGTGGTGTTTAGTGTATAGGAATTATGTAGAGTGGAACTATGTGTTATGGAGAGTAACTATGTTGTATGGTAGTCTGTGTTGTGGACTGGTCACCTAGGTTTAGGCTTCCTCGTTTCAATAGAAGCTAAACTATAAACTCAATGAGACAAACAAAAGGAACTACTGAGGAGCACTCCTGGACCTAGTCAGAGGTATGAGAAGGGCCACAGGAATGATACGATTGTGTGGCTGCACCGACTTTCGCAGTTACACATTTTCTGCATTTACCACATAATCCATCTTCTGCTGCATAATCTGCAGATTTGAACAAAAAAACCTTGATTCTAGCTCAAATGGCTCAAACATTACCGAAAATGCAACAACAAATTTTACAGTGTGGTGAAGGTCCTTTGCAAACATAGAATGTTCACCTGTTACTTATTGCTAAATGTGGTTGTTAAATTGGTACTAATGGTGTGCAAACCATACTTGCTTTTTTCTGCACCCCCTCTTGCCTCTTTCTGCTTTTCTCATGCTTCTTCCTGCACCTTTCTTCCTTTTTCTGCACTTCACTTGCCTCTTTCTGCAGAGCTCATCGGCTTTCTGCATCTCCCTTCTTTCTGTACCTTTCTTGCTTCTTTCTTCTGCACCTCTCTTGTCTCTTTCTGTGCCTTTGTTGATTCTTACTAACCTTCTCTTGCCTCTTTCTGTACCCTCTTCTCTCTTGCTGCACCTCTTGTCTATGTATGCATCTCTCTTGCCTTTTTCTGCATTCCTCTTGCCTCTTTCTGTACCTAGTCTGCTTCTGTCTGCACTTCGCTTGCTTCTTTCCGCACCTCTCTTGCCTCTTTCTGCACCTTACTTACCTCTTTCTGCACCTCTATTACTTTTTTCAGAACCCCTCTTGTTTCTTTCTTCAACTCTTTTGTCTCTTTAATCACATCTCCTGCTTTTTTCTATACCTATAGTGCTTCTTTCAGCACTTCTCTTTCCTTTGTCTGCTCCTCGCTTGCCTGTTTCTCACCTCTTGTGCCTGTTTCTGCAGCTCTGTTTCCTAATTCTGCATCTAACTTGCTTCATTCATCACCCTTATTCCCTCTTTCTGTACCTCTCCTGCCTCTTTCTGTGCCTATATTGCTTCTTTCTATACTTCTCTTGCTTCTTTCTGCACCTCTCTTGCTTCTTTCTGCCTCCCTTTTGCCTCTTTATGCATCCTTTTTCCTTCTTTGTGCAGTTCTCTTGCCTCTGTCTTTACCTCTCTTGCCTCTTTCTACACCCCTCTTGCCTCTTTATCGACCTCTTTTGCTTCATTCTGTACTTCTCTTTCCTCTCTTTGAACCCCTCTTGCCTCTTTCTGTAACTCTGTTGGTTCTTTCTGCACTGCTCTTGCTTCTTTACGCAATTCTTGTACATATTCCTGAACCCCTATTGCCTCTTTCTGCACCCCTCTTCCTGCACCTCTCTTGTCTCTGTCATGCACCCCTCTTCCCTCTTTCTATACCTATTTTGCATGTTTCTGCAACTCTGTTGCCTCTTTCTGCACTTCCTTGGCTTTTTCTACACTCTCTTGCTTCTGTCTGCATTTCGCTTGCCTCTTGCTGCATCCTCTAGCCTCTTTCTGCACATCTATTGCTTCTTGCTGCATCTCACTTGCCTCTTTCTGCACCTCTTTTGCTTTTTTTCTGCACATCTCTTGTTTCTTTCTGCAACTCTCTTGTATCTTTCATCAGTTCTCTTTCTTATTACTATATCTCTGTTTCCTCTTTCAGCATTTCTTTTGCCTCTTTCTGTACTTCTCTTGCTAGTTTCAGCACCTCTCTTGCCTGCCTATGTACCTCTATTGCCTCTTTCTGTACCTCACATGTTTTTTTCTGCACCCCTCATGCCTCTTTCTATACCCTTCTTCCCTCTTTCTGCAACTCTATTGCCTCTTTTTGTACCTGTGTTACCTCTTTCTGTACCTGTGTTCCCTCTTTCTGCACCTCTCCTGCCTGTTACTGCACCTCTCTTGCCTTTCTATACAACCCTCTTCCCTCTATCTGCACCTCTCTTGCCTCTTTCTGCATCTCACTAGCCTCTTTCTGCACTTCTCTTACCTCTTTCTGCACCTTGCTTGCTTCTTTCTGCACTCTTGTTGCCTCTTTCTGCAGTCATCTTTCTTCTTTCTGCACCTCTCTTAACTCTTTCTGTACCCCTCCTGTCTCTGTCTGTACATCTGTTGCTTCTTCCTGCACTTCTCTTGCTTCTTTCTGCAAAACCCCTCTTGCCTCTTTCTGTACCCTTCTTCCCTTTTACGGCATATCTCTTGCCTCTTTCTGTACCACTCTTGCTTCTTTCTGTATTTCTCTTGCTTCTTTCTGTACCTCTCTTGCAAATGTGCATAATCCTGTTGCCTCTATCTGCATCCCTCTTCCCTCTCTCTGCATCTCTATTGCCTCTGTCTGCACCCCTCTTACTTCTTTCTGCACCCCGTTTACTTTTTTCTGCACATATCTTGCGTCTTTCAGTACCCCTTGTGCCTCTTTCTGCACCTCTTTTGGTTTCCTACTGCACTGCTCTTGCTTCTTGGTGTACCTCTCTTGCATATTTATGTATCCTTTTTCTTCATGCCTCTTGCCTCTGTCTGCAGTCCTCTTTATGCACCCCTTTTGCCTTTTACCTGTTTCTGAAACTCAGTTGGCTCTTTCTGCACTTTTGCCTCTTTCTGCATTTCTCTTGCCTCCTAATGCTCGCCTCTAGCCTCTTTCTCCACCTATCTTGCCTCTTTCTGCAACTCACATGCCTCTCTTGTCTCTTTCATCACTTCTCTTTCTTCTTTCTACAACTCTGTTGCTTCCTCCTGCAATTCTCTTGCCTCCTTCTGCACTTCTCTTTGCTCTTTCTGCACCTCTCTTGTCTTTTTCTCCACATCTGTTGCCTCTATCCACACCTCACTAGTTTCTTTCTGCACCTCCTCGCCTCATTCTTCTCCCTTCTTCCCTCTTTCTGTACCTCTCTCACCTATTCATGTACCCCTGTTCCCTCTTTCTGCGCCTCTCCTGCCTGTTTATGCACCTCTGCTGCCATTTTATGCACATATCCCGCCTCTTTCTGCATCGCTCTTGCCTCTTTCTGCACCCCTCTTCTACCTCTCTTCACCTCTCTTGCCTCTTTAAGCACCTCTTTTTCCTGTTTCTGCAACTCTGTTGCCTCTTTCTGCACTTCTTTTGCCTCTTTCTTCATTTCTCTTTCTGCCCCCCTCTAGCATCTTTCTGCACCCCTATTGCTTCTTTCTGCACCCATCTTGCCTCTTTCTGAAGCTCACATGCCTCTTTCTGCACCTTCTTTGCTTTTTTTTTGGCATGTCTCCTGTTTCTTTCTGAAACTTTCCTGTCTCTTTCATCACTTTTCTTTCTACTTTCTCACCTCTATTGCTTCTTTCAGCACTTCTCTTGCCTTTTTTTTGCACTTCTCTTTGATCTTTCTGTACCTCTCTTATCTTTTTCGGTACCCCTGTTGCCTCTTTCTGCACCTCACTTGCTTCTTTCTGTACCTCCTTGCCTCTTTCTGTACCCTTCTTCCCTCTTTATGTACCTATCTTACCTATTTCTGTACCCCTATGCCCTCTTTCGGCACCTTTCTTGCCTTTTTCTGCACCTTGCTTGCTTCTTTCTGCACCACTGTTGCCTCTCTCTGCACTCAGTTGCCTTCTTTCTGTTTCTCTCATGACTCCTTCTCCACCCCTCCTGTCTCTTTCTGTACCTCTCTTGCTTCTTTATGCAACACCCCTCTTGTCTCTTTATGTACCCTTCTTTCCTTTTCCTGCATCTCTCTTAACTTTTTCTGTACAGCTCTTGCTTCTTTCTGCACTTCTCTCTGCACCTCTTGTGCATATGTGTGCACCCCTTTTGCAACTTTCTCATCCCTCTTCCCTCTTTCTGCACCTCTCTTGTCTTTTTTCTGCACCTCTGTTGCCTCTTTCTGTACCTCACTTGCTTCTTTCTGCACCCCCATGCCTCTTTCTGTACCTTTCTTCCTTCTTTCTATACCTCTCTTACCTCTTTCTGTTCCCTCTTTCTGGACCTCCCCTGCCTGTTTTTGCACCTCTCCTGCCTTTTTCTGCACCTGTCGTGCTTCTTTCTGCACCCGTCTTGCCTCTTTCTGCACCCCTCTTCCCTGTTTCTGCAACTCTCTTGCCTATTTCTGCACCTCGATAGTCTCAGTCTACACTTCTCCTGACTCTTTCTGTACCTCTGTTGCTTCTTTCTGCACTTTTCCTACTTCTTTCAGCACCTCACTTGCTTCTTTCTGCACCCCTTTTGCCCCTTTCTGCACTCACCTTCCTTCTTTCTGTACCTCTCTGGAGTCTTTCTGCACCCCTCTTGTCTCTTTCTGTACCTCTGTTGAGTCTTTCTGCATTTCTCTTTCTTATTTCTGTACCTCTATTGCTTCTTTCTGCAAACCCCTCTTGCCTTTTTCTGTACCCTTCTTCACTCTTCCTGCCTTACCTCTTCCTGTACTTCTCTTGCTTTTCTATGCACTTCTCTTGCTTCTTTCTGCACCTTTCTTGTAAATGTGTGTACTCCTCTTGCCTCTTTCTGTACCCCTCTTCCCTTTTTCTGCACCTCTATTGCCCCTGTCTGTACCCCTCTTGCCTCTTTCTGCACATCTTTTGGTTCTTTCTGCACTGTTCTTGCTTCTTAGTATACTTCTCTTGCATATTTCTGTAGCCCTGTTAGAAATGGGATCTCTGGTTGCTACCAAAGCCAGGCAGAGACCAGCACTCTAGTCAGGACAATGGAGTTACACACCAAAGATAACCCCTGCTCTTCTCCATGGTAGCTTGGCACAAGCAGAATGGCTTTATCCTGAAGGCAATGTGTAAAGCGTTTGCACATTACACACACAGCAACAACAGACTAGGTGCAACACAAAATCAACTCCACACAAGGTTATATAAAAAAAAAGCCTTTGTATTGTCAGAACACATTAGATCATAATCACACAAGGTACGCTGTGCCAACTGGCACAAGTCAGTATTTACAGGGAATTATATACAGGACCGGGCCAATCGGGCCATGGTCAGAACCATCAGAATGCAGGTAGTAGATATAAAACACAACCAATAACTACTGGCGAAATACTGTACTCTGGAGCATATTATGCATAAACATTATAGCATAGCAACAAGCATAAACACTTTACACCACCTCTATAGGCATAACCTCATTAGGCCTAAACCTCCTAACAAACACATTATGCATCATCACAGATGGCATCACAAGCATCAGTACATTATGCCATACCTGTATGCATGAGCACCATCATATAAATACATGGAGCATAACATTAGCATAAACACAATGTGCCCCAATCGGGGGCACCATATACTGGAACTGACCCCAGGCCAACTGGCCTCTCTCAGGGGGCTCAAATGCCCTATGTCCCGCAAAGTCAGGGCGGCTGCCAAAGCAAAGTGCACTATTGTGCAGGCCTAAATGTGGCAGCTGCCCACTACTTGCTGGACAGCTGGGAAATCAAAAGGAAGGGCACGGGCATTCACTGTCACCCACTGGGACTCTAACAGAAAAGACGTATAACAAGTGGCAGCTGCCGGTATCTGCTGTGCAGCTGTGGCAAGAACAAACTGCCCTGGCACTCTCCGTGCCTCTGGTGCCCAACACAATGCCTCACAATCAATGAGGACGGGCACTCAAAGTGCCCTCTGGAGTTCCACTCTGGGGCCATGTAGATAAAGATTTTCCTACACGGTGCAGCTGCCAGCGCTCTTGCAGTACAGCTGATGTCACAAATTAGCCTGGGCACCGCAGTGCCTTGTTAAGTCCACCGCTGGGACTTCTGACCAACTTGCACCCTTGCTGCAGTAGCCCGCAATCTGCGGTGCAGCTGGAGGAGAAAGCATGCACTGCCCCAACTGTGCCATGGGAGCACAAGACCCGCACTCCCACCTCAGCCCCCACTCACTGGAGATAACTCTGCGGGGCTCCGTCTCTCTTCCTTGGGAAACTGGGAGGCTCTTGTCCCAGTTCACCCGGGACGTGTGGCTGGCTCCTCCAAGGTCCTCTTGACTCCACAGGACCCCTTCTAGCAGGGACAGTCCCCGCTCGACCAGCATCACTTCAGGAGGCTTCCCGAGGGCGTGGGGTTCCACCAGCTCACGGAGGCACGCTTGATCACAGGTTTCCTCTGGCACCATCCAGTGCAGGATGGACTCCCACCTGGGTTCTTCTTCCAACTTGGAGGAAGCAGGCCGCGGCCCCAACCAGGCATGGCTGCCTGACTTCCTCCAGGCTGATGTCGGCGGCTCCTTTTTTCACTGTGATAATGCTGGGTGGGCACCCGCCTGGAATTAATGATTTATGCGGGGTGGGCACCCGCCGTATCCGGTCACCATAGTGCCGGTGGGTTCCCGTCAGGTACGCACTATTGCGGAGTGGGCACCCGCGAGGTAAATGAGCATGCAGAGGCGGGGTGGGCGCCCACTCTTAACACACAACTGCGGGGTGGACACATGCTCAGTACACACAAATGCGGGGTGGGCTCCCGCTTCGATAAGGAGCTCAGGGGGGAATTCCACAAGCCAGGATTCCATCGCAGCCTCGCACTGCAGAAGGACCAGCTCCGCTCTCCTCAGGCAGGTAACACACAGCTTTCATGAGGTGCTGGGGAGCCATGAAGTCCTTAAAAGGCAGAGATAAGGGAGTCTTTGGTGCAGTGTCCTCCTAAAGTAAGAACACACACATCATTTTCATGGGGTCACAGCCCCATCTTTTATACACCCTTTTTCCTTTGTAAGCAGAGGACTGAGGGAAACCAGATGAAACTGGTTTTGGAGCACTCTGTTTACCAGGCTCCTCTTTCCTCATTGTTAGGTGGGGGCTCAGTGATCAGACACACCACAGGGAGGCAAAGCCAGCATTCACTAGGGCAGGCACACTCCTATTCAGGGGACAGGGACTTCTCCTTCCAGTACTTTAAATGTGGATGTCCCATTCAGCCTAGTGCTGACTCATCTCGCCTCTCCTGGAGCCACCCACACCATCCAGCTCCTTTCACTCACAAGCCAGACATGCAATTCACATTAGGCAGGCAGCCACATAGCACACAGAAATGCCAACTTCTAAAAGTGGCATTTCTCCACCAGTCACTTCTCTTGCTTCTTTCTGCACCTCTCTTGTCTTTTTCTGCACCTCTCTTGCCTCTTTCTGCACTTCTCCTGCCTGTTTCTGCAACTCTTCTGCCAGTTTATGTACATCTCTTACCTCTTTCTACACCCCTCTTGCCTCTTTCTGTACCCCTCTTCCCTCTTTCAGCACCTCTCCTGCCTCTTTCTGCATTTCTCTTGCATTTTTCTATAACTTTGATGCTTATTTCTGCATTTCTGTTGCTTCGTTCAGTACTTCACTAGCTTCTTTCTGCACCCCTGTTGCCTCTTTCTGCACTCATTTCCCTTTTTTCTGCATCTATCTTGACTTTTTCTGTATCCCTATTGCACCTTTCTGCACCTCTTTTGCTTCTTTCTGTACTTCACTTGCTTCTTCCTTCACCTCTCTTGCTTCTTTCTGTACCTTTCTTGCATATTTCTGCATCCCTCCTGCCTCTTTCTACATCCCTCTTCCTTCTTTCTGTACCTCGCTTGCCTCTGTCTACTACCTTCTTGCCTCTTTCTGCACATGTTTGTTCTTTCTGCACCGCTCTTACTTCTTTCTGTAACTTTTTCTTCTTACTGTACTTCTCTTGCCTCTTTCTACAACCCTCGTGCCTCTTTCTTCACCTAAGTTTGTTCTTTCTGCACTGGTCTTGCTTCTTTCTACACCCCTGTTGCCTCTTTCTGTAACCTCCTTTCCTCTTTCTGTACTTCCCTTGCCTCTGTTTGCACCTCTGCTCCCTCTTTCTTCACCTCCTTTGCTTATTCAAGCGACTCTCCTTCCTCTTTCTGCAGTTCTCTTGCCTCTATCTGCATGTCTCTTGCCTCTTTCTGCACATGTCTTACTCTTTATGCACCTCCCTTTTTTCTGCAATTCTCTTGCTTGTTTCTATACTTCTCTCACCTGTTTATAAATTCAACTGTGAAGTGCAAGCTGTTAAGTTTAAACATCTGCTTGCTCTCATGACTTAGGTATATGTCTACTTGTACCTCTATTCTCATGTGTGTTATGTGTAGGAGAGTGGGGTCTGCAATCCTATGGTCACCCCCGATTTTTGCTTTTTGCTTCACTGGTGTACGGCTTTCCCTGGCTGTGGGCCTGCTAATCAGACCCACAGCCTAGCTGTTCTCTCTCTAAATTGACAAGCATGTACCTTAGGTGCATTTACCAATTGGTACTGGGCCACCTTATCAGCCCCTGTACAGCATACCTTAGGTATCCAGGGCATAGGTGTACCCAGGGCCTACCAGGGGCTGCAGCACGTATTATGCCACCCCTGGCTGACCACCCAAATCTGACACAACTGGCTGCATGACAGCTGGGGCAAGGCGGTGTAATCACCCTTTGCTTTAGATATCGTATCTCTATATCTAACCCTAAAATGGACACATAGATTCCTATCAGTCACTCCTATGGCAGGCCTTAACAATCCTGAAGGCAGAGTGCTTGAAATTATGTGAGATGGTGCTCTGGCATGAGCTGAGCCCGTTTGCAGCTTGCGGAACCAAGTCCTAATAGCTGTTCCATGATAACACATACCATATACTCTTAAGTGCATTATAATCCTCGCGGTTATTTGCTAACTTTGGTATTGCATTATCAAAACATGTCTTCGCTGTTGACAAATGCCTTGAGCCTATTCACATGAAATACTCTGTGAAGGCTCCTGGGAGTTCCAAGGTCCACAAGGTAGGTGACCTCTCCCTTTTGCTCAATAATGGTATGGGGTCCAGACCATTTGTCTTGGAGAGCTGCTGGGGCCACTGGCTCCAACACCCACATCTTCTGTCCTGGGTGATACACAGTCAGGACAGCCTTTTGGTCATGCCAAGCTTTTTGGAGTTCTTGGCTGGCCTCAAGGTTTTTAGATGCCTTCTCCATGTACTCTGCCATTCTGGAGCGGAGACCAAGTACATAGTCCACTATGTCCTGTTTAGGCTTTTTGAGAGGTAACTCCCATCCTTCCTTCACAAGACACAGGGGTCCTCTTACAGGATGCCCAAAGAGAAGTTCAAAAGGGCTGTAACCAACCCCCTTCTGTGGGACCTCTCTGTAAGCAAACAGAAGGCAGGGTAAAAGGATGTCCCATCTTCGCCTAAGCTTTTCAGGTAACCCTTTTATCATCCCTTTGAGGGTCTTGCTGAACCTTTCAACAAGCCCTTTGCATTGTGGATGATAGGGGATGGTGAACTTGTAGTTGACACCACACTCCTTCCACATAGCAGTCAAGTATCCTGACATGAGCGAAGACATGGGCTTGCTCATGGCTACAGATGAGGGACAGGAGGAAGAGAGTGACCCTCTCCCAGACCTGCTCACTCAGAACCCTGATGATGGGTCAGTAGATGGTGTAGTCTTTTCTGACAGCCTCTCTGAACATCAACAAGAGGATTGTAAACAGGTTCTTCAATCCTTCAGACAAATGTTCTCTCTGACACCCAGTCAGACAAACTGGTGCACCCATGAGGTAGACACTGGTGACAGTCTGCCTATAAAGAGTAAAATCTACAGGCAACCTGACCACGTCAGGGACTGTATCAAAGAAGAAGTACAGAAAATGTTGTTATTGGGAGTCATTGAACCCTCAGAGAGCCCTTGGGCTAGTCCTGTAGTTCTAGTGCCTAAACCTCACACCCAAGATGGTAAGAGAGAGATGAGGTTTTGTGTAGACTACAGGGGTCTCAATGCTGTCACTAAGACAGATGCCCATCCAATACCAAGAGCAGATGAACTCATAGATAAATTGGCTTCTGCCAAATTCTTGAGTACATTTGACCTGACAGCTGGTTATTGGCAAATCAGGTTAGCTGAGGATGCCAAGGCCAAGACAGCATTTTCTACACCAGGAGGTCATTACCAGTTTGTGGTGATGCCCTTTGGTTTGAAGAATGCACCTGCCACTTTTCAAAGGTTGGTGAACCAAGTTCTCTCTGGGCTGGATGACTTCTGTGCAGCATATCTAGATGATATTGCTGTCTTTAGCTCCACCTGGGAGGATCACCTGATCCACCTGAGGAATGTTTTAGAGGCCCTGCAAAAGGCAGGCCTCACTATCAAGGATACCAAGTGCCAGATAGGGCAGAGTCAAGTTGTATACTTGGGCCACCTTGTAGGTGGAGGCCAAGTTCAACCTTTGGAGAGCAAGATACAGGCCATAAAGGACTGGGCTCCTCCAACCACCCAGACACATGTCAGAGCTTTCTTGGGCCTGTCTGGTTACTATAGGAAATTTGTCAGAAATTATGGAACCATTGTGACTCCACTTAATGACCTGACAAGTAAGAAAATGCCAAAGAAAGTTCAGTGGACAGTTAGCTGTCAGAAGGCATTCGATGACCTAAAGCAGGCCATGTGCACTGCACCTATTCTCAAGAGTCCAGACTACTCCAAGCCATTCATTGTCCAAACAGATGTTTCTGAGTTGGGTGTGGGAGCTGTTCTTTCTCAACTGAATATTGATGGTCATGACCAGCCCATTGCTTTTATAAGTAGAAGGCTGACCCCTAGAGAGAAACGTTGGTCAGCTATAGAGAGGGAGGCCTTTGCTGTGGTTTGGGCCCTGAAGAAGTTGAGGCCATACTTGTTTGGCACTCACTTCAAGATTCAGACCGACCATAAGCCCCTCTTATGGCTAAATCAAATGAAGGGTGAAAACCCCAAAGTTCTTAGGTGGTCCATTTCCCTACAGGGGATGGACTTTACAGTGGAGCACCGCCCAGGGACTGACCATAATAATGTAGATGGTCTCTCCAGGTATTTCCACTTAGAGCAAGAAGACTC